>NC_141696.1:1331908831-1333108831 GCF_964263255.1 Lissotriton vulgaris | reverse complement strand
TATAAACATTGATAAACAAAATGTTGGGATAACCCGCACGAGACAATTCAACAATAAGACAATGCTCAGATCCTGAGTCACATTTCTTGAGGCACCCTTTGATGTCAAGTTTAAAGAGGCTTATCAGGCCTCCCTTCGCTCTTCCTGCTGTGCTAGCAACAGCAGGGATACAATAGTAATTGTAGCCATCAGGAGAAAAACTATTGTTTGTGTCCCAGGTTTCTTGTAAAGCGACAATGTCATACTTGGATATAAAGTTTAACCATATTACATTGTCTACTTTAGTCTTAATACCTGCAATGTTCCAAGTAAGTATGCTAAGAACAGGCGCATTGTTCCCAGAATGTCCAGAGTATTCTGGCTGGAGTCAGTCATTATGATCCAAAAAGGATAGGGGTGCAAAACGATTAGTCAATAAGAGGGGTTGAGCAAAAGGATTCTGAAAACCTTGGGGTACTGGTTGATTTACGATGTTGCGAGTATGTTCACGACCCCATCTGTGGTGTGAGTCAGAATTAGAATCCCATCCAAAGGCTGGTGTTTTAGGGTATGTAACATTCTGTTGCTCACCATAAAAGAATTTTAGAGTTAATGGTACAACAGAACCCTGCCTGCGTTGTGGTGGAAGTAAGTTAGTGAGAATGTTGGGTAACACTCCTGTGTGTGAAAAACTTACTGCCACACAATCCCCCTTAAATTTTTTGGGGCGATTACCCAGCCATGAAACCCTTTTAGCGGTTTTAATCTCTTGAGCTAACTGCTGACCCCCCCCTGGAGCTAATCTCATATTAGTTGTAAGCCACTGTAGGGCTTTGTTAGACAGGAAGGAAGGGGATTCTTCAGTACCGGCTTCTAAAGGTGGTACATTAGCCAGTACTAGAACAACAGGAGAAGCTTCAACTATAAATTGAAGGGGGTCGGTTGGCTGAGCATGTGCAGGGGGTATCTCAACCGTTAAGGGACCGTCCCCACTATTTATGTTTGAACCACTAGTTTTTTGGTCAGGAAGCTGGGGTGGTGGATTATTTGGTGCAACAACTATATTCTCCCCCTCTTGATCGTCAACTTCCCTGCTGTTATTACCCAGATTTGACGCTATCGTCATGACACTGTCCACACCCTCAGTTAGTTTGATCATCTGCCCTCCCAATTTTTTAACTTCTGATTGTAATTTGTCAATCTTAGAGAGCAATGGTTTAACAATGGGTTTAATTTTCATATCTATTAACTCAGCAATTCTGTCAAATAGGTCTTCATCAAGGCTGACAATAGGCTTAGCACTTCCCCCTCCCGCTTCCTTGTGGGGAGCTTTTGGGGTATTTACCCTCTTCCTCCTGGTCCCAGATCTTAGTCCCCCCCTCCTAGGCGGGTTTTTAGTTTTCCCAGAATCCGAGCGGGAAGGTTGTTCAGTGATTAAAGTATCTTCATCTGTAGGGGATGCATGAATTTCCTGATCCTCATCACTGTCAGATTTGTTTCCAAGGTCCACTATAAGAACCTCAGGACCAGATCCAGATAGTACATTATCAATCAAAGGGCCGGATTCCTGCGTTGTTGGACAGTTAAAACAAGCATCAGGGAAAGTCTGCAAGGACACTGAATCCTCAGGTGAAGGGGTTAAAGAGGAGGACTAGCAGTGTAAGTCGGGTGACTGACTAAGACCCAGAGATTCTCTCCTCTGTGAGTTAATTTTTTCCACTGTTTGCACCAAATAGTTCTTCATAGTGTTAGCTGGTGGTGCAGATCCCTTTTTCGACATAATAGTATATATAGCAAAGTGCCTTGACTCTTACAAACACACAGAGGGCTATTGCCAACAAAACAGCCTTACTTGGTCAGTAGGATGCCTCGTGTGTCTCGAGCAGAGTTTCTGGCCCTGCCCCTGCCTCCTCCTGCCGATGAGGGCCGTAGAGGGCCCACCCTTTGCCCGAGCTTAGCCCCGGGCGTCCCGCTCGCGTCCCGCGACGCGGGGGCTCTCCTGCCTTTGAAGGGCTCTGGCGCTCTCAGGAGCGCGACCCGCGTCACTGGGAACGCGCCGCCGCGAGGCCTGCCGGGATTTGTGGTCTCCCGGAGCGGCGGCGCGGAGTCCGGTGTCCTGGGACTCTTGGCAGTGTCGGCGGAGATGGCGGCGTTCCCTGGAGCCTTCTAGCTGGTTGCTGACTCGTGGCGGTGGCGGCAGTCCGGTGCGTGGTTTCCCCCGCTTTGCCGGGGCTCTCCTGCCTTTGAAGGGCTCTGGCGCTCTCAGGAGCGCGACCCGCGTCACTGTGAACGCGCCGCCGCGAGGCCTGCCGGGATTTGTGGTCTCCCGGAGCGGCGGCGCGGAGTCCGGTGTCCTGGGACTCTTGGCAGTGTCGGCGGAGATGGCGGCGTTCCCTGGAGCCTTCTCGCTGGTTGCTGACTCGTGGCGGTGGCGGCAGTCAGGTGCGTGGTTTCCCCCGCTTTGCCGGGGCTCTCCTGCCTTTGAAGGGCTCTGGCGCTCTCAGGAGCGCGACCCGCGTCACTGTGAACGCGCCGCCGCGAGGCCTGCCGGGATTTGTGGTCTCCCGGAGCGGCGGCGCGGAGTCCGGTGTCCTGGGACTCTTGGCAGTGTCGGCTGTGATGACGGCGTTCCCTGGAGCCTTCTAGCTGGTTGCTGACCCGTGGCGGTGGCGGCAGTCAGGTGCGTGGTTTCTTTATGTGCGTGACGCATCCAAGGTACTCTGTGTGAAAAGTATTGCATCTACAATTTGTTTTTTAACTGAACTATTTCTACCATTTGAGAATCATATTTTTATTACTGTATTGTGGATTCTTGTCGTTTTGGTCTTGTTTGCTTCAGATAAGGATGTCTTATTTTTCTAAACTGGTGTAGTGTCCATTTGTAGTGTTTTCACTGTATTACTGTATGTGTTCCCAAATGCTTTACACACTGCCTCTGAGATGAGCCTGTCTGCTCATGCAAAGCTACCAAGGGGGTGAGCAAGGGTTATTTAGAAGTCTATCCCACTTACCGTAATTAGGAATAATGGTCCCTACTTAGACAAAGGTACCTACTTTTGCCAACTAGAGACCCCAATTTCTAACAGTAAGTGTCAGCAAGCTGCCCGCCTTGATGTTGAGTTGGACAGCATCACTTGCATGAGATGACAGAAATCAGCTGAGCCGGAATTTCAGCATGTGCCAACCTCTTAGTGTCAGCGAAATGACCATCTAAATAAACAAAGGCTTGATGTCATACATATAACATCCTCCATGTGGCCATGCCCAAGCTGCAGTCAGGCCGCTATTGTTTATTCTTATCTGTCACTGAGCGGCCCAAAAAAAATAACCATGTTTGCTGAACTTATCCCTTGTACAGAATGCTCAAGGTGTCTTGGTAGAGTGCCTACGAAGTCGTGTTGTAAGCAAAACGGAGTTCCAAGAATGTTATCCCATTTGTGCATGCAAAGGAATGTGTGTCAAATGTAATTGTGTTTAGGAGAGAAGGCATCTTAAGAACGTGTACGTGTAATATGGTGATTTCTTAACCGGGCCTTATACCGCCACATGAGAGAGGTTGATGCAGATGCTTTATTAGGATCGGTGGTTCTTAAACTACTTACTGCTGTGGACCCCCACCCACTTAATCAGTATTGGAATCCCCAATGAATCATCATTTTTGATCCGGGTACCCGCAGCTGAGTTGCTATTGGAATCCGGGGACCCAGGCCTTAGCAATGTTGATGATTTGAACCAAAAACAATAAGCAAAATTACGAAAACATGCATTCATCAACTAAATACACAAACAATGCAATGTTTTATTTAATTCACAAATATAAAAATGTTTCATTGTTGCACTGTGCTTCTTTATTTATATACGATTTATTAATTTGTTGATACCACTTAATTTTCAAAGCAGTCGCGGGTACCCTGAGTAGGTGTCGTGGACCCCCAGGGGTTCCAGGACCAAAGGTTAAAAACCACTGCTTTAGGTGATGGATAATGGTACTCGATGAGGCAAGTTTAGGAGACTTCTGGCTGACATGATCTTTATCAACTGCAATCCCATGCCAAGAAGCCAAATAATTTGTCATCGTGTGTGGTGTGGCCTAAGAGTTGAGAAGGAGTACTAAACCACAACAAGCATTGGTAAAGTCAACAATTCTCGTCTATGGGATCTCTTGGATTTTCCAATGGTTTTTCGTCATGCTTTGCAGCATCCCTGGTGCTGTGCAAAGTGGCTAAAGATTGTTTTGAAAAAGCATTGTCCACGAGCTCGGTTTCCGTCCGCACCCGCCTCACCTTTTCCCACCGAAAGGTGTCAGAGCTGTAAACCAAGGGTGCGCCTCTGAATTGCAGGTTTCCGGTAACTTCCTTGTGGCACCAGAGATCAGCAGACAGGAATTAACCTGCCCGAGGTTTCATATGAAGCATCCCCCTAGGATGTTTTGCTGCGGCCCAGACATATCATTAGTATCTGCATTGTGTATTACAACCGCTGCAGGATTAACGTCTCATCAGGTCCGGGCACGCCAGCCCATCCCTACCTCCTCGTGCTGACAGCCTCGCGGAGGTCATTTCCACCTCTCTGCCGCCTGAGCACAGTACTTAACGTTGTGCAGTCAGCTCTCCTGGGAGTTTCCTTTGTAATGCACTTGGGTGTTCCGTATTCTTTAGCTCCTAGGATGGGAGAGGGAAAAAGCCTGCTGGTTGCCCTCGTATTACACTTCTTTCAGGAGGTCTAGTTATCCATAGTGTGAAAGGTGCGGTGGCACCGGGGTCAGGAGTGTTAGCGGCGGCCCTCTGCAGCCATGTGGTGGCTGGACTTTACTATCTGAATGAGGGTCGGGTTCCTAGTTCAGTAGGGTCCATCATCCCAGCCTGTTTTAAGATCAGACATGCTAATCTGTGTACAGGTTGAAGGCCCGGAAACAAAAAACGCAGACTTGCTTGGACGCCTCTTTGTAAAGTTGCAGCTGCAGGATTGACTGAATACTTTAAAAAGATGCTGTGGAGCATCATTTACTAGCTCTCCTGAAACGCTTACAGCCAGCCTTTGCCTTGTACACAACAACACGTTGCATTCCATGGGGCTCATTTATGAGACCTTGCGTCACTTTTACGCCGCTGGTGCGTCACTTTTTGTGACGCATCAGCGGAGTAAAAAATGTGCCTTGTTGCACCATATTTACAAAGTGACGCATCTAGGTAGATGCGTCACTTTGTAAACCCCTGCGCTACATTATACCTGCGCCAGGTATAATGTATGCTAGAGGGGGCGTATTGACGCAAGAAAGGGTCATGGAAGTGACGCAGTGAAATCTATAGGATTTCACTGCGCCACTTCTAGGACACAAATGCGTCAATTTCTTACGCCTGCCTCACAGCAGGCGTAAGACTGACACAGGCCCTTTCACATAGGGCTTGCCCCATGTGAAAGGACACATTGCTGGAGTTGCATCACTTTTGTGACACACTCCAGCAATGCGTCACTTTTGCGCCATACAGATACGTCAGAAATACTGACGTATCTGTAACTCCTTGCACCATGATGCGTCATACTGAAAATATGACGCATCATTGGTGTCGCAAGGAGGGCGCAGTGAGAAGTGACGCATCCCTGTTTTCACGCAGCGATGTCACTTTTCATAAATGAGGCCCCATGTTTCCTAGATTCACTTTTGACATTGTAGGTATGGGCCACCCCATAGGCTAAATAGCAGGACCAGGCACACAAAGAAAAGTGGCCTACGTTTGCAGATCTAAACCTTTCGTGAATATTGCTGAGCTACTATTATGCGGCTAATTTTGTGAGATATTTGTGATCAATGAAACCTCTAAAGCTTGTAGGACCAGTCGCATTGCCAATTTTTGAAAACTTGAAAAAACTTTTTCCATAACCCCATTATTCCACTGCAGCTCACTCGCAGGTTTCCTAAGCTCAGGCCCTGATCTATTGCCCATCCTTAGGCCCCATAGCTCATGCACACCCTCAGATCCTTGAATTCCCCCACCCTTCAAGTCCTAAGACCCTGATCATCCGTGGGCATCCTTACTTCCCACCAACCAATAGGATCCCAGAGGAATGTGCTCTTCCTCAGGTCTAGAGGCTTCTATTTATCCTCAAGGAATCCAAACTCTCTACCCACCAGCAGAAGCCTTAAGCTAATTTCCACTCTCAAGAACCCAGTGGCTCCTGCTCCCACTCAGATCCCACAGCTCTTAGTCTGGGGTCCACAGAGGTGCCTCTCTTTCTCAGATCGCATAGGAACCCACTTTACCCTGTGGTCATCTGAGATCCTTGTTCACAATTCAGCCTTGTAGCTGACTCTCAGACCATACCAGCACACCTCTGGTCGCTGCTCTGTACTGGAAGGAATGACCTACGGCCCGGGTTTTCCTAACTCGAAGGACCGATAGCAAATGTTGGTCCATGGAGCGGAGCTGACGAGAAGGAGCAAATTCGTCAAAATATTGGGGGATGCGAGCTTCAGAATTTTGAAGGCTATACAGAGAGTCTTAAACTCGATCCGCTGCGCCACTGGCAACCAGTGGAGGTGGCGGATGGTACTCTGAAATCTGAAAGTTCCTGGCTGCTATAAACACAACCATAGTTAGGAAATCAATCAAGAGCAGTGAAGTGAGAGGGACAGCAAAGCCAAACAATTATGAGCAAGGGGCTTACCAAAAGCTAGCTCTATAGATAAGTAATGTATTGGAAGCAATAGGTCTGGTCTTAGACAGATAAAGCTTTCTGTAGCGCAAGACAAGACCTAAAATCGGCCCACCAGTTGGCACTCTGAGCCTGCTAACAAGTGAGGATTAGCTGAAAGTGTCACACATGCCATGGGACTACTGTTGACTTTGCAGTGGCCTAGCAAAGATGCCATGGACCATACTGAATCATGGAAAATGGGCCCCATGTCCATCTGTAATAATAGTAAAAGGCAATACTTATTGGGATGATATGGGTTCCTCACACCTCTGGCCCTGAGAGCCACTGCACCTGGATCACTGATGATGGCTAGGCCCTTGAGACTACGGTTACAAGCGAAAGGGCTCTAGTTATTAATGGTGTCACACAGAAATGATGCCCCTTCATATAAATGTTTTTGATCAGCTAATGAGAATCCTACCACCAATGGTGTAATTGTCCATTGCCAGCACCGTGAACACTGAAAGGCCACAGGGTCTGTTTTTGTATTTGTGGTGCCCTAAACAAAGTGTGTCCAGCATACTATTGTGTCATATTTAATATTCTAATGTTTGTAAGAGGAATAGCATGGCCCTTCGCAAATGGGGCCCTAGGTAAATGACTAGTGTTGCTGTAATGTAGCACCAGTCCAGGTTATCTGCTCTGTTCGCTGCCTTTTTGTCGAGTACTATAATCACAAAATAATTTGGGCCATACAGCGTGTTTAATCCTAACAAGATTATTATTAGTAGCCAACAGGTTCCTTTTCTCATGTAACACCTTCGATTTGTCCTGGCGTTTAGCCAGTTTCTATACTGGGACCTTTGAGCCCCTAAGAATAAGGATAAAAGTGAAATTACAGTTCCCAGAACGCTACATGCTCTTGGTAAAAAAAAAAAGCACGGACTGTGCCAAATCACATGAAGGTACTTTTCAGATTTGCATCACATACACACGTTTGCATGGTGATTTTAAAGTGATGAGGCACATTCTGCCTACATTGTAAATACAGTCGTTTGGGGGAATAGGAACACTCATACTGAAACTTCCACTTCCCTTATTTACTAAAGAATGGACAGGCCCTCATGCTACCCAACGCAATTTAGTGGAGCACACATAAGAATTTAAATGAAATGAAATTTAATTTAATTTGTAAAGCGCATGGCTGCACTAAAGCGTCCCAGCGCTAACCCAACAGATGACAGGAAGAAACGCCAAGAGGCACCGGTACTTAGGGGATCTTAGGAAAAAGAAAAGTTTTGAGCGACTTTTGGAACTTAAGGTAGCAGGGTTCGGTCCGGATATGCCTAGGGAAAGCGTTCCAGTTTTTCGCCGCATTTACAGTAAAGCGGCGTCCTCCTGTGCGGGCCTTCCTAACTCTTGGAACTATGGCAAGATTTTCCAAATCCGACCTGAGGGCCCGAGCGGGTCTAGAGGGACGAATCAGGCTCCTAAGGGCCGGAGGACCTTTGCCTTGGAGCGTCTTATGGGCAATGCATGATGATTTGAAGGCAATTCTCTCACAAACTGGCAGCCAGTGGAGAGCTCTCAACAGTGGTTTGGCCGACGCTCTGCTTGGAGCCCCCGAGAGCATCCTGGCTGCTGCATTCTGCACCCGCTGCAGGATATTAATGGTGGCTTCCGGAGCTGCCAGAAGTAAGGCGTTGCTATAATCCAGTCTGGATAAGATTAATCCCTGGATCAGTAGTTTCCTGGACTGGAAAGGCAGGAGAGGGAGAACTTTCCGCACCGCCCGAAGCAGGCCGAAGCACACGCCAGCGACTTTCTGAGCATGCGTCCTGAAGGATAGTTCGGGTTCGAACCACACCCCTAGGCTTTTGATTTTTTCTTTTGGCAAAGGCAGCTCACCCGTACAGGGAGGCCAGAAAGCTTTGGGGAGAGATGTAAATTGGTGGCCCAGGAGCATAATCTCAGTTTTTGCTCCGTTCAATTTGAGTTTTGAGCCAGTCATCCAAGAAAATATTCCGGTGAGGCAGGCCGAAAGAATATCCTGACATCCCTCTTGTTGAGTCAACGAGACGACTAATTGGGTGTCGTCTGCGTAGGTTATGGTTATGGAATGGTTAGGAAATTGAGTCTGTCATTTGTGTTGTGCTATTGTCCTTGAAAAACATTGGTAAAACATTTGTAAGTAAGGATCTTGGTATATGCAAAAGTAATTTGCATACTTTATAAACTATAAATATGTTATTAGTGGGCAGCATTAACATCAGTACTCACCACTATAAATAATATAGCATCAGATATTGCTTGTACGAGATTGGGTTATTAGTAGTGCAGGGTGTTAGGCTTGTGAAAGTAATAGGTCCATAATTTCTCCTCACTGGGAACCAAAAACCCAATTGTAGCACTTGACTCTCTCGGGGTAGCGAAGCAGAGCAGTCCAAGGTCTATTCAAGGGAGCTAGGTAGGGCTAGCAATCACTATTCGCTGGCACACAATAATAACACTCAATATATGATTGTCAAGTCAGTACATTTCAGTACAGTAAGGAAAAGTGCATTTATTGCACACACTACTAAATACTACACATTAATTTACAAATATATATATATCAGGCAGATTGAAAGTACTGTAGATGACATTGCGTAATCACTTTTGACCCCTAAAGTGTCATGACCCCCGAAATCACAGTAATCCCTACCTATAGCAAATAACACATCACATTATATTGGGTGTCACTTTAGATAAAGAAGGCCTATTGGGTTTACCAAGGGTTTAAGATATACAACCACATGTTAAAACACCGTCATTCTGTGCTTAAATACAATAATCAATAATAACTATGTGTAAATGCACTTATTAATGTTAATTAAGCGTACCTACCTTGTTCAATAATCACTGTCAACATTATGATGTCAATAGAGAAGTTTAAAATGAACAAAAAATGTGTCTGTGTGCTTTTTATGTACTTTCAAGTCATATAAAATGCAATCATAAAAATAGCCCCAGCGAACATTGCTTTCTGAGCATATAAAATGTAACCATAGATTCGGTCCCTAGAAGACACTATACTACATGTACCTTTCGAATACCTTGAAGCCAAATAAAATGCAGCCATACAATTAGCACCTAGAGGGTGCTGCACTCCCAGCTGTAGATCAAAAGCTCCAGCCTTGGGAGTGTTTTAAAAAAACTAGGCATAAAATCCAGAGGTTCATGGATTACTTGCCCCCACAAACCTAGAGTCAGTTTTGCAGTGATTACTTCTAGGAGGCTGTTGTCATTTTTATTGCCCCCAACAACACTTTTTAAATGTGTTGGTGGTGCTCCTGGGGCCACCACAAGGGAAGAAAAGTATTGAAATAAGCAAGACCTGCATGGCATTATAAGGCACTCCACCTTGGATCTGTGATTATTTAATTAACGGCTTTCCCATTTTTTCCCCCTTTTTTTAGTTTATTAGAGTGTCTGGTCTTTTCTTTAGTTCTTTTGGGTATTAGGGTGCCAGGTCTCCCCAGACACCCAACATGCTCCGAACATTGGGGGCAGCCCAGGGAGCCCACCCCTGACTGCCAAGCCAGCTCCAGGGCAGCAGCCTCTGTCCCACTGCTATGGGAGCCAGCAGCTCTTTTATACCCAGCCTGCTCCTGCGGGTGGAATTTCCTTGTCGATGGTGGTTGCCAGCTCCCCAAAAGACACGGACACAGGGGGCACGGCACCATTTCCTCTTGTGGGGACCAGAGTTGGGGGTCCCAGGCCTGTCACTTGCTCTCTGAGTCAGCCCCCGGAACCATTGGAGCCTCTAAGGAGCAGGAATGAGCCTATGAAGGGTGCCCCAAGCACACACCCTCCCTGGGAGGAAATATATCAATAATCCTTGCACCGGTCCCTGGGCCCTGGCGCACCGTGGGAATAATTGAAGGACAGTGTGGCAGAGTCCCGCGCGCTCCAAAGCTTGCAAACGGTCAAAGGTAGCAGATCTTTGAAGGACCATACCTTGGGCCCTGTGGGATGATTCAGGCAATCCTAGGCTCGGTTTACTCCTGGCGGTGAGCTCTATCCACCAGGAGCAGTCCCAGCAGACCTCCTGGCTTACAAAGCATTGTACCCAGCAAGGGAGCTGGTTCCACTGGCTCCCTGTGCCAGCTCCCCTCCTTTTCTTTTTCTTGGTCACAGGAGTGCAGATCTTTTTACCAACTGGTACTCAGAGGATGAAAGGGGGCCAACCTCACTGGCCCTTGGAGAGACCTATTGGTCCTAAGGTCAACTGGGTGGAGAGTTCTTAGTCCTATTGGGAATCAGGGGGTTTCTCCTTACAGATGTCCAAAGCTGTCGCAGTCCCAGGGTTCAGCAGCAAAGACAACAAAAACATTAACCAAAAGAGAGTCTCCTCGGTGTGAAAGACTTTTGTAAGTTGGGGTGAAATGTTCTAGAAGCCAGGCACCCCTGGCCAATCCTTGGGTGCCACATAACCTCTCTGCTCAGTCCCAACCCTCCTGCACAGCATGCTGGGACAATTCAAAATGGATCACCAAGAGTCATTGGCCACATCTGCTCCTGGGGTCTCAGCTCCGCCCCTCACTGACATCACTGCCTGGGACTTTCCCACCAAAAGTTCAAAGAGGAGCCCTCTCATGTGTTGGCTCCAATTATCTGGGCTTCCTCCACTGTTCAGTAGGCCTGGTCTGTCACCAGCCCCAGTGCAGTGTGGCAAGAAATTAACAAATGTAGATTTGTATCCCCACATTTCCTGCTCAGGAGCTGAGGGAAGCACTGTTATTGGTTCCTTATGTGTTGGACGCCCCTTGTTCCTGTTGCTGGAGAGAAATGCAATTAACTTGGCACAGCAGGGTGACAAATGGCCTGGGCTCTGATCTTGAACTGAGCCAGAGAAATATGAAAATCCTAGTTGTACAGATATCTACGGTGAACTCTCATATTTTTTTTCTTGCATATGTTCCACCCCATTTTGATATGTCACTAGACTTTGTAGGCCAAAGGGAAGTGGAACTGGATTCTAAGGCAGTTTTCCTGTACATGTATAATAAAGTGTCATGTAATACGGTATTTGTTATGTGCTGCTTATGGCATGTGAGGGTATCAAGGCGCTGTGCTGCGGTGTAAGTTGAAGAGCCAGGTCTTGAGTCGCTTCCTGAAGTGGGTCCACCAGTGTGAGGTGCGGAGGTGGAGGGAAAGGGTGTTCCAGGATTTGGCAGCAAGGAGGGAGATTGAGCACCTCCAGTGCGGCAGCAGTGGATGCGTGGTACCTGTGCGAAGGCGAGTTGAGTGGAGAAGAGGTTCCTGGGAGGTAGGTGGTAATGCAGGTGGTAATGCAGGTGATGGTTTATGTAGGCAGGTCTTTGGTCATGGAGGGCTTTGTAGGTCAGGGGCAGGAGCTTGAATTGGCATTGTTTCTGGATGGGGAGCCAGTGGAGGGTTTTCAGGTGTTGGGTGATTTGGGCCCTCTTTGGCAGGTTTAGGATCAGTCTGGCTGCTACATCCTGGATCATCCAGAGTCTCCTCATGAGTTCAGAGGTGGTGCCTGGATAGAGTGAGTCGCAGTAGTCCATTCGGCTGGTGATGAGGGCCTGCGTCACAGTCTTCAAGTGGCTCCCCATCTGCACCAGAAGACTTTGCAGAGCATCCCGAGAGTGTGGAAGCAGGATGAGGAGACAGCATTAACCTGACATTTCATGGAGAGTTTGCTGTCTAGGATGATGCCGAGGTTGTGGGCATGGTCTTTCAGAGTGGGGGTGGGTCCGAGGTCCGATGGCAACTGAAAGTCGTTCCAGAGGGAGGTGTGTTTGCCGAAGATCAGTAATTTAGTTTTGTCCATGTTGAGCTTCAGGCAGTTGTTCTTTATCCAGGCTGAGTCTTTGTCGTAGTGTGTCCGCTGAGAGCAAGACGACGAGATGGGTGTCATCGGCGCAGGAGACGATGTTGATGTCATGGGGTCTGACCATGTCCGCGAGTGGTGTCATGTAGATATTGAAAAGGATTGGACTGAGGGATGGGCCTTGAGGAATACAGCAGATGGTACTCTTGGGTTGAGAGTTGAAGGGAGGGAGACCGATTCTCTGGGGGTGTCCGGTGAGAAAGGAAGCCATCCATTGGAGTGCGCAGTTTGTGATTCTGATCTGGCATATTCTATCAATTAGTGTGTGGTGGGAGACAGTGTCGAAGGCTGCGCAGAGATCAAGTAGGATGCGGGCGACTGATTCTCCTCTGTCGAGTAGGATGCAGATGTCATCTTTTGTGCCATCAGGGCTGTCTCAGTGCTGTGATTAGCTCCAACAGACAAAACAGTAATTCCCAGTGACTTTCCCTATGAGTTAACGTTAACATAGAGGAAGAGTTGTGGCGCAGCGGCCAGGGCGGCTGACCCTGGAACATCGGGCTCACGGTTTGATCCCCGGTGCCAGTGGCAGGTTAGCCCAGCACCCTGTGACTCTGGGCAATAGCTCGCTTAATCTTCACGACGGCCCCAGCACCTTTACACCTTTAGCAGTAATTGTGTGTGCTTTATAAATACTGGAATCATAACATTATAAGGCCTACCTAAGGTCAATATCTAATCCTGCAGAGTCATTTCTGCACCAGGCTACCTGTGCACAGTTACCAGGCTGCGCACGACAGTAGTCTCACATGTGCAGCCCTCACACGTGTGCACATGTATTCATGTGTAACCAGCCAAGTGCCTCTTACCCTAGCTCCTGTCTCAAAAGGTAGACACTGGCAGAAAACATGTTCAGTCAGTTTGCAATGTGATTACTATGGACGAGATACATGTAGTGAGACTCGTCCACAGTAACAAGTCCAAATCCAGATGATCAAAAAAGCCAAAAAAATGTAGGCGTACTGAATGTGCGGAACCCAATTACAATAATGATGCTAAGTACCATGTTCTGCCGAGTGATATTTAGCCAGTATTTGGGTAGAAATTGTAATCAAGGATCATGCATAAACTTTGCATAGAACCGCTATTTTTTTTTTACACAGAAACTGTGTTTTGTAAAACACTGTGAAATGTGTGCACAAGACAACAGGTTATTCCGAGATTTTGCAGTGCAGAACGGTGGGAAGGGGGCATAGTATTACTGAGTTAACTCCCATTTTGACCTGTGGAACTTTTTTTTAATGATGTGGTAAAACCGCACCCTTGCTGAACCAATCCCAAAGTATCAGTATTTCTGAAAGAACCTTCTAGCATAATTCTATACTCTTCATTCAAAATTGGGGTGTTATTCTGAAGGCGCAAACAGTGTTTACTCTCAATTTCAAATCTTGAGTCACGTTGAAAATTGCTTATTGACTCTCGGGTTTCCCACACAAACTTTTATAGGTGTTGCCTGGAGGATTCTGTGCAGAAAAAACATGTCAGTCACAAGGGAAAATGTGGTGCTCTCTTTGGCAGCATGTATGCTAAATTTAGAACAAGGAAAAATGTGGTAAAACTATTCCTACATGTTATCTCTCATTCCAACCTGCATAACCGAGGCCCAGATTTACTAATGCCTTGCACTGGGTTTGCATCACTTTTGTGCCACAAGCCCGGCGCAAAGTGTTAGGGTGGGATTTACTATCCAATGCAAATCAGGATTTGTTTCGAAGAGCATCCCAAAGTAACTAGGAGTAGCACTAGGCACTGCTTTATGTTACTTTGCATCAAGGAAGCGTTCCATGGGTGGTGCTTTTGTCTTCTCATGCAACTACCCTTTGGTTTGGATGCAAAACTTTGTGCCCCAATCTTACACTTCATAGAGGTAGAAGTAATGAGGAGAAATATTTCATTTCCCCTCGTTTTTCCACCTATGCATATGTAATGCATTGCACAGCACAGATACAAAGTGGGAAAAGCCTTAAAGCATAGTTTTTGTACTGGAAGGAACTCTTTCCAGTACAAAATCTATGTTTAGGTCCATTGGCATTATGCAGCAGCTGAGGGCCAAATTATGCGGCAGTGTAAAGTAAATTATAAAATTATGCAGAAAGACAAAGCCAGCCGCAGCCCGTGGAGAGAGTTCCGGTAGGGCAGAAAGGCGGGGAGGGGGAGGGGTACGGTGGGGGGTGCTAAAAACAGGAATATGGATAATTGGAGGTAAGTAAACAATTTAATAAATAAAACGAATTTCGTAGCACGCCCTGCATCGCAAAATGCGATGCAGCATGCACAAAGAAATTCGTTTTCTTAATTAAATTGTTTACTTACCTCCAATTATCCATATTCCTGTTTCAGCACCCCCCACCCTGGCCCTCCCCCGCCCCGCCTTTCTGCCCTACCGGAAATCCCTCCACAGGCCACAGCTGGAAAAGGCAAATTATGTGGCACATTTTCTGATAGTACTACTTAATTATTTTGTCATTTTTAGGTCTCGCATGGCATACTGCGCACATGCGCAGTCGAGCTCGCATGATTTTATGTCTTGGAGTGAGTTTCAATAGCGAGGGTTAAGCCCCGCCCCTCTTCTGTATTTGGCTGGCCTCCTAAACGGTGGCGAGCCATTGGAGAATATGTCGCCATGACATATTTCTTTCTCTTTTAGCCCCGTCCTTTTCAAATTGGGTTCCTTGACTTACTGCTGAAGAAAAAGGTTTCTTTTCTTCTTTATGGGTCCAGATGGCCCCATAAAGAAGATAAGAAACCTTTTACCCCAGCAGGAAGTCGGGGCACCCAGTCGTAAATGGACGAGGCTTAGAGACAAAAGGCTGTGTCATGGCGAGCGCTTGTTCAACACCTGTCGGGGGAAGTACTCTCCCTTCAAAATCGCCCACCCCCCGGCATCCCCACAAGCACACTTTAACAGATAGAACCTCAATCCAAATTTCGCGCACCCGCTGTCTAAAAGCGAGCTGCTAGGAAGGACATTCACATTCAAAAGCACTGGACCCTTGGACGGAGCCACTACTTCCCCTCTAGCCATGGCGAATGTCACCAACCCTACGTAACTCACCTTCATGTCGGGATATCCTAGGCCTCTGCGAGCGCCGGCAACGCTGCTCCTCCTCGGGGCTCCCCAGCACCTCAGAAAGCAGCCTGAAAACAAAAGGCCGCTGGGTGGTGAGGGCGGCTCAAGCCCGGTTCTCTTTCGTCTCATGGCTACACCGTGCTCGCCCCCGGTGCTCGCAGGCCCTGCTCGCTCTCACGCTGTCAGCCCCGCCTCCGCCGCTGTGTCACAGGCAGCCCGGCCAGAGGAAGAGGAAGTGCAAGCGACGCGACCTGCCGGGTCACAGTAATTATGCACTGAGTGTTTTTCAGGTGATAACTGTGCGGAAGGAAATTGGTATTTTGAAAGGTTTTAGAGGAGTCTGATTTGAGGCCCGCCCCGGCGTGCACTGATACCACTGCTGCATGGCTCTCGAGCCAGCGAGGGGGCTTCCAGACCACCTACCCCCCATCCCCCTACCCTGTGCCGGCCTCACTGTGCACTGATGCCACTGCAGGGGGTTCCAGGCAGCGACGAGTCTTCCAGTCCCTGACGTGTGCACCGGGACCCTCACGCCCAGAAGTCAGGGGACCTCACCAGTCTCACGTTGTCCACCAAGCCCCCCGCATAGACGGGTCAATTTACTCATAGATGCATGGCATCTTATGTAGACACCTGATCACTAGCTGTTTTCTTACGCAAAGATCCATGGGCAGGGGCCTCCAAATGTAGGTGTCTGACGGCCTCCCTTGAAGGCCGCTCTGTGTGTGTGTGTGTCTGGCTCTGTGTTTGTGTGGCTCTGTGTATGTGTGGCTCTGTGTATGTGTGGCTCCTTGTGTGTGTGGGTGGCTCTGTGTGTGTGGCTCTGTGTACGTGTGGCTCTGTGTGTGGCTCTGTGTGTGTGGCTCTGTCTGTGTGTGGCTCTGTCTGTGTGTGGCTCTGTGTTTGTGTGACTCTGTGTATGTGTGTGGCTGTGTGTGTGTGTGGCTCTGTGTGTGTGTGGCTGTGTGTGTGGCTCTGTGTGTGTGTGTGTCTCTGTGTGTGGCTTTCTGTGTGTGTGTGGCTCTGTGTGTGTGTGTATGTGGATGCAAATGCAATAGGTCTCGCAGCGAGAGATTAAGCTATTGGCATTGTAAATGACAATGCCATTTATTTATCTGTTTTCAAAACCAATACATAAATAATAATTTTGTCATTTACAATGCCAATAGCTCTAACTTTAGCAAAGGCGAGACCGTTGCATTGTAAATGCTTGTTACACTTGTTACACTGTCTGAGAATTAGTTGCACCTCATTAAAACCTGTTTAACACTTAAATATACCAATAAGCAACAGAAAGGTAACTCGTTAACCTATGCAAAGGACCTTCCGCTGTGCGGTAACATGTGTCACTGCATTTTTAGTAACTTTTGAACCATTAAAAGATATAAGCTAAAAAAACTTTTTTGTTAAGATCTGCAGATTATGTAGCAGGTGATGGATTATGTAGGAAATGCGACAAAGCTATAATTAGGCTAAAAACACATTCACAATCAAATAAATCCAGTAGCCCTGCCTATGCTATTGAGAATGCACACACTCTTGCACTGTGGCACAAGAGTATGTGTGTTGACACATGGCTGGGAGAGAAATATATATATATATATATATATATATATATATATATATATATATATATATATATATATATATATATATATATATATATATATATATATATATCAAGTGAGCGGCTGCCTCTGAGGAAGAAAGCTAATTTCGAAACGCATCAGGCTTACCGCACATTTGACTGTCTGATTACAGCGGCCAGCAGTGGACTACTCATACCCTATAAATAATGGCTTGCCACCTTCAATCTGTGTGCGAGTGCTGGTTCAACGGTGGGCAACTTGGAGCGAGTATATATATATATATATATATATATATATATATATATATATATATATATATATATATATATATATATATATATCTTAGTAGATATAGCACATTTTTTGCTCTCTACCTTTAACGCAAGGCCGCACAACAATTTTGGTGCAAGTTGCCTTCTGGGCCTGCATCGAGGAGATAAAACCGCACGGGAGAAAAATTACATTTTGAGATGAAGCACTTATTATTAGCAAACCCAATTGGTTCAATCGAAGCAAACATACGTTTCCTTACTTTAACACCAAAGCAACTACAGGAGGCCGATGGGAAGTGAGATCCAAAGAGTTCTGCGGTGTTTTACTGGATTAGGGGAGCTTATTTCATAATTAGCTAGAGGGAAAGATTAGTTTTTCTTGCCTTTCTCAGATCGTAAACGAAAGCGTTTTGTTCCGGTGAACAAATGTTCATTGTTTCAACACCAGAAAAACAGGTACGGGGAGTTCATTCATCGCTGACCTCGGCTCTTGCAGGATTAGGAGAGATTTTCACGACAAATGCGACTCATGTTTATTTGAAGAGAGGTTGGGGCTTCTGAGTGGAAGCCCTGGAGGTGAGCTATGCTGTAAGAAAGGTGTCCACCCCCATGAGTTGTATGAGTTTTCCTGAACAATCAGTTGTAGTTGGTGCCAATCAAAAGGGTTTGTATGACGTGAATAAAATAGCCACCTACACACCATACGCTCCCCCGCCCTCTTTGGGCAATTTTGCACCGTTTTCAAGTTTTTGAACCAGTTACTAGTATAAAAATGTTTGTACTGACTGACCAGTGTAAACACTGTCTGGTGCATATATTAGTTAAATACTAACAGGGTCGGACTGGGACAGAAAATAAGCCTGGGGACCAAAAGTGACCCCCATTGGTGAATGAAATAACGAAAAAAGTGGCCCATGTTAGCAAATTGGAACAGTTTTGAACATGTAAAGACACTTGTAAGTATTTTAAAAGGTATTGAAGAATGCATGGATTTGAGCTTCCTGCAAGTGATATTTGTTGTAATATCACTGAAATCAACACTAAGATCTGCTCCAACAGACTACAATGTACCACCTTATTTATTTATTTATAAAGTTTTGTATAGCGCAAACTTGATCCCGAAGGATGTCAGAGCGCTTTACAATTTGAGTCAATTAAAGAACTTTCTACCCTATTCCCCTATAACCCTACATCCCACTATGGAACTAAAAATGCAAAATTAGAACAACAAAAAATTATAAATACAACTATACATAACGCATGATTGATTACGAAACAGGCTGCCCTTGCCAGCAAGTACTAACTAGAATCCAATTACACTCAATCATCTTGGGTAAAACAGGATACTTCCTAAGCATGATTGGCACAAATCGGTAGAATGAAAACTATAGATTTACTGATCAAGTCCCAGAAAATTTCAGGGGTGCATCTCTGTTTTTCTGATAGGAATTGTTAGAGCATCATCGCACACAATCGGGTTATTCTTGTCACGAATTTTAAGTGAAATTCGAATGCTCATGGACACTGATAAAATTTTCACGCTCACTGTTGCCTTGAAATTCACAGTTTTGCGAATCATCACATGTAGAAACAACTTGGCTGAATTAGACACGAGTGCTCACTTTTTACTCCATCCTCCTTTTTTGGCAATCTGGATATAATTTAATCCTTATTTTACTTTGGGATTTTTATCTCGATTACGTTTCGTTTCCACCTGGTGCATGTCTTTACATTGGTTCTGACTAAAAGGTATATCACCTGTCACCCATGAGTTGATTCTTTTCTTGGAGTATATGTACACCAGATTGTGTGTAAGGTGGTACATTCTCTTGTTCTATTTGTTTTTTTGCAGCCTTGATAAAGTCACTGGACTTTTCTCATGTATGCACCGAAACAAGTGTCGGCTGTTTGAAGACCCTGAGATTTAAGAAACAAGAAAAGGACCCACTTGTATATTATTTGTACTTACACTGTGCATTTGAAAAAATATTTCAGACACCCTCGACATGTGTTGAGAATCTCTATGTTTATGTATTTAGTTGACTTAGGTCACTAGCTTTGGGGAGGTCAGTGGTTCTCCTCACCTTGCAGCACTGTCACAGATGATTAGAAGGCTTTGAAAAAATACAAGTACTATTCTCCTGTGTGGCGCCATCTTTCCTAAATAAGTATACCACAGACCATTAATCCTCTTAATTGCCTGATTGCCCTAATCGGCCAGTCCGCCCCTAAAGAGTAGTGAAAATATACCTGTTGACGGTGCAGTTACCAAGCACCAAATGTGCACCGTACTGGTCAGTGGCAAAATGAAACTTGAGCCCCCCCTTGCAAAGTACACTGAGGTGCCCCCCCCTCCCTGGCCTACCACTTACCACTTTTGCTGAGGGGGCCCCCTGGAGTACGCCCCCCACCCCGCACCGCTGGAATTGCAGGGGCTTATGTTACTCCCCCAGCACTGGTGTAGTTTAGGTGGTCACACACTACTACAAATACGACTTGAGGAGGAAACATGCAGGCCCTTCAAGTTTTCTTTTTTTTTTTTTGAATTCCTTTTTTTTAATTTATATTTTTATTTAGAATATACTGGTACAAAAAGAAAAGAAAAAATCCAATACATAGATAGTTCACTGTCATATAGTTATACAATTAAACTTAAAACAACAAAGAAAAAAAGAAAAGAAAAAGATAAGACTTGAGATCTTGAAATCATACAATATACAAAGTAAATAAGAAGATTAAATGGCAATCCATAGTATAATAGGCCAATCTATGGTACCCTATTTGTACCTCGTTGCGTACCATAATTACAGCAATTAGCTTCAGTTTTTAAATTAGATTAAACTTATAAATTAGATTAAATTTGTCGGCCCCTCCAATTTTTAATGGGGCCCACATCTTTAGACCCACCTCCCGTGTTCTCCGCCCCTTGCCCTCGTACAGGGAGGATTCAATATTGTGTATACCAAGGAGTCTCGTCAGCCATACTGGCATGGATGGTGCGCATGTGTCCTTCCAGCCCGCAGATATAAGGATCCGTAAAACAGAGATACATAAAAACACAAAATCTTCCACCTCTTTCTGTAGCTTCAGCCTACTGTCACAGCCCAGTATCATTAATGTGGAGGATATTTCAACCTTCTGGGCTGGTAGTTCTTCCCCAAATATCTCAATTTCCCAAAACACTGGTTTCAGTTTTTCACAGTTGTGAAACATATGCAATAGGTTAGCTGGTCCTTGCATGCACCTAGGACATTTATTGTCATCCCTTTTGCCCCACTTAAACAATTTATCTGGTGTGTAATATAAATTGAATAGTGTTTTACAGAGTTGGGCCCTTGATTTGAGGACCGGAGTATTTTTTTGTGTAGGTGCAATGCCTTATCCAGATCCACATCCGGGTTATCCAATTTCTGCGCCCAGGAGACCTCACATTTCTCAATGTCATCCTGTAGCTCACTCATTAGGATCCCATAAATTATTCTAATCCTGCTACCTCCCCTTAAAAGAAAGTCCAGTAGACTGCTTCTAATCCCCAGTGATATCCGAGGTCTCATAGCCTTTAATGTCTGGGATACCTGTATATATTTGAACCTCTGATTATCAGTTATACCAAATTTCTGTTGGATTATCTAAAAACTGAGAACTGCATTACCCTGCATAATATCTCCTATAGTTCTAATGTCTGACTGTTCCCATTGTCTCCACATACCATCCCTGCTAATTTGTGGAAAGGTCACAGATTGCCAAAATGATTGATTTTAGGAACTACGCATAACTTTTGTATCGATTTCCAGACCGCCCATGCACTACGTATAACCTTATATCTAGTTTTCCTGTAGTAGCGCCACTCTGTTTTCCTCAGTAGTAGCCCATACACCACCCTACCCAGCAATAATTCATATATTGACGGTGGGCTTTGATTCCTTATGGGTATGTCGGCCCCTCCAGTAGATGGATCAAACAGTACCGCCATCTGGGAGATCAAGCACGCCCAATGGTAATGTCTGAGATTGGGGATTCCCAGCCCGCCCTGTTCCTGAGGTAGCAACATGTATTTCAGAGTCCTCCTAGTCTTGCCACATTGCCACAGAAAGTTCATAAATATTGTTTCCATTGATTCTAACATAGCTTCCTCGATAAAAAACGGTATTGCTCGGAGGATATACAGAATCTTTGGGAACATTGTCATTTTTAAAACATTCACTCTACCTGTAAGGGGCAAGTGTAGTACATCAATTCTTTTAAGATCAGCAGTGATTTTTTTAACAGTGGTGTAAAGTTGTCTCCTATAATTGACTCAATAGCTGTATTTATTGTAACCCCAAGATAAACTGCAGAATCAACATATCTGGCATCTGGTTTGACAATATTGTTAGTACAAATTATCTGGGTTTTACCCTCGTTCAATCGGTATCCTGAATTTCCGCAGAGCTTCCCAGTAATCTCAACAATTGCCCGCATTGCCGAAACAGGTTCAGGGGTGATTACTGCTAAATCATCCGCATAGGCCAGAAGTTTAGTATCAAACCCATTAATGGTTATCGGCTTGATGTCCCTACATGCCAATAGCTTCAGAATCAGCGGGTCTATGTACAGTGCGGAGAGTATGGGTGAGCAGGGACACCCTTGGCGTGTCCCCCTTGTGATGGTTATCTTCTTCGAGCTCTAACCCATTAACTGTACCCTGGCTGTTGGATGGCTATACATAGCTTTAAGAGCCTTTAGTAGTTTTGGTCCGAACCCCCTCCGGGCCAACACTCCCCACAGATATTCCCATCTTACACGATCGAATGCCTTTTCGGCGTCAAGGAGGATCATGGCTATCCGTCCCCCCTGTGGCAGCATAGAAATCAAACAGAGTGATGGCGCGTCTTATATGGTCAGTTGTTCCGCGGCCTGGAATGAATCCATGCTGCCAAGGGGAAACAAGACCGCCCACGACCCTCCCCAGCCTCTTGGCCAAGATCTTAGCATAGACCTTAGTGTCCGCGTTTATCATGGATATCGGTCTGTAAGACACAGGGTTTTCTTTGGGTTTACCTTTTTTTGTGGAATACGGCGATATTAGTCTTCAGGTTTTCATGCCTGTATTGCAGGGGCAAGGAGTGAGAAGGGCAGCAAAAATGTGGATGTTGCTGATATTATCATAAATGCTTTCGTTATTGGTTTCAGGAAGTTGATTCACCAAGACAGGGATACCGGAAGTGACATCATGCATATTTGCAGTCTTGTCAACTGGAGAGTATACACATTTCACCGCACCACTGCATGATCCTGGTTTTGCCATCTGATTACATCACTGGGCTGACCTCTTGTCTTAACTTTAGCCCTTCAATAGCCCCCCATTTCCTTCTGAGGGGCTGATTAACGGACAAGTAGTGGAAACTACACAAAGTAAATAGGACTCTAAGGGTCCTGCCTACTTTCTTGCTCCATTGCTACCTTCATGGCCTTTGAAAACACGGTTAACAAGCAGGGCACAAGCTAAGGGTAGACAGAGTCTACCCACTATTTTCACAGGGTAGACACCGTCTATCCTGCCATGACGTTGGGCCCCACAGAAATATGCTACACTTGTCGCAGTGTCATTTCAGACACCAGGGCACATTCAACATCACCTGCATATTGTCTGCTTTCGTTCAGAGCAGCAACGAGAAGGCTGGGAGGGGATTATCAGATTCCAACTGGGCCCATAACAAAGGTCTAAGTTAAGGGGTCATGAGGCCTCCTTTTGTAAGAGAGCTATCAGGAGCCTCACACCTAAATGCAATGGAGGGGAAACAAAGGAACACAACTTTTCACTTCACAAGTACTTAAGAGAGGGATGCTTTTGACTTTGTCTAATTCCTGTATATAAGATAGATATAATATGCACTGTAAGAATGTCAGATGTGTTGGTTTGTCCCAGTATTTACACAAGTAATAATATAAATACCACTATTTTATTTTATTTCTTTTATAGAGCTACTCATCCCAAAGGCAGGGAGTACTATACATCATATGTAAACATTATACACTGGCAATAAATAATATGTGTGTAAGAGGGTGGCTTAGTATATGGTGCTCACTTATGTAAGTGTAGCACGCTGCACCAATCCGGGGCAACCCTTTTGGTGATTTTAGTGGTCTTAGACAACCATAGAATGCTCTCTAAGTGGTAGCTTTAGAGAGCAGCCTTTGGGCTTAGCCCAGAAGGAGTGTAATGCAGCTTGTTTTACCAGAACATAATCTTAGTGGTATGGGTTAAGTGAAAAAGAACCACACAGTGTATTTATAAAAATATGTATTTATTATAAGACACTCACTAACACATACAAATATCTCCTACCCCTACATATATACAATGCATACAATACTTTGCAAATAAAACAGGTAAGTAGCACGGATATACTGTTGTCTCCAGGGGGGAACAAATCATATTCTAAAGAGATATAAACCACGACTCAAGTCAAGACTATATCCAGGAGACTCAGAAGTGCTGAGGACCCAAGGAACCACTCAAGGTAAGTTACTAGGAACCCCACGGAGGCCGTGTGCAGAGTGGGAACACAACCGCATGCTCCATTCAAGTCAATGGGTAAGTCGCAGTTGCAATTTTAACTGTACTTAGTAGACTGGGGTACACTGGTATCCCCAGCTAAAGATGTGGTTCTAGGTGTAGTGAGGTGTTGCATCTACCCACCCTAGTGGAAACTAAACTCTCTGATGATGAAGAAGGGTTTGTGCTAGACCCTTAACTACCCAACCCTAAGTTCAGTAGAACTTACTTATTCTAAGTGATATTATTTGTGCCTAATGTTAGTGATGGTTTTTCAATTAATCCACAAGATTAGCTGGTAAAAAATGTAGGCTTGAATCCCAACCGCTGCACACCAATGTAGGAGGCTGGGTTAGTATATGGTGCTCAAATTCAAATTCAAATTCAAATTTAGCTTTATTCGATTTATCTGCAAAAATCATAAAAGCATACAAGTACATTTTATACAATAAATTTAAAAAGATTTCCCCATCAAGAAATTTTGTGTAGAATCTATAAAACAGTTTTCTATCTGTAAAAAGTCAATGTTGAAGGTATGACCGAAGGCCTCATGTTTAAAGCGTCTAATAAAATTGAACATATAAGGCTTACATCATAGAATTTCTGTATTTCATCACTGACATTAAAAAACGAGAAACAACAAAGATGACATACACCTCATCTAGCAGGAGTAACTTCAGATAAGCGTTTTTACATGTTCTAATGCCCCAACGTTTAAGAAGAGGTAAGAGGAACAGTTTCCTCGGGGCAGAGTACAGGTTACAGAAGAACATAATGTGAATGTTACTTTGTGATGAATGGTCATCGCATGGGCAAATTAGGTTCGGTGAAATCCAATCATTTTGTTTCGGGAGGGTGACCATGCGGAAGAAAGTGCCTAAACGCAGCCTGGTAAGAAGCATACGAGGGTAAGGTGCAGTTTCAATCCTGAGATACAATTGTAAACCTTCAATAGGGGTAATTTTTTGGTAACTCAGGGTAGTATTTTTGAGTTTCTCAGTGTCCCATCTAACGCTTTCCAGGTGTGTAATTAAAAGTTTTTTGAGAGCTGGCCTAGACAAATTTTCTAGGGACTCAGGGTCATCATAATACTCAGGATGTCCAATTTTAGAGAACATCAGTCGGACGTGTCGCAGCCATTTGATTTTGGATGCACCATCCAAATTCATACAATCTGTAATGAGTTCTCTATTAAATTGGCATTCCATAGTGGTCCAGATTTTATGCCAAAGCAAACACGGTGATAGTTTTATAGTGTCGCTAAGGTATTTGAGCCCAGTCTCAATGTGAGTAATAAAGGTTGAGGTAGATTTACTCACGCCTAGTAAATAGCGAATAAAGAGATTCTCACAAATTTGTAGTGAGGACACATTTTCGAAGCCCCATAGGCCTGCTCCGTAGGTGACTGTCGCTACACACTTAGCTTGATAGATCTGTGACATCTCGACAATTGGTTTGCCCCCAATTTTTGCTGCAAAAGTTCTCAGTGCCCCAATAGCACGGGTAAAAGCAAGTTTCCTAGCAGATACTGCATGTTTCCAAGCTCCTTTCCTTTCAAAGACCACACCCATATAGCAAAAAGTGTCCGTACTCTCAATTCTTTGCTCGTCAAGATATATCGAACATTGTGGCCTTTTGTTTTTTTGGGTGCATGGCATGGAGAAAGTTTTAGAGATGTTCACTTTCAGATTTCTTTTCCCCATGTAGGAAGAGAATTCGCTTACCGCTCTCTGCAACCCTACCTTAGTCCTAGACATAATTGCCGCGTCGTCGGCATATAAAAGGATGGGTACAGGCCTACCATTGACGGCTGGGTAGTCACTTGGCAGATTTGTTAAGTGGTCTACAACAGAGTTAATATAAAAACTAAATAGAAGAGGCGCAAGAATGCAGCCTTGCCTAACCCCTCTATTTATGGCAAATTTCTGCGTGCATTGCCCCTGGGTCCTGAACCTCACTCTGGCACCTGCGTCTCTGTACAGTTCTTTTATGAATATGACGATGGTGGGATCCACCCCAATGTGTTCCAGTGTTGACCAGAGCTGCAGATGATCCACACAATCAAATGCTGAGCTAAGGTCAACAAAGGTGACAAACAGGTCCCCTTTTTTGGCCTGAGTGTATTTGGACATCAGTAGGGACAAGTTTAAACATTGTTCCTGGGTACCCAATCCCTTGCGGAAACCATATTGGAGTTCCGAGATGACCTTTTTTTCTGTCTCCCACTGCTGAATTCTCTTAAGGACGATCCTTCCTGCAATTTTCATGAGGCCGTCCAGTAACGATATAGGACGGTAGCAAGCAGGATCGTCCCTATTTCCCTTTTTAAAGATGGGCACTACAATTGCGTCTGACCAGGTGTTAATTAAGCCGCATTTGTTTCCCATGTTCAAAACGTTAGTTAGGAGGGGAGCCCAGAATTCCAGATTTGTTTTATAGACATCCACTGGGGTATGGTCCGGGCCAGGGGCTTTCCCTGGCGGGCTTTCCCTGATGGCATTTTCGACTTCTATGGAGGTAAAAACCAGATCAATTGGGTAGGGAGATACCGGGGGGTCACTTAACTGATGGGTGTCCCTCTGGCTGTTGGTGTAAAGTTTGCCATAGTGTTCTACCCAGAGCTCTGCCGTGATTGCTACATCTATGCAATTGTCAGTATCTTTTGTGTTGTATACTGATCTTATAACTTTCCAGAAGAGGTTGGTGTCCTTATTCCTGGCAGCTTCCCCCAAAGCTTCCCAGGCCTCCCTTTTCATAGTTGCCTTCCGATGGTTAATTTCCCTCCTATACTCTCGTCTGGCCTGGGAAATTTGAACCCTATTTTTCGGGATGGTGTTTAAAACTTTCTTCAAGTTCTTTAGGGCAGCTGTACACCTGGAGTCGAACCACCCGCATGCGTGTTTCCCATTCTTTTTGTGGCTCCTAGTTAAAGTATCTTTTATGTACAGCTGAATATTAGCGAAGGCTGCCATAATCGCCTTAGGATCAATATCTTCTTCTAAACAGACAAATATGTCTGCAAGGCAAGATGATATGAATTTGTGGAAAAAGATTGTGGGGTTCAATTTCTCCCACTTTATCACGTAGCCGTTTATCTTTGTTAAGGTGACCTCTAGTGGATAAAGTGGCCCGCTAGATTCCTTTGCTTTCTCCTCTGGGAGCCTTACCCCAAAAGTAATAGGGTAATGATCGCTCATTGGTTCATCTCCTATCTCCCAAAAAGTTATAAAATTGGGTTTAGTGGGTGATATCAATGCAAAGTCGATTGTAGATTCACAACCTCTTCCGTTGTATGTAGGGGCAAAGGGAACTGGGGGGGAGCATGCCTGGTTAATGAAAGTAAGATCAAAGGAGAATACAATACTGTTAAGAAGAGACCCCAGGTTGGTATGTGAGAAGTGGAAAGGGCCATCCTCCTCATGATCTGCAAGGCCGCACAAACCTAACTCAGAAAATGGGCAGATGGCACAATTAAAATCTCCCACCCAAAGAACTGTATGGTCCCCCTGGTTTTGATCTCTCACTTTGTGAATGTGGTTTGACATTTTATTCAAAATCAGTTCCATTTCATTTACAGGCATGTTATTATAGAAGTTCACCAGTATGACCTTTTGTGTGGTGCCCCATTTAAATAAAAGGACTTGAAAATATTGGTCAGAGTGGTAATTATATACCTTTATATCCCCTACATTCGAGGTGTATATGCACAAACCCCCTTTATTGCGACCCTGAGGAGAGGGCACAGCGGGTGAATGGAATGTTCGATACCCCATAATGTGCCTTTCCTCTACAAGCCAAGTTTCTTGAAGACAAAGTATGCCATGCTTCTGCACAGTCTCCAACCAGTGTTTGTGCATGATCTTATTTCCCAGACCAGCTACATTCCAGGATAACAGTGAGTGTTTTAAGTCGCTAACCTCCTGGTGTAATTGGCCCACATTCCCCGTTAGGTCTACCGGAGCTTGGGGGTGTACCCTATCTAGGTGTTGTGTGGCCCGCACTAGAAGGGGGCACTGGGCAGGGCAGGGTTGTTCCACCATCGGATGGGTCGGAGTGTTGTCAATGAGTGGTGATTTATCATTGCTACTGGCATTCATTAGGTGATTTTGGGCACTCGACCGGGGTGGAAGATCGACAATTCCCAGTCAATCCACCTGATCTAGGCATTCGAACCTGTTCATAGTGGGTGCTCCTTCCCACCAGTTGTTAGTGGGTTGCCTTCCCTGCCCATGCCCCTTCCATCTGTGATTTTGGGCTATGGTCCAGGCCCCAGGACACTCTACTACCTGTTGTGGAGGGTAAAAAAAGGTAAGGGGTTTAGTGACAATGGCTTGTTCAGTTGCATATGGATCCCACGTGGTGATTAGATGTGCTGTATTGGGGTCTGCAAATGACACCACAATGCAGTCTCCTGGTATCGATTTGTAGGTGCGACCCACCCATGGGACTCGCCTGACCATTAGGACCCTACTCCTGTTGGTATGAGGGAGCTGCCTGTTGACATTTAGCCAGTAGATCACTTTGTTCTTTAAGGACCACTGAGTTTCCACAGTGTCAGGGTCAAGCGGAGGAACCCCAGCCAGGATGACAACATAAGGCCCGGCCTCAGGGGGGAGGTCTATGTAGCCCCCGCGAAAATTCTGATGGTTTTGATGTGGGTTAGGTCGGCGCTCTAAAAGAGGGGTGATAGGCTTGCTCGCCTTCTGGTCAGTTCTAGGAAAAGTTTTGGGCTGCACCTGTTTTTTGGAGGATTTTTTCTCTGGTTTTGGTGGATTAGATGAAGAAGGGGCAGCGACATTTGCAATTGTCCGGGGTTTGGGAATTGGAGTAGGTTTGGGTAATGGGGGGGGTAAAAGTGAGGGCAGAATTGAAGGAACAGGGGGGGCCTCCTTGGGGGCTGGAACCGTTTGGATGCCAGTGTTAGGAGCTGGTACAGGTTGGATGCCATCCTTACTAGCCTGGGAGGCAACCTCGGTAATATGGGGATATGTTGCTTCCAGCTGTTTTAGGCTAAGCGTGGCCAGGGATACTAGGGTTTTATCCATTTCAAGAAGATGATTCTCAATGCGTGACAGTCTGAGTTCAAAAGGTGTCAATAGTTGTTTTAAAGTAACCCAGACTGTTTTGAGAAAGTCTTCATCATCACCCGCCTTGTCCATATCCCTCCCTAGCTCATTTTGCCCTCCCCTTGTTAAATTATCGCCAGGGACAGCAGGATTCTCTGAAACAGGGGCAGTGGTGGTGTTAAAATAAGTAAGATTACTATCACCCCCTGTTGGCTGGATAGCTGGAGGTGATGTTTGTTTAAGCTCCCCTGTATTGAGCAGAGTTCTTCTATGGTTGAAAAACTGCTGCCTTGCAATTTTTGCTTTCTTACGAGCGTAAGCAGATTTTGCATTATTTTTCTTTTTCAGGCCTTGACGATCTAGGTTTTTACTTTTTGCAACAGAAAAGGAGGGGGCAGGAATGTCCGGCAAGGTGATAGAGTTTCCCTGTTCAGTAGGCAATTGATCCTCACTAGGTTTCGAGGTCATGGGTGAGAAGATAAAGGAAGAGTCTAATGGGAGTGGAGAGGATGAAGGGGGAGAGTGATGAACATCAGCGAGGATCAACAGAGGGGGGGGCATGAAACCTTTTGGGGGGATGCCGCAGACGCAATGTGTCCCAGGGAAGATTTTTTCGAATTAGCAAATGTTTGGGAGAGTCTACGCGCCGCATCTAGCTCAATTGAAACCCTCTTCTGCATTTTAGTGATTTCGGCATCTATTGCCAAATTTGTTTTTACAAGGAAATCGTCCAAGGTGCCATTTGGCTTAGCCAAACCCAGCGCAGTCTTACTGCGACTCCCCCGAGTACACATAATGTGTAACAGTTATGATTTCTGTGGGGTACTCACTGATCTCAAAGTCCAGGCACAATGACAGTGGGAAGAACCAAGGGGGGTGGGCCAGGCCAGTCCTCTTAGTCCTCGAACGGCCTCAAACGGTCCCGCCCTTGTCCCGGGCTTCTCCCGGCGCCCTCCCGCGCGCTCCCGCGCAGCGGGGATGTTACTTGGCTTTTATGTCTAAGAGATTGGTGGATGAGGGGGTGGAGCCGGCAGGGAGAGCAGCCCAGGTGGTGACGGGCGCGCGGGGACTCCTGGTCCTTGGAGTCCCTCGCTAGAAGCTCGCAGCCCTGCCGGTCAGTGGAAACGCCCAAACCGTCCTTGGAAGTGGAGTATGGCGAGGCTGCTAGCCGCGCAGCGGCAACAGCGGCAACAGCGGCAGCAGGCAGCAGGGTCAGCAGAAATCCGAGGGTAAGGCAAGTGTCCGTGAAATGTTGCCCAAATAAATCCACTTGCTAAGTTTTCAGCCGCCGGTTAAAAAGGAAGGATGGGGGTGGAGCCGGCAGGGAGAGCAGCCCAGGTGGTGACGGGCGCGCGGGGACTCCTGGTCCTTGGAGTCCCCCGCTAGAAGCTCGCAGCCCTGCCGGTCAGTGGAAACGCCCAAACCGTCCTTGGAAGTGGAGTATGGCGAGGCTGCTAGCCGCGCAGCGGGACCCGCGAAGCGGGTCCGGCCAGACGTAGCGGCAACAGCGGCAACAGCGGCAGCAGGCAGCAGGGTCAGCAGAAGTCCGAGGGTAAGGCAAGTGTCCGTGAAATGTTGCCCAAATAAATCCACTTGCTAAGTTTTCAGCCGCCGGTTAAAAAGGAAGGATGGGGGTGGAGCCGGCAGGGAGAGCAGCCCAGGTGGTGACGGGCGCGCGGGGACTCCTGGTCCTTGGAGTCCCCCGCTAGAAGCTCGCAGCCCTGCCGGTCAGTGGAAACGCCCAAACCGTCCTTGGAAGTGGAGTATGGCGAGGCTGCTAGCCGCGCAGCGGGACCCGCGAAGCGGGTCCGGGCAGACGTAGCGGCAACAGCGGCAACAGCGGCAGCAGGCAGCAGGGTCAGCAGAAATCCGAGGGTAAGGCAAGTGTCCGTGAAATGTTGCCCAAATAAATCCACTTGCTAAGTTTTCAGCCGCCGGTTAAAAAGGAAGGATGGGGGTGGAACCGGCAGGGAGAGCAGCCCAGGTGGTGACGGGCACGCGGGGACTCCTGGTCCTTGGAGTCCCCCGCTAGAAGCTCGCAGCCCTTCCGGTCAGTGGAAACGCCCAAACCGTCCTTGGAAGTGGAGTATGGCGAGGCTGCTAGCCGCGCAGCGGCAACAGCGGCAACAGCGGCAGCAGGCAGCAGGGTCAGCAGAAATCCGAGGGTAAGGCAAGTGTCCGTGAAATGTTGCCCAAATAAATCCCAAGAATGCGAAATAACGGATCCTCCAAAGATGGTACCACCTTCCAGACTGTTAGGTAAACGACAACCACGCCAGACTGTGCAGTTCTTGTATAAGATATCAGGGGGTGGAAGGTATTGTACTCAAAATAACTCCATTCAGCAGGTTTCAAAAAATTGTATGTTATAGAACCATAGTTAAGTAAACCCAAAAAGAGGTCGGACACCCTACCCAATGTAGGGCCCTGTAAGTATCACGGCCCCTAATATATGCCAAGTCGTGTAATGAAACGGGGTCCCCTCTTAGTCACTAGTAAGAATGTAAGACCTTGATAAGTCTTGATCAAAGAATCCCAACTAGTAGAAAAAGCGTCAGCCATCGATCCATATGGTGCTCACTTATTTGAGTGTAGCACCCTGCACTAATCCAGACAACTCTTATGGTGATTTTAGTGGTCTTAGACAACCTTAGAAAGTTCTCTAAATGGTAGCTGCAGAGAGCAGCCTTCAGGCTTAGTCCAGAAGAAGTGTAAAGCATCTTGTTTTACCAGAACATAATCTTATTGGTATAGATTAAGTGAAAAAGAACCATTCAGTGTATTTATAAAAACATGTATTTATTATAAGACACTCACTAACACATATAAATATCCCCTACCCGGAGATATATATACACAATGCGCACAATACTTTGCAAATAAAACAGGTTAAGTAGCACGAATACACAGTGGTCACCGGGGGGGGTGGGGAGGGGGGAACCCAACCATATACTAAAATAGAGGGTTGCGAACCACAACTCAAGTCAAGACTATACCCAGGAGACGTAGAAGTGCTGAGGACCCAAGGAACCACCCGAGGTAAGTAACTAGGTACCCCAAAAAGGCCGTGTGCAGAGTGGGAACACGACCGCATGCTCATTTCAAGTCAATGGGTAAGTCACAGTTGCCATTTTAAAGAAGAAGGTCCCTTCCCAGTGGACCCTGAAGAAACCCCATGGAAGACAGAAGTTTGGAGAGCCTCTCTACCCGTGCATACCCTAGGGACCAGGAAACTTACACAGGGAAGCCGGGTGCACTGGTGCAAATTGGCATCAGAAACAGCAGTCGAACTCAATGGAGGATTTAAAGAAGATGCCGCTGTCGAAGAAGATGAAAGTGTCCGGTGGAACCCAAAGGTGGATTCAAGATGAGAAGTACCTGCAAGCAGAGGGGACAGAGTCTATGCCACTCAGGAGTGACCAGGAGACACGGAAGACAAATGCCCACTGATGTCAGGTGGTGCATGAGAATTGACAGTGACCTTGGAGCTGCAGCTGTGTGAACTAGGCAACCCTGAGGAAGACCAGGAGCAATTCACAAGCTGTCCCACGTCGTATGTTGAGAGTTGAGGAGTTGGTGTCCGTCAGGAGCACAAACAAGCCTTGCCAACTGCAAACAATGTGGAAAGCAAAAAAGGTTCAGTGTCAGGACCAGCAATATCCAAGTGACTCACCACAAACAGAATAGTCAGAGTAGGCCCCATGAAATCAGAGGAGCCCACTGGAATCAAAGAAGACCCTCAAGAGGACCCACAGGCCAGAGGAACTGGAGTCACAAGAGGACCTCGAGCAGCTCACAAAAGATGCATGCACACTGTGCAAGAGATGTGGTGAGGACAAAGATCTTGGTCACAGGAGATGCTGGAGGTGGAGACTACTTGGAGCCCGAAGATCTCAGAGGAATAGAGCCAGCAAGCCTTTGCAACAGCAATTTGACGCGGTGCACAAGGGTTCAGTTCTTGCGGCTCAGAGGAGGGATACTAGCCACTAACTTGGAGAGAAGATAGTGCAGGCCTCAAGGGAGTTGAAGAACTACCACCTGTGTTGCTGAGCCTTTTGGAGTCTGTGGGAGCCCAGAATAAGCAGACCGGCCAGCTTTGTCACTGTGCCTGCAGATGCAGGGAAGTGACTACTTCACTTCAAGGGAGATTCCTTCAGGTGTCTTGGATGTCCACAGGCCTCGGGAGGACCTTGTATGGAACACAGGCACAGGCTTTGCAGCAGACTTTCAGGATGACGAGACCAGGAGCAGAAAGGAGTCTTCCCAGTTGCAGTCTCGGTGCCCAGAGCAAAGTCCAGTGAAGTCCAGAGTGCTCAGATGGTTGAAGTAGAAGTGGTGTCTTGATATGAATCTTGTCCCACCCCCAGGTAAGCCCTAAAGTACTCTAAGGAAAAGTTTGGGACGATTCAGAGTTCCATCCCAGGGGAGGGGTCAGACAGTGGGGAGGATACTCCCATGTCCTTTGTTCAGTTTCGCATCAGAGCAGAAGCCAACGGCTCCCTGAGCTGGTTTGAACTGGAGTATATGCAGGGAGGGCACCAAATGTGCCCTTCAATTAGACTGAGTGGCGCTGGCAAGTGCCCCCACCCTCGCTTACTACACTAAATCCTGTCTGGGAGGTGGTCATGGGATAGCTATTGTGCCACCTTCCTCTGCTCAAGCTTGGCTCGGCAGCAGGAGCACAGAATTGTGTCTCTGTTTAGCAGCAGCCATAGTTTGCTGTACGGGTCTAGTAGACTGGCACCAAGAGCACTGAGGGCCTCCCTGAGAAGCTTTACAGTGAATGGGATCATACCTCTCACGCTGTTTACAGTGTGGGGATTATGATTCAAACATGTTAATTATCAAACACAACAGGGTATGTTCTAACCAGTTTAGAGATGGTCATTGTGTAATGATGCATGGCCACTCTATGTATTGCAATGGCTGATGCACTTACAACCCGGGAGAATGGACTCCGAAGGTTGTAGGGGTGGTCTGCTCATGCAGAGGCATCCTCACACTTAGAACCGAGCACCCTGGATAGAAAGGCCTGCCTTAGTGGTGACTAATAGGTTTTAACTGCAGTGACCTCAGATATAAGAAAGTTATATCTGTCTTAAGTGGTTCTAGCACCAGCTTACACAGGCTGCAATGGCAGGCCTGTATTCACAGTGTGAGTGGTCTCCCATGGGTGGCATAATACAAGCTTCAGCTTTGGGGACCCCTGGTGTACCTATGCCCTGGGTCCCTCAGTGCCATATACTATGGACTTATAAGGGTTCACCAGTAGCCAATCTGAGATGTACTTAAGAACTCACCATAACCAATTTAAGGGAGATAGCACAGAGACTGGGGTCCTGATTAGCAGGATCCCAGTCAGACTAGTCAGAAACAGCATAAAACCAGGCAAGCAGATCCTCCTTTCCTACAATGTGTGTAAATCAATGTACAGGATGTGTTACATACATCAGTGTGGGTTACAAGGTGTAGGAGTCACATCTCCTTCATAGCTGACTGTGCTATATTAGAAGGATTACAATGTATGAACTGCAAGTAACAAAAGGATCTCGGTTTGAGTACTGTACAATACTGTATACATGGGTCAGTGACCACTGGAGGGAGCTCACGAGTGGTGTTGGAGCCGGAAAACGCCATTCATGGAAAACACCTCACCGAAACGCTCCTGCTCTCGCTCCTACTCCCCGTCATCGTACCTGTCAAGGAGGCTGCAGCGGAGCGGAGCAGCGGAGCAGCGGAGCATACAGACCATACGGGGCATAAACGGCAAGGTTCGGGGCGCCGGGACTCACCGGGCTCGGCGGACCGCCCTTTGTTGGTCTGCCTGTGTGAGCTTCGTTTCACGCCATGGCAGGTTCTTCAGAGAGAGTCCGACACAGTGTGGGAGGAGCGGGCAGGGACGCGGTGGGCGGGCGGGCGTGCATGAGCAGGTGCGAGCGGTGCCTGAGCTGAGTCTGAGGCTGAGCGCTGAGACAACAGCACCCCACTGCCTCCGCCTCCGCCTGCGCCAGTGCGAGCCTGCTTCTAAGTAACCTGTTGCCTGGAACCTTGCAAAAACCTTGCAAAAATTGCAAAATTGGAAAGGGGATCGGTTGGAGTCCCGTTAGACTGCTGCTGCCTGCTGGTTGGTGTGAGCGCTCTCTAAGCGCTGTGAAAACAACACTGCCAAGCAGGGGAGGGGAACCTGTCATGTTTGCCTTACTACAGGATCAGACCACGGACTACGGACTGCGAGTTGCGTAACCAAACCACATCTGAAGAGGTAGGGGGTTCGTTTTGTTTCTTCCATATATACTGCCAGATTCATGAAAACCATATTCTGCGAATTCTAAATTGCGATTAATACTGAATCGCAATTTAGAATTTGCATAATGGGATTCATGTAAATCTGCAATAAAAATTAGCGATTCGCATTCGGCCGCAAAAGCCGATAGCGATTAATCAGAAATCGTAGAAAAATCGCAAAATCGGTCAAATCCTGTGTTGAAATTGCGATGTCGCTAATAGCGAGATCGCAAAAACGGGAAGTCGCATTTCGAGCACTGTGATGACATCACAACCAGGAAGCAGGCAGTTCCCTCCCTCATTCTGAATACAGAGGCAGAATAGGAAGCAGCACTGCTCAGAGCTCCACTCCAACCACCTCCAGTGTTTGCATTTGGATACAGCAGACTGCAGCTATGTCACAGGAAGCAGCAGGGTCCAGTGACACAGGGAGAAGGCGCAAAATCAAATTCTCCGAACAGGAGCTGGAATATCTCATCGATGGAGTCTGTAAAGACCCTGATAGACTTTTTGGCAAGGACTCCAGGAGGGTGCCAGAGGCCGAGAAACGGCGCCTGTGGTTGCACATCCGCGCTAAAGTGAACTCTGTTGGAGTCACACAGAGATCTATTGACGATCTCAAAAAAAGGTGGTATGACCTCCGAGGTCGTGCCAAGGAGAGGGTGGCTGAGAGGCTGGGTGAGCGCCTTGCAACAGGAGGGGGAGAGCCTACAGTCCCTCCCAACACCCCATTGGAGGATCGTGTGGAGGACACATTGCAACCTGAGACATGCGTGGGGGTAACCCGGCTGGACTTATCCCGACCTACCCAAGACAGCCAAGGTAAGTGCCATGCGACAGCGACCCTGTCCCCTAAAAATGGCCATGACCCTATAGCTACCCATAGTAAAGCCCAGACATGTAGCCCATGCACACCAGAACATCCCTATAGCATTGTGGGACATGTAGTCTGACTACAATGTACAAAAAGTCCCATGCAGCCAGACATGTCCTAATGTAGTCAATGCATCAGCCAGTCAGGGAATGGTAGCCAGCATGCATGTAGCAACCTCACATGTGAAAGATACATGTAATTAATCAACGTCCACTTTCCATCACAGGTGGCGCTGATAGCAGCAGCGACAGTGAGGGGCTGCAAATTGATGACACACATGAGGATCCTGAGGGTGAGGAAGATGCATCCACACAACCAGCTCCATCTGGCCAAGCACCAGTGCCAGCAGGCATACCACTACCTGCAACGCCAGCTACAACAGGCGCACCACCATCCTCAGCTGTGAGACCCATGCCAGTGGCATAGTCAACACCAGCAGCTGCAAGACCAGCGACACAACGCACACCTACTGTCCCCACCCAGCCCAGCAGGCAGGACAGGGAGCGGCGCCAAAGTACACCTCACACCAGCAGGAGGGGGATGACCGTGTGTGTGCCGGGGCTCTCAATAGAGCGCCGCATGCTGCGCGTGCACCAATTACAGGCCCGACACCTAGCAGCTATACACCTGCAGCTGCACAATACAGGCAGGAATGTTGCCCATCTGTCCGACAGGATGGACCGGATGTGCACAGCTATGGAGGCAAACACTACGGCCGTGGTTAGCCAGCAAAACCTCACCCGCCGCCACTGCCGCCACCGCCAGCTCCTCACACGCCTCTCGGCGTACACGCGCTCCAATTATGTAATTGGAAATGCCACTTCCCGGTTGTCCCGTAGGTCTTTGGCCATGCAACTCCAGATGGTCCAATGCTGTCAGGACGTGGCACGGGCACTGGAGCAGGTAACCACTGCTGTTCAGGCTCAGCAGCCAACTGGTCATGGCCATGCTGGAGGGGATGACACAAGTGAGGGGACATCTAGTCACAGCAGCCTGTCTTTGTCACAGGTTATTGTTCCACGCCGCAGCAGCAGGCCCACTGTGGCATCACGTGCTCAGCCGGAGGAAGAGGTCCAGAGGCGACTGGGAGCTTCGCGCCGGAGGCGCCAATGACTTTAATGTACATAGGGCAGGGACATGCTGCTGACATAAGCATGCCCACTACAAAAACCTGAGTGGTATGACGCAATACTCCTCAAATGTTACTGTTTGAAATGATGCCATATTATTGTGCAACCAACAATAATATTTATTCACCAATACTACATCAGACTCATGTCATTATTTCTATTGTCATGCATGAGTGAAGTGTTGGGTGAGGGGAGTGGGTGCACTAGAAACAGTTCATTGTGATTTGGTTGCGCCGTCTGTGTCCTTCAGCAGGATTTTCCCCGCGTGCATGATGCGCATGCGCAGGTGGGTGGTGGTCCCCTTCCGACTCACTGCTAGATATCGCTACAGGTATCCGGCGCTTGGTAGCAATGTTGTGTAGTATTGCACACACAGCCACAATGCGGCAGCAGACCTCAGGCTCGTATTTGATGGCCCCACCAGTCTTGTGAAGTATGCGGAATCTGCTCTTCAGAGGGCCAAATGTCCTCTCAATGCAATTTCTTGTGCGTATGTGTGCTGCATTGTAACACCGTTGCTGTGGTGTTGCAGGGTTGAGGTATGGGGTGAGGAGGTACTCACGGAGAGCGTAGCCACTGTCACCTGAATGAGAGGAGCAGAGGGTGAGTGCCTGTGCAGCGCAGCTACATCATCACAGTGTAACATTGTGGGGCAAGTGTACTTACCGAGTAGGTGTCCTTCACCAAAGTCTCCCCTGGCCAGTCGTGTGTGGAGGCCGCTGTGCCGGAATATGAAGGAATCATGTGTGCTCCCCGGGTACTGTGCCACTATGTCCGTGATGTATGTCTTAGTATTGCACACCAGCTGGATGTTGAGGGAGTGGTAGGACTTGCGGTTGCGGTACATGTATTCCGTTTGTGCTGGTGGGCAGATGTGGGTACAGTCAATGCATCCTATCACATGTGGAAATTGTGCAACGTTGTAAAATTGATGCTTCGTCACATCTAAGTCCTGTTGGCTGGTGGGGAATGAGATGTGGTGGTGTAGCCGGGTCAGCATTGCTTCCAGGAAACTCCTTAGGCAGCGGGACATGGTGGGCTGGGCACAATACCTGGACATGTGTGGGCACGGCATTGGTCCTCCTTGTTGGGTGCTGCATTAGGGGGTCTTGGTCCTGGATTAGCTTGATGATCATTGGCCCATTCAGGCGGCACTTAGCATATATTTGCTCCCTGGTTTGGCCCAGAAGGGTGACCCGCTGGCGGAATATCCGCTCCTGGATCCTATGTCTGTTCCGTGCTGCTCGCTGTAGCCTTCGCCGCCTGACCACCATGTAGAGTCCTGGCATTGTGAGAGTCCTGATGCTGCAGCTGCATCTCCTTAAGTGTGTTTGGTCAGGCCTGCACCTGTTGCTAATTAGGAAACGTTTTTTTCAAATATTTTTTTTTCCTTACTGGTTGCCACCTGGTTTGGGTTCTCCTTAAATTGCGCTTCGCAAAATGCGATTTTCGGGTTTTTCGCAATTTGCGAATTATCATGAATTGCGATTGCGATTTATTTGCGATTTCGCAGTTTTATTCGCAGAATCAATGGTCTCTCGCAATTTCAGATTCGCTAATGGCCTTCTTCCAGGATGCTGCGAAATTAATTGCGATATCGCAAAAACTTATTTGCGAAATCGCAATTTTGGGATTTCCACTGTCTTGAATTCCTTTTCATCGCATTGCGTTCGCATTAGCTTTTTCACAGCTATTGCGATCGCAATTTGGCTTCATGAATCTAGCTGATAGTTCCTACCTCTGGGTTATTGGGTTAACAAGTCAATGGTTGGTGGGGCAAGGCGGAAAACTTCACATCCATAACCCATAGCCCATATCCCATACCCGGCAGGAGAACTCAGGAAAGGTCATGATTAAATTGTGATTAGACTGGAACTTTGGGGTTTCGGACAACACACCCTTCAGGCTCTGTGGATTCGTATACACCTTAATCCGCCCTTACTCCGCCCTCACTGCAGTGCCGCCCCCTGACGGCAGCTGCTCCTTGCTCTGTCTAACCTGTCGTGTGGATCAGCAAGCGGTAGGGTTCCAGAGCCCAAAAGGAGTAGACAGGCTTGGGAGCGCACTGAGAAGTTTGGCATTCTTAGGTTTGAGATTCGTGTCTACAAGAGGGGAGTAGCAGGTCTGTGCTGGAGTGCTATAACGTACCAAAATCGCACCCACAAGGAACAAAAGCAAATATATAACCAAAAGCACAGTCCTAGACATGAGATCAGGAAAGGTAAGGACTGTGGGAACTTCAACTAAACGCACAAAAAAACAGCAGCAATCAAATGTAGCAAAAAAATTAAAAATAAACACTCCAGGTCAGAACCATTCTCTTATATCCCCGATTGCGCGGATGTTCGAGAAATCTGGTAAAACACCAGACAAATTTCAATTTGTGAAGGATCCTGCGGGTGGTATGATGTCAATGACAAAGGAAACAAATAAGGACAAATTACAAACACCCATGAAACCTATTAATACTAATACTAATACTAATAATGAGGCCCTAAATCAGTCACAAAACAACAAAGAAATAAAAGAATTGGACCAAATAGAATATATCTGGAATGAAAATGAATCTGTGGACCTAGAAACACAAACTGGAGCCCAACAGCTGTGGAAAACTCAGGAAGAACCCTCAAAAGATATGAGAAATTGCTACATAGCAACGACGAAAGAAATTAATATGACTGTAACGTCTAACCTGGATGTCACTACCGCAAACAAATTGCTGTCACAATCTATGGAATCCAATCAACAAGACTGCCAGGATAGGACTGAGCAAGCAGGGCAAACAACACAAAGGATCCCTTTTGAAGTCAACGTTGGGATAATTAAAATGTCGGGCAAAAGCACTGAGGAAACTGAAATACACCCAGATCATCATCAGGAACCCCAAAGGAGCACTCAGACTAATAACATACCCAAGGAACCGGCTGCCAACGGTGGCAACACGGTTGAAACTAGGGAGCAAACGATAGACTCCGTGGGAGCTGAGCAATCCAAGTATGAAACACTAGAAAAAGGAGCTAAACATCAGGGTGTAGTCAAACCCTGGGATATCTTCTACCAAACATCAACCCTTATGCTAGAAGCCCTTCACTACCAATCAAATAAAATGGATATTCAAATTGACCTTCTAAAAATGATGGCAAACAATGTGGCTGGAATTGACAACAAACTGGCCCAATTAAATGATCTGATAATCAGAGCACAAAGAGATAATGAAAAAACATCCTCTGGCTGCATTTATGTGCCTATCATGGATAAGCTATCAGCCCTACCTAGAGTATTAACAAGCATAATAGATGACGCTAAAAGAACCATCCATCACAGTAAGGATAACTCTAAAACAAACATCGCCAGTATGATGAGAATGGAAAAAATTACACCTGGGGTTGGTGCGGACAACTCTAATCCCACAGAACCACAACAACTAATAAGACAATCTGATGATACAGTTAACTTACATATTTCACAGGCAAAGGATCAATTGGATAATGAAATCCTGTGTGAAGCTACGTGTAAAGTCTCCAAAAACGACCAAAATCTGAATGACACTGAGTCAGATGGTTTCTCTACGATGACAAAACGCCAAAAGAAAAAACTCCGCAAAGCAAGAAAAAATGAGAAACCGAAGCTGAATATTACAAGTAATTCACCTGAGGACCTCAAATTACATAGCTCAGGATCTAACAACTTCTTCCCTATCTTCAGAAAAAAACACTAAACGACCGTAGTTCAATAAAATCTGACAAAATAAAAGAATCACAAATCCCGGTATGGGGAGAAAATAGAGTAGTGGAAGTACGAGCAATAAACAGTATGCCAGAGAGTCTGCAAATGGAACCTAACCAGGATAAAAACCGAAATAAAGAAGAAAGAGATCAAATTACTTATAACTCTGATACAACAAACGGAATCATCTCTATTAAAGAGACTGAAACAATGATTCCTCATCTCAAGGCAGGTATGAAGGAAGATACAAAAAAAGACATTGTCCTGATAGAGAGAAGGGCAGAAAGTAGCCTTGATATAACTTCCGAACGAGACTATTTGCAGATTAAAAGCGTGGATGGGAATAAAACAGTAAGCTATACAACGAAACAAACTAAGAAAAATGAGGCCGCAAATCAACACACTACTGAAATTAGTGAGAAACTCAAATTTACACCAGAATTCCGCTCTAGAGGTAGACACGACATTCTTAATCGAGGGAATTTACTGCGACTTTTCAAATTCATACCTTCACTCAATAACATTGTAAGTAATGACATTATATATGTTCAATTTATGGAGGATGACCAGAGTAGCCAGACCGCAACCTTAATCTCACTATCATCAACATCCATAGCTGACCAGATAATGAAGGAGCAAAAGATATTTAAAAACTGGGGCATAATACTCACCAAACAAATCCCAGAGGTTTACCCTACCCCTTTTATAGAAGCTGATACTCCACTGAAACAAAAAAAGGTAGGGACAAAGACTGTATCAGTCCTAAAAAATGCACTTGGCAGATCACCAGAAAAAAATGAATGTCCCACCTTGCAAAAAGAGTTAGAAAGAAACACAGAAATAAATGAAAAATGGATCAACTTGCCACTCCATAGTAATCAGACACAATGATACAGTAGTCCATGACAAATAGGAGCTAATAGCATAAACAAAGAAATAATAAGTCTATGTTATGGAACATTAACGGTTTGAGGGGGAAAATTCACAACGCATATATAGACTCTATAGTGGGACACCCAGATATCGTAGTGCTGCTGGAAACATGGGAATCTAACCCACTTATGCTACATGGTTATGCAGGTTACTATGAAAACGCAAAAATAGAGCAAAGGTTCGGGCGAGCCAGTGGGGGGCAGGCAATATTCATTTCTAATGCGTTGCACATTGACCATGAGCAAGTGGAAATAGATGATTCGAACATTCTGATGGTCAAACTTACCTACAAAATAAATAATCAAAAACCTAGAACAATATATTTGATTACTGTTTATATATTGCCCACTAACAAGATTAGGGAGAAAACATGTGGAACGCTGAATAATGTACTAATTAATAGAATGCTCGAGGACCCGATAGCAGATTTTCTGATTACCGGGGACTTTAACCTCAATTTAATGTCACCACACTTAAGAGATGAAGCCACGCAACTGAAAAACCATCAATGGCTAATATCTGAGCAAGATCTAGGGATTGATAATAACTCCAATAAAAATAAAATAGGTCAGAAATTTGTAAAGGATATGGAAGCTATGGGTCTTCGAACACTTAACGGCAGAGTAAAAACGGATGTCCCACCAAGATACAGTTATTTTGGGCACAAGACAAAATCCAGGATTGACTACACCATGACAACCCTATATATGTTCCAAAGCATCACCTCATACCAACTAACGAAAGTAAACGAGAGTGATCATGCCCAGCAGACAATACTAATGGATATTGGAATAACTATGAAAAAGACCTATCAGACGGTCGAAGGGCATTGCGGTACTATTAACTATAAAAAACTGATCTGGAATTTAGGTAATAAAGATGAAATGAATGAGCAATGGAAAAGATCGTGGAAAAATGCTTGAAAGATACTGCAACAAAAACAGCAATTGAACAATGGGAAAATCTGACTGGGATGTTGACTACAACACAAGGGCAAACAGGAAAAAAAGGTCTAAATATGGGAATGACCAGAAGAAGGAAAGCGAAGCAAATGTAAACCTCCCACATACAATAAGATCACTGAAGAAAGAACGAAATAGGATTATCAGTGTAAGCAAAAAAACGTATCTAAAAATGGAAAATCTTGGAAATCTAAAGTTATTAAACCAGAATTTGAAGAAATTAATATGGAGCGAGAAAAACAAAGTGAAACAAGCTATTTGGGCAAAAATATTCCACACCAGTAAATAGAAGAACTCAAGAGACTTTTGGTACATTATCAATGGCCTTGCTAGACCCAACAAGCAAGTAGTCTCATCTCCCTTAACTGAGCAGGAATGGGTCAATTTCCTGAGGAGACATTTGAATCAAGAACTTATACACACTTCCTCAATGGAAATACAACATGGGCGTAAAACTGACAATGAGAATGACTTTACCTACCGAGATAGTGATACGGATATGCAATTTCCCATAGAAAAAGAAGAGCTAATTAAACTTATAAAACGACAGAAGAACGGCGCTCCATGACCAAATAGAATTCCATTTGCGCTCTTGAAAGAAAATCCAGATCTATGGGCAACAATCCTACAGAAGTTGTACTTAGAAGTATTGTTGACTGGAAGGGTACCTAAGTCATGGCGTGGATCCTTAATAACCCTGACCTTTAAAAAAGGAAATTGGGCACCGCCGGAAAATTACAGGTTGATAACATTGCAAGACTCGGATGCCAAGCTATTTGCCAGATGAATACTAACTAAACTAACTGACTGGGTGACGGAAGAAAAAAGAATGCCTTTAAACCAAACAGGCTTTATTCAAGGACTAGGAACTACTACTAACATAATGTTTCTCGCCTTACTTATGAACAAATCGCTTAGATTAAAACAACCTTTATATCTTTGCTTTATAGATTTTAAATCGGCATTTGACTGCGTAAACCGAAAATTACTCTGGGAAAAACTAGAAAAAATGAAAATTCTGCTCAAGCTAATTTGCCTTCTATACTCCGAGACATGGGTGAGGGTGAGGGTGAGGATGGGTGACGGGCACACACTATCTACTGAGATCCCAGCAAATGAAGGATTGAAGCAGGGTTGTGTTTTAGCCCCCCTTTTTTTAAATTTGTTTCTTGCTGACCTGCCAGGATTATTGGACAAAGAAAACGCACATCTGCCGAAAATAGCGGATAGATGGCTTACAAGTTTGATGTATGCGGACGATGTCATACTTATGAGCCACACAAAAGTGGGCCTTCAGCGTTTAATGAAAAGGACCTATACCTACTCAAAAGAGAATACAATGGTTATAAACGAGACTAAAACTAAGATTATGTTAGTTGCTAAAAACGCAAAGATAAAAAAAGCGTAAATGGTTTATGGATAAAATCGAGCTCGAACAAGTTGAGGTCTACAAATACCTAGGGGTATTATTCGATGCAAAGGGCAATTACCATCTTCAAAAAGCTGACGCTAAAAGGAAAGCAAACACATTGATTGCTGCATTTAGAACTGTGCAAAAGTCTCTCCCTAGCCTGACCTATGGTCCTCTCCTGAGCATTATTGGTGCAAAACTCTTACCCACTATTACATATGGGAGTGAAGCACTAATGGGTAAAGATAGTTATACTTTGAATAAAATTATAACCAGAGTATACCGAGCGCTTTTCCATCTCCCAGTGAACGCTTCCCCAGCGCAAGTAAGGATGGAGTTTGTCCTAACAAATCAACACGTTGCAAGGCAAGGCCACTTTATTATAGTTTGGAACCAAATAAAAAGTGACCATCAAAATGAGATATCATTGCTCCTATGGAGAGAAATAAAGAAGGACACTACCTCTAGTGCAGCTCTTTACCTTAGAGATGCAATTAATGAATTTGGGGTTATGTCGATATGGGAAATGAACATAACCAAGTCTTCATTTAGGAAAATCATTAATAAAGCTGCAGACCACCTATCCATTCTAAAGGACAAGGCTACCCTTACCAACAGAAAACATGCCTGGACGGTGCTAAATGGCTATAAAAAGAAGGAGATACAACAATATCTGAAAAACCCGTGGACGGAAAAAAATAAGCAGGTGCTCATTAAAGCGAGATTTGGATCCCTGCCAGGCCTATGTCATCTTCCGCCATGGGAATTTCAAGAAACCGAAACGAAATGTAGACTATGTAACAGGGGCGAAGAAGACATTCAACATCTTCTGTGTATCTGCCCTGTACTCCTGCAAGAGAGAAAATCAATGCTCAGGTTTCCTCTAAAATCACGCGGCATACGGTCATGCAGGCAGGCAGTGATTAAGTGTATGGACTCAAACGATATTGCTCTAAACGCATCCTTTGTAAAGTTCCTATTGCTAGTTAAAAGGAAACTCGGAGACGTAACTACTGCAAAACTTAATTGTCTGTAAAGGTCCGGCAATGATAATTTTATGCAATTTTATGCTGTAACATATATTTTAAAAGTTTCTTTTATATGTGCTATGTTGTAAGATTTTAAATAATCATCACAATAAAATACTTTCTACCTTTGTACCTTGATCTCGGTTCTAAAAGCAATAACTCATTTACAGATCTACATAAAATAAAAATGTGCCATCTGCATGTTACATGATGTGCATTGCAGGAGACACATTAACGCTCTATGCTACTTTGATTCAAATCTGGGCTACATAAAACACAGATCTCTCCAGCAAGTGCATTAACTTCTAAAGTTATCATATCATTATTGTAATTCCCTGAGATTTATTTGACACACAAAGATCTCTGTTGCACCTGTCTTAACTCCATAAGATATTTTAAAATGCAGATTTTCCAACCAATTAAGCAGAACAGATTTACTGACACATTGCACCTTGTTGCCACTTTCTTTGTGGCAAGGTTTAAAATATACAGGGGCTTATTTATGAGAGGCTTGAGCCATCAGAGCACCACTTTGTTTTAACGCTCCGGCGGTTCAAGTCTAATCAATGAGGCGACACAAAGCCACTCTGCGTGGCTTTGCAGGGCCTCATAGATATGGAGTAATACAAAGCAGTGCAAGTCACTGCGTTGCCTTACTCTGCACCAGGGAGGTGTTTCATGGGTGTTGCGGTGGGCTTTTCAACGCAAAACCCACGGATTTTGACACTGCCCAAGATTTATTCAATTACAAAAACCTGGGGCAGCACCAAAAACTTAAGCCTCCCCAGCGCAGGTGTAGAGGAGAAATATGTATATGTCTCCTTCCTTTTTCCTCTTTCCATGTGTGCTGCATTCTGCAGCACACATACAAAGAGGAAAATGCCTCTTTGGATTGTTTTTGTGCAGGAAGGTGCATGTTACTGCACAAAAACAATCCTGCATTCAACACAGATAACCTTGCACCATGGTGCAATGGTGCTTCCATTGACACTAGTCAGAAAATTGTGTGAATACATAAATACAATGTATTCCTGCCCTTTCACATGGGCGTATGGCAACACAGCAAGAAGACATGCAGCGCTGCCTAACGTCAATTCCCCATAAATGAGGCGTTAAATGTACATGTCGAGGCCGAGATTTTGCGTTGGAGTTGTACCACTTTTCTTTACTCAACCCTGACACAAAATTTCATTAGTTAAATATTGTAATGCGCTCAAAGGTACTCATGATAGGCTTGCTAAACATACGTATGAGGACTTAAGATCTGATGTCGCTTCTTGTGATGTCACTTCCTGTGAGATCATGGGTTGTGATGCCACTTCCTGTGATTCTACATGCGATGTCACTTGCTGTGATGTCACACAAGGTGATATCATGCCCCATAATATCATTCGCATACTACCTAACTTGGTTAGTCTCTCCACTTCTTTTTTTTAGGACTTGTGCCTTGATAGCAATTAAACACCAGGGGTGCCCTAGGCCAAGCCATGGTAGCACGGCCATCCCGAATGACATCCATTATTGGAATTTAGCTGGGCTGAGAATGTTCATTCCTTGATATTTCATAGAACACCATTGTTTTATGGAAATTTGAAGAAATACTTTGCTGGTGGACACCCCTCCTCTAAGACAATGAGGATATTTACAACAAAATGATGGAGCGCGATGTTACTCCAAAATTGGTATCCACGCTCCAACATTTTTAAAACGCAGGGATGCACTGTATTTACAAAAATATGGCACACTCCTGCATTTCCCTTAGCGCTGGCATTAATAAAGTTGCCTAGCGCCAGCGAAGGAACCCTTGTGCCATGTTGCAAGGGTTTCTGAACTGCAGGGGCAATCTTTCCCTATATGCACTGTAGAATGCAGCACACATGGAAAGAGCGAAAAACAAGGAGAAATTAATTATTTCTCCTCGTATCACCAGTCTAAGACCAGGTCTTTGTTTTTGGTGCTGTCCTAGCCTTGTAAATATGGGGCAGCGTCATAAAGCACTGAGTGTTGCGGCGGAATGCCCACTACACCACCCATTGAACGCCCCTTTCCTGCTAAGTAAAGTGTGAAAAGGGGCCTTATTTACAAGGTGGCGTTAAGCCACCGTAAGTGGCTTAACGCTAACTTGTACATAAGGAGAAGCGGATATTGCCACCAGAAGTCACTAAAAGTGATATTCTGATGGTGATATCCCCTTGTAAATATGCCTCAATGTGTTATGTTCATTTTTCCTCTCAGTTTTGATCTTACTTGTTCAATGGCCTCGTTGTTAACCTTGCCATTTTCTTTCGATGAGCAAAGTGGCATAAAGTGTTCCATTTAAATTTATTTTTTGTGTTGCAATTCTTTATTAGCAATTTTAAAAGAGAACATCATGAAAAGAACAGCATCGGCCACAGAGGTACAATGGCCATATTAGATAGTGCACCAAGAGCATGTGTGGCGTATGCCTCTTGGAAACTGAGGGAGATATCTATAGTGTAGGAGGGTGGGGGAAGGGGGTAGTGGAAGGGAGAATAGCGCGTCCTGGGAGAATTGCCTGTTTCAGCGTTTCAGATGTTGATCATTCTGTGTCCAGGGATGGGTGAGGGAGGGGAGACTAGAGGTATCCGCGGTAGCATAAGGAGCCCTGCAGACTTTTATTTCCTACTTCATGTTGGGGCCATGCCGGGCCCTAGGCGTAGGGGGACTGTGTGCGAAGTATGCAAGCTGGTAGGGGGCATGACAGGTGATGTGGGGGGGCACCTCTGCTATGTGTCGGCTGTGGTGTGAGGTACGAGGGATTGTAGTGACCCTGCTTTAAAGTTGTGTTGGCAATACCTGGGGGGTTAGGGGCATGGGGGGGAGGGTGTTGTACTTCCTCTCCTTCTGGGGACTCTCGTCTCGATACCCGGGTGGGACTTGGTTAATATACGCCTGTTGGGCCGCGGTGCCAGGGGAATAGGGTAAAGGGGGAAGGGGAGGGCAGGAGTTGAGGGGGGGCAATCACAGGGAAGGGTAGGAGTAGGGAAGGGTGATGGGATAGAGAGGGGTAGGGAGGAAGGGAGGTAAGGGGGGCACATGCATGGGGTGAAATAAGATGCAGTGGTGTCCAAGCCTCAAAGGGTGCAGGGCAATTGGAGATGAAGGGTGGATAGAGTGTGGCAGTCTTTGCATGTCTGGGCTGTAGGAGGCATGTGCAGGAGAAAGAGGGGGAGGCTGGTACTCTATGTGCCTGCTGGAGTGCTGATAATGTGAGGCGGGAAGGGTCTCCAGTGTGTGGGGTAGCCACACGCAGTGTGGTTTTCAAGTCATCCGTTAACATTGTTGCAGTTGTCTGGGTTGGGTCCCCCGTTGTGGGGTGCCCCTCACTGTCGCTCTCTGTATGTAGGAAAAGCACCCATCTTGAAGGAATAGTTCAGACTGGTCCTGGATGTTGAAGATGACTCGCTCTTGGGAGGCTGTGTGGATCATGGCCACTAGCCAGGCCTCGTGTGAAGCTGGGGTCGGTGATCTCCATTGACGTTGGATACAAACCTTAGCTGTGGCAAGTGCTGTGTGTTAGAGTCGGCGTTGCGACTTTGACAACTCTGGGGAGTGCCGCAGGTCGTGCAGAAGAATAGCAGCTGTACTGAGTGGCAGGTGCAGCGGTGTAGTGGTGCTCAGGGTCTAGCCCACGTAGGCCCAGAAAGGCTGCACTGAGGGACATTCGCATATGATATGGGTCGTGTCGCAAGTTATATTTGCGCATCTCCAACAGTTTGCATGCTGGAGTAGGCCTGCCCTGTGCAGTTTCGCGGGGACCAGTAACACCCATGTAGGATTTAAACAGCCAGAATTTCAGTCTTGCCTCCCGGGCGCCTCAGTGCAGGTCTTCTAAAAGCTCCGACCACTCATCCTCTTCATAGGAGACCAAAAGCTGGGTTTACCATCTGGTGCGAAGGGCTTGTGACAGGGGTTGCGAGAAAAGGCGGGAGGTGTGTACTCCGTACAAGCCGGACGTAACTTCTTTGTGTGTCCCCCAAGTGCGGAGGTATGATACCAATGGCTAGATTGGTAGTGACTAAGGGTGTGGTACTAGGCATTTCCGCAGACAGTGTTGGAGCTGCATGTGTTTCGAGGACTGCAGTATGGGAAGGCCAAATTCCTCTCATAGTTTCTCAAATGTCTTGAGGTCCCCATTGAGGAGGAGCTGATCCAGGGTGTGGATGCCTGCTGTCTCCCACAGGGGCCAGGACAGTGGCTGCCCATTGATATGTATGCCTGCATTTCCCCATTTGTGGGCTTTCTCGTGGAGTCGTGGGTTCGAGCCCAACAGCCGATGCGCCTCTTGCACCCAATGAGGCACCTCATGGGTACCTGGCAGCATATACGCCATTTGAGAGAGCTGCAGTGCAAGGGCAAAGGGTTCTACTGATGGAAGGCTTAGTCCCCCGCAGGAGTGGCAAGCTTTCAGTTTCAGCGCACCCAAGCGGGGCCTCGAGGAACCACACAGGAAGGATTTTATCCTGGAATCCATTAAATGCAGTGTGGCCAGAGGTACCTGTAGGGGAAGCATGCCCAGGGTATATATGAAACGGGGGAGTGTGACCATATGTAGGACTTGTACTCTGCCCCACATAGAGAGCCCAGCACCTTTCATTTTTCAAAATTGTGTTGCATCTGAGTGAGTAGGGGGTTTAAATTTTCCGCGACCATCGCCTCCATCCCTTTGTTCACCAAGACACCCAGGTATTTGAGGCTCGAGGGTTGCCAGTGGAAGGGGAATCTGTATATGGCCACATTTGCATTTCCATCTGAGATAGGAGAAGGATGAAAAGTTGTTTATTATTTGGAGCAGGGAAAGTAGAGATATCTTCACTTTTGTCCCAGTTTATTTTGTAACCGGAGAAGGATGAAAAGTCGTTTATTATTTGGAGCAGGGAAAGTAGAGAGCGGGAAAGGTCCGTGAGAGTAAGCACGATATCGTCTGCATACAAATAGAGTTTGGAATCTCCCATTGGGAGGCGTATGCCTGTGACGTTGGCCGATTGGCATATGGTAGATGCCAGGGACTCCATAGCCACGAGAAAGAGGAGTGGGGAGAGGGGGAATCCCTGGTGCGTCCCCAGACAGATCGGAAACGGGTCAGAAACAAAGCCCCTGCAATTTACTTGGGCGTGGGGTTGTCGTATAGCAGTCATACTTTGGTGCTGAATTGATCTCCCAGTCCAAATTGTGCCATTACTTTAAAAAGATAATCCCACTCGATGCGGTCAAACGCTTTCTCCGCGTCGCGTGACAGTGCCAGTGCGACAGTACGAAGACTTTTGGCAGACCATAAAGTATGGGCCAAGGTACGCAGGCATTTCTGGAGGAGCGGTCGGGTACGAATTCTACTTGTGTGTAGTGTACCAGAGAGGGCAAGAATTTGCGGAGGCCAGGATGCTAGCCAGAATTTTGATATTGCAGTTCAGCAGTGATATAGGGCAGAAGCTGCCGCACAGTGTGGGATCCTTCCCAGGCTTAGGTAGGACGGCAACCACAGCTTTATTAGAGAGGGGACCTAGAAAGGATGTGCGCTCTGCCTCTTGGAATGCAGCATGCAGTGTGTTAGCCACTCCCTCCCCAGCCCAGCGATTAAACTCAATTGGAAAGCTGTCCTGGCTGGGGGCTTTGTGATAGGGTAGGTTCGCTATTGCGTGTGCAATCTCCTCCTTTCTGATCTCTCCCTCGAGAAGTTCTCTGCTCTTGTCTAAGTGGCTGGGGAGAGGTGCCTCTGTGAGGATAGTGGCTAGTTTAGCCTCATTGGCCTGCATCCCTGGGGTGTAGAGAGTCTGGTAGAACTGAGCAAATTTGCTCACAATATCTTGAGGACGGGTAAGTGTTGTCCCTCCAGCTGACTGTATAGCCGGTATGGCCATGGCAGCTTCCCTTTGGTGTAGCTGTCCCGCCAGTAGCCTTCCTGCCTTTTCGCTCTGCTCGTAGTGTCTCCCTTTCATTCTTTTCTAAGTCATATTCTGCGTTGGAGGTGCAGAGGCTATTTAGCGCCATGCGTGCCTGCTCTATAATCTGTATATAAGCAGGTATAGGACAAAATTTCCTTTTCTAGCTCCTTATGCCGAGCCACTGTTTGCCTATTGGCCTGCGCTGTGTCCTGCATTAACTGGCCCCAAATGGTAGCTTTTACTGCAACCCAGAGGATCCTGCCCGAGTCTAGGGATCCCTGGTTGGTGGAGAGATACCCCTGGAGATGCGCTCGCAATTGAGATTTACTCTGAGGTGTCTAATAGTACTGTATATTCATGGGACAGGGTATGCGGCCCGGTCTGGCCGGTCCCACTTCCAGTGATTGGAGGGCCAGAGGGTGATCACAAAGTGCTGCTTCTAGAATGTGGGATTCTCGTACTAGTTGCACTGTCCATTAGGAGACCATGAAATAGTCCAAGCAGGAGAGCATGCCTTGGGGTGCGTCAGCCGGGTGACAGAGGCACCAGTGGTCAAACAGTCCGTTGTCTGCCAGTATGTCGACCATTAGAGCTCTGTCCGCGGCGTTGACTCTGTTGAGGGGGCCCGTTCTGTGCAGAACTGGGTCCCTCACCAAGTTCCAGTTCACACCAATAACATACTGCGACGCGCCTACTTCCACCAGTAACGATTCAGAAAAGAGGGTGGTGATGAACAGAGTGTCTGAATTAAGCAGACCACTCTTACCCAGTCCAAAGATCAGGGCTTGATCCATCACCATTTTTTAGCTCACTGCACCATCCCAGTCAGAACCTGGCTACATGCAAATTAGTCTGTCCCTGGCCCAGTGCATCATGGGAACAGGGCAGACCAGGCTACCAAGCCAATTCTTCACTGGAAAGGAGACAAGCTTCCGAGGACCGGTTTCTGGCATTTCAGCCGTCGTCGGCCCGGCTTGCTTGAATCCTGATGGTGCAGTGAGCAAGGGACTCATGTCTGAGTATACCCTGCCACACCTATAGTGGCCAAAAACGATTCAGAAAAGGGGGTGGTGATGAACAGAGTGTCTGAATTAAGCAGACCACTCTTACCCAGTCCAAAGATCAGGGCTTGATCCATCACCGTTTTTTAGCTCACTGCACCATCCCAGCTCAGAACCTGGCTACATGCAAATTAGTCTGTCCCTAGCCCAGTGCATCATAGGAACAGGGCAGACCAGACTACCAAGCCAATTCTTCACTGGAAAGGAGACAAGCTTCCGGGGACCGGTTTCTGGCATTTCAGCCGTCGTCGGGCCGGCTTGCTTGAATCCTGATGGTGCAGTGAGCAAGGGACTCATGTCTGAGTATACCCTGCCACACCTATAGTGGCCAAAAACGATTCAGAAAAGGGGGTGGTGATGAACAGAGTGTCTGAATTAAGCAGACCACTCTTACCCAGTCCAAAGATCAGGGCTTGATCCATCACCGTTTTTTGGCTCACTGCACCATCCCAGCTCAGAACCTGGCTACATGCAAATTAGTCTTTCCCTGGCCCAGTGCATCATGGGAACAGGGAAGACCAGACTACCAAGCCAATTCTTCCCTGGAAAGGAGACAAGCTTCCGGGGACCGGTTTCTGGCATTTCAGCCGTCCCCACCCTCTTTTCTGAATCATTACTTCCACCAGTAGGCGGTTTAGTTGAAGAAGGAATTATTTTTTCGCTCCAGTCGGTGCATAGACTGATCCAATGAAGACATAGGCCTCCCCTATACACAGCTTGGCAAATGCGTATTGTACATTTGAGTCTACCACGTCTTCAATACCATGGCCGGGAGAGATTTGCATATGAGGATCGCTACCCTGCATTTCCGGGTGGGTACCGTTTCTGGGGTGCCTCCCCTATACAACAGTAGATCACCTTACCCACCCAGTCACTGCGTAACTTCCCAGACAGACTCTAGGGCGTCTAGATGTGTTTCCTGCAATAGTGCTACATCCACCCTCTTTGATTGAAGGTAAGAGAGTACTCTTTTCCTTTTGATGTAATGTGTGGGTCCATGAATATTCCATGTTACCCCACGGAGAGGGTGGGTGGCGTCCATGTTGAGGAAGTAGACAGGAACTGGCAGTGACAGGTGGCCTTGAAAGGTATATTAAGAGCCCTCGGTGGAGTGGAGAGTGCGTTGGAGGGCAGCAGGGGTAGTTCCCACCTTCTGCGTGTGCGTGGGGGGTGGGCGTCCGGGGTAATGCGTACGGAGGGGAGGTGTATTTACATGTAAGGATGCTCGGATGGAGGTGTAAAGAGAAGAGGAGAGGAGGCGGTTTGGGGCAGTAGGGTGAGAGGAGGGGAGGAGGGTGAGGGAGGGAGAGTAGGTAAAGGAAAAGAATGGGGGGGTCCTGGAACGCAGAGGAAGTGTTACAGTCTGGTGGTGCAGCCGTGGTCGTCGTCGGCCGAGATGTAGGCCTGGATGTAAGGCCAGAAGGGGTATTGCGACTTGGTGGGGAGCAGCATTGGCAATCCTAATCTTTAAACTGCAGGTCTAAGCTCGTTGGGGCGCTGCCGCGACGTAGGGGCCCCTTCAGGAGGGCGGGCAGTGGCTAGGGTAAAGTGGATGAGTGTCTACGTCATGCAAGCTGGGGTGAATGCTGTGTTGGTGGGAGGAGAAAGGGCAGTGGTGGTCAGGAGAAGTATCCTGGTGCGGTATGGTAATACGCTGAGTGGCTGGGCCCGAGGGGCATATTCCGGTTCAGGTGGCCATCTTCTCTCGTGACCAGACCATGCCCCGGTTCCATTTAATTTAGATGAAGGCCCCTGTTCGGCACAGAGAACAAGCCAGGTCAACATTTTTTGATAAAACTGCTAACTCGTCCCATCATGGAAAACATAACAAACGTGCATCCTTCTGCTTTCGGTCGAGTGTCTCCAAAAATCAGGACGTGCTAATATTTCTGAAATCTGCCAGGACAGCTGGAGAAATACCGTGACTTTCCTGACGCCAAGTCACCGCAGTCCTAGCCCACTTATCTGAATCCCTTTTATCCTGACCATATAAGCACAATGGAGCAGCCTTGGAGCAGAGTGAGCACTGTACAGAACACAAAACACAGTAATAATACAGTTTCACATACTTTCCTCTAGAATGAACTTTGGCTACAGTGGTAATACTAGAATTGCACTCAGAATTACGGAAGGGAATCGTAGCTCAAAATGACTAAACTATCTGCACAGTCACTATTCTAACACAGTGGTTCTTAACCTGTCGTCTGGGAGCCCTGAGGGACCGCGACTCATTTTTCAGGGGGTCCGCCACTGCTTAGCAAATTAAATAAAATGAGCGTCTCAATGTTGTTAATTTATTTTTCTAATGCGCACAGCTACCCAACAAGGGTTTCCCAGCGCAGGTCCTGAAAGAAACTCTGAAAAGTTTTTAATTGCTTGCGAAAATTGGGCTACAAATTCTCTTTCCACATCACGTCAGGTAAAGAGTTACACAGGGTAGGGCCAAGAAAGGAGAAGGAGCGACCTCCCATTCTCACCAATTTGAACCTGGGAATTTCGAATTTCTCTTCCGTGGAGGAACGTAACAGGCTGGCGGGATGATATGGACGTACCAGATCTTGCAAGTATTTGGGTGCAGAGCCATTCTTGATTCTAAACATATAGCACAGGTCTTTGAATTTTGTACGGTTTTCCACCCTGAGCCAATGCAATTCTCCCAGGGCATTAGGCATGCTGGACATTCTAGGAAGTCTGCACAGCAATCTGGCTGCAGAATTCTGCACCACCTGAAGCTTAGGCAGCACATCCCTGTTTGCACCCAAAAAAAGGATGTTTCTGTAGTCCAGGCAAGATGTTACAAGTGCCTGGACTACTGTCCTTTGGGCGACAACAGGGAGCATCCAAATGGTTTTCTTCAACCATCTGAGGATGGTAAAACACGTGGACGCAGTTTGTACTGCCTGTTGTTTCACTGACAATTTATAGTCGATAATAAAGCCAAGATTGCGTACCTGAGAGGAGGGCATAGGTAAAGGCCCCATTTCAACCGTCAATGTTGGGGGCCCCAATGTTCTGTATTTTTACCAAAAATGAGAACCTCCGTATTTTCCTAATTGAGCTTGAGCAGGTTAGATTGCATCCACGATGCAATATTACGCAAGCCCAATTGCAGGGTAGAAGGACCCTTTCCCTTGTCATCTGATAAGGAAAAGATGATCTGAGTGTCATCGGCGTACGAAAAAAGTGCCATCCCTGCTTCTTCGTGCCAGAGGTTGCACATAGATGTTGAAAAAAAGCGGACTCAAAATTGAGCCCTGTGGCACCCCGTACGGGGAAGTATAAGACTTAGAAGCGGCCCTGAAGGAGAAGACTTGGGATGTTCGCTCAGATAAAAAAGAGGACAACCAGCCAACTGCCGATCCAGAAATGCCCAGAGCATGTAGAGACTTTTATTTGTACAGTATGAGAAACTGTATCAAATGTGGCGCTTAGATCTGATATTTTAAGGGCCACTGTATCCCCTGCATCCAAACGCTGGGGTAACATTTCCATGACGCCCAACAGGGTAGTCTCAGTTGAGAACCCTGCTCTAAAGCCTGACTGGGAGGAGTACAAAGAATTAGAGGATTCCACAAGCGCAGACAATTGGGCGTTCACATGTTTTTCCAAAGCTTTGGAAAACACAGGGAGCAGGGAAATAGGCCTAAAATTAGTTGGCTTAGCAGGATCCGAATTTAACTTTTTCAGCAAAGGCAAGACCATTGCATGTTTCCAGACAGATGGCATCACTGCATCGCTAAGAGAGGCATTAAGTAACTTCATAACAACTCTCAAAGCGGGCTGTTCCATTTTCAGGAGCACTGAAGCCGGGAGAGGGTCGCAGGGAGAGCCTGATTTGATACTCGCCAGAATTTTTATAAAAGAACCAATATCCAGAGGTAACCACTTCTCTAATTTCAGCAGGGGTTCAGCTGCCACATTGGATACAGGTAGTACACAACAAGAAACAATGCCAGTACTGATTATTACTAAAAACCATTTGCCCTAAATGCATAGACCATATGCATTTGGAAGCTCATTAGTAGCTTTTTTATTCAAATGTACACTATTTTGTCTCAAAAAGATTCAATACTTTTTACAATGTAAAAAAGACAAGACAAAAAATGGGATAAATTGTGGACAAAGGGGTTAATGGAAAATCACACAACCATTCATTCATTCAACCACATTTGCATTTACACAACATACCATTCACATACAACCTACTAGGTACACACACAACAAGGGTAAATGACAAAACCACTTGAAGAGCACCTGGACTGCCAACACAAACAATTACCAACAATATTTTTTCTTATGTACAACAAGTGATAATCAATACAACTGTACCGTTTAAACACAAGATCATCTTATTAATTCAGTGTGACACTTTCACAACTCATTAGAAAAAAATACAATTTGGCAGAACCGATGGTCTACGCGTTTCGAATCCCTACAGTCTTGGGATTCTCCTCAGGACCACAAAAATCTGAAAAGAAAAATAAAGAAAAAATGTCTGACTCAATCCTATTTGAAAATCACAGAGCACTACCCACTGTTCTAGCTCAACAACTTACCAGTACCACAGAAACCGCAGAGGCTTAATTTAAAAATTATCTTAACCGGTGATTCTATAAAAGAAGAAGGAAGGGTATAGAAATAGCCAAGAAAATCAAATAAATGCCAACGTCCATCAGTATGCCCATTAAGCAGGCATGACCCTGCTTCTCTAGCCATAGTTCATTTTTGGGTCATACTCTTACCTAATTGCATCCCCCAATGTCCAGCTTCTTTTTGGATTTGAATCACTCGAAAGACACAGTACGGGCGGCTGGGCCTTATCTAAAGATAGAAGAGACACAGATTGCAGCCTCATGGTGCAAAAGTGTAGACTGAATAAGCCTGTTATTTACAAAATGTTAGAAAAGCATGGCGTCCCTCTTACCGCCAAACGCCAGCCTGCGTAGAGATTTCTAGCCTTCTTTTCGCTTGTTTTTTGTTTTTTGTTTTCGTGCTAAAAGCAGATCAAAAATACGAATAAAAAACCAGCCCTGTTTAGAGGCAGACGATTAGCAATATCCCAGACGATATGGTGTCAACTTACCGAGTATTATTATTCTTCCACACAAAAAAAATCGGGACCGCTGAGTTGATCAACAAACGAACCTCGGCATAAATGATGGCGTCAATCTCAACCGCAGAGTTCATGTGAATTCTAGTTTTTGATGACAATTAGCGCATGCGCGTTATAGTCCTGAAGCAGAAAATTATATTGCAACAGAGTTTAAAGTCCGTGATAGGCCAAATTTCTTATATTTCTAATGTTTCACACTATAAGACCTGTTTTTCATTTGAATATATGCTGCAATTTTCCTTCTACGTTAAGCACAATCTTATAGACTGCTGCACCAGGGACTTATGGAGGCTGAAGTCTAGCCATTAAATATACGTCTGTAGTGCAGAAATTGCACCGAATATATGGAGATGGAGCTCTAACATAGTATCCATAATATATAGCATCTCCCAATACGGTCGTAAACGCTATTACCTCGTTTCAAATGCTTATCATTTCGGTGGGCATAAGTATGTGCGAACGGTTTTATGTCGGGGGTGAATCCAACACCTCATGTTTAGAATGCTTATCATTACGGTGGGGTTAGATCTATGCAAGCGGTCTATTGTCTCGACATCTGTATGGACTGTTGGAGTGTCATTCAATGTGAACTCAGACAGGGAAAAGTTTCTTAAAATCTACAAGGGCTATTAGGCCATAATAACACCTTCTCAAGGTGGAATGAAAACTATCTTTCATAAAAATATGTATGCTCTATCTCACAAACACAACGTACCAGTATGAACAACTGTATTTAACTAACCGAAGCGGAAACTCATGTTTAAATATTGCAACATGTATGTCCAGAAAAAGCCACAATTACAATTTGTAAATTTCCGAAATCTCATTAAGACCTGACACAGCTGTGTCAAATTTTACAATCAAGAGTGCCTCCCTCTGAGCCAGTTTCAATTCTATATTTCCCCATGGGGATCTCTTTTAACCTTGGAGATGACTGTCCATCTCAAGTCATTTACACTGTGTGCCTTCTTTCTCCAATGATTTACAAGTGGAGCTGTCTCGACATTTGTTTTAATTCTTGATTTATGCTGGGAGATTCTTTGTCGTACTTCTTGGTTGGTTTTCCCAATGTATAGTAATCCACACGGACATGTTAAACCATAGATTACATTTTTAGTTTTGCAATTGCTGAACGTTTCATGTTTCCAGAAAATTCCATGATGTTTAAACAGAGAGCCTTCTACTGTGAGTTCACAGCATACACATGTGCCGCATTTATGATGGCCTAAAATCGGTGAGAGACCCATTAGTTGTCTTAATGTTGGTTTCGGGTCCTTTTGAATGGCTACTCTTACAATATGGTTAGATATGCTGGTTTCCTTCTTGAATGCAAAAAGCGGTGGAGACACTTAACAGGTGTCTAAGTTCTTAATTAGGTGCCAGTTTTGGGAAATTACTTGTTTCAATTTATTCGAATTCGGGCAAAATGTAGTGACACAGACTTGGCGTACAATCATAGGTTTATTCTTTCTCTCAAAAATTTTCGTGTGGAAGAATAAGTAATACTCAGTAAGTTGACACCACGTTCGTCGGGGATATTGCTAATCGTCTGCCTCTAAACAGGGCTGGTTTTTTATTCGTATTTTCTATCTGCTTTTAGCACGAAATCAAAAAACCAAAAAGAAGACTAGAAATCTCCATACCGGTGAGCGTTTGGAGGTAAGAGGGACGCCATGCTTTTCTAACATTAAGTCTACACTTTTGCACCATGAGGCTGCAATCTGTGTCTCTTCTATCTTTAGATAAGGCGCTGTCGCCCGGACTGTGTCTTTCGAGTGATTCAAATCCAAAAAGAAGCTGGACATTGGGGGATGCAATTAGGTAAGAGTATGACCCAAATATGAACTATGGCTAGAGAAGCAAGGTCATACCTGCTTAATGGGCATACTGATGGACGTTGGCATTTATTTGATTTTCTTGGCTATTTCTATACCCTTCCTTCTTCTTTTATAGAATCACCGGTTAAGATCATTTTGAAATTAAGCCTCTGCGGTTTCTGTGGTACTGGTAAGTTGTTGCTCTAGAGCAGTGGATAGTGCTCTGTGATTTTCAAATAGGATTGAGTCAGACATTTTTTCTTTATTTTTCTTTATAGATTGTTGTGGTCCTGAGGAGAATCCCAAGACTGTAGGGATTCGAAACGCGTAGACCATTGGTTCTGCCAAATTGTCTTTTTTCTAATGAGTTGTGACAGTGTCACACTGAATTAATAAGATGATCTTGTGTTTAAACTGTACAGTTGTATTGATTAGCACTTGTTGTACATAAGAAAAAATATTGTTGGTAATTGTTTGTATTGGCAGTCCAGGTGCTCTTCAAGTGGTTTAGTCATTTACCCTTGTTGTGTGTGTACCTAATAGGTTGTATGTGAGAGGTATGTTGTCTAAATGCAAATGTGGTTGAGTGAATGAATGGTTGTATGATTTTCCATTAACCCCTTTGTCCACAATTTATCCCATTTTTTGTATTGTCTTTTTTATATTGTAAAAAGTATTGAACCTTTTTGAGACAAAATAGTGTACATTTGAATAAAAAAGCTACTAATGAGCTTCCAAATGCGTATGGTCTATGCATTTAGGGCAAATGGTTTAGAGTAATAATCAGTACTGGCATTGTTTCTTGTTGTGTAGTGTTTAGGGCTCAGCCTTACTGATTAGAGCCATACCCGTTTTTGGTACTAACATTGGGTACAGGAAGAGAGACAGGGAAAGCCGCCCCGCGCTGTGCAAAGTGAGTCAAAACAGCAGAATACCCACGGAAAGACACTTGAGATGCTGGGACGCCGGATACGCTTTAAAGGGCTACCAACCACATGAATACCTATAGGGAAGCCCTAGGATACCTGTAAGGTACGGATTATTGCACTAGCCCAAGTCCTGATGAGGCCCAAAGTTAGTGGGCTGAAACGCGTCGACACCTTTGTTTGAGAGAAGACCCCAGCCAAAATATTGAAAATTATAAACGAAACAATTGGTTTCACAAGGAGTAAAAAGGACATTGAACGGATCAAAAAATTAAAAACGATCTGTTACACTCTTTGTAAATAGGACTGGAGGAGCTTACTGTATATGGAATGCTGAGGCTATATACTAGGAGCTAGCATCCTATGTAAAAAATTGGGCTATCAGAATATACCGCAATACCAGTTTATTATTGTTTGTATGTACTGTATATGTATATATGTAAAACGTGATGTGTATATATATATATATTTGTTTGTCTAAATGTGTCAAAAATAGACTCAAATGAATAAGAAGTCTGATTCAATTAAATTGAAAACCAAACACATAAGAAAAGCATTTGCTGTTCTTTATATAGGGTTGGGTTACCCGAGGAAATGAAATATAAAATTTGATTCATCCAAATACAATGTATTGGGTATAGGATGCGATAATTAAGTGGTCCCATCCTTGAAATAACATTGTGCTAGCAGAGTCCTAGGCATCATTTTGCTTTACAATAACATTGGGTACAGGAGCAGGACTAGGCAGAGCCGGAAACGACACACTGGTTCCCCTAATGTCAGGTAAAATTGTTCTACTTTATTTATGAAGAAGTTAGCAAGAGTGCTACATTGTAGTTCATCAAGAACAGGCGGGCTAGGTTGAGTGCCTAAGCCATCTAGCTTCTTAACCATAGAAAATAGAGTGCGGGGACAATTCTTTGCCCCCAAGATAGTGGAAGAGACATAATCGGCTTGTGCTATTTTAAATAAGGCATGATATTTTTTCAGCGTAGCTTTGTAAATACTTTTAGATCCAGAGGAGTAATTCCTTCTCCAACTTCTTTCCATGGCTTTACACTTTCTTTTTTCAGATTTTAACTGCTCTGTAAACCAGGGGGCAGGAGAACGGTGATTATTAATTTTTTTCACAGAGGGTGGGAGGCATGCATTAGATGCAGTGGCAGTCCAGTTATAAATACTGTCCGAAAGAAGAAAGTGATATCGAATTAAGACAAGGGACATTGCTTAACAATAATTGATTACAATTTTCTATGTCCAGTTTTCCCCAGTTCCTGGACCGGCCAATATACCAGGCGACAATGAGGCCAATATTGGTTGAGTTCTGTATTGAAACTTAACCGCAAAGTGGTCGGACCAACATAAGGGCAGTGCAGGAGGACAATTGATATCAGACAAATTAGAAAAAATAGGGTCCAATAAATGCCCAGCTATGTGTGTAGGGCCTTTATTACAGAGAGGTAGATTCAACGCAGAAAAATCTGCAATCAGTGCCTTACTTGCAGAACATTCATTACTTTCAAAGTGAAGGTTTAAATCGCCTAAAACCATAAAATTAGCCAATTTGAGTAGCCAAGGGGCTATCAAATCTGGAGGTAGGGACACCGAAGAACCAGCCGGTTCTGGGGGACAGTAAATCAGTGCCCCGGATAAAGTAAACTGGGGGGAAAGAGTGAGTTTAAAAAGGGCAGCCTCGCAGTCTGTCAGAGGAAAATCCTCCAATTTACAAGAATAGCTTCCTTTAAAAATAATCGCATTCCCTCCACCTTTCCTAAGGATTCTATTGCTCCTTATTTTAGTATAATTGTGGGGGAGGGTAGTCGCCACATCCGGGTCTGAGCTATCATTCAACCAGGTTTCAGTCAAAAAAATAGCATCAGGTTATTCACTGTTTAGCAAATAAAGATGTCCTCCTAATGTTTAGGGAGGGAGCGACAATTAATACTCCAAAAATTGCGAATTTTGTTGTTACTTGGGGAATTTTCCGGCAGTTCCTGATCACTAGCACCTTCAATAGTAGGCCTAATGCCCATGTTTAAACTATGACTATTAAAACAGTAGTTACAACCACTGCATAAAGAGTTAGCCTGTAAAGGACATAGTAAGCTACAATCAATGCTCACCATACCTCGCAAATTAAGCAGCTGGTTTTAGGAATATTGTATAATGGGCATTAGGGAGGAGACTTTTTGGGCATAAGTCCTGGCCCCTGGTCCAGGTCGGTAATAAGGTGTATTTAAGGGAAAAAGCAAAATGTAAAGATGGAAAATGCAAAATGTTCCTTAAATGTGAAGGAATTTGAAATTCTGGCTAAAAGTAAGTTTGTATCTTCAGATTGATTTGTGGGAACAGTACTGTCAAATAGGACAATGGCTGGCCTAAATTGAATTTAGAAAGCGCCAACATTCCTATTTAAAATTTTTATTTTTTAATATTGATTTGTAAATTAAATACTTTATCTTGTTTCCATATTTTGGTGTATTTTTATGTGGATCAAAAAATCAAAATTGCATAGGTAGGGGTCCCCAGATTCCATAATAATTCGATAGGGGGTCCCTGAATTTCAATATTATTCCAGTGGGGGTTTCACGGATTTCCATATTGATGTATTCGGCATCCACAGAAGTCAAAAGGTTAAGAACCACTGGTCTAGGGTTTTTTTCCCTGCTTGCTATCACAAGTAAGGGGTGTGGGGTGGGACAGCAGGTCAGACGTGCATTCAGGTGACTTTGGAATCGAGACCAGCTCACATGCTCAGAGGTCAACAGGAGTGTGGATTGTTTTTTAAAGGGGTGTCCATTGTGGAGAAAAACAGTTGCCTTTACCCAGTTCTAAACATCACCAACAGTAGGCATTCTAGAATGTTGCTTTGTTTCATGATGCTTAGGTGGGTTATAAGGTCTGTTGTGACATAATTCACCCGAGGGGGTCTTTAAGAAAGTAGTAAGGTAAAGGGGGTATATGCCTTGGAAACATCCCACCTGGCTATCATTGGAGGTGGCTACCTTCTTACTAGGACTTATAGCCGTTCAGCTGTGGCACATGGCTTTACCCACTCATTTGACTATCTTACAATAAATAATGTTACAGGCCTTATTCATTCCATGACAATCCAGAGCCTCTCTATTGTCTCTGGGGCAGATTTACCACTTTTTCATGCAGCGCAGTGCAACAACCGCAAATGCTTCACTGCTTTAAAAAGAGAGGTTGAGAGTGCCAAATTTTCTGAAATATGGCACTCTCCTCCCCTTTTCCTAGCACCGCCGCTGAAATCAGCCCCCGTGCGCCACGGGGACACCTTTGCGCCATGGTGCAAGGGTGTCTCCCTGAGTCTAGCATAGGCTTTGTACTGCAAGGCTATCCTTCCAGTACAAAATACTATGCATAGACTGACTTAAACCATGTCCCCCCTTTGTATGTGCACTGTACAGTGCAGCACATGTACAAAGTTGGAAAAGGAAGGAGAAATTAAAGGCTTTCTCCTTCCTTGTGCCTACTTCAAAAGGGCTCAGTTTTCTGACGCTAAATCCTGTCTAACTTATTTAGTAAATTTGGTTACGCGTCTGATGGAGCGAGTTTCAGTAATAATTTTATTCTGACTCGTGAAGTCATATTTCCATAATTAATAATTATATTAATGTGTTTGTGTATGGTTTTCACTAATCAACCTAGATTAAAAGTGAGTTAAGACACGCGGGACTAATATTACCTGCTTTAAGTTGCATATGCAAGTTTGTTTTAAAAATAATCTACTAACCTTGTCTAATGTCCTTGTCAACATTAATGCGGCTGTTTAATTATTGGCATGTGCTTATTTTATATGTGCTTCTGTCTATGTCGTGTCTTTTTATTTTTGCACAGGTTCGTGGAAAATCCTGCTGGCCTAAAAGGAGAATGGTAGATATTCTCGCTCAGCCAATCGCGAAGCTGAATTTCTGGGGTCTTTTAGAAATTTAGATACATAGTTAGTTAGAAAAGGTATAAAAACTGGACCCTTGTCAGGAGCCCGTGCCCGCACTTCCTGATTCCCATGAGACGATGACATGCTGATGGACTTTTCTTTCATTTAAGCATTAATAGGGCTATTTGACTTTGCATTTTCCCCTTTAGGTTGTCAGTTAGGGAAATAGATTTAGGGTTTAAAAAATGTTTGATTAATATTCATGCTTCTGATTATTTGAATTGCCATGATCAATGTGCCTTTATTAATAAACTGCTAAAGTAAATGCTAATAAAAGTTTTCTTATTAAAATGCTTTTCCTTTGAAAATAAAAGATTTAAAATGTCAAGCTGGCCTTGATTATTTTAGACATTACCATCAGTTAATCTATCGACCTGGGAGGCTTAATTAAATGTTTCCGTTATTTACCATGGTTATAATGATGATAAATTGCAGTTGTATATAAAGTGCATATAAATTTTATTTAGGTTTGATTAATTAGGCCACATGATTCAGTTGCCAAATATCTGTCTCAGTTTCTTATGGGCCTTGTGAGAGTTTTTAAATAATGGTGAGTATTGAGGTGTTGGGTAGTGTGGTTGAGACAGAATTTCTTTAGTGGCGCTGGATCACGTCCCAAATTTTGGGTGGTGGCATGGGAACGTTCATACTCCACCCATGGTACGCCCCCTTGGCGCTAAGTAATGCAAAGCAACTCTATGCGCTGCTTTGCATTACTTTCACATTATTTCCAGCGCTAAACAAGTTTAGCACCGGAAAGTAAATCGGAAAAAACAGATTTTGTGCCGATTTGCGTCACTTTTGTGACGCAAACACGGCATACAATCTTAGTAAATGACCCCTAAGTGTCAAAAGTTGTTTCTTGTCAACGTTCTTCATATTTTCATATTTTCTTCCTTTAAACCTCTCCCCCCTTTTATTTCATTGTCATTTTTTGCTTTTGTTTACTTTTTCTCTTTATGCCTTTTCCTTTCTTTTTATTATCATTTACGTTTTCTTTCTTTCAGTTTCTTTCATTTCATTTCCGTTTCTTTTGTCTATCCTATTTGTTTTCAATTTTTTTTTCTTTATTTGATTCCATCTTTAATTCTCTTGTGTTTTGTGTTTTATACTATATTGTGAAGCAGAGGTACATATAGTTCTTTTCTGTGGTTTGAATATTGGAAATCTGTGATTTATTACAATAGTTGCATAAGCATAGGACACTGACAATTCTAATGAATTAAAAAAGCTGCACACCACTCAGCCATTTCCCACGATGCTATCCCAGTGCTGAGAACAGTGGTCATAAAGTGATGGTTTAAGATCAACAGCGAAAGTAAACTAGTATGAACACGGAGGAAGAGAGAACTGACAGGTAAAACTTGCCTTCGAGTCGCCCCAGGCCTTTCAAAGTAAACATATGTCACCACACAGTGGGTAAACGGCAGAGATTACATTTCAATAATACAATCTATTCACAATGGGACCCACTCAACAGGTTGAGAATCTGCAAGATGGCTGTACCTTCTCAGAGCACACAATGACGCCAGCTTGGTGTTTACTATATGGCTCACAACTCCAAGAATAAGTTCAGAAACAACAAAGGATGTAATCTACATAACACCGTATCTGTCACATACATGTCAGAAGAAAACCACTCGAGAAAGGGCGTTACTTCTTCCAGCAAAAGGGCAAGGACTAAGGACAATTGCTGTCGGTCTATTGATCGCAACAGTGATAAAGCACTAAGATGGCGGCCTGCTGCGTCAGAGGTATGGCACTGCAAGGGGGAATGGACTGGTACATGCCAGCCGAAAAACAGAAGAGGATGTCCAGAAAGGTCGGAAAAGTATCGGGTCATGAACGCAATCTAATAAATTACTTGAAAAATCACAGACGAGATACTAAGGTGATCGCACTGACAAACACCGGCCATGGGCTTAAAACAAGCATTGGAAAAGCAATAGGTTTCGCCCTCGTTTAAGTTAAAGCAATTCTGTTTGTTATTAGGCGGCTATTTAGCTTTGCTTTTATTAGTGTTTTTCAAACTTTTATGTACATAACATGCATATATGTATATGTATATGTATATGTATGCATGCATTTATATTTGTATTTAAATAGAAATGCAGATGTATATATATATGTTTATATATGTATGTATGTATATATAAATGCATATAGCATATATATACATATATATATATGTGCATATGTGTGCGCATAGAGAGGTAGCGAGAAGTAGAGGTAGAGATAGAGAGGTAGAGGTAGAGAGTGAGTAGTAGAGAGTAGTAGAGAGAGTAGCAGAGAGTGAGTAGTAGAGAGTAGTAGGGAGTCAGTAGTAGAGAGTAATAGAGAGTGAGTAGTAGAGCGTAATAGAGAGTGAGTAATAGAGAGTGAGAAGTAGAGAGTGAGTAGTAAAGAGTAGGAGAGTAGTAGAGAGTGAGTAGTAGAGAGTGAGTAGTAGTGAGTGAGTAGTAGACAGTAGAAAGTAGTAAAGAATACTAGAGAGCGAGTAGTAGAGAGAGAGTGAGAGAGAGTAGTAGAGAGTAGTAGAGAGTGAGTAGTAGAGAGTAGAGAGTAGTAGAGAGTGAATAGTAGAGAGTAGTGGAGAGAGAGTAGTAGAGAGTAATAGAGAGTGAGTAGTAGAGAGTAATAGAGAGTGAGTAATAGAGAGTGAGTAGTAGAGAGTGAGTAGTAATGAGTAGGAGAGTAGTAGAGAGTGAGTAGTAGAGAGTGAGTAGTAGTGAGTGAGTAGTAGAGAGTGTAGTGGAGAGTGAGTAGTAGTAGAGAGAGAGAGAGAGTAGAGAGTAGACTAGATAGTAATAGAGAGTAGTAGAGAGTAGTAGAGAGCAAGTAGCAGAGATTGAGTAGTAGAGTGCAGTAGAGAGTGAGTACTAGAGAGTAGTAGAGAGAGAGTAGTAGAGAGTGAGTAGTAGATAGTGAGTAGTAGAGAGGAGAGAGTGAGTAGTAGAGAGTAGTAGGGAGTAGTAGAGAGAGGAGTAGGGAGTAGAAGAGAGAGGAGTAGATAGTAGTAGAGAGAGAGTAGTAGAGAGTAAGTAGTAGAGAGTAGTAGAGAGAAGTAGAGCGAGAATAGTAGAGAGTGAGCAGTAGAGAGTAGAGATTGAATAGTAGAGAGTAGTAGAGAGTGAGTAGTAGAGTTTAGTAATGAGAGAGTAGTAGAGAGAGAGTAGTAGAGAGTAAGTAGAAGAGAGTGAGTAGAGAGTAGAGAGTAAGAGTAGTAGAGAGTAGGAGAGTGAGTAGTAGAGAGTAGTAGAGAGTGAGTGGTAGAATGTGAGAAGTAGAGAGTAGTAGAGAGAGTAGTAGAGAGAGAGAGTAGTAGAGAGTGAGTAGTAGAGAGCAGTAGAGAGTAGAGAGTAAGTAGTAGAGAGTGGGCTGATAGGTGGCGGCCCTAGGCAATTTCCTACTTTGTCCGCGGCTTAAAACGTCTCTTATTAACATTGCTTCCACTCAGCTTCCACCAGTAACAAAGGATGGACTACAACCTCCCTCATCCTCCTTTAATTGTGAGAAGAAAGCCAGAGGAAAACAATCAAAAGAGACTGCTGTGGAGCCAGGGCACAGATTGTAGCTGTTACTTAAATCAAAGCAATAAACCTGGAAAAGCTTTTCTTGGACACAGAAAACAACATGTTAAGCATTTATAAACTGCAAAATCTTTACAAACACCACCTTCATCTTTCACACGCATTCCATATCATGGTTTACCTTAAAAAACATCACACACTGCTTTTTTTCAAAAAGAATCTTATGAACTTCCTGGAACATCCAAATAGTCGGATTTTTGAAAATTGCCTTTTTTCACATGTACCAGGTATTTACGCACACATGATCTGTGTTTGTTGGCTAATCCCACAAACCTTCTCAATGGAATTGGTCTGACTTTACTGACCTGAAAGAAAATTCTTTTAAATATGTATTGTGTAGCTTTCCATAAAAAAGTTAAAGAAATAACCTGCAAGTTCTCAACATTGCACTATGTATTCAATTTTTCACATGAAGCATTTGGTAGTTAGAATTAATCTGGGTGACACCAAAAACACAGACCTCCAATAAACACACAATATGGGGCTCTTGATGGAAGCATCCCGGTTGCTATCCACATCCAAACTCTGGGGCATATTACCAAGGGCCTTATCGCCGCTTTAGCTGGAATTTTTCCCGCTAAAGCGGCGATAAATTTATCGCCCTATTACCTAGCTGTCGCTAACACCAGTTAGCCACAGCTAGTAGGAGAAAGCGATCATCTTGGGGCCCGCTTTGCAAGGCAGCGATAATTATCTCTAATGACATGCAAAGTGGGCGTGCCAAGATGTTAGCGACTGGAAACAGTCGCTAACATCGCTATCTGCTATTACTTACTTTTGGAAGTATTCGCGCTAAGCGCGAATATCTCCAAAAGCTAACGCCTGCCCTAAGCAGTTCATAGCCACATTATCCAATGGTAGGTGGATAACATGGCTAAGAGCATTAGCTCGGTAATGCATGAATATCGCTGACTTTTCAGCGATATTCATGCATTTCGGCCGATTTTTATCGCTTTTGAGATAAACCTTGATAATAGCAAAGTTTATCTGCGATAAAAATCGGCGGAGCTCGGCGATAATATATTGCCGCTAAGCCAACATAGCGATAATTATTGCTAGTTGTTGGTAATATGCCCCTCTGTTCTTTGCCATTCAAAATGGAGACTATAATACTAGTGCATCTTGTGAGTAGAGACTTTCATAGTCTTCATCCACCCCGAACACCTTTAAGAAAGCAGGGATACAGGCAATCCAGGTCCTCCCCCACATTGTAAAATGAGGAGGTAGGAAGTGGAACGAGGCAGAACATCCACTCGGTACCCAATACACTTTGGGCTCCAGCTATAAAGAAAATCTGATGGTGCTAAAGGCGGCTGCTCGAATTCTGTTGTCATATGCATTAAACACGCATTTGCAGTGCAATAGGTCTTTCATTACTGAAAGCTTGAGCTGTTGGCTTTGCAAATAATAATGCAATGCCAATAGCTCAAATTTCCTGTAATAAAATGACCTATTGCACTGCAAATGCTTGTTTAATGTTCCAGTGCTATTGTAAAGCACTCTGACACCTTTGGTGTATCCGTATAACTCCTGCACTTGCCTGCTGCGAGCACTAATGTGAACATGATCCGCAACTTTGTAGCTGCGCGCGAAAGGGATTGCTCCTCTCCACCCGACAACCTCAGGCTATATGCAATGCCTAGAGCTCTCCTGCACACGAATGCATGCGTCTTTGTTGGGTAAATGTATCTATGCTCCCTCCCGAGATAACTCGTTTGATGTCCGACCTAAATAATACAATAATACATTACGACGGGTAAAAAGAAGTCTGTGCGACCGTGAGGGAAGCAGTGTGACATCTGCAGGAAATTAAGGTGCGTGGGGAAGGTGCCAAATAGAGGCAATCAGGTGTTGATTAATGGTACAAATATGGATTGCATTGCTTCACACAGCACCATAATTTAGTTTTAAGTTTCTTGCTTCACAGAAAAAATGATAAAAATGTATGTAAAAAAATAATAAATGTTAACGACTTTTCCCCCCCTCTAACTATTACTTCTTTTGTAATAGTTGTCATGTCATAACTCCTTTGTTCTTTTGTGCACGCAATTCGCAAATAGTAATGGGGAATGGTAAGAAATATTCAAGAGAGAAGAGAGCCAATAGAAAGAGAGAAAGGGAAGGAGTGTGAGATTGAGGGAAAACGAGGAAGGAGCTAAAAAAATACAATTTGCAAGAACTAGCTGAAGAGTTTTTATTGTGATGGAAGAGGTTGCTACGGATGCATTTGTTACACAATCATGGCACAGATCCATATTCCATGACCTAAATCAGAATACCATTGAATACCATCCACGCAGGAACAAATGATCTGCATAGATAGTGAAGCAACATTATCAGTTCACACTCTAGCACCCCAGCCAGCCTTTACATTAAAAGTCACATTTTTTGGCGCACATAGAAAGAGCAAAAAACAAAGGAGCCAGTTCACAAAACTAATCTGAGACAAAATCCTAAACTAACTACTTTTGGTATTCACAGAAGGCACTTAGGGGCAGATTTATATCGGACTTGCGCAACGTTTACGCCGCCGTTGCGTCACGCAACAGCGCGGAAATGTGGCGCATCTCTGCGACCTATTTATAACGTGACGCATCTAGGCAGATGCGTCACGTTGTAAAACCCTGCGCCACATGAAACCTGCGTCAGGTTTCATGTGGGCGTTCTGTCGCAGGGTGGGCGTTCCCTCGTAGGAAAGCCCCGTAAAACTGACGCAGTGAAATCTACAAGATTTCACTGAGTCAGTTTTACGACGCTGCTGGGTCAAATCCTTACGCCTGCTTGAAGCAGGCGTAAGGAGTGACGCACCACGTTATGTATGGGTGGCCTCTGTACATTGCAGGAGTTGTGTCGCACTTGCGACGCTACTCCAGCAATGCGCCGCCCGTACACCACAAGATGCGTCAGGCATCTGGCCTTCCTTGCACCATGGTGCGCCGCATTGTAAATGCGGCGCATCTGTGGTGCGGCAAGGAGGGAGTTGCGTGACACATCGTGTTCTGGCGCATCCCTGCTGATTTGCAGAGATGCGCCAGAACTCATAAATCTGCCCCTTACTACTTTTGGTTAAACTTACTACTTTTGGTATTCACAGAAGGCATTTAGTAATAGTAAAGTTAGGAGTCCTAACTTTAGTACTACTAAATGCCATCTGTGAATACCAAAAGTAGTAAGTTTAGGATTATGTCTCAGATTAGTTCTGTGAATCGGGCCCGAAGAGAAAAAAAGGAATTTCTCTTTGTTGTGCCACTTTAACGACTCCCCTGAGGAGGCATTAAAATCCGACGCATTCCCAGGTTTACGAAATCTTGTCAATCTGGGAATGCTTCAGAATCCATGGGTGTTGCGCTGTATGTTGGTCTGCCTGGTTACCTCTTAAATAAACTTCAGCTTATTCAGAATGCATCAGCCAGACTACTATTGAACCTCTCTAAGAGGGTAAGTGTTAGGCAGCACCTTCGTGGCCCCCACTGGTTGCCAGTGAAAGAAAGGGTGAAGTTTAAATCTCTGGTAATTGTTCAGTCTGCCCTCTATGGTCATAATCCGGCCTAACTGAGTGCAAAATTCAGCTTCTACCCTCCGGTTAGGCAACTACGTCCCTCTACCAAGCTATGGCATGCGTCCCCCGGTTTTGTAAGCAGAGGACTGATGGCAGCTCCCTCTCACGGATGGGGGCCATAGCCTGGAACCACCTCCCAGTGGAGTTGCGTTCCTTGAGTGACCCTAAGGCTTTCAGAAAGAGACTGAAGACCCTACTTTTTAAATAGTTCTCTGTTTCTCATCTAATCACCTGCAGGGCACACGCTGGGACACTCCTTGGAGTAACTGTGCATGATACAAGTGCTGCTTAACATAAAACAACATAACAAATAGGAAATAACTTGCTTGGTCAACCAGCATTAAGAAGAATATTGACTGTATTAATGAGAGCAAGAACCCACTCACCCATATGTTAACAGTGGAGAACAATGAGATAGATTAGGTTTTTTTACAACACTATAGGAATTTGTATGATAGGGTGGATTCAGTTCCTATATCTTGACTTGGGCATTTTTTTAGTGTACTCCATTCACTCCAAGGGCATAATTAGGATGGTGGGCGGTCTTTGTCCGCCCACCATCCTGACGATAAAAGGGAACACCCGTCATATGTGCGGGGGTCAGGTGGGGGAGATTAGGATGCGCCCACCACACTGGCGGGCGCATTCTGCATTTTTAACATTGCGGCAGGTGATGCTCTAAGCAGCACCCACCGCAATGCCAAAAATGCATGTCGTGCATATGCATGCACAACGTGGCAGGCACTCCGCCAAGATCTTCAGTGTCAGTCGGTCTCCCAGTGCCTTATTTGGTACTTAGGGATATATGTAACTAACCATTATTCACAACTAACTCAACTTAATTATGACGCCTTGCTCACTAAAGATAAAGACCTACCCAATAGAGGGACCATTCTTCCCAAATCATTAATCAGGAGATGGCTTTAACTAAAACTATACTAACAAAAATGGGACACAAGTGGTCAAGTACCATGTGGCTAAGACAGAAACAGAACAAGTGGCACAGGCTGTGTCTGATATACGTGTCACCGCTGTGTACAGAAAACCCATCAGCCCACCCGATGGTGGAGCATCATCATCCGAGATTTTTAAGAAAGAAAAACTGGTATCTCAACCAGGAGTCCCACTAGGTGTTATCATGAGACATCCAAGGAAGGATCCGCCAGTGATGTGAAACAACCAAGAAATGAGATGCGGTGGTGCTGAAAAATTCTTAGTGAATTGCAGTGTTAGAAGTGGTGTGAGAATAACGTTAAAACTAAAATTGACTATTAATGATGCCAAAATAGAACGAATTTATTAAAAGGTCATCATAATGCCAAGATTAAAAATAGTGTTGGGATAGTCTGAATAAATGGTAACTATCCAGTGATGTTTAACTCGGTCGACATGTTTCAGCCAATCAAGGGCGATAGTTAGCCCACTGGCTTTCTTCAGGACCAATAAAGGAACACTACTGCAATTGTGCAAAGAAAATAAGTGAATAAAAAATCAGAGAGATCCTACCATTTTGTGGGATTCCAGTATCTGGAAGCGGAGTCTCTGAAATTAATTTGTTTCCCAGATAAATCTTGGGACCGACCTCACCTCTCCTGGCGCTCGCTCAGGCAATGAGGCCCCGCTCTGTCCGTCGGTACCTCGAGCTTAGTCCTATGCCGAGGGTGACCTCCCCCTCGGCTTAGGACTTAGGACTAAGCCCGAGGTACCGACGGACAGAGCGGGGCCTCATTGTCTGAGCAAACGCCAGGAGAGGTGAGGTCGGTCTCAAGATTTATCTGGGAAACAAATTAATTTCAGAGACTCCGCTTCCAGATACTGGAATCCCACAAAATGGTAGGATCTCTCTGATTATTTATTCACTTATTTTCTTTGCACAATCGCAGTAGTATTCCTTTATTGGTCCTAAAGAAAGCCAGTGGGCTAACTATCGCCCTTGATTGGCTGAAAAATGTCGACCGAGTTAAACATCACTGGATAGTTACCATTTATTCAGACTATCCCAACACTATTTTTAATCTTGGCATTATGATGACCCATTAATAAATTTGTTCTATTTTGGCATCATTAATAGTCAATTTGTGTTTTCATGCTATTCTCACACCACTTCTGAAACTACAATTCACTAAGAATTTTTCAGCACCACCGCATCTCATTTCTTGGTTGGTTCACATCACTGGCGGATCCTTCCTTGGATGTCTCACGATAACACCTAGTGGGACTCCTGGTTGAGATACCAGTTTTTCTTTCTTAAAAATCCCAGATGATGATGCTCCGCATCGTGAGGACTGATGGGTTTTCTGTACACTGCTGTGACACTTATATCAGACACAGCCTGTGCCACTTGTTATGTTTCTGTCTTAGCCACATGGTACTTGACCACTTGTGTCCCATTTTTGTTAGTATATTGAGATTGGGGGACAGGACACTAGCAGGTCGGTAATCTCATACCCCTTGGACCCTCCCTTAAAGTTTGTTTTTTATTTTAACTAAAATTACCCTTTTGCTATTATTTCTATTTCTTTTTTATAACCTACCTATTTAGAGTAGCAATTCATACTTTAAAGGATTAGATTCTTTTTTCAAAAAATGCATATGCAATAATAAGCATCAAAAGGTTAAGATTTGTGTCCTGCAGTCAGATAAAATTCAGGGTCTGTAGACATATTAGCAGGCTTAGATAATATAGTTCAAATTAATAAATTTATTTATTGAAGCGTTTTATATAGGGTTGGCCAGACCCGATGGTATCGGAGCGCTTTACTACAGAGTCACTGCAAAAGTCACACAATAAGGTAGCGGTATATATATATTGGTTCAGAAGTCCCAGCATGTTGTGCCTCAGTGGGGTGAGGAAGTCCTGAGATAACCTTGTTGCGTGCATGCTGTCATAGGCTGAACCTCTTTTGGGAGGAGGTGTGAGGAATGGGTCAGGGAGCGTGGGAGAAGTGGGTCTTAAGAACACAGAGTCAGGGTGCTACGGAGTGCTGGCTTGTGCACTACAGCAGCAGCTATCGATTCGGCTAGGAGCGGCTGAGGAAAAGGTCCTTTAGGAGTTTTTTTAATTTGCTAAAGGAAGGGATAGTCCTGATATCAGCTGGTATGGAGTCCCAGATGTTGAGTGCATTTCCGGCGAAGGACAAGGCAGTGGTTTTTTTTTGCACCTCCCCGGTGCCGTTTTCCGGGAGATTAGCCATGGGCGGCCATCTTCGGGTCAGGCCATAAGGGCACAATATAGTAGGGAAGCAGCAGTCCCGGTGATGTGGGGTCCCTTGCCGCTTCGTTGCTGTGGTCCGGGGCATGGGCGTGGGTGATACAATGATGTGTTTTACCTCTTTTGTGAATTAACGCTGCCTCCTGGGTGCATTTAGCTCATCAGTGGGGTTTGAGCCAAGTGCAGCCATTTGGTGGTCAGGCACTGGAGATTGCACGGTGGAGTTCGCAGTCTGCTCACTGTTCATTTTCCAATCCTGGGTCCTGGACAGACAGGACTCCCTTGGAATGATTTGCGGAGACCCTCGGTGGCTCATGGGTGCAGCTTGCTCGTCTGTAGGAGTTCTATGTTGGGGTTGGTCATCATGAGGTCAGGCACTGTCGGTATTGTGGCAGAGTTCATTGGTGACTCAGTGCCTGCTATTTCCTTATTTCGGTCTGGTGTCCTGGATTGTGGGGCTCTCGCTTATCCAGAACAGGGTGTCCTTGGATCGGGTGAGGTCATTGGTGGAGTTGTTTGACTGTTTACGTTCTGTGTCGAGGGTGGCCATCATGAGGTCAGGCACTGTCGGTTATAGTGGCAGAGTTTGTTGGTGTCTCAATGCCTGCTATTTCTCCATTACGGACCGGGGGCTTGGATTGTGGGGCTCTCATGGGTCCAAAGCAGGGTGTCCTTGGATCGGGTGAGGTCCGCTTAGCTGATCACCTCTGAGGCATCTGTTGCAGTTCTGGAGATGTTGGGGTGCTGATCGTCGTTTTCTCATTTCCTGGAGCTGGCGGGAGCGCGATTTTGGCTTGCCCGCCTTCGGTTATGTTCTGGTGAATCCTCTCGAGTCGTGGGCGGAAGGGAGGGCAGCAGGGATTTTCACTGCATCGGTGATCCCAGTGCCCAGTGCCCAGGAGGTCGGTCTTAGAGCTCCTTCCCCTACTGCCACTTTCCTCGGCTGCAACGATTTTTGATAAGTTTTTATTAAACTGTGTGCTCAAAGAGTCTGCAATTCTACCAAAACTACGAGCTTTTTTGAAAATTGCAACACTCACCAAAAAGGGTAGGTACAAGGGGGCAGATTTACAAGCCCCTTGCGCCACTTTTGCGTCACTTTTCTCATGTTAAAAATGACGTAAAAGTGGCGCAAGGGGCTTGTAAATCTGCCCCAAGGTGCTTAATGCATTTTAAAGTCACATCCAGGCATTTTTTTTTTAATCAGGCGGGTTCTAGCCTGCCATTTGTTTTCTAATCATCAGGTAATGAGCAAAGAAACACACTTCCTAATTCATCTTTTAGGTGATAATAAATTGCCTAAAGTGGGTAGTTGGTATTGGATACTCTGCAACTTGGGAATGGGAATGGCAATATATTTGCAGAATGGGTCGCAAATCCCTTAGGGCTGCTAATTTTAAAAGAATGTAATTCCTATCAAGTTAGCTAGCATATTATACCCCTCATAGGTTGCATAAGATGTTTCAATCTATTCTGGATCAATGCTTTTGGTGCCAATCAAGAGGTGGGGGGGGGGGGTGGACTGGCTACATTTGTCTTTATGTGCCCTTCACTTTACCAATTCTGGAACAAGATATTCCAAGAACTAAGTAAATGTGTTCAATGTACAATTATGCCCGGAGCCACTTAGCATTATTTGGTACATCACAAACTATCAGCAGGGTTAATATTGGAAAACAACCAATATTTCAAATTTTGAATGTTAATACGCAAAAATGAGGAGGACCAAAGCCTTTAAGGAGGCAAATGCAAGACGAGTCGGGAGCCTCCCAATCTTTTTAGCCATTTGGAAAGCTTTTGAACTGTCTAGTATATGGGTACAAACCTTCTCTCGGGGGACAAATTTATAGTGTGGTTTGTGGCAGAGGACCGCCCCGTTGGGGGCGGGGTCAGTGGGGGAGGGGGCGGGCCTAGCGCAAAAAAAAAACTGTGACCATTAGGTTGAACACAGGTCGCTGCAGCGGACGCCTTCGTCCACTGAGCCACCAGACCCGGCATACACACACACACACACACACCTCTCTCTCTCTCCCTCTCTCTCACCCTCTCTCTCTCTGTCACACTCCCTCTCTCTCTCCCTCTCTCACCCTCTGTCACCCTCACTCAGACTGTCTTCTTCCCTCTGTCTGTCTCCCTCCCTCTGTCTCCGTCTGTTTCCCTCCATCTGTCTCCCTTCCTCTGTCTCTGTCAGTCTCCCTCCCTCCTTCTGTCTTCCTCCCTCCCTCTATCTCCCTTCCTCCATCTGTCTCCCTCCCTCTGCCTCCCCCCTCTCTCTGTCTCCCTCTTTCTCTGTCTCTCTCTCTCTCTGCCTCCCTCTCTGTCTCCCTCCCTCCCTCTGTCACCCTCTGCCTCCCTCCATGTCTCCCTCTCTCTCCCTCTGTCTCCCTTTGTCTCCCTCTGTCTCCTTCCCTCTGTCTGTCCCCCTCTGTCTGTCTCCGTCTGTCTCCCTCCCTCTTTTTCCCTCCCTCTGTCATCCTCCTCCCTCTGTCTACCTCCCTCCATCTCTCTGTCTCCTCTGTCTCTCTCTGTCTGTCAGCCCCTGTATCCCTCCCTCACTTTGTCTCGCCCTCCCTCCCTCTGTCTCCCCCTCCCTCCCTCTGTCTCCCTCCCTCTCTGTCTCCCTCTCTTTGTCTCCCTCTCTCTGTCACCCTCTGTCTCTATCCCTCTGTCTACCTCTCTCTCCCTCCCTTTCCCCCCTCCCTCTCCCTTTGTCTCCCTCCCTCTCCCTCCCTGTCACCTCACCTGGCCTGTATGTGTGTCAGCCAGGGCTGAGACAGCTTCCCAGCTGCACCCGAGTACTTCACAGGTCTTTAAAAGACTATTTACTCGTTAATGAGGCTTTGTTGTATTTCACCTCTTCTTAGCGCCCCAGCATATCCACTCTAACCTTCGCTGAAATCGCTCGCCCCCATAGAGCGCTGCTGCAACTGGCAGTGTTTGCGGACAAAAAACACTAGTAGGATGTCTGCAAGGTCCACGGGCCGCCAACGAAGGCTTGCTGGGCTGCTGGCCGCCCGCGGGCAGTACTATGAGTACCGGTGGTCTAGTACAACGCTCCCCCTGGATTAGGTTTTGTTATTAGCATCCAATCAGGAAATATGGACTATTTTATCTCTTTAGCGCATTGGCACTTTACACATTCTTATTCCATACATTAGGGCCATTTCTCTATTAGCTTTATCGGTTTATATTTACTAATAAAAAAGATTTAATGGTTGTGATTCCCCATGAGTATAAAATCAGCCTTGAAATTATATCTACTGGCAATTTGTGCTTCTACGTATGCACTTTATTAATAATTGTTTAATGCTGTTGTTCTTAACTATCTCTGGGAAACTTCAGCACTATATTATTTATTGTTCATCGTTCCAGAAATTTAATAAATTGTTTAAAGCTGCTGCCCTTAGTCAATTCCAAAGCACTTTAGCACTGTACTATTTATTATTTATGGTCCATTAGGGAAGCTCTTGGTGTTAATTTTCTAAATGATGATTGTATAATGAAGTAGCATCAAGAGTAAGGTGTTCTGTTGCCCTGTGGATGTACCCGCTTTAACACTCCAATGTTCTTATTTATGATGCAGCACTAACGCACTTAATGTACCGCCTCCCTTTTCCCCTTTTGAGGGAATCATTTACGATGTGCTCTTAATATTGATTCTATTTGTTGTAATTTCCTGGGGTTTTATTTGGTGAAATTTGTACTACCACTGCCTGAGAAGCTATTTCTTTTTTTATATTCGTCTCAAATTAAAACAAAAAAGAAAATAGTTTTTAGGGACTAGTCACTGTAGGTACATACCAACAATAAATTCTATCATGTCCAACTTACTATGCACCCTACTGTAAAAGATAGCCATGTGACAACAGCCCAGTTTATGAAATGGTTATTTTATTTTAAATCCAGAGATAGAGATATAGTGTGTGGGAAAACCAAAATAAGTCTTATTGTTCCACAGGCTTTCAGTTCTCTTCTTTTCTTTGACCAGCTCAGAAGAGCCACTTTCTTCAAGTCTCTTTTTGACCAGACCGTGGACCCTTGAAAGAAACAAAATAGCAGTCCTGAATGAAATGCTTTTTGGAAACTACAGCAGATAAGGCCATCTGACACCTGTGTCTAGGCTTTATTGTGTCTCGCACTTGTAGGCCCCCACTGTCTCCAGTGCGGGAACCCTCTCCTCCCTTCCACCAATTTGATAATGGAAAATCCTTCTACTAGCCTTGAGCTACGGTCCCTTGACTGGAGCTCAGCCACTAGGAAAACATTGGGGCATATTACCAAGCAATAGCGATAATTATCGCTATTGCTTGGTTAGAGACAAAAATTTACCGTTGAGCTGCGGCGATTTTTATCGCAGATAAACCTTGGTATTACCAAGGTTTATCGCAAATGCAATAAAAATCGGCCGCAATGTGAATATCGCTGAATAGTCCGCGATATTCATGCATTGCCAAGCTAATGCTCTTAGCCATGTTATCCACCTCCCATTGGATAATATGGCTAAGAACTGCTCAGGGGAGGTGTTAGCTTTTGGAGATATTTGCACTTAGCGCGAATATCTCCATAAGTTGGTAATAGGAGATAGCGATGTTAGCGACTGTTTCCAGTCGCTAACATCTTGGCACGCCCACTTTGCATGTCATTAGTGATAAATATCACTGACATGCAAAGTGGGGCCCAAGATGGCCGCTATCTCCTACTAGCTGTCGCTAACTGGTGTAAGCGACAGCTAGGTAATAGGGAGATAATTTTATCTCAGCTTTCTTGGCTTTTAAAGCCAAAAAAGCGGAGATAAACCCCCTTGATAATATGCCCCATTGTTTCTCTCTCTCCCTTCGTGAGGCACCGGTGACTCCTGCACCTCCTCACTCCCCGGCTCTTCGGTTCCTGGATTCTCTGGGTTCCCCTTGTGGGATTCTTCTCTCCTTTGGTCTTCTTCTCTGGCCAGCACTCCTTCCGTGTAATCGGAGCATCTTCCATCGTTTGCCTCCACCTTCCTCTCCATTGGTCTCCCTCTATAGGCTTCTGTTTCTCTCTCCTCCTCTCTTCACGCACGCTGCTCCCGTGCTTCTGGCCTGTAAATGCTTTCTTCTCCTTTGTCACATTCTTGAGGTCAAACCTTGGCTTCTGGAGACTTTTACGCATCTAGATTGCCAGCCTCTGCAGTCGCCTCACCTCTCCCGGCGGCCATCTTTGATTTCACGCTGTTACACGTACTTTATGGTTAGCGGGAAACATCATTTACAACAAAGTCTTTTCCACGCATGACGTTTTCAACGATCCACTTACCCCGCAAACGTCTCTTCAACGAGGGAGCCTTCAACGACCGTCTTTACCACGCAAGTGGTATTCCTTTTGGTTGTCCAGCATGTAAGTTCTGGGTGGCCTTGGGGGGTTGGGAGGGTCTCCCCCCCCCATAAAAAAAAAAAAAACGAGCAGGCTACATACAATAAAAAAATGCACTAAAGTGTCAATAAAAAAAAAAAGAAAAGAGCCGCACCGAAGACGTGGCGAGTACGTCATAATTGAAGTCCTTTTTTAGTTTTAGTAGACGTATTTTAACGCATATTTCGATGGAGGATGGAAGTAAGAGCTGGTGAACGTAACGTTTTTGAAATGCGAGTTTAGAACTTGCGTTCTAAAAAGCTGCGTGGTACAGCCACTTGCGAAGTAAAATTCGTGTGGTAATGCCATGCGGAGTATTTGTATTCGTGGTAAAGTCATATATTCATGGGCTACAAAGCCTTCTTAGCCATGACATATTTAGCATGTATATGGAGGATTATTTTGAATGGTTTGCTTGCTGGTTTAAACCTGCAGTTGGAGGTCTATTCATAGACCTGAAGCCATATTTTCTATGGATGGCACAATAAGCGCAGCAGTCCAACTGTGGCATTTATCTTTTCATGCCACTGGTGTATTTTCCCGTACCATATACTATGGCCTTTATGTAAAGTGAAATACGTCAATTGGAGATTGGCCAATTTTACCAGGTTTTAGGGTTCGGAGCAGATGGACTGGAGCAAGGACAGCATGGGCCCCAGTATGCAGAGTTAAAAAAACAACAATACCAGTCAGCAAAAAACGTGGGTGACCTCTTTCTCACAGATCCATTTGGGCAATTTAATTGTAGAAGTACATTAAGAAACTGTTTCAGAAAGATGATTTCCTTCAGAATTGTTTGGTATGCCATCAATTCTAAAATCGCTTCTCCGATTTCTGGTTGTCTTAAGAAGGGTAGCCTCCAATTCCATTGTATATACTTTATAAGACACATCTTCAGTATCACTTTTGTGTTGCTGAATATCAGTTACTGTTTTATTCATTGTTGACCAATTAGCATCAATTTTTTGTAGCGTTATATTAATTTCTTTCATGAAGGGCCTTAGAAATCTTATTTCCTATGCAAGAATTTCCATAGTTCGCATAAGAGGGGATTTAGTAGGAGAGGGAGGATCGTTTTTGGGTGTTTGTTGAATGAATTGGTGGCCACAGTACAGTCGTTGACTTGTGCTGTCACATTAGATGTGGAAGCAATTCGTTTTGGAATGCAACTAGGAATATCATCTTGTTTAGTACCATTGTGTACTTCAATGAGGGTTCAATAGTTACATTAATTGAACATTATTTCTGGGAACAGAGGCCCATTTGTTAGAATCATTAACTTTCTTCACTCTCTCTATAAACGTGAGCAGAATGACCAACAAGTATTTCTTTTGACCAGCAAAAATTACATGCTCTGGTGATCAGTAGATATGAAATAATCATGTAAATATTACTTTTAATGAGAAGCATCCAAGCACAAGATAAAGGCTGAACTTCCTGATGTATCAAAACAATTCCATAAATGAATAGGTGGCATCATAGTTTTACTCCCCATCCAGTAAGGCACTTCCTTTAAGGTGAAACAAAGTAATGTAGCTGTCTTCTGACATGTAGAGACAATAAACCTAGGGATTGTAGCAAAGAGAGACAGAGACTCCGTTAATGAAAAATAGCTGCTCTGTGTATTTCCTGAAGAAATATTTCTGCACCATTGACTAGATATCTCTCTTACAGCATTATTCTAATATCAGAGAACTGGCCTGCTCCATTAGAAAGTCTGTGCTGAAGGTATTACATTATGCGCAGGAAACATTTCACTGTGCGTCGTCAGGAAATGCTCTATTACTTACCGGTAATCTTCATTACTCCTGGTCCCGTTGTCCTCGGCCCATTCATAACTTATGGAGATAACCATCTCCCGACAGAAATAAAAACAAGAGGAATGCTAGGATATCCCTACTGCCCCTCCCCCCGGGAGTATAAAGGTAGGATCTACCCAGCAGCCCTCCTGTACAAACAAGCCCAGACAGGAAGGCCGGCCGCCCGGGAGGGAGGGAGGGGCGTATGAATGGGCCGAGGACAACGGGACCAGGAGTTATGAAGATTACCGGTAAGTAATAGAGCATTACCCCCAGGTCCCTTATGTCCTCGGCCCATTCATAACTTATGGAGAAATACCAAAGCAGAAAAAGCCGGCCTTCCTAACCCAAACAGAAGCCAACCCAGGAAACCACACCAAGGCAGCAACCGCAGAAGGAAAAAGGAAGAACCGGGGAAGCCCCAGGCAGAGCCCCTGACAAGAGGGACCCCCACCAGACCAGCAGACACCCAACAAGAGCAAGGGCGCACAGCCAGACAACCAGACCGGCCACCACAGAGGCCAAACAGCCCACTGCAGGAACACCCCACAGCCAACCAGCGACAGGGAGAGCACAGACACCCAAGTCACCACAGGCAAGAGAACAACAGCAGAAGAGAGGCCAAACAAAGAGAAAGGCCAAGAGCCACCAGGCCAACAAGCCAGAAACGGGCAGAAGAAGACAACCCAGGCAAGCAGAGGCAGGAGACAAGCGGACCAGAGGAACCAAAGGACCAACAACACCAATCCCGGGAAGAACAGCGGAAGCCCACCAACCCCCAACCCGGAACGCAAGACTGAGCCCACGGACAGGAAAAGAGAGAAAACCCAGGCACCAGGGAACGAAGAGCAAACCCCAGGAAGCCCAGCCACCAGGTCCCGCAAAACGAGGACACAAAGCAAAGGGAACCAGCACCTCCAGGAAACCCGAGCAGGGAGAACCAACAAGGGCAACCAACCAGGACAAAGAGACCCGGAAAAGGAGGAAAGGGAACCGAAGGAACCCCAGGAACCCCAAAACAGAACTCCAGCCAAAGCGGAGGAAACGGGAGCAGGAAGCAACAGCCCGAAGAAGGCAAACCCGAACACCAAAGCAGGAGAGCAACCGGACAGGCCAAGGACCCGGAGGACCCAAGACAACAGCAAGGGAACCCCGAAGGACACAACAACCACAGCCAAGCCAAACCAGAGACAGGCCAGGCACAAAGACCCCAAACAGCCCAAGCAAAGGACCGGGGCAGAAACCCAGAGGCCAGAGAGACCGAGGCAAAACCACCCCAGAGGACCTCACAGAAGCAACCGCAGCCAGGGAGGAAAGCACAAGCAAACCACACCCCACAGCCCGGCAAGACCCAAGGCAGGGCACGCACAGGGGACAAACCCCGCATGGCGAAAAGCCGCAACCGAGGACACAGACAGGAAGCCAAAGCCGAAGCCAAAAGCAACCCCCAGAACCAACCCAAAACAAGGGAAGGGCAAAGAAGGAAAGACCCCAACAGAGCACAGGCCCGAAAGCCAACAGCCCCGTCAATGCCCCAACAAACCCTAGAAGAGGCAAGAAGGGAAAACAAGAAGGCAACAGCGTGACGGCCAGAAACAAGAAGCAGACCGGAACACACCACACCCTCAAGCAACCGGAACCCCACGACACAGGGACCAGCCACCCCACAGGCAGACAGGGCACCCGCAAAGAAGTGCCAAGCCACCCAAGAAACTCCCAGAAGAGACTCAACCAGGCAGCCCAGGACCGCAGAAAGAGTACAACCAGGCAACCCAGAGCAGGACGCACAAACAGAAAGCAGACCAGCCCAGAACAGGAGCCAACAGGGAGGAAGCCCAAGGCAACAGACCACCACAGAAAGCCACTGCAGAAGGCCAAGCAGAAGCAAACGCAGGGCACAGCAACCAGCGCAGCCCGCCTCCCACACGGCCAAGCAACGGGGAGACGCGCACAGCGACCCGGAAGAAACGGGGAAGCGCGCACCCTCCACAAAGGGCTGAGAAACCGGAACACCGGCCACGAGGAAGCCATGCCGCCCATCAAGCCGGCCGGGAGGCAGACCCAGTAGACACCCGGGGAGAGAAAAACCCACAGGCCCAGGAGAGGCAAAACCAACGGCCACCCCGCACCACCACCAAAACCAGAAGAGGCAGGGAAGAAAACCGAAGGAAGAAGCCAATCGCACCCCGCAGCTCCAGGCGGCCAGGCAGAAACCAACCAGGCCAGACCAAGCCACCGAGCAGACAGCGGAGCGTGGGAACAACACACCAACCCCGAGAACAGGAGGCAGGACAGGGCCCGGCAGCCACCCGGAGGCCACAGGCAGGTAACACAGCCGACACAGGAGGGGAAGCCAGGAAACAGAAGAACCCAGCAAAGGGAAGGCCACAGCACCAGAAGGACTCCAGCAGGCCCCCACCACGCACCATGCCCGACAACAGGCGCAGGCCGGGATGAACAGAACAGCCGGACCCAAGGCAGCCCAAGCCACCCAAGCAGAGGCAGAGGGGAGAGAGCACCCCAAAGAATCATCGGCACCTACGAGAGGAACCAGGCGCAGACAAGGAAAAGGAGGAACAGGACCAGGAACCAGGAAGGGAAGAACCAGGATCCCCAAGCAGGGCAGAGGCCACAACAGCCAGCCCGCAGAGGAGGCAAGACCACCGAGGAAGAACAGCACGGCAGGCCAACCTGAACGAGGGGAGCCCACAGGACCCACCGCGCAGCGTCCCAAGAAGCAGGAACAACGACCCACCACCCGACGGGGCAGAGAGCCGGAAGCAGAAGGCAACCCAAACAATCCGCCGAAGTAGAAAAAGAAGCGACACCGACACCAGAGCACCAGAGGGCAAGGCGCAAGCAAGCAGGCAGGGAAACCCCAACCACACAGGGAATCCACGAGCAAGCAAAGGCAGGAGCGGCGAAAAGAACCAGCCACCACAGAGGCGACCGGAACCCAAGCCAGAAACATAAAGGGCAAACACCCCCAGAGGTGCCAAGAGTAAGGGAACCCCCGAAGAAGAGAAGCAAGGGAACAGACCCACGGAACGACCACCCCCGGAGAACCGGGGCCAGCGGAAGGCATCGCGGACCCCCGAAACAGCAGCAGCAGGAAACCCCAAAAGGGAAGGCAGCACAGAGCCCACAAGCAAGCCCCGACACCAAACAAAGGTGCAAAACCGCCAGAGCGGATGCCAACCAAACGCCGCACAGGGGACCGGAGGACCGACAGAGGGCAAAGCGTCAACCAACACAGCAAAAGGAAGTGTCAGCCAAGGCAACCCAGGAGGCGGACGAACAGCAGCACGGCAGCGAGGAGCTCCCATCAAGGAGAAAGGCACCCACACCCAGCCGCAGCGAAACAGGCAGGCAGCGAGAACAAGGAAAGCACCCCGCACAGCTCCGCACACAGACCCCCGCACAACAAGCGCACAGGAAGGCCAAGGAAACCGCACACCCAGAAGGTAAGAGGGCCACAGAGCCACCAGACCCAGAACAAAACAGAGGCCAAAGACCAGCCAAACTAGCCCCCATGGCAGGCAGCAGCGCACACACCCATCCAGACCTGGGCCCAGGAAAGCACCCCAGAGACTGAGACCCAAAGTCCAGCGCCGCACTTGGAAGCGTGCCGAGCCGATAGGAGGCACGAACTAAGGGAGGCAGCACCTAAGACGGCAGAGGCAGCCGTCCGCCCAGAAACATAGGAGGAAGAGCGCCCCCGCCGAGACTAGAACCTGGACCACCCACCGCTATGTCGTCCGACCAAGTCGAAAGGGCATGACAGGCAGAGTGTCAAGGACAGAGCAGCCCCACCACAGCCGCAGGTAGCACACCCCCCCACCCAGACCCAGGCCCAGGAGAGCAAGGGACAGAGCAGCGGCCCAGCTGACACTCAACATCAAACAGCAGAGGCCAAAAACAAACCCCGTCGCATACCCCCCTCCAAGACCGACCAAGAGGAGGCGAGCAGAAGGGGCGCAGGGCAGCAAGCAGCGTAGCGCCCACACACACACAGGCAGCTCCGGGACCAGGGCCTGCAGAAGAGGTCAGAACCAGAAAGGCAATGCAAAGATTCCATCACAGGAAGTGGAACCAATGCCGAGGATCGAACTTGGGTCACCAGCTCCAAAGTCGGCAGCTATTGCAGTTACGCCACACGCCCTGGCACCACATGGAACACTCCGGAACAAGATATGCCGCATCCGAGCACCCACCGGGGGAAGCAAGTGAAATGCAGCCGGACACCGAGCACCACGCTCCCAGGCAGGCTTCAGCAGCAGCGGCAGCCTCGAGATATCCGAGGCAGGAGTGCAAAAACAAGCATTCCTGGTATGCAGCGCAGCACCAGAAAACACAGCATAACATAAAAGTGACAGCCATTACAAATCCACAGACAGAGGGAGTAAAAACACCGCAAAAGCGGGACTCACCCGGAGCGGGGGCCTGAGCAGCATCAGCAAGGCCCCCACACACCAACAGCCGGAACCGGGATCGACCATCCAGCGCAGCGCGTCTCCCACCCAGCCAGGCTCGGGGAGACGCGCATAGCGACCCGGAAGTAACCGGGAGGCGGCGCACCAGCCGCAAAGGGCCAGAAAACCGGAACCACGGCCGCGAAGAAGTAATACCCCCCAGCAAGCCCGGCAGGCCGGGGGGCATACATATCAGGAAACACCACTCCTGCCCGGAAAGCCAGGCAGCCGGGCAGGAGGAGCCAGAAGAGCCTGTACGCCACCCAAGCCCAGCAGGAGCAGGTGCAGCTCAACCTCACCAACAGCATCCATCAACCATTCTGTCGAAGACAGAAAAAAAGAACAGGAGGGCTGCTGGGTAGATCCTACCTTTGTACTCCTGGGGGGAGGGGCAGTAGGGATATCCCAGCATTCCTCTTGTTTTTATTTCAGTCGGGAGATGGTTATCTCCATAAGTTATGAATGGGCCGAGGACATAAGGGACCTGGGGGTAATGGCCACAGCACCGAGCCACTGTCATGAAGAGAAAACATGATGAAAACATCAATGAATGAAACATACCTCATCCTCTAAAGTTGGAAAAACAAGCTCTGCTAGATGCCTAAGAGCTCCCCTGCTTCCTGACAAGGAATGCATTCTCCTTTTCATAGTAAAATGCTGACATGAAGGAATGAGCGCACAGATGTTCATTTAAAGACGGCCATATTCTCGACCTCCAAACCGTGTCCCTGTCAAGTTTTAAACAAAGCTCTGGGAGAGTTCTTTCACTCAAGTGTAGTTTTTACTGAGTAACACCCATACCATAGATTGAGAGAGAAGAACAATTAGGCATTAAATAGTGGGGCTTGGGGTCACCAAACAAAATAAAATCTCTGCAGTTGCTGGTTGTTTTGTTAAGTGAAATCCTTTTGAAGTGTATGTATGTAACCGATGAGGTGGTGTCAATGTATTTTCCATACAAGCGCCATTCATGACTGTCTACAGAAACAATGCTGCCAAATATGCTACGGGGCGATACCAAGGGGATGATGGACGGAGCGTTTGAGCAAATCAAACACTCACCCCCAGTCAACTGATCTGGGTTTAATCCATCATCATTCTTTATCTCACTCCACAACCCCAGTTCTGTCTGACCCTGTCCCTCATGGGAACAGTCCAGCCCGAACTGCCAAGCCATGCTTTCCCTGGACTGGATCTTGAATCCAGTGGCAAAGTGAGCAAGAGACTCACGTCTGGGCATACCCTGCCAACTTAGAGCGAACAAAGCGATACCAAAGGGGATGATGGGCGGAGCATTTGAGCAAATCAAACACTCACCCCCAGTCAACTGATCTGGGTTTAATCAATCATCATTCTTTAGCTCACTCCACCACCCCAGTTCAGACATGGCCATATGCAAATCAGTCTAACCCTGTGCCTCATGGGAACAGTCCAGCCCGAACTGCCAAGCCATGTCTTCCCTGGACCGGAAACAAGCATCCTGGGACCGGTTTCGGGTTCATAACCCTCATCAGCTAGGCTATCTAGAACCCAGTGGCAAAGTGACCAAGAGACCCACGTCTGGACATACCCTGCCAATTTAGGGCGAACAAAGTGATGCCAAAGGGGATGATGGACAGAGCTTTTGAGCAAATCAAACACTGACCCCCAGTCAACTGATCTGGGTTTTATGCATCATCATTCTTTAGCTCACTCCACCACCCCGGTTCAGATATGGCCCTATGCAAATCGGTTTGACCCTGTGCCTCATGGAAACAGTCCAGCCCAAACTGCCAAGCCATGTCTTCCCTGGACCTTAAACAAGCATCCTGGGACCAGTTTTGGGTTCATAACCTTCATCATCCAGGCTATCTTGAATCCAGTGGCAAAGTGACCAAGAGACCCACGTCTGGACATACCCTGCCAATTTAGGGCGAACAAAGTGATGCCAAAGGGGATGATGGACAGAGCTTTTGAGCAAATCAAACACTGACCCCCAGTCAACTGATCTGGGTTTTATGCATCATCATTCTTTAACTCACTCCACCACCCCAGTTCAGACATGGCCATATGCAAATCAGTCTGACCCTGTGCCTCATGGGAACAGTCCAGCCTGAACTACCAAGCCATGGCTTCCCTGGACCGGAAAAAAGCATCCTGGGACTGGTTTCGGGTTCATAACCCTCATCAGCCAGGCTATCTTGAATCCAGTGGCAAAGTGAGATAGGGACCCACGTCTGAGCATACCCCTGCTAACTTAGGGCGAACAAAGCGATACCAAAGGGAATGATGGACAAAGCGTTTGAGCAAATCAAACACTCACCCCCAGTCAACAGATCTCATTCATTCCACAAACACCCAAAATCGATCTTCCCTCTCCTACTAAATCCACTCTTATGCTAACTATGGAAATGCTTGCAGAGGGAATAAGATTTCTAATGCCCTTCATGAAAGAAATTAATATAACGCTACAAAAAATGTATGCTAATTGGTCAACAATCAATAAACCAGCAACTGATATTCAGCAACACAACAGAAACACTGAAGATGTTTCTTATAATATACATAAAATGGAATAGGAGGTTAACCTTCTTAACCGCTTCGCCGCGGCGGCTTTTCCCGCTGTGCGCGGCAATTTCAAAATTACCGCGTTACGTGACGAGCTGGCCTTGTCATCCGCGCAGGACAGGTAAGCGCGATGACGAGCCCAGCTCGTCAATAGCCTCGAAGGGGTTAAGACAATCAGAAATCGGAGGAACAATTTTACATAGATAGAATTTAACAAAGATTTTTACACTAACAGACCTTATTTTAATCCACAGACCAGGCCCTGGGGTCGCTTTAATAAGCGACAAAACATTGTGGGTTTCTCTGATACCTCAGAGGACTCATCAGAGAATTCAGACCCAGGAGAGGGAGGAAGTAACTCAAGAAGAGGAGGTGGGGCACAAGGTAACAACATTTTTTTATCCAGAGGCCAGCCAGGCACCCCACAGAGAGGGAGGGCCAAGAAACCTCGGAGATGGTTCAACGCTCCAGGAGAGCGGAAGACCCGCAACAATTTTTACCAATGGTAACACCCACGACTCATAACATGAGTGAAGTCTTACCAATTTTCAACTTATCTAATCATATCCTACAGCATTCTGAATTGGAACTTTTAAAGAAAGGGCTTTCCTTTGTCCTCACGGTGCGTCCAAATTACATGGACTTACAGACAGAGTTACTTAGATTCTTTAGACTCGTTCGATTGAAAGCATTCTTTCAACTACACCCCTCGCCAGAACCTAATCGCATTACACCCTTCTGCCCCCCATCCACCTTTTTACCAACGGCAAATATGATTCCGCCAGAAGTCATCACTTTTGAGAAACTCATTCTCAAGGACCTTGACATACTAGAAAAGAAGAGATTATTCATCCCTTATAATATCCCCAGAACTGAGAAAGATGCAATAGACTCACTAAAATCCAACACTGACATAATCATTAAGAGTGCGGATAAGGGCGGTGGAATCGTTCTCCAAAATGTTGACTCTTATAAAGACGAAATCAACCGTCAGTTGAACAACAGGGAACATTACTTGAGACTCGGTCGTAATCCAACCACCGAGATCCAAACACTGATCAAAAAGGTCACCTCTGATGCCATAAATGAGGGATTTCTTAGCAAAAAAGAGTATAACTTTCTCAATGTCAAGTGCCCCCGACTCCCAGTCATTTATACTCTTCCAAAAGTCCACAAGAGCACTGAAAATCCACCTGGGCGTCCTATAGTATCGGCCTGTGGATCAATTTTGGAACCACTAGGTTCTTATGTGGATTTCTTCATTAAGGACTTTGTGCCTTCCACTTGCTGTTATGTCCGTGACAGCATGGAAATGATCAACCTTGTTGAACACTACCCCTTTGACCCCAATAATCAGACACTCTGTACACTTGATGTAGAGTCGCTCTACACCAATATACCCCAGGGAGCGGCTCTACTTGTCATTGAAAAAATTCTAGATTCCAGACCACGGCCCCACAGAGTCCCGACATTGTTCATATTACAACTACTGGAACTCTGTCTTACAAAAAACTTTTTTGTCTTTGATGGCACATTTTTTCAGCAGATCAAAGGCACGTCAATGGGAGCGATTTTCGCTCCCCATCTAGCCATTTTGTATATGGATGCACTGGAGACGGGCACAATTCTATCAGATGCGAATCCATTCAGAGCCAGCATTGGCATATGGCGAAGATACATAGATGATATTTTTCTGATTTGGAACTCGGATGAAAGATTGCTAAACTCATTTCTACACTGGCTGAACAATAACTGCGACAATCTGCAATTCACTCTCTCCCAACATAAAACAGAGATACCATTCCTGGACTTAACAATCTACCATGAGGCAGGCGAATTACTAACTCGCCTCTATAGGAAGCCAACCGAACGCAATACCTTACTCAGATATGACAGTAATCATCCCAAAGCACTAAAAGACTCACTCCCCTATTCACAATTCCTACGCATCAGGCGGAATTGTTCATTGAAAACTGATTACTTCAAGGAGGCAGGGGTCCTATGTTTAAAACTTAAGGCTCGAAGATACCCGAACAGACTAGTCAGAAATGCCTCAAAAAGAGCGTGGTACTGTCCCCGAGAGGTACTGTTGGAACCAAAAATCAGAGAGAGGCCAGAAAGGATTGCGTGTGTTACAACGTTCTCCCCAATTTCCAACAAAATTCGCAAAACTATCTTGCGATATTGGCCAACCCTAAACTCAGGCCAACTAACACTGGACAAACCCCTATTTGCTTTCAAAAAGAGTAAAAATATAAGAGACCACCTGGTTCGGGCAGCTTTACCTGCACCTCCGCCCAATAACACAATTGAATCTGCTTGGGGGCTACCAGTACTGAGAGGGCATGTCAAATGTGGACAATGTGTGGTATGTGATTTGACACTTGAGGGGTGCACTTTTAGTCACAATAATATCACTATTCACATGAGGGACTTCACAAATTGTAACACATGTAACGTGATTTATGCGGTTCTTTGTCCTTGCCCCCTTATGTATGTGGGGCAGACAACCCAAAAAATAAAAACGAGGATCAGCCAGCACCGGAGCCGCATAAGATGCGGGACCCTGAATGCCCCTTTGGTAGAACATTATGCCAGTATGAATCACACGGCAGATGACCTAAAATGGACTATCCTGAAATCCATCAAACTGCCACAGAGAGGTGGCAATTTGCAGCAACTTTTGAACCGGGAGGAATTGAAATCAATCATACAGTTCAACACGATTCATACAGGTCTGAATCGGAGCGAGGATTGGACTACACTTCTTTAAATGAACTATACCACCATTGAACTGTTGTGTGCATTCAAATGTTGTCTGTGAACATTTCTGGAATAACTGCGAAGGATTCCAGAGAGACTGTTACAGTTGATATAGACGAATGGGACGTTTTAAAGTCTGTTTCCAGAGTATAAATTCCACATTATAATTTGTCACCATTCACATCCACTGGTTTTATCACATCACTATCATCGCTAAATTTAAGCACTCTCCACTTCCCAAATAGCGCTCCCGACCTCTGATTCTAGATACCCAACCCAAGATGGCGGCCATCGCTGCTTCATCCTAATTCACCACTCTAAGATGGCGCCCATAACCACAGTCACGTGACTTATTCACGCGCTTACTAAACATCCCTCCGGGACACGTAGGAGGTCACTGGTCTCCCGATCGAGGATCCAGCTGAGACGCGAGTCGTATCATCGACCCGGTAAGTAAGCTCTTGAAACCCTCCGGTTAGGTGGTGTGTCTTCATGACGCGCATTGACCCGTGCTTTACTTTTTAGCGCCCAAACTCCCCATTGATGGAGTCAAGCGTGCGTGGCTACTGAACCACGCCAACAGCCATTGAAGCCCAACCTGCTCACTCCTTACGGAACAAGGAGCCAAGGTACGCCTCACACCGCCCTTGATCCTCACGATAGAATGAATACCTCCCTATGGCTCATTATGGTTTTTGCTTTTTAATTATTTACAGTGCGGAACCGAGCGGAACATGGATTCCGTGGTTACATCCAATTAAAACCCTTGATTCAGGTGGAATCACGCATTGCTCTGGCAGCCTTGGGTATGTTCCATACTCATTTTATTACCAATGTTAATCCATAGAAGTACAAAAAGACACATCTGACTTTAAGTCATGTTTTTTCCTAGTCTGACCAAGCGCTAAAAATCCCCAAGTGCAACCCACGAAAAACTCACCTTTAAGAGGTGCTACCAAGAATTCCTGCACAAGACAATACCTCAACAACAGAGGTAGGAGTGGGATCCAATTTTCCCATTGCCCCCTTTTTTAACCTTCCCATCAGTAGATAGGTTTGGCGATCACAAGGTTCATTCACTATCATTTCCACCTTGGAGCCCACCTTTGCACTCCATCACTGGTTAAGCCATTCACCACCAGTACACAGTCCATATAGCAGCGTACCACGCATGTCACTGCGATTTCGAATGTTGTCATAACAGTACTTGTTGTGTTGCACTTAGCACACTCACCCTGCACAAGTCACACAAATGCGATTCCGGATGTGTTACAAAGACTATAAACATGCGAGAAATACTCCAAGGTGCATTCTTAAAACTTGTACATTTTCTTTGTTTCTCCTAACAGGCTTTTTGTTTTCAGGCATAATTAATTCTAAGTCCTGATGATGATCTCTTTTTATTGAGCAATAGGGATCGAAACGTCGACACCTATGAGTAGATATGCATTTATGTGACTAGTAATAAGAATGTATATGTTCTACTCCAGGCGATACTGTTAGCACTGTCTAATATTCCCTACAGTACCCTGTTCTGCTCCTTTCTTTTTGCCTGAAAAAAACACCCCTTTCACTCCTTTCTCATTCTTTTTCCTTTTCGGTACGGCACAGGCTTGTGTCATACTATATTTGTGATAATATTGTAACGTGCATTTCACATTGCTTGATTTAAATAAATTCCCTGCCCGGCTGGGTATGGAAATCATAGAGTATAGTTTTCCATTGTGTTCTATACTACATTGTGATGACTCTGAATAAGCTAGGAACCTCTGTTCCCTATAACGTAGTTATACCCATGGTTCTTAGCTATCCTTTGGGTTCCCCTTGTATCTAAAAATACTGTAGCGCAATCACCAGGATTGCAGGGTTTGTTTTGAAACTCAAATTCCTCGTCGTCGAGGGTGACCTTCCTAGTGCGACTGTACGCACACTGCTATATTCTCTAAGAAACCTTTTTCTTAAGCCTAACTTCTCTTACCTTAGGAGATGTCAGACCATGCCCCTTTGTACACTGTTGATCACATTAAACACTTATGCACTTTACCATCATTACTATCGGAAACTCCAGACGTCCCTACAACTCCAGTCTCCAGTTTACCAGAGCAACTAGAAAAGTTAAAGAAAAAACAGGTTCGACTTCAGTTGATGATACTTATGTTAACAGATTATCTAAAATCAGGAGTAATCCCACTTGGCCTACAGGTGCGTAATATCCCTGGCATCTTCACAGATAATCCCAAATACATTACAAACTTCAGCTATATTGGCACCACTTGTTCCAGGCAATGGCTTGCTTTAGGTATTGATATCGCAACAGAATCATTAAAAGCACTGGAGATAGAAATTGCTGACCTCCTCAAACAAATTAGCGACACTGACCCCACATCTGAGTGTAAAAAATTATTGGAACAAGTGGATAAAACAGTGGCCGAGTTTCATCGGATTGAACAGAATAAAAAAGCTAACAAAATCAAAAAGGACATAAAAAACTATAGTGCCGAGACCACTTACCCCTATCTTAACAAAGATTTTTACACTAACAGACCTTATTTTAATCCACAGACCAGGCCCTGGGGTCACTTTAATAAGCGACAAAACATTGTGGGTTTCTCTGATACCTCAGAGGACTCATCAGAGAATTCAGACCCAGGAGAGGGAGGAAGTAACTCAAGAAGAGGAGGTGGGGCACAAGGTAACAACATTTTTTTATCCAGAGGCCAGCCAGGCACCCCACAGAGAGGGAGGGCCAAGAAACCTCGGAGATGGTTCAACGCTCCAGGAGAGCGGAAGACCCGCAACAATTTTTACCAATGGTAACACCCACGACTCATAACATGAGTGAAGTCTTACCAATTTTCAACTTATCTAATCATATCCTACAGCATTCTGAATTGGAACTTTTAAAGAAAGGGCTTTCCTTTGTCCTCACGGTGCGTCCAAATTACATGGACTTACAGACAGAGTTACTTAGATTCTTTAGACTCGTTCGATTGAAAGCATTCTTTCAACACACCCCTCGCCAGAACCTAATCGCATTACACCCTTCTGCCCCCCATCCACCTTTTTACCAACGGCAAATATGATTCCGCCAGAAGTCATCACTTTTGAGAAACTCATTCTCAAGGACCTTGACATACTAGAAAAGAAGAGATTATTCATCCCTTATAATATCCCCAGAACTGAGAAAGATGCAATAGACTCACTAAAATCCAACACTGACATAATCATTAAGAGTGCGGATAAGGGCGGTGGAATCGTTCTCCAAAATGTTGACTCTTATAAAGACGAAATCAACCGTCAGTTGAACAACAGGGAACATTACTTGAGACTCGGTCGTAATCCAACCACCGAGATCCAAACACTGATCAAAAAGGTCACCTCTGATGCCATAAATGAGGGATTTCTTAGCAAAAAAGAGTATAACTTTCTCAATGTCAAGTGCCCCCGACTCCCAGTCATTTATACTCTTCCAAAAGTCCACAAGAGCACTGAAAATCCACCTGGGCGTCCTATAGTATCGGCCTGTGGATCAATTTTGGAACCACTAGGTTCTTATGTGGATTTCTTCATTAAGGACTTTGTGCCTTCCACTTGCTGTTATGTCCGTGACAGCATGGAAATGATCAACCTTGTTGAACACTACCCCTTTGACCCCAATAATCAGACACTCTGTACACTTGATGTAGAGTCGCTCTACACCAATATACCCCAGGGAGCGGCTCTACTTGTCATTGAAAAAATTCTAGATTCCAGACCACGGCCCCACAGAGTCCCGACATTGTTCATATTACAACTACTGGAACTCTGTCTTACAAAAAACTTTTTTGTCTTTGATGGCACATTTTTTCAGCAGATCAAAGGCACGTCAATGGGAGCGATTTTCGCTCCCCATCTAGCCATTTTGTATATGGATGCACTGGAGACGGGCACAATTCTATCAGATGCGAATCCATTCAGAGCCAGCATTGGCATATGGCGAAGATACATAGACGATATTTTTCTGATTTGGAACTCGGATGAAAGATTGCTAAACTCATTTCTACACTGGCTGAACAATAACTGCGACAATCTGCAATTCACTCTCTCCCAACATAAAACAGAGATACCATTCCTGGACTTAACAATCTACCATGAGGCAGGCGAATTACTAACTCGCCTCTATAGGAAGCCAACCGAACGCAATACCTTACTCAGATATGACAGTAATCATCCCAAAGCACTAAAAGACTCACTCCCCTATTCACAATTCCTACGCATCAGGCGGAATTGTTCATTGAAAACTGATTACTTCAAGGAGGCAGGGGTCCTATGTTTAAAACTTAAGGCTCGAGGATACCCGAACAGACTAGTCAGAAATGCCTCAAAAAGAGCGTGGTACTGTCCCCGAGAGGTACTGTTGGAACCAAAAATCAGAGAGAGGCCAGAAAGGATTGCGTGTGTTACAACGTTCTCCCCAATTTCCAACAAAATTCGCAAAACTATCTTGCGATATTGGCCAACCCTAAACTCAGGCCAACTAACACTGGACAAACCCCTATTTGCTTTCAAAAAGAGTAAAAATATAAGAGACCACCTGGTTCGGGCAGCTTTACCTGCACCTCCGCCCAATAACACAATTGAATCTGCTTGGGGGCTACCAGTACTGAGAGGGCATGTCAAATGTGGACAATGTGTGGTATGTGATTTGACACTTGAGGGGTGCACTTTTAGTCACAATAATATCACTATTCACATGAGGGACTTCACAAATTGTAACACATGTAACGTGATTTATGCGGTTCTTTGTCCTTGCCCCCTTATGTATGTGGGGCAGACAACCCAAAAAATAAAAACGAGGATCAGCCAGCACCGGAGCCGCATAAGATGCGGGACCCTGAATGCCCCTTTGGTAGAACATTATGCCAGTATGAATCACACGGCAGATGACCTAAAATGGACTATCCTGAAATCCATCAAACTGCCACAGAGAGGTGGCAATTTGCAGCAACTTTTGAACCGGGAGGAATTGAAATCAATCATACAGTTCAACACGATTCATACAGGTCTGAATCGGAGCGAGGATTGGACTACACTTCTTTAAATGAACTATACCACCATTGAACTGTTGTGTGCATTCAAATGTTGTCTGTGAACATTTCTGGAATAACTGCGAAGGATTCCAGAGAGACTGTTACAGTTGATATAGACGAATGGGACGTTTTAAAGTCTGTTTCCAGAGTATAAATTCCACATTATAATTTGTCACCATTCACATCCACTGGTTTTATCACATCACTATCATCGCTAAATTTAAGCACTCTCCACTTCCCAAATAGCGCTCCCGACCTCTGATTCTAGATACCCAACCCAAGATGGCGGCCATCGCTGCTTCATCCTAATTCACCACTCTAAGATGGCGCCCATAACCACAGTCACGTGACTTATTCACGCGCTTACTAAACATCCCTCCGGGACACGTAGGAGGTCACTGGTCTCCCGATCGAGGATCCAGCTGAGACGCGAGTCGTATCATCGACCCGGTAAGTAAGCTCTTGAAACCCTCCGGTTAGGTGGTGTGTCTTCATGACGCGCATTGACCCGTGCTTTACTTTTTAGCGCCCGAACTCCCCATTGATGGAGTCAAGCGTGCGTGGCTACTGAACCACGCCAACAGCCATTGAAGCCCAACCTGCTCACTCCTTACGGAACAAGGAGCCAAGGTACGCCTCACACCGCCCTTGATCCTCACGATAGAATGAATACCTCCCTATGGCTCATTATGGTTTTTGCTTTTTAATTATTTACAGTGCGGAACCGAGCGGAACATGGATTCCGTGGTTACATCCAATTAAAACCCTTGATTCAGGTGGAATCACGCATTGCTCTGGCAGCCTTGGGTATGTTCCATACTCATTTTATTACCAATGTTAATCCATAGAAGTACAAAAAGACACATCTGACTTTAAGTCATGTTTTTTCCTAGTCTGACCAAGCGCTAAAAATCCCCAAGTGCAACCCACGAAAAACTCACCTTTAAGAGGTGCTACCAAGAATTCCTGCACAAGACAATACCTCAACAACAGAGGTAGGAGTGGGATCCAATTTTCCCATTGCCCCCTTTTTTAACCTTCCCATCAGTAGATAGGTTTGGCGATCACAAGGTTCATTCACTATCATTTCCACCTTGGAGCCCACCTTTGCACTCCATCACTGGTTAAGCCATTCACCACCAGTACACAGTCCATATAGCAGCGTACCACGCATGTCACTGCGATTTCGAATGTTGTCATAACAGTACTTGTTGTGTTGCACTTAGCACACTCACCCTGCACAAGTCACACAAATGCGATTCCGGATGTGTTACAAAGACTATAAACATGCGAGAAATACTCCAAGGTGCATTCTTAAAACTTGTACATTTTCTTTGTTTCTCCTAACAGGCTTTTTGTTTTCAGGCATAATTAATTCTAAGTCCTGATGATGATCTCTTTTTATTGAGCAATAGGGATCGAAACGTCGACACCTATGAGTAGATATGCATTTATGTGACTAGTAATACGAATGTATATGTTCTACTCCAGGCGATACTGTTAGCACTGTCTAATATTCCCTACAGTACCCTGTTCTGCTCCTTTCTTTTTGCCTGAAAAAAACACCCCTTTCACTCCTTTCTCATTCTTTTTCCTTTTCGGTACGGCACAGGCTTGTGTCATACTATATTTGTGATAATATTGTAACGTGCATTTCACATTGCTTGATTTAAATAAATTCCCTGCCCGGCTGGGTATGGAAATCATAGAGTATAGTTTTCCATTGTGTTCTATACTACATTGTGATGACTCTGAATAAGCTAGGAACCTCTGTTCCCTATAACGTAGTTATACCCATGGTTCTTAGCTATCCTTTGGGTTCCCCTTGTATCTAAAAATACTGTAGCGCAATCACCAGGATTGCAGGGTTTGTTTTGAAACTCAAATTCCTCGTCGTCGAGGGTGACCTTCCTAGTGCGACTGTACGCACACTGCTATATTCTCTAAGAAACCTTTTTCTTAAGCCTAACTTCTCTTACCTTAGGAGATGTCAGACCATGCCCCTTTGTACACTGTTGATCACATTAAACACTTATGCACTTTACCATCATTACTATCGGAAACTCCAGATGTCCCTACAACTCCAGTCTCCAGTTTACCAGAGCAACTAGAAAAGTTAAAGAAAAAACAGGTTCGACTTCAGTTGATGATACTTATGTTAACAGATTATCTAAAATCAGGAGTAATCCCACTTGGCCTACAGGTGCGTAATATCCCTGGCATCTTCACAGATAATCCCAAATACATTACAAACTTCAGCTATATTGGCACCACTTGTTCCAGGCAATGGCTTGCTTTAGGTATTGATATCGCAACAGAATCATTAAAAGCACTGGAGATAGAAATTGCTGACCTCCTCAAACAAATTAGCGACACTGACCCCACATCTGAGTGTAAAAAATTATTGGAACAAGTGGATAAAACAGTGGCCGAGTTTCATCGGATTGAACAGAATAAAAAAGCTAACAAAATCAAAAAGGACATAAAAAACTATAGTGCCGAGACCACTTACCCCTATCTTAACAAAGATTTTTACACTAACAGACCTTATTTTAATCCACAGACCAGGCCCTGGGGTCGCTTTAATAAGCGACAAAACATTGTGGGTTTCTCTGATACCTCAGAGGACTCATCAGAGAATTCAGACCCAGGAGAGGGAGGAAGTAACTCAAGAAGAGGAGGTGGGGCACAAGGTAACAACATTTTTTTATCCAGAGGCCAGCCAGGCACCCCACAGAGAGGGAGGGCCAAGAAACCTCAGAGATGGTTCAACGCTCCAGGAGAGCGGAAGACCCGCAACAATTTTTACCAATGGTAACACCCACGACTCATAACATGAGTGAAGTCTTACCAATTTTCAACTTATCTAATCATATCCTACAGCATTCTGAATTGGAACTTTTAAAGAAAGGGCTTTCCTTTGTCCCCACGGTGCGTCCAAATTACATGGACTTACAGACAGAGTTACTTAGATTCTTTAGACTCGTTCGATTGAAAGCATTCTTTCAACTACACCCCTCGCCAGAACCTAATCGCATTACACCCTTCTGCCCCCCATCCACCTTTTTACCAACGGCAAATATGATTCCGCCAGAAGTCATCACTTTTGAGAAACTCATTCTCAAGGACCTTGACATACTAGAAAAGAAGAGATTATTCATCCCTTATAATATCCCCAGAACTGAGAAAGATGCAATAGACTCACTAAAATCCAACACTGACATAATCATTAAGAGTGCGGATAAGGGCGGTGGAATCGTTCTCCAAAATGTTGACTCTTATAAAGACGAAATCAACCGTCAGTTGAACAACAGGGAACATTACTTGAGACTCGGTCGTAATCCAACCACCGAGATCCAAACACTGATCAAAAAGGTCACCTCTGATGCCATAAATGAGGGATTTCTTAGCAAAAAAGAGTATAACTTTCTCAATGTCAAGTGCCCCCGACTCCCAGTCATTTATACTCTTCCAAAAGTCCACAAGAGCACTGAAAATCCACCTGGGCGTCCTATAGTATCGGCCTGTGGATCAATTTTGGAACCACTAGGTTCTTATGTGGATTTCTTCATTAAGGACTTTGTGCCTTCCACTTGCTGTTATGTCCGTGACAGCATGGAAATGATCAACCTTGTTGAACACTACCCCTTTGACCCCAATAATCAGACACTCTGTACACTTGATGTAGAGTCGCTCTACACCAATATACCCCAGGGAGCGGCTCTACTTGTCATTGAAAAAATTCTAGATTCCAGACCACGGCCCCACAGAGTCCCGACATTGTTCATATTACAACTACTGGAACTCTGTCTTACAAAAAACTTTTTTGTCTTTGATGGCACATTTTTTCAGCAGATCAAAGGCACGTCAATGGGAGCGATTTTCGCTCCCCATCTAGCCATTTTGTATATGGATGCACTGGAGACGGGCACAATTCTATCAGATGCGAATCCATTCAGAGCCAGCATTGGCATATGGCGAAGATACATAGACAATATTTTTCTGATTTGGAACTCGGATGAAAGATTGCTAAACTCATTTCTACACTGGCTGAACAATAACTGCGACAATCTGCAATTCACTCTCTCCCAACATAAAACAGAGATACCATTCCTGGACTTAACAATCTACCATGAGGCAGGCGAATTACTAACTCGCCTCTATAGGAAGCCAACCGAACGCAATACCTTACTCAGATATGACAGTAATCATCCCAAAGCACTAAAAGACTCACTCCCCTATTCACAATTCCTACGCATCAGGCGGAATTGTTCATTGAAAACTGATTACTTCAAGGAGGCAGGGGTCCTATGTTTAAAACTTAAGGCTCGAGGATACCCGAACAGACTAGTCAGAAATGCCTCAAAAAGAGCGTGGTACTGTCCCCGAGAGGTACTGTTGGAACCAAAAATCAGAGAGAGGCCAGAAAGGATTGCGTGTGTTACAACGTTCTCCCCAATTTCCAACAAAATTCGCAAAACTATCTTGCGATATTGGCCAACCCTAAACTCAGGCCAACTAACACTGGATAAACCCCTATTTGCTTTCAAAAAGAGTAAAAATATAAGAGACCACCTGGTTCGGGCAGCTTTACCTGCACCTCCGCCCAATAACACAATTGAATCTGCTTGGGGGCTACCAGTACTGAGAGGGCATGTCAAATGTGGACAATGTGTGGTATGTGATTTGACACTTGAGGGGTGCACTTTTAGTCACAATAATATCACTATTCACATGAGGGACTTCACAAATTGTAACACATGTAACGTGATTTATGCGGTTCTTTGTCCTTGCCCCCTTATGTATGTGGGGCAGACAACCCAAAAAATAAAAACGAGGATCAGCCAGCACCGGAGCCGCATAAGATGCGGGACCCTGAATGCCCCTTTGGTAGAACATTATGCCAGTATGAATCACACGGCAGATGACCTAAAATGGACTGTCCTGAAATCCATCAAACTGCCACAGAGAGGGGGCAATTTGCAGCAACTTTTGAACCGGGAGGAATTGAAATCAATCATACAGTTCAACACGATTCATACAGGTCTGAATCGGAGCGAGGATTGGACTACACTTCTTTAAATGAACTATACCACCATTGAACTGTTGTGTGCATTCAAATGTTGTCTGTGAACATTTCTGGAATAACTGCGAAGGATTCCAGAGAGACTGTTACAGTTGATATAGACGAATGGGACGTTTTAAAGTCTGTTTCCAGAGTATAAATTCCACATTATAATTTGTCACCATTCACATCCACTGGTTTTATCACATCACTATCATCGCTAAATTTAAGCACTCTCCACTTCCCAAATAGCGCTCCCGACCTCTGATTCTAGATACCCAACCCAAGATGGCGGCCATCGCTGCTTCATCCTAATTCACCACTCTAAGATGGCGCCCATAACCACAGTCACGTGACTTATTCACGCGCTTACTAAACATCCCTCCGGGACACGTAGGAGGTCACTGGTCTCCCGATCGAGGATCCAGCTGAGACGCGAGTCGTATCATCAACCCGGTAAGTAAGCTCTTGAAACCCTCCGGTTAGGTGGTGTGTCTTCATGACGCGCATTGACCCGTGCTTTACTTTTTAGCGCCCGAACTCCCCATTGATGGAGTCAAGCGTGCGTGGCTACTGAACCACGCCAACAGCCATTGAAGCCCAACCTGCTCACTCCTTACGGAACAAGGAGCCAAGGTACGCCTCACACCGCCCTTGATCCTCACGATAGAATGAATACCTCCCTATGGCTCATTATGGTTTTTGCTTTTTAATTATTTACAGTGCGGAACCGAGCGGAACATGGATTCCGTGGTTACATCCAATTAAAACCCTTGATTCAGGTGGAATCACGCATTGCTCTGGCAGCCTTGGGTATGTTCCATACTCATTTTATTACCAATGTTAATCCATAGAAGTACAAAAAGACACATCTGACTTTAAGTCATGTTTTTTCCTAGTCTGACCAAGCGCTAAAAATCCCCAAGTGCAACCCACGAAAAACTCACCTTTAAGAGGTGCTACCAAGAATTCCTGCACAAGACAATACCTCAACAACAGAGGTAGGAGTGGGATCCAATTTTCCCATTGCCCCCTTTTTTAACCTTCCCATCAGTAGATAGGTTTGGCGATCACAAGGTTCATTCACTATCATTTCAACCTTGGAGCCCACCTTTGCACTCCATCACTGGTTAAGCCATTCACCACCAGTACACAGTCCATATAGCAGCGTACCACGCATGTCACTGCGATTTCGAATGTTGTCATAACAGTACTTGTTGTGTTGCACTTAGCACACTCACCCTGCACAAGTCACACAAATGCGATTCCGGATGTGTTACAAAGACTATAAACATGCGAGAAATACTCCAAGGTGCATTCTTAAAACTTGTACATTTTCTTTGTTTCTCCTAACAGGCTTTTTGTTTTCAGGCATAATTAATTCTAAGTCCTGATGATGATCTCTTTTTATTGAGCAATAGGGATCGAAACGTCGACACCTATGAGTAGATATGCATTTATGTGACTAGTAATAAGAATGTATATGTTCTACTCCAGGCGATACTGTTAGCACTGTCTAATATTCCCTACAGTACCCTGTTCTGCTCCTTTCTTTTTGCCTGAAAAAAACACCCCTTTCACTCCTTTCTCATTCTTTTTCCTTTTCGGTACGGCACAGGCTTGTGTCATACTATATTTGTGATAATATTGTAACGTGCATTTCACATTGCTTGATTTAAATAAATTCCCTGCCCGGCTGGGTATGGAAATCATAGAGTATAGTTTTCCATTGTGTTCTATACTACATTGTGATGACTCTGAATAAGCTAGGAACCTCTGTTCCCTATAACGTAGTTATACCCATGGTTCTTAGCTATCCTTTGGGTTCCCCTTGTATCTAAAAATACTGTAGCGCAATCACCAGGATTGCAGGGTTTGTTTTGAAACTCAAATTCCTCGTCGTCGAGGGTGACCTTCCTAGTGCGACTGTACGCACACTGCTATATTCTCTAAGAAACCTTTTTCTTAAGCCTAACTTCTCTTACCTTAGGAGATGTCAGACCATGCCCCTTTGTACACTGTTGATCACATTAAACACTTATGCACTTTACCATCATTACTATCGGAAACTCCAGACGTCCCTACAACTCCAGTCTCCAGTTTACCAGAGCAACTAGAAAAGTTAAAGAAAAAACAGGTTCGACTTCAGTTGATGATACTTATGTTAACAGATTATCTAAAATCAGGAGTAATCCCACTTGGCCTACAGGTGCGTAATATCCCTGGCATCTTCACAGATAATCCCAAATACATTACAAACTTCAGCTATATTGGCACCACTTGTTCCAGGCAATGGCTTGCTTTAGGTATTGATATCGCAACAGAATCATTAAAAGCACTGGAGATAGAAATTGCTGACCTCCTCAAACAAATTAGCGACACTGACCCCACATCTGAGTGTAAAAAATTATTGGAACAAGTGGATAAAACAGTGGCCGAGTTTCATCGGATTGAACAGAATAAAAAAGCTAACAAAATCAAAAAGGACATAAAAAACTATAGTGCCGAGACCACTTACCCCTATCTTAACAAAGATTTTTACACTAACAGACCTTATTTTAATCCACAGACCAGGCCCTGGGGTCGCTTTAATAAGCGACAAAACATTGTGGGTTTCTCTGATACCTCAGAGGACTCATCAGAGAATTCAGACCCAGGAGAGGGAGGAAGTAACTCAAGAAGAGGAGGTGGGGCACAAGGTAACAACATTTTTTTATCCAGAGGCCAGCCAGGCACCCCACAGAGAGGGAGGGCCAAGAAACCTCGGAGATGGTTCAACGCTCCAGGAGAGCGGAAGACCCGCAACAATTTTTACCAATGGTAACACCCACGACTCATAACATGAGTGAAGTCTTACCAATTTTCAACTTATCTAATCATATCCTACAGCATTCTGAATTGGAACTTTTAAAGAAAGGGCTTTCCTTTGTCCCCACGGTGCGTCCAAATTACATGGACTTACAGACAGAGTTACTTAGATTCTTTAGACTCGTTCGATTGAAAGCATTCTTTCAACTACACCCCTCGCCAGAACCTAATCGCATTACACCCTTCTGCCCCCCATCCACCTTTTTACCAACGGCAAATATGATTCCGCCAGAAGTCATCACTTTTGAGAAACTCATTCTCAAGGACCTTGACATACTAGAAAAGAAGAGATTATTCATCCCTTATAATATCCCCAGAACTGAGAAAGATGCAATAGACTCACTAAAATCCAACACTGACATAATCATTAAGAGTGCGGATAAGGGCGGTGGAATCGTTCTCCAAAATGTTGACTCTTATAAAGACGAAATCAACCGTCAGTTGAACAACAGGGAACATTACTTGAGACTCGGTCGTAATCCAACCACCGAGATCCAAACACTGATCAAAAAGGTCACCTCTGATGCCATAAATGAGGGATTTCTTAGCAAAAAAGAGTATAACTTTCTCAATGTCAAGTGCCCCCGACTCCCAGTCATTTATACTCTTCCAAAAGTCCACAAGAGCACTGAAAATCCACCTGGGCGTCCTATAGTATCGGCCTGTGGATCAATTTTGGAACCACTAGGTTCTTATGTGGATTTCTTCATTAAGGACTTTGTGCCTTCCACTTGCTGTTATGTCCGTGACAGCATGGAAATGATCAACCTTGTTGAACACTACCCCTTTGACCCCAATAATCAGACACTCTGTACACTTGATGTAGAGTCGCTCTACACCAATATACCCCAGGGAGCGGCTCTACTTGTCATTGAAAAAATTCTAGATTCCAGACCACGGCCCCACAGAGTCCCGACATTGTTCATATTACAACTACTGGAACTCTGTCTTACAAAAAACTTTTTTGTCTTTGATGGCACATTTTTTCAGCAGATCAAAGGCACGTCAATGGGAGCGATTTTCGCTCCCCATCTAGCCATTTTGTATATGGATGCACTGGAGACGGGCACAATTCTATCAGATGCGAATCCATTCAGAGCCAGCATTGGCATATGGCGAAGATACATAGACAATATTTTTCTGATTTGGAACTCGGATGAAAGATTGCTAAACTCATTTCTACACTGGCTGAACAATAACTGCGACAATCTGCAATTCACTCTCTCCCAACATAAAACAGAGATACCATTCCTGGACTTAACAATCTACCATGAGGCAGGCAAATTACTAACTCGCCTCTATAGGAAGCCAACCGAACGCAATACCTTACTCAGATATGACAGTAATCATCCCAAAGCACTAAAAGACTCACTCCCCTATTCACAATTCCTACGCATCAGGCGGAATTGTTCATTGAAAACTGATTACTTCAAGGAGGCAGGGGTCCTATGTTTAAAACTTAAGGCTCGAGGATACCCGAACAGACTAGTCAGAAATGCCTCAAAAAGAGCGTGGTACTGTCCCCGAGAGGTACTGTTGGAACCAAAAATCAGAGAGAGGCCAGAAAGGATTGCGTGTGTTACAACGTTCTCCCCAATTTCCAACAAAATTCGCAAAACTATCTTGCGATATTGGCCAACCCTAAACTCAGGCCAACTAACACTGGATAAACCCCTATTTGCTTTCAAAAAGAGTAAAAATATAAGAGACCACCTGGTTCGGGCAGCTTTACCTGCACCTCCGCCCAATAACACAATTGAATCTGCTTGGGGGCTACCAGTACTGAGAGGGCATGTCAAATGTGGACAATGTGTGGTATGTGATTTGACACTTGAGGGGTGCACTTTTAGTCACAATAATATCACTATTCACATGAGGGACTTCACAAATTGTAATACATGTAACGTGATTTATGCGGTTCTTTGTCCTTGCCCCCTTATGTATGTGGGGCAGACAACCCAAAAAATAAAAACGAGGATCAGCCAGCACCGGAGCCGCATAAGATGCGGGACCCTGAATGCCCCTTTGGTAGAACATTATGCCAGTATGAATCACACGGCAGATGACCTAAAATGGACTATACTGAAATCCATCAAACTGCCACAGAGAGGTGGCAATTTGCAGCAACTTTTGAACCGGGAGGAATTGAAATCAATCATACAGTTCAACACGATTCATACAGGTCTGAATCGGAGCGAGGATTGGACTACACTTCTTTAAATGAACTATACTACCATTGAACTGTTGTGTGCATTCAAATGTTGTCTGTGAACATTTCTGGAATAACTGCGAAGTATTCCAGAGAGACTGTTACAGTTGATATAGACGAATGGGACGTTTTAAAGTCTGTTTCCAGAGTATAAATTCCACATTATAATTTGTCACCATTCACATCCACTGGTTTTATCACATCACTATCATCGCTAAATTTAAGCACTCTCCACTTCCCAAATAGCGCTCCCGACCTCTGATTCTAGATACCCAACCCAAGATGGCGGCCATCGCTGCTTCATCCTAATTCACCACTCTAAGATGGCGCCCATAACCACAGTCACGTGACTTATTCACGCGCTTACTAAACATCCCTCCGGGACACGTAGGAGGTCACTGGTCTCCCGATCGAGGATCCAGCTGAGACGCGAGTCGTATCATCGACCCGGTAAGTAAGCTCTTGAAACCCTCCGGTTAGGTGGTGTGTCTTCATGACGCGCATTGACCCGTGCTTTACTTTTTAGCGCCCGAACTCCCCATTGATGGAGTCAAGCGTGCGTGGCTACTGAACCACGCCAACAGCCATTGAAGCCCAACCTGCTCACTCCTTACGGAACAAGGAGCCAAGGTACGCCTCACACCGCCCTTGATCCTCACAATAGAATGAATACCTCCCTATGGCTCATTATGGTTTTTGCTTTTTAATTATTTACAGTGCGGAACCGAGCGGAACATGGTTTCCGTGGTTACATCCAATTAAAACCCTTGATTCAGGTGGAATCACGCATTGCTCTGGCAGCCTTGGGTATGTTCCATACTCATTTTATTACCAATGTTAATCCATAGAAGTACAAAAAGACACATCTGACTTTAAGTCATGTTTTTTCCTAGTCTGACCAAGCGCTAAAAATCCCCAAGTGCAACCCACGAAAAACTCACCTTTAAGAGGTGCTACCAAGAATTCCTGCACAAGACAATACCTCAACAACAGAGGTAGGAGTGGGATCCAATTTTCCCATTGCCCCCTTTTTTAACCTTCCCATCAGTAGATAGGTTTGGCGATCACAAGGTTCATTCACTATCATTTCCACCTTGGAGCCCACCTTTGCACTCCATCACTGGTTAAGCCATTCACCACCAGTACACAGTCCATATAGCAGCGTACCACGCATGTCACTGCGATTTCAAATGTTGTCATAACAGTACTTGTTGTGTTGCACTTAGCACACTCACCCTGCACAAGTCACACAAATGCGATTCCGGATGTGTTACAAAGACAATAAACATGCGAGAAATACTCCAAGGTGCATTCTTAAAACTTGTACATTTTCTTTGTTTCTCCTAACAGGCTTTTTGTTTTCAGGCATAATTAATTCTAAGTCCTGATGATGATCTCTTTTTATTGAGCAATAGGGATCGAAACGTCGACACCTATGAGTAGATATGCATTTATGTGACTAGTAATAAGAATGTATATGTTCTACTCCAGGCGATACTGTTAGCACTGTCTAATATTCCCTACAGTACCCTGTTCTGCTCCTTTCTTTTTGCCTGAAAAAAACACCCCTTTCACTCCTTTCTCATTCTTTTTCCTTTTCGGTACGGCACAGGCTTGTGTCATACTATATTTGTGATAATATTGTAACGTGCATTTCACATTGCTTGATTTAAATAAATTCCCTGCCCGGCTGGGTATGGAAATCATAGAGTATAGTTTTCCATTGTGTTCTATACTACATTGTGATGACTCTGAATAAGCTAGGAACCTCTGTTCCCTATAACGTAGTTATACCCATGGTTCTTAGCTATCCTTTGGGTTCCCCTTGTATCTAAAAATAAAATTTTAGAATTGATGGCATACCAAAGGGGATTATGGATGGATGTTTTTGCAATTGTCACCCCGAGTGGGACGGGTATGCTCAGACGTGAGTCACGTGCTCTCCATGCCACTGGAATCAAGCTATCATGGCTGATGAGGAATGAAAGCCCAAAACCGGTCCTAGGATGCTTGTTTCCAGTCCAGGGAGGACCTGGCTTGGCACTTCAGGCTGGACTGTTCCCATGGGGCACAGGGTCAAGACTGATTTGCATATGGCTGAGTTCAAACTGGAATGGAATGCTGAGCAAAAAAAACAATGGATTTAGGCCCATATCTCTGCACTGGGATGAATGTATGACATTGTTCTGCATTCTGTCCATCAACAGTTGTTTTTGCAATTGTCACCCCGAGTGGGATGGGAATGCTCAGTCGCGAGTCCCGTGCTCTCCATGCCACTGGAATCAAGATATCCTGGCTGATGAGTGCTGAGAGCCAAAAACCGGTCCTTGGATGCTTTTTTCCAGTCAAGGGAGGACCTGGCTTGGCAGTTCGGGCTGGACTGTTCCCATGGGGCACAGGGTGAAGACTGATTTGCATATGGCTGGGTTCAAACTGGAATAGCATGCTGAGCAAAAAAACGATGGATTTAGGCCCAGATCTCTGTACTGGGGTGAATGTATGACATTGTTCTGCATTCTGTCCATCAACTGTTGTTTTTGCAATTGTCACCCCGAGTGGGACGAGTATCCTCAGACGTGAGTCCCATGCTCTCCATGCCTCTGGAATCAAGCTATCCTGGCTGATGAGGGCTGAAAGCCCAAAACGGTCCTAGGATGCTTGTTTCCAGTCCAGGGAGAACCTGGCTTTGTAGTTTGGGGTGGACTGTTTTCATGGGGCCCAGGGTCAAGACTGATTTGCATATGGCTGGGTTCAAACTGGAATGGCATGGTGAGCAAAAAAACAATGGATTTAGGCCCAGATCACTGTACTGGGGTGAATGTATGACATTGTTATGCATTCTGTCCATCAACTGTTGTTTTTGCATTTGTCACCCCTAGTGGGACGGGTATGCTCAGACATGAGTCCCATGCTCTCCATGCCACTGGAATCAAGCTATCCAGCCTGATGAGGGCTGAAAGCCCGAAACCAGTTCTAGGATGCTTGTTTCCAGTCAAGGGAGGACCTGGCTTGGCAGTTCGGGCTGGACTGTTCCCATGGGGCACAGGGTCAAGACTGATTTGCATAGGGCTGGGCTCAAACTGGAATGGCATGCTGAGCAAAAAAATTATGGATTTAGGCCCAGATCTCTGTAATGGGGTGAATGTATGACATTGTTCTGCATTCTGTCCATCAACTGTTGTTTTTGAAGTTGTCACCCCGAGTGGGACGGGTATGCTCAGACGTGAGTCCCATGCTCTCCATGCCACTGTTCCGCAGTTTAGGTCGGGACCGGAGGTCTGCAGTGGCCATCTTCACTGCCCGTCCCTTCCTGGAGTCCTTTGTGTTATTTCTGTGGGTCTCGGGGATGGTGTCCTGGTCTTCCTTCCCTGATTCAGACTCTGGCAAGTTTGTTGGCATTAGTGTCCTGGTCTCCCTACTCTTATTTCTCTCAGACAAGTTTTAGTTCGCTTTGTTTGCCTCTCTCTCTCTCTTTCTCTCTCTCTTTCTCTCTCTCTTTTTCTCTCTTTCTTTCTCTCTTTCTCTCTTATCAAGCTGTAAAAAATAACGACAAAAAGTATCCAGTGGCACGTCACATAAATGAATTTCACAAAGGCAACCTGCAAGATTTAAGTTATTTTGCAATAGACCAGGTTCCCAAAATGAGAAGAGGTGAGAACAGAGAAAAGAAAATTCGGAAGCTGGAGTCTAAATATATAATACTCTTCAACACCAAAATCCCGTCTGGTATGAATACAGATGAGGATTTACATGTTAATCTAAGTAACAAGGAGTAGCCATATAATGACTCATTTTAATCAGGTCCCAAGAATCCACATTTAAAACCATAGTTTTTAAATGTTTGATGAATTAATTTGTCGTTTTTTATCAGAAGAAAAATTGCAGTAACAGATGTTGCTTACAAACTCACTGTACAGCAAGATCGGTATAAACGAAAATTAGCATTTGGATGCACATATGCTTATTATTGCTATGCACTAGCACTTTAGCTATAAACCAGAAGGTCATAGCAACAATCAACCATAATGTATCAAGAGTAAATCATGAACAAAGCACTTGCACTTTATCAAAATATAGTTCTGATCAAATGTACTGTATTAATTAGTGGAGAGGTGTGGTGCAGCGGCCAGGGCAGCTGACTTCGGAGAACAGGGCTCACGGTTCGATCCCCGGCTATGGCGGCAGATCAGCTCAGCACCATGTGACTCTGGGCAATAGCTCACTTAATTTCCACAACCGCCCCCAGCGCCTTGAGACCCGTAAGGGTCAGTAGTTTGCGCTTTAAAATACCGGATTAGATTAGATTATTATTCATGTTCGCAATTTGCACTTTGCACTAGCACTTTATATACAACAGTCTATTTTATTGCTCTTTTACTCAGGGTGTTCACCTATTGGTTTTATTGAAATAATGGACAAACTTGGTGAATTCTAGAAAGTTTTAACATTTTTAGCATGGTATAATATGTTTTCATGGCTTCATCTAAATCAAAACTGCTGCTTAATCACATTTGAAATCTTGAAAAAAGAAAGGACCATCTTAAATAGCTTCAGTTGGGTGAATATTTTGTAAAATGCATATGAATTTTAATATGGATTTTATTTAACTGCGAATGGCACATGTTTATGTTTGCGAGCTTTGCACATTATACTATGAGGAATGCCAATAAGGGAATGGATGAAGTAGACACTTTTCTAAAATCCAGCCCCTCCATATTTTCATAGAAGAAATACTAATAATAATTGCATGTAATCATGTTTCTATTGAAAAAGGCAAGCATGCATCTCAAATAGTAAAACCTGAATTTAAAATGTTTTAAGAGGTTTGACACAGCAAAACATCTCCTAATCTGGGATCAAAAGCGATGGGGAGTGGAGTCTGTGAACGGGAACTTGTAATTTTAAAAATGAGGAAATGGCAACAGCGTAGTTGGTATGAGCAAGCCTGTGGACACAGGCGAAACACTTTACCAGAACCAAAAATAAAAAGAGAATCTTTGTAAATCATTACCGGAGTCCTCGTGTTGGTGTCCAGGAACTGGAAGGTAACTGGAATTGGTGTAAATATATATAAATATATATATATATATATATATTACCTACTGGCGGTCGCCAGTAGGTATATATAGTTAGGATTTTTTCTCTATGGGACTTTTGAAAATTCTATGTCTAATAACTTTGGCGTTTGTGGACGGAATCGGCTGAAATTTTCAGGACAATGGCACATTTTGTTTCTGAGCAGCCCCTGAAAATTTGGGGGTGTTTCGTCAAGGGGGGGCCGAGAAAAAAGGGGGGTCCCAAAACGCGTTTTTCCCATTCATTTTTCCATAGGGCGGTTGGCCTCACTTTTAGCTCGAACGGCTGAATGGATTTGCACGAAACTTGGCAAAATTGTAGGCGATGTGCCTTTGCTAGGTCTCAATATATGTGCTCCAGTGGATGTTGAGAAATTAACGTTTTAAAAAACAGATATATCTGTGACAGCGTCCCGGGTAGCGCTCCGGTTCGCGTACTTTTCGCGTAACGGAACTTTGCGAAGCGAAGCTGATTGGCTCTCCGGTGTCTGTCAACATTCTAAACAGTCCAGAACGGCCGCCATCTTGTCTCTCGGTAGGATCGAGAGACAAGAGGAGGAGAAAAACGAAGAGGGAATTTAATGAAAGGGGGCAAGGTAGACCCCTCTTGACCCCCTAGGAATGATGTTGGGGTTATTAAAGGGTCCCGTGGGGCAAATAAAAAAATTTTGATTTTTCGCGGTAGAAGCGCTTCCCGGTTCGCGAACCGGGTCGCGAACCGGTAGCGAAACGGGAATTCGCCATTTTGTGTTTCGTTTTAATTAAATTACAAGATGGAGGAAAAACAATGTGGGAAATGGGTATAAGGGGGTACGGGAGACGTATCCTGACCCCCTATGTTTTCTGAGGGTGGCTGAGGATGCTCATATATGTTGATACATGTCTTCCAGCGGCTGCGCGTGAGCGGATTTTTTTTTTTGCTGCGTGACGTCTGTTAACGTTCGATTCGAAGGAAATCAGGAAGTGTTGACCGCCATTTTGTCACTGCGAGTAAATATATTGTTAAAAATAATTGTTATAAATTAATCCGTATTGATAAACATTGTCTGCGCCATCTTGCCTTTTTTCCAATGCCACACTTTTGTCGTGCACGGCAGCCATTTTAGATGCCTTGACCAGACCCACTCTCTGCACGCCGCCGATCCTCAGCATGGCTCCCCACCCTCGCAAGCACCACCCCCACGCACTGGTCACCCACGCTCCCTCTCTCATGCATGGGCCATAAACCTCCCCCCATCTGCGCTGCTCTTCCCTGAGAATTACACCCTGTGCCTGCCCAACACCTCCCTTTCACCCTATTCACTACCGCACCCTCTGACACGCCTCTTCCTCTGTGTCCGATTGTCCAGGCCGGTCCCAGGCTATCACCTAGCCCTGCGGATGTAGTTTATGGCCCCAACTGCAAAGAATCACCCCTCTTCAAAGGAGTTACAGTAGATCAAGGCCCGCACCCCATGAGATCCGTCACATCACACGTGTTCCTACTATCTGATAACGATCCTGTATTGTGATTGGGGAGGGGATTCTCACTGTAAGGGTGTGTGGGACCGAGCCTGAAGCGGAAGATTCCAGGGATGCCTTTTTGTACATCAAAGTCTTCACAATTATGTGTCACATTAAAAATATATAGCACTCCAACAAAGTAGTAGGATTATAACACTTTAATAACTTATAAATATATACAACGCTCCAACAAAGTAAACACGTTAAAAAAAAACATTTTAAACAACTATTTACATGGCAGCCTGCTGCAACATCCATCTCAAAGCAACAATGGGCTGCTTTGGTCTGTCTTTTAGTCGGCAAAATCCGTCGGTCTATGAGGTGGCGTCAGTAGCGGACCGTTGTGCGAATAGGCCGAAGAAAGCACAAAGCGCCGAGATCAGGACGGCACCGATGTGGTGTCCTGCAAGTTGCCGCACTGGTCTGGCCATCCTACAATGCTGCACCGAAAAACGGCGTGGGGCGCCCCGGGGGGGAGGCGGCGCGAACGGGCCTCCCCCGCCTCCCCAGGTGGAGGCTCCTCAGCTGCAGTGGGTCGCCCCTTGGCATCCAACTGAGTTGCGCCCGCTCTTGCGACACAATGCCTCGCTCGGCCAGCTGAATTGCGTCTGCTCTTGCTATTACAGCGCCTCACCCGCCATCCAGCTGAGTTACGCCCACTCTTGCGGTGCAGCGATAGGCGGCTGCCACAGGACTCTCAAAATGGTGGCCGGCTCTTCGGATTTGGGCCTGGTCCACTAAAATGGCCCTGGGACACATTTGAACTCGGACATTTGCCTGCTAGGGCATGGGCCCCATTCCCGAAAGCGTCCCCTCAGCCTTGAAGATTCTACAAAAGTCATCGGGGCCCCCGACTCCCGCAGGCTTCCGGTGGGGAGCGGCTGTCATGATTGCTTGCGGAATGGCCACGACGGAGCCACGAGATGGTGGTGCTCTCATGCTGACGCCAGCTTCAGTCTGAAACATCCAGAAACACTGTAGACTACCAATTCGATGACTTCCGGTGGAGCCCCAACGTAACCCGGTAGGGAATGAAAAGTGTTATTTTTACGTCATATGATCAAGCCTTCCATCATTAGGAAACCAAAAGTAAAATGAACCAATGAAAAGTTTTATAAACAAGTCACATGACCTGTTATGCGGCTTTGGGCTATAAAAAGCCTACAAAATCCGTTGGCCTGTGAGGCGGCGTCAGTAGCGGACCGATGTGCGAATAGGCTGAAGGCAGCACAACGCGCTGAGATCCAGGTGGCACCGAGGTGGTGTCCAGCAAGTTGCACTGGTGTGGCCATCCTACAATGCTGCGCCGAAAGACGGCATGGGGTGCCCCGGGGGGGGTGGGGGGCGAGGCGGCGCGAACGGGCCTCTCCCGCCTCCCCAGGTGGAGGCTCCTCAGCTGCAGTGGGGCACCCCTTGGCGTTTCACTCGCTATCCAGCTGAGTTGCACCCGCACTTGCGGCTACAGTGCCTCACCCGCCATCCAGCTGAGTTTCGCCCGCTCTTGCGGCACAGTGCCTCACCCGCCATCCAGCTGAGTTCTGCCCGCTCTTGTGGCACAGTGCCTCACCCTCCATCCAGCTGAGTTCCGCCCGCTCTTGCGGCACAGTGCCTCACCCAGCATCCAGCTGAATTGCGCCCGCTCTTGCGGCACAGTGCCTCACCCTCCATCCAGCTGAGTTCCGCCCGCTCTTGCGGCACAGTGCCTCACCCTCCATCCAACTGAGTTCCGCCCGCTCTTGCAGCACAGTGCCTCACCCGCCATCCAGCTGCATTGCGCCCGCTCTTGCGGCACAGTGCCTCACCCGCCATCCAGCTGAGTTGCGCCTGCTCTTGAGGCTACAGAGTCTCGTCCACCATCCAGCTGAATTGCGGCCACTCTTGCGGTGCAGCGATAGGCGGCTGCAACAGGACTCTTAAAATGGCAGCCGGCTCTTTGGATTTGGGCCTGGTCCACTAAAATGGCCCTGGGACACCTTGGAACTCAGACGCTTGCCTGCTAGGGCATAGGCCCCATTCCCGAAAGCGTCCCCTCTTTTGACTGATTGTTCTTGTTGCCTATCTCTTCTGTTGTCATTTAACGGAACATTTTTGGACTGCCGAAAGGGGTTCTGGTCCGACCGCTGGTTGGTGGAGACATTTTGACTATATCCTGGACCTGCCCGGCCTCGGCCAAAATGGCGCCGGTATAAATGGGACTCGTAACTCCTTGTTGTGTACTGGTTGCCCAGCCTTGATATCACGAGATACGTATGCAGTTTTGAAGCACATGGCGGGCGGGGACGAGTACTGATTGAACATTTGGACATCCCTATTGAGATTAAGTTCTGATGTGTTATTGATTACTGTACTATTGAAAGTTCGAATTAACGTCACCCATGGTACTTGCCCGCAAATGTATATCTAGATAATTTTATTGTAACTGGCCCTGTCGTACTTTCATTATAAAATGTACGTCCACCGATTCCGCAACTGTTAGACACCTTAGTTCTTGCAACCTAATGGCCCGCCCGTTACGTTCTTCTACAGTGTAAATGTCCCCTCATCATATACGATTACAGTTTGCTCCGTGGCCGGCCCACGTGGTTATAGGCCCGTATTTGTATACTGACATTTTCACAATAAAGGTTTTTAAAACAAAACATGGTAGTAGTACCTAGATTGGTAAAGTTTTGAATAATAGCCACTGTTTTCAAATCAGTAAAAGCCAAGTGAAATAAAGCAGCCCGATTACATGACGGTTAAAAGGTATAATACGCAGGAAAGCAGTAAAGATAAATGGTCAAGGGCTGTTGTGTTTTCCACTCCTGCAACATAAAGTGATCGATAGGAATCCGATATTCAAGCCTATCAGCGACTAAGACAGCAGGTCGAGCCTCTTTTGTTCAACGGCTCCCTCATGGGACGAAGAAACGCCCTTTTTCTCGAAATAGGAATATTTTACTTGCAGGACAGTTGTAAATTTCCCGGGAAAATCCATTAGCCTGGAACATTGTTAGTGATAAACTGTAAATGCATTTGGGTCCTTTTCTTTACAAGTCAGAGTGAGAAAAAAAAAGGTGGGGCTTTCATCATTTGGGAAAAAAAAATGTTCTAAACCAATGAAAAGTGTTATTTTTAGGTCATATGACCAAGCCTTCCATCATTAGAAAAACAAAAGTAAAATGAACCAATGAAAAGTTTTATTAACAAGTCACATGACCTGTTATGCTTACGTTACGCGCTGCGCGCCGCGACCCTGGATCGCTTCCGGGAAGCTGCGCCTCGCGTACCGGAGCACTTCCGGGTGCGCTAACGCGGCGCGTCATATGACGCATTACGCGACAACGCAGGTCCAGAATATAGTCAAAATGTCTCCACCAACCAGCGGTCGGAACACAACCCCTTTCAGCAGTCCAAAAAGTTCTGTTAAATGACAACAGAAGGGACAGGCAACAAGAACCATCAGTCAAAGAGGGGAGGGCAAGTTCTTCTGTACCGGGTCACGTTGGGGCTCCACCGGAACTGATCGAATTGGTAGTCTACAGTGTTTCTGGATGTTTCAGACTGAAGCTGGCGTCAACATGAGAGCACCCCGTGGCTACGTCGTGGCCATTCTGCGAGCAATCATGGCAGTGGCTCCCCACCGGAAGTCTGCGGGAGTCGGGGGTCCCGGTGACTGTTGTAGAATCTTCAAGGCTGAGGGGACTCTTTTGGGAATGGGGCCCATGCCCTAGCAGTGAAGCGTCCCGGTTCCACGGTTGCCCAGAGCCATCCTTGCAGGCCAGGCCCAAGTCTGTGGAGCCGACCACCATTTCAAGAGCTCCGTTGCAGTCGTCTGTCGCTGTACCGCAAGATTGGGTGCAATTCCGTTGGATGGCGGGTGAGACGTTGTAATAGCAAGAGCAGGCGCAATTCAGCTGGCCGAGCGAGGCACTGTGTCGTAGGAGCGGGCGCAAGTCAGCTGGTCGAGTGAAGCGCTGGGGTGTAGCTGAGAAACCTCCACCTGGGGAGGTGGGGGAGGCTCGTTCGCGCCGCCTCTCCCTTCTAGTGCACCCCACGCCGTCTCCTGGCGCAGGTATATGTGATGGTCGGACCAGGGCACCGCAGGACGTGTCTTCAGGTCAAACGGATTGTGGGACAAGGTCCAGAATGGAAGAGTCACTAAAAGGCAAAAAGTTCCGCCTGACCCCGTGAGCCGGCCGCCTATGTCGGGGGCGATCTTAGGCCACACCAGGGCAACAAGACTTGGGGAGGGGGCAGGAGCCAAGCGTCCCCTCCGAGTCCGCGCCATCACACCGCCCCTCGGGGGCCTCCGTCAAGCGGTTCAGGGAGGCACCGCATCACATTGTTTTCCAATGCAGTCAGGTCCACAAACAGCCCCCACTTACTTTGAGAATAGTGAAGCTGCAGCAGGTGCAAATAAGCTTCAGACAGTGTTACAAGCGCTGCTCGGAACCCTCAACTATGGCACCCAACATCCAGGACTTATGCCATTTGTGCAAGGCAGTGACATCGAAGCATCTCAGGGACCAAGCAACATACCATATCCAGAGTCCTTCCCACAGCCTCTGCCTTCCTTCTTACCTAGTTATTGTTCTTTCACTCCCACTCCAGGCTTTTAGTCTGTGGATGGAAAACCATGAACCTACACTCACCTATGAAAATCTTACTATTGATGGTTGATTTTGAGCCCCAAATACAAAGGCTTGTTTGGATCGATGTTGCAGCAGGCTGCCATGTAAATAGTTATTTAATAAAACGTTTTACCCTGTTACTTGTTGATTTTGAGCCCCAAATACAAATGCTTGTTTGGATCGATGTTGCAGCAGGCTGCCATGTAAATAGTTATTTAATAAAACGTTTTACCCTGTTACTTTGCTGGTGTGTTGTATATATTTATAATATTTGCATAGGGTTTGTCGTTGTTTTGGGCGGGGTGGACGGCGGAGCCGAGCTGTCTTGCAGCCATCATGGCGTCGAGCTCAGTTCCTCTCACTAGTTTCATATTTTTCATGAGGGGTTGTTCCTAATGTTTCTATTTTAGCGAGGTCAAAAAGAGATCCCATTAGTGGCCTACTGATTTTGCTTGATTCCTTTTGTTGTTTCTAACGATTTTTCACTATCTGCAAAGACTAAACAGAGTATTGCGACTCTGTGCTTGTTTGTAAATAGAGAATGAACCAAAGAGAACCAATTCTAAAACAGTAAATGCTTGGATAACAATCAATCAAATGGAGAGGGAAGCAGGCACGACGGATTACAACGGGGGCAAAGGCCTGTGTTACCTACCCTTCACTATCTGCAAAGAGAGAATACTCCAAAAAGAAAAGAGGGGGGGAGGGGGCAGCGTTCAAAGCACATCAGCGTGCATAGACACGAAAATGTTTTTACCTACCACGTACTTGACATTTTAAAGCTTTTGATATTTGCTATTAAAAAACCATTGAAATTCACTGAAAAAACCATAGGTTATAGACCATATATAGTTAGGAATTAGCATTGACAAAACCTTGAAAATTCACTGAAAAAACCATGGGTTATAGACCATATATAGTTAGGAATTAGCATTTACAAAACCTTATTTTACTCACACAAAACCATTGAAATTCGCATATATAGTTAGTTGCACTAACTATATATCGCGCACCCGCAATCCACTGCTGATGATGTCACATATTACATCATTCATGACATGGTCAGTGACATCAATGATGACATCACTGATGACAACTCAAATGACATCACTGACAACATCACTGATAATATCATTCATGTGATAATACGATGAACCTCTTCAGACTCTAATATAACCTTAGATACAATCAGTGTAAACAGACACTCACAGATTGTCACTCATCCATGGAGTTACTCATACATCTAGTCAGTCATGCAAAGAATCAATCACACCTCCATTTCCTCAACTATACAGTTATACACACCTTACTAATTCAAACATATTCTAACACATATTTACTCTCCTATACGATCCCTGATACAAGTTCACAATGATCCATACAGCCACTCACACATTCATTGGCTCTTTTGCACGGTTATATATGTCATCTCTCACATGTACTGTGTTTTACATATGTACTTACTTTGACATGTTGCACTGAGATATTCATTCACTCACCAATACACTCATGCACACAGTCAACCGCCCATGCAGCTGTTTCCTCATGCACTTTTGAACCCATACATCTAGTGAATCAACTGCTCACACATCTATGCACAGAGTTCTACACCTCCCAGCCACTCACACACATACTCAGTCTCCCATACAAATACTTGGGCAACCGATGAATATCCCATATAGTTACTCATGTAGCTACTGATCAACACATTCAGCAGTTTACAGAACAACAGACATAATGATGCACAAATTAAGACAGTTTAGTCACTAACCCATGCACTCAGTGAGACACATTTAATCACTCTCTCATACAGTCAGTCATGCACCTACTAAATTCTTCATCCAGACACTTATACATCCACTCATTCTTCAATATGTAAGACATATTTTAACTTTACAGAAACATACAGTCATTGGATAATGTCATCAGTGATGTCATTTGAGTTGTCATCAGTGATGTCATCATTGATGTCACTACAAATTATGATAGGTGGTGCACAACTGTGGTTAGACTATAGAGTTACAATAGGTAGAACAAAGTTTTGGGTGCACTACAGGGTGGTGCTATCCGTCAAAGCACCAGAAGAATATAGAATGAGAAGTGTATGCAGCGAACTGCGGATACATCCCCTGTATAGGCACTCCGTTGATGATCAATGAATATGATTCAACACATGTATCAAAGTTGAATGTTTTTTAATCCACGTAGGGTTTAAAGAATTTCAATATAATTCATTTGAGATATTCAAAGCATATCGTCAAACAGCGTAAATCCAAGGGTACAACTCAATGAACATAATCCCCAATGCATTTCGGGCGGGGATGCCCTTGATCACGAGGCGCTGTGGAAGAAGACAGAAAGGGATGGTGAGCGCTGGTGTGTGAGTCTGCCGGGAATTAGGCTTACCAGTGCTATATGTGTGGGAATAAGGTCAAAAAAAAAAAATCGATACGTGCACGATTTTAAAATGAAGCAATAGAACAAGTTCTTCTTAACAGCGATATCAGCACATCCATGCAGTCTTTTTTGATGGAACTTATGATTTTCATCTTGTATCACAGTTACTTTGAACTTGACAGCCAATGGTTCCTACAGCTATCCGGAATGGCGATGGGAAACTGTGCTGCCCCAACGTATGCGAATGCGTACATGGAAAACTTTGAAATACAACACATATACTCTAATACCTTGTTCAACAAACATGCCAAAATGTATGTCAGATACATCGATGATCTGTTCATCATGTGGTCTGACACCAAAGACTCACTAAATCAACTACTGACAGAAGTCAACACTAAAGACTCACGTATAAACCTATCATGGCAAATCAGTGACATGGAGATATCCTTCCTGGATGTACTCATTAAAAATACCCCTGAAGGATTGACCACCGATCTTTATCGAAAAAGCACAGATCGTAACAACACTCTCCACTTTTTGAGTTTCCACCAAGGTTCCCTAAAAAAACATCTGCCTTTTTCGCAAATGTTGCGCGTGAAACGCATAGTTTCAGATGAACAGACATATGCCTTACGCATTAAAGAAATGCATGAACGGTTTCGCAAAAGAGGATATCCAGAATCAACTCTCTTAGCAGCAGAAACTCAAGTCAACACAATTTCAAGAACGGACAGTCTTCAACAATCCATAAAAGACACAGAACAACGCATAGTTTTAGTCTCCAAATTCTCAACTGCTAGCCCAGCATACAAGAAAATCATTTGGAAGCACTGGCCCATCTTACAAATCGAACCTGACTTTCAGGGCATCTTTGAAAAACCCCCTTTATTTGCACACACAAGAAGCAAGAATATTGCAGAGATCCTATCTAGACCAACCGAAACCAGTTCCAAACACTGTGGCACCCAACCTTGTCATAATTGCAATCATTGCAATTCTATCATCAAAGGAAATAAAATCCAACATCCTATGAAAGGCTACAACATTCAATTGCAAGTGAATGCAACCTGCGATTCAATGAACTTGATTTATGAATTGAAATGTCCCTGTGGGAAACTATACGTTGGGAAAACGGAACGAAAGATCAAAACCCGCCTCAACGAACATAAGTCCAACATCAGATTAAAAGTGGAAAAATCCAATGTCGCAATACATTTTGCTGAAGCACGCCACTTAATTGCCCAATTGAAGTACATTGTTCTGGAAGTGTTAACCAAACGTGAAGGCATCGACAATCATAAACTTTTACTCAAAAGAGAACTTGAGTGGATTTACAGACTACAGACTCTTAAGCCACACGGGCTTAATGATCGCCTTGAATATAGTTGTTATCTATAATACCTTGATAATGTGCTAATTGTCATTGTTGATTACATTGCAACTGTTTTTTCTATATGCTCCACACTACCTCACAGTTACCCTTATTTTTAACCCACCAGCGCGCATACACCCTCCCTTTCAAGATGGCCGCCCCAGTTACATCCGCATTTTTAGTCCTTTTTTCTGTTTAATCGCGCTGTATTACTGCTCCAACCCACACATGCTTGACAGCGTTTCCACATCCGAGCATGGACGGCGTCTCCCGCCACCCGTTACTCTGAAGTAAGTTTCTTACCATCACATGGAGTCACGTATTGTTTAGAACTCGGTAACTCACACGCGGTAACTCATCTCGCACCCTCCCCACCCTCACCTTTTAAAATCGTGCATGTATCGATTTTTTTTTTTTACCTTATTCCCACACATATAGCACTGGTAAGCCTAATTCCCGGCAGACTCACACACCAGCGCTCACCATCCCTTTCTGTCTTCTTCCACAGCGCCTCGTGATCAAGGGCATCCCCGCCCGAAATGCATTGGGGATTATGTTCATTGAGTTGTACCCTTGGATTTACGCTGTTTGACGATATGCTTTGAATATCTCAAATGAATTATATTGAAATTCTTTAAACCCTACGTGGATTAAAAAACATTCAACTTTGATACATGTGTTGAATCATATTCATTGATCATCAACGGAGTGCCTATACAGGGGATGTATCCGCAGTTCGCTGCATACACTTCTCATTCTATCATTGATGTCACTGACCATGTCATGAATGATGTAATATGTGACATCATCAGCAGTGGATTGCGGGTGCGCGATATATAGTTAGTGCAACTAACTATATATGCGAATTTCAATGGTTTTGTGTGAGTAAAATAAGGTTTTGTAAATGCTAATTCCTAACTATATATGTTCTATAACCTATGGTTTTTTCAGTGAATATATATATATATATATATATATATATATATATATATATATATATATATATATATATAAAGTTCTGTGGGAGCAAGCGAAGCCGGCACTATCCTGTGGGACTTCTGTGGAAGTCTATAGGCTCTCTCGCTCCTCAAAGTCATCAGTAGGATTGCGGACACCCAGGAAATATTTTCTTTAACCTTGGGCCGAGGTGGGTCCCAATGGGACCCCCCAACTGGTCTAGGGGGACAGACAATAAAAGCACAAGTTCCTTCTGGAGCCCTTGCTCTCAATGGAGCATGATGGCTAACAGGGAAAACGCCCCCCCCCCCCCCCCCCCCTTGGTCAATCAAGTGATTTTTCCTGACCATGGGACTCTTGCAAGTCTCTCACAAACCTAATCGTACAGATATACAACGTTTTTTAACCTTAGTTTCCCAAACATTACTGAACGGATTTACACCAAATGACAAAAAGCACACTTTTGGGACCAAGTCCTATCTATCTGCCAAATTTGGTGTAATCCCATTTAGCAGTGTTGGCTGTAGCCCTTTCCTAAAATCCCTATGGAATTTGCATGGGGAAATTCTTTTTTAGGATCCCCTCAATTAAATGGCCCCTGCTTGTCGTATCTCCCCAAATCTTTTCAAAAAGGAGCTGAGGAAAAAAGATCATTTTTTGGGAAAGTTTTGTGAATATTAATGTTTTGTTTTGAGATACTTTTTTTAAACATTAAACTATATTTATTGTTATTTTTTCACTAATTTCAATCATTTAATTTCAGTTAACATTATTTTCTATGGTGTCCTATTTTAAGACCCTACCTCCATATATTCTATGGGGGGTCTTGCAGTGTCAGTGGTTGGCCATGTGTGGTGTTGGACTTACTACTGCTCATTTTTGGCAGTAGTCACTTTATGCTTGTAAATTTGGCCCCTTCACCCTTTTTCAGGGGGTGTGGAAGTGTTAGTCTAGTCTTGGTAGTAATTTTCTAATCAGATTTTGTAAACAGACCAAAGTAGTAAAGTTACTATAAAGTATAATAGTAAACGTTCACATGTGAATTATTCACACGTGTAAATTACCTTGTGGATATGTTTTATCACAGAGGAGTGTATGCGGAATGTATGTCTTGAGATGGATTAGTTAAAGTTTGGGCTTCATCCATACCCACCTTGCCAATATCAGGAGATTCCAACAGACAAATCGTGAAACTGCCAGTAGCTTTTGACACACATAAATCTGCGATGGCTGTGAACAAAAGCCCAGTGGAGCCTGAGGGGATTTCAACTGCATCGGGCTCCAATAGGCCTTTGTTTTACAAATTAGAACATTCTGCTCTCTAGGGGGTGGAATGTTCTAATAGCCTTAGGGCCCTCCATAGTGGGCTCTACTGGCCACTAAAGTCCCACTCCCTTGTTAAAGGCCCTCGCCTTCGACTTTGGCCTTCAACCCAGGAGCAGACCTTTAATGGCAGGTAGAGCCCACTACGGTGGGCTCTACGAGACACTGACCACTAAAATGTGATTTGTAAACAAGAGTAAAGGGACAAAGGAGCTCCTTGATGACCCCACTGAACACAAGACTTACTACATTCATAATGCATTCTCAATGCAGCAGGACTGGGTGTTCTGGAGCAGAATTTATGTTGCTTGGACTTTCAGTATCCTTATGTAATGCATGTACTGGATAGTATCTTAGGATGGTTTTTATTGATCAGATGCATTACTCACGATTGAAAAGATTGGAGATCCCTGATCTGTATGTTTTATGAACTATTCCCATTCATTGCTTTATGTGTGTACTGTCTTCCACGGATGTGTGTGTTGGGATGGGGAAGTTAATAGTGCCGTTGGTTGGACCTTGCCAGCATTGACCTTACTTATGTGTTCCAGTTAATGTTCATGAGCACTGGTTTAGGTGCAGCAGAATCTGTGATCAAATATGGGTTTGTTTCTTTGCAAAAGGGACACATTTTGGGACCACCCTTAAGACATTTGATTCTTTAAGCATTCTAAACCAAATTTTGCAAGCTCAAAGATGGCCCACTGAAAGCTGTTCCTTCACGTTTGATGCAAATTTCTTGGGAGGAAGGAGGTACTTAGGGTGCAAAAATGTGATTTCCTACAAAGTGAAGTTTCAACCTTAACTTCAGAGCAGAGACTGCCACTCTGTCACATACAGGGCAATACAACCATATTGTCTCTCTATGCACCCTCTTTACCACACATAGGATAGCCATAAAGCATGCTAGACATTAACAACCTTCAGGCAAACTCAGCTCTATAATTAGAAGTGTACTGTGAGACTTGTGCCATAACACATTGTTTACTACTAAAGGTAACTCCAATATCAGCAACCATGCACACTCAGTGAGCAGTGCAAAGGGGATTGCGTGGGAAATGTGGTTGCATTGCTAACCATAACAGGTGAATTTCTATAAGTTGTAGTTTCTCTAAAGTAACTACCATGCCCCATCAACTAAAGTGTTTTTCCATGGCTTATTATCATTCATTACTTATCTTCTGAGTACTTGATCATAACTCTTCTTCAACAACGTTTTTTTCTGTGTTGTGTTTGTTTGTGTATTTATATATTTGTATGTATCTAAGTATATGTCTATGGAACCCCCAAAATGGGGATTTAGGATGATATACACATTTTACCCATCATGGTTTATTATTGTACATGTTCATTTTGGCATACGTTGCTTAAAAGGGTATTTTACATACAAGATAGTGTTTTTTTTAATAAACAGGAAGTGTAATATTGGACTATACTATTTGATTGTCTGCTGTACAAAACAGAACAATACTTAATTACATATTTGAAAATATAGAAACAATTGAGATAAAGGTCTTGGTATACACACTTGAAGATTTGCTTAGTAACCATTCAAATAGTGGGATCATATTGGCCGGGAACTTTAACACCCAGAATCTGGGGACAGCAAATGATGCACTACTGCACAAGGATTGGGCTGGGATCTTACTAAATACTTTTTTAAACACGTACAGATTGAGGCCAATACAAGACCCACTACTCACCAACGACGCCATGAACAATGCTTCACAGGGGAAAACCAAACCCCCAATCGATTACATCTTCATGTGCAATCGCTTGCATGATCAAGCGGCAGCACTTCGAAACCCAGGGCTGCAGACTAGTGACCATCTTCCATTAGCCACAGCCATTTCGCTGCAAACAGCCAGTCTTCCGTACATTCCCCCCCCCCGGGCCATTCCAATGTAGAAGAAATTCACATACTTCTGAGAAGGCTAAAATGGAATAAAATAGACACAACTAGCCTGTTAAACTGGAAAAGTAATTGGCCCGTACTTGCGAAACACTTCGCAGCTGGCAATATAGCTGACAACTAGACTAATTTGGCACCAGAGCTGTATCGCCTTTTGTCAGGCAAAATACCACACCATCAGCAAGCTTGTGGAGAAAAGGAGTGCTGCCAAATTCAACCAAGATGTGAAAAAATTGCACAAAGCAAGTAGACCCTGAGACAAGCCAACCGTGAACATATGAGAGAGGGTAACGACAAAGCACTTCAAAATCGGTTGCTAGCAAGAAAAGCTCACAGGAAAAACCTATGGGACCACAAAAGGCAATTGCAAGACTCGCAATGGTTGCATATTTTCAGCCTGCTGACGTCCAATAGACAGGCTGAAATTTGGTCATATATCAATAGGTTGTCCGTCATGGCCACGACTGGCGCAATGGTGTCGCCAGTCACACATGGGTCTCCCATGGGATTATACTGTACTGCAGTGCTGCAGACCATAGACCAGTACACCATCAAAGAGTTTCTACTAATTCCAGTTCGATCAACTCTCATATAAGGTTCATGGAAGAACCATTTGAAACTTCTGAAGTAGGAAATCGGGTAACTCCAACATTGAAAAATATCAGAAAGGATGGGGCCCCTGGACACAATGGCCTGCCTGGAAGCCTCTTCAAAGAAGAAAGCAATTTCTGGGGAACCTTAATTACTTTATCAGTTCTGCCTGGATAACTCAATGGTGCCTGAAGCCTGGAAAGGCTCCTTGCTTCAGCCGATTCATAAAAAGGGCGACACTAGATACCCAACCAATTACAGGTTGATAGCCCTTTTGGATATTGAGGCAAAAGGATATGGAAACCTCCTCCTGCAAGATCTGCAAAACTGGGCTAATGATAATGGAATTCTCCCAGCATACCAGTCCGGCGTTAGGCCAGGAGTTTCGACACTAGACAACATTCTAGCCCTTGCCTGCCTGGTAGAACAGTGTACTAAGGAAAAACAGCCCCCACTCTTCGCCTGCTTTGTGGATTATTCTACAGCATTTGATGGTGTCAACAGGAATTTGCTGTGGAGGAAATTACAAGACTGGGGATTCCGATTACCCTGTTGAAAGCAATTTCTGCTCTCTGCACCAGAACTTGGGTACGAGTGAAAGTAACGACAAACTTGGTGTCCAAAAAAACCTACACAGACCGTGGTCTAAAACAAGGGTGCGTACTGGCACCCTTGCTTTTTAATCTCTACACTGCAGACCTTGGCGAAACAATTTCCAAAGTCAATTTGTTACCTCCGAAAATTGGGTCTACCAGACTGTTTCTACTGCAGTATGGAGACAACATGGTGCTCATGGACCATACCAAAACGGTTATGCAACATATACTGGATGCATTAAACATCTATAACAATGAAAATGACCCAAGAGCAAATGTAGGGAAAACAAAGGTAGTCATTTGCGAACAAACTAAAAAAAAAATGGAGAATGGGTAACCTGAAAATAGCAACAACAACTAAATACAATTACTTAGGTGTTTGGATAATGAGCAGTGGGAAGTCTGCAGCACACACTGCAGCCATTGCATCAAACGCCAAGACAGTGACGTATGCCCTTTGCAAACTGAACTCCAAACTAAGTAGCCCAACAACTGGACCCATTAGAAAGGTTATAAGAGCCAAGTTACTCCCTTCAATTACATATGGCCAACTAGCATTTCCCGCGGCATCAATTAACATCATGGAACGCACCAATTGTCGGGCATTTAAACAGATCTTTCATATACCCGCCCATTCTCGGAACACCTTGGTATGTCTTGAATTTGGGCTAAATAAACAGCGCTATAAACATTGGGCATCGTTTGTTCGGTATTATCGAGGGGTTTGTGCTGCCCCCCCAAACACAATGAAGGCAATCTTGAAGGAAATTTTGGTGAAAAGTAACAACTTGTGGGCCAATGGCCTTCTAACTGCTTGCACTGAATTTCACCTTGACTTGTCCAACTGGCAGTATTTTATTTATCAACCCAGAATCTTAAAAAACATTTTAAAGAAACAAGTTAGATTGCTACCAAGGAAGAGGACTTGAAGTTCAAGTTCAAGTTCAAGTTCAAGTTCAGAGATTTATATAGCGCACTACTCACCCAGAGGGTCTCATGGCGCTTGAGGGAGGGGTGTGCTTTATTTATCGAATATCCAAGTTTTTAGTTGCTTTCTGAAGGCGAGGTGGTTTTGTGTAAGGCGGAGGTGGGGAGGGGGGGGAGAATTCCAGGTTTTGGCCGCTAAGTAGGAGAAGGATCTTCCCCCCATGGTGGATTTATGGATGCGCGGAATGGCGGCGAGGGCTTGATTGGATGATCGTAGTTGGCGGGAGGGGGTGTAGAAGGACAGTCGCGTGTTGAGGCATTCAGGTCCTTGGTCGTAGAGGGCTTTGTGTGCGTGGGTGAGGAGGTGAAACATTATTCTCTTGTTGACGGGGAGCCAATGAAGGTCTTTCAGGTGGCCGGAAATGTGAGCTTGCCGAGGGATGTCCAATATGAGTCTGGCTGAGGCGTTTTGGATGCGTTGGAGCTTCTTCTGTAGTTTGGCTGTTGTTCCAGCGTAAAGGGTGTTTCCGTAGTCCAGTCGGCTGGTGACCAGTGCGTGGGTGACCGTCTTTCTTGTTTCGGTGGTGCTCCAACGGAAGATTTTTTTGAGCATGCGGAGGATGTTGAAGCAAGATGATGAGACGGCGTTGGCTTGTCTGGTCATCAAGAGGGCGGAGTCCAGGATGAAGCCCAGGTTACGTGCGTGATCAGTAGGTTTGGGTGCGGTTCCCAGGGCCGGTGGCCACCAGGAGTCGTCCCAGGCAGAGGGGGATGAGCCTAAGAGGAGGACTTCCGTTTTGTCTGAGTTTAGTTTAAGACGGCTGTTCTTCATCCACTCAGCTACTTCTTTCATTACTTCGTGTAAGTTGGTTTTGGCGGTGTATGGGTCTTTGGTGAGGGAGAGGATCAGCTGGGTATCGTCAGCCTAGGAGATGATGTTGAGGTTGTGTTAGTGGGCGATGGATGCGAGGGGACTCATGTATAAGTTGAAGAGGGTGGGGCTGAGTGATGATCCTTGTGGTACGCCGCAGATGACTTCAGTGGCCTCTGATTTAAAAGGGGGGAGGCGGACTCTTTGGGTTCTTCCAGCGAGGAACGAGATGATCCAGTCCAATGCTTTCCCTTGTATTCCGATGTTGCTGAGGCGTTGAATGAGGGTGTTATGACAGACTGTGTCGAAGGCTGTGGAGAGGTCGAGTAGGATGAGGGCAGCTGTTTCTCCATTGTCTAGTAATGTTCGGATGTCGCCTGTTGCTGCGATGAGGGCGGTTTCGGTGCTGTGTTTGGCTCGGAAGCCGGACTGTGAGGGGTCGAGGGATTTGTTGGATTCTAGGAAGGCGGCGAGTTGACTGTTGACGGCTTTCTCAATGACTTTGGCAGGGAATGGGAGGAGTGAGATGGGGCGGTAGTTCTTAAGTTCAGTGGGGTCTGCTGTGGGTTTCTTCAGAAGGGCGCTGAGTTCGGCATATTTCCAGCTTTCCGGGAAGGTAGCGGAGTTGAAGGAACAGTTGATGACACGCGGAGATGGGGTGCAATGATGGAGTCTGCTTTGTTGAAAATGTGGTGAGGACATGGGTCGGTTAGTGATCCTGAGTGGATGGAGTTCATCAGGTGGATGGTATCTTCAGTGGTGATTGGGTTCCAGGCGAAAAGGATGTTATAGTGCGGTATTGGTTCGGAGGTGGGTGGAGTGGGCTGGTCTTCGGACTGGTTTTCAAAGCTGTTATGTATGTCGGCGATTTTGTTGTGGAAGAATGAAGATAGAGAGTCGCAAAGGTCTTGGGAGGGAGTGATGTCGTTGGTGCCGGCGGTGGGGTTGGTAAATTCTTTGACGATGTTGAATAGTTCCTTGCTGTTTTGGGCATTGTTGTCGAGTCGATCCTTGAATGCTGATTTCCTGGTGGATCGGATCAGTTGGTGGTGTTTGCGGGTGGCGTTCTTGAAAGTGGCCAGGTTGTCAGTGGTAGGGTTTTTTCTCCTGGCTTTCTCGAGAGTGCGGCAGAGCTTCTTGGATTTCTTAAGGTCATCGTTGAACAAGGGGGCTTTTTTGTTATTTTGCTTGAATAGATGGTTCTTCAAGGGTGCAAGTTCGTCGGCGCTGTGGGTGATCCATTGTGTGAGGTTGGTGGCTGCTTGGTTTGGGTCCGAAGATATGGCAGGGGGGTTTTGGTGGAGCGAAGTGAAGAGCTGGTCGGTGGTGATTTTGTTCCAATTTCTTCGAGGAATAGGATGCGGGGGGTTGTGGGTCGTAGTTTTTTTGTAGCTGAAGTGGACGCAGCTGTGGTCCGTCCAATGGAGTGTTGTGGTGTGATCGAAAGAGGTGAAGATAGGGTCGAGCGTGTGCCCGGCAAGGTAGGTGGGGGTGTCAACAAGTTGTTTGAGAGTGAGACCGAGATTGTCCAGGTTGTCCAGAAGGGAGGTGGTGTTGCTGTCGTTTTTCTTTTCCAAATGGAAGTTGAGGTCTCCCAGTAGAATGTAGTTTTTGGAGGTGAGGGCATGTGGGCTGATGAAGTCAGTGATGTCTTCACTGAATTGTGTGCGGGGTCCTGGTGGTCTGTAGATGAGGGTGCCTCTGAGTGTGGTCTTGGGGTTGATGTGGATCTGGAAGTGAAGGTGTTCGGCGGTAGCGAGGTTATCGTCGGAGCTGGTTGTGATGCGGATGGTGTTCTTATGGACGATGGCGATGCCTCCTCCTGTTTGGTTGATGCGGTCCTTTCGGATGATCTTATAACTCTCTGGGATGGCTATGGCGATGTCGGGTGCTGAAGAGGCGTTCATCCAGGTTTCTGTAAGGAAGGCGACGTCCGGTAAAGTGGTGTCGAGTAGGTTCCAGAGTTCAATGGAGTGTCTGTGGACCGAGCGGGTGTTCAACAGGATGCACTTGAGGTGGTTAGGGTCAGAGTTATGTCTGGAGTTAGTGGATTTAGTGTGGGTCCTGATGCAGTCGAATTTGCAGGAGTGGCAGGTGAAGGGTCCATGGGAGTGTCCTGGGGCAGCTTGGTAGCATTGTGGTGTGCGGCCGGGGTTAAGTGCTGAGAGGGTTGTGGCGTTGTATGTAATGCGGGTGGCTTGGATTTTGCGGGGACCAGGGGATCTGGCGCTGGGCGCGGTCCAGGCGCGGACGGGCGTAGACGGGCTTACCTTTGGCGCACCTTCGGCGCGACCGCTGCGCGTGAACGCTGCACGCAAAATCATCTGTCATAAGAGGTTAGTGGGGGGGGGAGGGGCGATGGAGGAGCAGCTCGGAGGCAGGAGCGGGGTGGAGGCCCGGGCAGGGAGGCATAACAACAACAACAAAATGGCAGGCAGCCTAAAGCGAAACAGGACGCTAATGCGATGCAAATGGCAGTGGCACCGGTACAATCAGGCACACCTCAAAATCTACAGGCAGCGCAGCACAAATGAATCTGTACTAACAGCGCACTTTGGCAATCTAGCGCTACGATGTAAAAATGAATAAAATGAATAAGCAATCAAGGCAGTCTAGCGCTACGATGTCAGAATGAATAAAATGAATAAGCAATCAAGGCAGTCTAGCTCTACGATGTCAGAATGAATAAAATGAATAAGCAATCAAGGCAGTCTAGCGCTACGATGTCAGAATGAATAAAATGAATAAGCAATCAAGGCAGTCTAGCGCTACTATGGAAATGAACAAATTAATCCGGCAATAACAGCAGTGATGCGCTACGATACCAGGCTGCAGGCAGGCAGGGTGGGGAGCAGCGTGGGGAGCGACCATGTCTGTAGGGAACAGGAGGGTCACAGCGCTATCGCGTGAGAGCGGGCCTAACAGTATCAGTGGGAGGGAGGAGCAGCTGGGAGCCGGGAGCGGGGTGGAGACCCGGGCAGGGAGGCACAACAACAACAACAAAATGGCAGGCAGCCTAAAGCGAAACAGGAAGCTAATGCGATGCAAATGGCAGTGGCACCGGTACAATCAGGCACACCTCAAAATCTACAGGCAGCGCAGCACAAATGAAACTGTACTAACAGCGCACTTTGGCAATCTAGCAATACGATGTAAGAATGAATAAAATGAATAAGCAATCAAGGCAGTCTAGCGCTACGATGTCAGAATGAATAAAATGAATAAGCAATCAAGGCAGTCTAGCGCTACGATGTCAGAATGGATAAAATGAATAAGCAATCAAGGCAGTCTAGCGCTACGATGTCAGAATGAATAAAATGAATAAGCAATCAAGGCAGTCTAGCGCTACTATGTCAGAATGAATAAAATGAATAAGCAATCAAGGCAGTCTAGCGCTACTATGGAAATGAACAAATTAATCCGGCAATAACAGCAGTGATGCGCTACGATACCAGGCTGCAGGCAGGCAGGGCGGGGAGCAGCGTGGGGAGCGACCACGTCTGTAGGGAACAGGACGGTCACAGCGCTATTGCGTGAGAGCGGGCCTAACAGTATCAGTGGGAGGGAGGAGCAGCTGGGAGGCGGGAGCGGGGTTGAGACCCGGGCAGGGAGGCATAACAACAACAACAAAATGGCAGGCAGCCTAAAGCGAAACAGGAAGCTAATGTGATGCAAATGGCAGTGGCACCGGTACAATCAGGCACACCTCAAAATCTACAGGCAGCGCAGCACAAATGAAACTGTACTAACAGCGCACTTTGGCAATCTAGCGCTACGATGTAAGAATGAATAAAATGAATAAGCAATCAAGGCAGTCTAGCGCTACGATGTCAGAATGAATAAAATGAATAAGCAATCAAGGTAGTCTAGCGCTACGATGTCAGAATTAATAAAATGAATAAGCAATCAAGGCAGTCTAGCGCTACGATGTCAGAATGAATAAAATGAATAAGCAATCAAGGCAGTCTAGCGCTACGATGTCAGAATGAATAAAATGAATAAGCAATCAAGGCAGTCTAGCGCTACGATGTCAGAATGAATAAAATGAATAAGCAATCAAGGCAGTCTAGCGCTACTATGGAAATGAGCAAATTAATCCGGCAATAACAGCAGTGATGCGCTCTGATACCAGGCTGCAGGCAGGGCGGGGAGCAGCGTGGGGAGCGACCGTGTCTGTAGGGAACAGGACAGTGAAGGAACTAGAGTCATCCAGCAGTAATATCAGGCAATTAGCTAGTTCCTTCGACGATAAACTGAGCCAGCCATACCTTGACTCCGCCCTGAATAAGGCAATTTTAAAGCAAATTCTGTTAGTGAGGTTGATTGTACTACCGATGAAAGACATCAACATCCGTTGAAAAACATTAGAGGTAGTCACTACTTGCAGATTGTGCCACCGCTATGAGGAATCCATGGCCCACATGGTCTGCATATGTCACCGTTTGAATTATGCACGTTGCACTTTACTGAAACCCTTCTTTTTAAAATATGGGATATGCATCTGTACAGATGCCATAAAACTTCTCTTCAAGCTGGAGATCCCAATGGAACTAGCAAGATTAGCAAAATTTGCCGACAAGGTGAAATAACTATTACATAACGACTCATTCAAAGACTAGAGACAAACTGTAGTTTTAATCTTGCGTTCCCACCTTTTTCTTAAAGTAGCAATTACCAGAATGTTTTAAAGAAATGATTATGTCTTATATATGACTAACAGTGTTGTTAAATGAAATGACCATGTTTTAGCTATGCTCAAAAAGTGTCTGGACGGAGTACTCTCCAACCAGCCTTTTTCCTTTTGTTAACAATTTTAATAATTGAAACAATAAACAAATACAATACAATACAATATAGAAACAATTGTGTTTATCCCATAAATATGAATTTACAGCACATGCAGGATACTTTTCTGCATAATGTGCATATAATGGCAAAATAGGTTTTCCAACTCAAAGAAATAAAAATAATACCACCAGAGTATATGCCAAATAATGCCACGTACTTTGCCTTATCTTGCCGCATTATTTAGATAATCCTGCTCTATGATTTGGTCCTCTATTGCTGCAAAATCCTAGAGTTCATCACAATGGTAAAACTTGGCACATGTTGATAAAACTTACACCTCACAGGGACCTGTGTGATATTTTCCACATTTCCTTGGTCCCTTTAAAATATGGGTTTTATACCACTGACTTTTTTGCAATAAAAGCAGCCAAAGATATAGTATACATGGTGATGCGTAGACTGTAATGTTCTATTTATTTCCATTGTTAAGTGTGGGGATGGGCCATGGTTTAGAAGGCAGCAATGTTCTTTACCTGATACCACTATGTTTTCAATAGAATGTTCAACATATAGCAAACAAAATACCTTAATAAAAGCAGCTATTTATTGTTAAATATACACAGAGGAGTGGCTCCTACCGGATGGGGGTGGTGAGGTGGGGGGTGTGGGACAGATGTAAAACACTTATCTTGCTACGGCAGGCCGCCGCCTCTCCTCCATCCTCTTCTTATTTTCTTCTTGTCGGGAGTCCAGCAGCAGGAAGCATCCGGGCTCCCAGGCTCCCCTAAACCAACCACAATGCTAGACTGCAGCATTGTGATTGGCCTGAGTGCCTTGGTTCGATGCTTAGATTGGGAATCGGAGCTTGGGCATAATCTTCACCCAGGCTAGAATACAGCCTGGGTGGAGAACATGCAAAGTGCTCATGAATGTTTGGCCGGCCTGAGACGTCCGGCCAAACATTCATGCGCATTTGGAGTGAGCAAACCACTCCTCCACCGTCCCCTGCAATGTCAGCAAAGCAGCCCCACATCACACCAGGAAAGGGAAAACTAAAATGATAATAACGTTGGTTATTATCATTTTAGTTTTGCTCTAACTACTGCTTGCATTGCAGAGGAGTGGAGCGACGCTCCTCCGCCTTAGCGGAGAGGCTGCCGCCGTTGAATACACATCGATTTCTCATTGAATTACTACAAAATGATTAAATAAAAAATAGACAAGAGCTACTAGCATCTATAAACATAACCTGCATTGCATGGTGCCTTTTTTAATTTTGTGTTTGAAATGGACTTATGATCTTCCCATGTCACCCTGTTTTTCCTTCATTTGAAATTCTAGAAAAAACACAATAATCATAAACATAGTCCATGCATTTACTCTCATTGACTTATTTGGTTACAATATTAAACTCACCTTAAAGAGCTTTTCATCCATCTATACTTTCCAAATGACAAAATGCAGATAACTTTCAAATATCAGTTCCAATTCGAATTTAACAGTAGAATCTGAGTAGCTCAGTCATGCTTATTCTAAGAGACCTACTTACAAAACCCAGAGACGTCTGGAGTGGGTAGGCAAAAAACTCCGCCACAGCTGAGTAGGCAAGATATCCTATTTATTGGATGTTGGTTAATCAAGCTTGAAGGACAATTTTCTAATAATAGTGCATAAAACCTTTTCTAAATTTCCTTGGACAGTTATTCCATGTCTTAAACACGCTGTCTATCGAGAACGGAGATTTAAACCCAATAGACAAGGTACTTATTCACTCAGAGTGTGAGGAAGATATCGTTGCAATACATATTGCACCCAATGTAAGACATACTCTGACAGTTAGACTATTGAAAAATGGGTTAGCACCCAGAGGAGGTGTAGTAATATTTGTGATAGAGGCACACAAAGATTTCAAAGCAGAGGTATTCTACTCATGGATTAACTTTTCATTATTATAAACATGAAGAAGTTCCTGGGGCCTACAATCCGTTTGGGGAGATTGAGATTCCGCTTACTGGCGCCCAACCCATACAAGAACAAGAGCAAGGCTTGGTCCTTTAGGAAGACTAGGAGCAACATGGCTGATAGTAGCGACCTATACACCACATCCAGACATTGACACAATACCAGGCGATGAATTTCTTGTTCAACACAAAGAGTTGATAAAACTCTACAGAAACATGACACACGTCGTCTTAAGGACACTGGGGTTCCAACCAGCCGTAATTACAACTACTGCAGCTCCTACACCGAGCACAGGTACTAAAATTACTCCGCAAACATTACAAGCAGTAATGGACAAAGTGCCCAGAAAACATGAACAAATTCTTTCTGGGTAGCTCAGAAAATAACCCAGTTAGAAGCAGTATTCCCAAATACAACACCATTTGAAAAACACAGAATGTTAACAATCTGCTTGCCCATGCGGATTACACCACAGTTAGAGGATTGTACCTCTTGGGGTACAGTCTTTGCTGCCATATATACCAGAACTCATGGCATTCCTTCATTAGCAGTAATACCAAATGTATTAAGACAAATACAAAATGAGTACGGAGCAGAACCTGCCCTAAACTTAGGGAAGATGTTATTAAATAACTACGAACAGGTATCAGCAATAATACTAGCTACAGGAGTTCTCTCCATTAGAACAGGTGAATGAACTACCCAAAATAATTGAAACTGCATATGCAGAATTAGACAGGGATAGTTTGGGGGGAAGAGCTTTAAAACCTCGACTACAGGGCTGTCCCAAAAAGGCCCCCCTGTAAGCAGATACCTACTTCTTCTAAAAAGAAGTGTGATAATAAAAAGGAAAACTCTAAAGACTAGAAATCTCAGTACCAAGGTAGGTCTCTTCCACAGGAGCCCTCTGAAAAGAGGTACATCCTTAGAAATAAGGATAATATTAGGAAACCTGACAGGTATCAGGATACTGATACACGTTCCTCTCGTTCCTTTCAGGGCTTGAAGAAAAGCTCAGAAAGAGAAGGACAGTCAAAAAATAGAGAGGAGCGCACACAGTCCAGAGACAAGCAGCACGCTCAAGACTTTACTTCTAAAAAAGAAGATAAGCAAAATCTAAAACCTCAATTTAAGAAAAAGAAAGTTGCTGGTCTGAAAATCAGACATGCCCAGAATTCTGAGGACAAAACTTCTGAATGAGGAATGGGCTCTGATGATGTTAGACAGTGCGACAGGAGTAACAATAGCTTGCCTGAATCTGAAGGAAATTCTGGTGAGAACAGAGTTGAATGATTACATCACGGTGGAAACACCAGACACCAGGGTGAGTGTTCCACATAAGTTATATGAAATAACACTCCGGATGGAGGGGGACAAGCCCAGGAAAGTAAAAGGTCTTTTTTGGAAGAACTTATCATCTGGTTATAACATCCTGTTAGCAGAACAAGATTGGCTACCTGTATTCGTAATGGAGTGCCCCAGGGGAGAACGTATAATTTTTCCTGCATTTTCCAACCACATTTCCGTTCACCTTAAACGTACATATGCACAGGAGTGGGCATGCAGGGTGGGATGAGAACTCAACCTACCATATGATCCTGTTAAAAGTTTCACCTAATGCTCAGAGGCAATATCCAATAAAGCAAGAAGCTAAAAAACAGGTCAGGGTGATCTTAGATCAACTTGAATACCAGGGGGTAATTGAAAAATGTACCTCTCCAATAAACAATCCTTTGTTTCCTGTTGCTAAACCCGACAATACATATCGTTTAGTTTTAGATTACAGAGATATAAACTCATGCACAAAGACATTTTCTTTCCAAAACGCACATAGTGCTGCATTAATGAATAACATTGTGTGCAAAAAATACAAAACCACACTCGATATCTCAAATGAATTTTTCTGCCAATATTTAGCACCTGAAATCAGGTATCTGACTGTATTCAGTGTGTTAGGGTTGCAACAACAATTTTGTCGACTAGCACAAGGGTATAAGAATAGCCCTGGTGTATTTTCAGCAAGAGTAACAGAGTTACTTCAAAAATTTGATGAAGAAGCGTTGTCCTGTGTGGATGACATTTATCTGACAGATGACGACTTAGATAGGCACTTGACCAGGGTAAGCATCATTACTATGGGATGTGCTAGAGAGGGCTGCTAATGAAACTTTAAAAAATCAAAAATAGCCCACCTCAATGTCCTATTTTGGGATATGAGCTGTCAAGTGAAGGCAAAAGCCTGGCAGCTAACTTTTTAGAAAAGTGTGCGCTGTTCCAGCCTCCAAAATCAATAAAAAATGTTACAATCAATACTATGTTTCCTAAATTTCGGCAGGACATACATTTTAGATTACGCACAAAGGGTAAAACCTTTCTATAACTTCACAAAATCTGACTTTTCAGTCTGAAATTGGACACAAGAACATACTAATATTCTTCGTTTACTCCGGAAAGACATGATTGCTTCCAAACACTTCCAAACACTCGTAAACGTACGCCACTTATTGATCCGAATAATTACGGGTACACTTATTTGACCTTTAATGAAGGAGAAACTGTACCAATCGCTTACGAATCACACCTGTACACAAATGCAGAACTGTGTTTCACTTCAACAGAAAAAATACTGATAGCCGTTCAGACTGCTGAAGCAAAAGAAAGAGCACTGGCTCAGGGGAAACACATTATTGTCTTAACTCCAGTACCAGCTTTAGAAGCAGTTACAAAGGCCAGCATCCCTAGTGCAAAAGCGTTACATCCAAGATGGATACAATGGGCTAATTCTCTTACTGCAACATATCTTGAATACAGATTTGATCCAAGTTTGAAAACACAAGAATTCCTGCAATATGAACAAGAATATCCTCTACCTAATGAAATCTTGCCTCTAGAACAGTATAAATATATTATTTATACTGACGGATCTGCACAACCAGCCATAGGAAGTATGCAGCAATATTTTTCGGCATGTGCTATTGTTAAAGGTCTCATGCGTGATGGCAAGTTCCATCCTTGTTGCACAAAAACGCAATCTCTAGGAGACTGCACTGCTCAGTTTGCAGAATTAAAGCACTAATACTGACACTTGTAAATACGGATCACAAATTCCCCACACTAATCATGTGTGATTCTTTTTACTGTGTACAGTCATACAATTAGTACTTACAGCATTGGGAGCCGAATGGGTTTAATCCCTTGCGCGCTGGCCGAATTTTTGCGCAGTGTGGGCAAAATGAAGAGTGTGCGGGTTTGGACGGCCAGGGGGATGTCCTCTGCACACGTACACCGCGACGTGTGACGGCCAGGGACCATCTTAAGCACACAAGGGGTTAAAGAAGCAAAAAGAGGCACAATTAAGCACAAAATGATTTGGGAACAGGTAGCAGAATTGAAAGCCGAACTACAGAGGACACATGTGATCCATACACTGAGTCATCAACGTGATGGCGTTCACCCTGAAGGGAATTCATTGGCTGATGAAGCTGCAAAGGGGGCTGTTTGCATGGCTTCGGTAGCTACTCTGACTTGTTCAAACACAAGAATAGACGGAAATATTATGGTATCTGTCATCGCATCATGTAAAGGCAGCACAGCAGTACCTAAAAAATGTCCACTCAAATGCTCCTACAAGTTAGAGGTACAAAACATTCCATATGCTCAGATTCCTGGAGTGGGGGATAGAGTAATACCAAATATGGATCGTAGGAAAGGTTTAATACTAGCTGCACACAAGGGTTTGGGCTCAACGCACAGAGGCGTTACAGCGACCATTTCTTTACTGAAACAGCGCTATTGGTGGCTAGGGTTAACTAAGCAAACAAAAGACTATGGGCCAGATGTAGGAAGGCAAATACCGGTCGGTATTTGAAGATGGAGATGTAGGGGCATGTTAAAATACAGGTTCGGTAATTTTATCGAATCTGTAATTTTACGGATTCTGTAAAATACAGAATCGGTAAAATTACCGATTCTGTATTTTGACATGTAGGTAGCACTGCAATCAGTGCTACAGGGGTTTAAGAATTCGTTATTTACCACCAACTAGAAGTTGGTGGTAAATAATGAAAACACTTTAAAAAGCATTTTTTTTGCTTTTTAAACAGTGCCATGTTGCAGACATACATGCCCTAAGGGCATGTATGTCTGCAACATGTGCACCCATGCACAATTGAGGAGTGCAACAGGGTGTCAAAGTGACACCCTGTCACCCTTCAATGTTTCCCCCAAATACCGAATCGGTATTTACCGATTCGGTAATTGACATTCATTCCCATGGGCCTCCAGGCCCATAGGAATGGATGGCAATTACCGAATCATACCGATTCGGTAATGAAATCGGTAAATTTACCTAAATCCTGATTGCCAGTTCCTAAATACCGAATCGGTATAATTCGGTATTTAAGAATCGGTAATCTGGGATTGCCTACATCTGGCCCTATGCCTCAAAATGCGACATGTGCCAGCAGATGAAAGGCTCCACCGTTGCACACCAAGCACAGACGCCATTCCTGAAATCTGAAAAACATCTTGCATGTGTGTACTTGGACCACTGCAACCCCATACAAATGGACGGGGCTTACAGATATATCATGGTTGCAGTGGATTCATGCTCGAGATTCCTATGGGTATGGCCTCAGCGTTCGGCTGACGCTCAAACTGTTTAAAAGATTTGCGAGTTTTTATCGGTACATACGCAGTTAGTATGTTACATTCTGACCGCAGCCCTGCGTTTAGCTCTCGGGCTTACAAAGAGGCCATAAAAGGAATGGGCGTAGCATTGCGGTTCTCATCTCCATACCATCCTGAGGGAAATTTGGTTGTGGAGAGAAAAAAACTGGACTTAAAGCAATCTTTAACAGGTAGGGTAATAGACAAAGACGGTAGTTGGGTCACACACCTTCATGGGGTACAGCGGGCATTAAACAACCAGCCAAGAAGCTCTCCAGGGGGTGTCACACCATATGAGGTCCTCTTTGGGACACAAATGTGAGTACCTGATCTTGATTGTGAAGGCTCATTGGCGGATGAAAAAGATAATTTGATAACCATGATTGTTTGGCTGTTTTACAGGATCTAAATGAATCCAGGACAAAACAAAGCAATGTCCATCTAAAGCAGACCGCCACTGAGGAAGTGAAGGTAGTCACGGCAAGACCTGTCTGGATTCCAAAAGTCGGGGATCTGGTCAGAGAGAAAATTGCAGATAAAAAGGAATTTGGGCCCTCTTACAGAAAACCTGTACCAGTCTTTACAGTACACGCAACAAGAACTGTGCTGCTCCCACCTCTTGCTGGAAAAAAGAAGAAAAGATTTGTCTCAATCGACTTGATCAAACCACACTATGTGGCCGATACTAAACAGTAGGCCTAGTGGACTTGGCTGTAGCAGACACCCTCTTCTAGCTACAATCCAAGAAGTTCAAACAGAAAAGACTCATCACGTTTAAAGAGCCACCTGTAAGGAATGAAGGACTAAGCAACAATGCAATGGAACTTGTTCCACTTTAACCAGACATTTAAAATCAAAATGAAAATCAGAATAATTCACAAGTTGCAATTAGACCGAATACAGATGTCTACATCGACATGCCTCGTCGAGAGGAAAATAAAATTTCAACTAATCCCAATGCAATTCCTACAATTGATCGAACAGCTTATGGCTATTTCATTAACTTTGATACGTTTTCTCTGGATCCAAGTGAGTCGGAAAAACGCCATCCAAAACACCATTCAAGCAAGAATTATAAAACTTTTTTCTATTTCTTCAAAAGACATACCTGGTATCACCTTGGATTGAACTCTGGGTAATTTCTGGGATATTGTTTTTTTCTTTTCTGGCTAGGCTTAGTATTGACATTGTAGTATGCTTATCAATGGACACTATCTACAACAAGGTTCCACAGCCCAATAGGTCAGCATCCTACTGAAGCCACATCCATCATCACACTGTGAACAAAGGGACTTGTCATCAGTGAACATTACAGCTGTTCCTACACCAGATGGTATAGTATGGGACAAGGTTGATTTCAACCTTTTCGGCCCGACCAAACTTTTAAAAATTAATCATGAATTTAAAAACTCATTAAGTGATTTCATTACCTCCAGTACATTTTCTGATGATTGGGACACTGAAACAGTAAATAACATGTTGTCTGATTTTGAGAAAACTGATTCATTTTCTAATAATGAAATGTTGGAGGGTTCTTCAGACTATGACAAATTGTACTGTTACCATCAATATGGTCATCATTTTCTGCACCAATCCATTTCGACTAGGAATGTTTTTGAGTGCCATCAGTGGGAACATTGCCCAACACCCCCGAAAAGTAGTTCACAAATGTTTGCACAGAAATGTGCATACTTTTCAGGGTTTAACACCACAGACCCAGCCTCATTTTATTATAAGGTTGTACCAACATCAGCACTGAAAATTATGTTGACAAACACTAAACAGATTTACTCTGCTCCCTTTTTGGCCCAATTGTCTGAACAGGGTTTCAACCTATGGAAAGACAAAATTGACTCAAAATCGATTTGGGGTCCAAGGGACTGGCAGGTCCAGGGTACAGAGGCACTATTTAGAGCATGCCTCATTCCACAGCAGATGATCTTTTTAAATGATAGTGTGCAACAGACATTCTGTCTTGGAATAGCCAAGATAAAGGACCTGAACACTCCAAAATTTCCTACACCAACACTGGGGTGGCTGAATTCTTCTACTAAGGACGGGGCAACAGTTGATGATGTACTAAAGTACAATAGATCAGGCCAAAATTAGAAGGAATGGGTGGTTTGGCCCTTGGACACAAACATGTCATAAACAGTTCCTGCACATCACCAAAAGACTCAGTATGCATAGGCCAGACCCAGGATATGTACAGAGAGAACATCCAGGGGTAGTGACATCCTACAGTGTTGGGAAGTTGTGCCTAGAATGGCTAGAAACCTCAGCACTTGCAGAAGTGAAATGACACTTATCTTTACTCTCACAAGACATGGATCTTAGGGACTTTTTACTAGGACCTAGGAAACAACTTATAAAATGTTTCATACATGCAGGCATTTATGCTGCCTACAATTAAATCTGGAAGATTTTCCAACAAGAAGCCGGAGAGAGAATATAGGAAATAGACCGTATAAACTTAGAAAAAAGCTTTAGCTGTGGTGGCTAATCGGTTAACAAATTTGACCTCCAGAGTATATTCATTGGGCAACATTGTATCTTCTGCTATTGACATACTGGAACATGATTTAGGCATATTACAACACAGCCAATCACAGTTACGTTCTATTATGTTTATGTTATTGACCTGGACGCTGCAATCTTTGCGTACAGGCTTTGTGCCTTGGCGTTTTATAAACAGTATGTCTCTGTTTTCAGAATACTATCTAACTGATACACAGATAGAAATGCCACAAAGGGGAGCAAAATATAAAATGCTGCAAATTGAAAAACTGGACAGGCTACCATTCACAGTGGCCGAATTACCATCCACAAAGTGGCTAATCCACGGCCAAATCATTCTCCTGGTCACTACCTTTCAGTTTCACTATTGCCTTGAGCATAGGCAGGCAGGCAAATATGAAAGGTTGGGTAAAGAATACATTAGGAAATCCTGACCTCGGATGAAGATGATGGGTCGTATCATTAATATGTCAGATAGGAGCAGTTTTGTACACTTATTTAAAACCATAGGATCAGGACTCCTTTACACCTTCCAGACAATCCTCGAAATTATTCCTAACTTTATACGCTTCATATTTGAAAGCATTTTCGGGGGTCTACCTCTGATCCTGCTTGCTATTGCTGGAATCCTGATTGTTGTTTACCTGCCACTCAATGGACAGACCACCCGCCAGCGAGATTGCAAAAGCTCTCCTGGGAAGATATTACCATGAGCGAATGGTACAACATCTGAGTGCACCTCGCCTTCGAGAGCTAAGTGCTTCTTGGTTCCTGTCATTCAGACCAGTCTTCGAAGACTGCACCATCCCTGTTTTCTGATGCCTGTTTTGCGGAGGAGAATGCGAGTTGGACATCTGTCTGACACCTCTAACGGAGACGCCAATGGACTTAGACTGCAGGCTGGAACCATTGCTGTCCCATGCTCGTTTCTGTCCTCAGCGTATTCCCATATTAACACATGCATTCCTCGAGGTTCCGCAGGTGCCCTTAACTGAGTTGGATTTCAGCTCCACCCTTGGCACCGAGGTATCGACTACAGCACCGGCTGCCTCTCCAACAGCTGTTGGCAGCACCGAGTTTCATCTATGCACTCTTGACGTGCTATGCAAGGTACTACAATGTTTGTCCCCTATGGCAGCAGGCAGCGACAATGTTATGTCTCCCAGCCAGGACATATAATCTGAATCTGGCTAACCATGTGCTGGGAACAAAATCAGTTTTTCTTTCTCCTTTTTCTCAAAATAACTTTTTTCAAATTGACACTTTAGATAACAAAACATGGCCTTCTAAGTACTCATGTAGTAGTTCAACTTGTGTGATCGAACTCATTTAGAACTGTGATTTGTGGAACTTTACTACACTGTCAAACATTTTTTTCTCATCTTTTAAAATGTTTTAAATGATTTTGTAATGTGTTTAGAAACATTTTAAATGAATGCTTGATAATTTTATGCACTGACACCGTTATCAATGTGTATCTCAAATGTGTATTATTATTGTTAGGTATTAGGTGGAGTGGGTGTTATATTTTATATTGGTAACCTGATATAGGTCCAGGGAACATCGTACACTTTTCCTACATCATCTCCTCGTCATTTCATATAAACTAGCCTTATAAGGACATAACCCCAAAGAAGGACAGAATGCCTTGTATGGACATAACGCCTTATAAGGACTGCAGCCTTTTATGGACTAAACCTTTCACCTAGTTCCATGCAGAGGGTGGGTTATTCCTAATCGATATTGCTAAGACGCCACCCTTAGCACATATGAATAATTTATGAATAGACTCTCCAGGAGGTACACTTCACCTCTCCCATCGAAGCACAATGTTTAATCCCCAACGACATCCTCATACTGAACAATGGGTAACACACGCATATAGACTGTATAAATACAGTACAATAAGTTCTTATTGTAAACACGCCCAACTGTTTCTTCTGTGTATCTCTCTGAGAGTAAACCAAGCAAGTACGAGTGACTGGGTGAAATAGTATATTGTTTACACAAGTCTGAAGAATCAGGGTTTGTTGTGTTCTGAGGTTGTCAAAACTGAATCTCTCTGATAATAGGAGATTCTGGTGGCACTGCGAGCTAGCTAATGCAAAACATAGGCTAACATATTCGGTGGGGGAGTTAGTCCGCATTTTGTGAACAGACTTATTAGCACATAGTTTGGTTAGGAAACAAAAGAGTGCAGTCAGCAAAAGTCCATGCGCCAATTAAGACCCTTTTTGCCCTAAGCATTCTTCGTAGAGGAGGCCCCAGGTCATTTGCAAAGGTTTCTCCATGTTTGCTCTGCCATCGTTAAAGGGTTATTCAATTGAACTCTAAGGGATATATTCACAAGAACATGTGCTAAACATCGCCAAAAAATGCTAACGCACCTTTACACATTGCAGCCTATTGCGGGAGAATAACCCTGTGTCAACGTGGAATTCACAACAAGGTGGTAGCATGCGATGGTCTGCCAAAACCGCGGCCAATGTCCGTGATACAACCACCTTGTCAACGATAAAAACACAAACCCCAACGCAAAAAAAATCCGATGTGTCAAAGAAGATGAGGAAATCAGCGATAAGCAGTGCCAGGCCTGCAATACACACACAGCAGGCTGGAAAAATCAAAATAAAAGTAGGAAAAACACCCAAACACAAACTGACCAACACCCAAGCACCATGGAGGCAGCCGGAGCAGGCACAGAGGACGAGCACAATCCCACAAGCACGCCAGAAGACCAGCTTGGGACCTCGGGGACCGGGAAAGGCAAGGACATGAAGAAGAGGAAGACGAAGTTCAGTACGCAGGAAAACAGGAACATAGTCACGGAGGTGATGGAACACCATCAACACCTGTTCGTCACCTCTAACGTGTCATTGGGAACAAAAAATGGGATAATGCGGTATACGTGGACAAGGTGAATGCCTTTGGAGAGCAAAGGAGGTCACTGGACGAAGCCAAGAGGCGATGGATTTACATCAAGCAAAAGACCAAGGAGAAACAGCCAACCAGAAGGCAGCAATGCAGACTGGAGGTGGGGGCCCAGCACCACAGCTCGTGCTGGATAACATGGAGGAGCTGGTGTCGACAGTTATCAGTGTGGAGTCTGTGGCCTGAGTCGGGGGACCGGACACTGCTCGACAGGACACAACACAACCACAACAAGGTGAGTGACCACCAGGTACTGGGGGGACGGGAGTGGGCCACAATTGCACACATGCACAAACAAGCAGTGCACACCCACAATGACTCTGGGTCATGGCCCTGATCCACACACTGTCACAATATACAATGCCATGCTGTCTGATTGTCAACATGTACCATGCGGCTACATACATGTGGACACATTATAATACACCATCTCCCCTTCACATTGCAGGGGCACCGTCAACACCCCCTGCAGAGCAGTCCCAGCCACTCTTCACTGATGACGAGGAGGACAACGCCAGCATCGACACCCAAACTCTCCAAAACATCATGGACATCATCCGCAACTCCAGCATCAGGGCAGCCCAGCTTCATCGAGGCGACCCCGTCCACTACCCAAAGCACCCAGCAGGAGGCACCCACAGACCTGGCACTCTCCCAAGACCCCCAGGAACCAATCATGGCCTTCCAACACCGTGTGTTCGAGGGCCTGAGGGAGACGTCTGAGCAGGCACGGTGGGGTTTGGCCTCTTGGCTGCCAAAATGGAAGCAATCCATGGGTGTCTAGGTCCCATCAGGGACCACCTCCAGTCTGTAAAGGACACCCACAGCCCACTCCATGCTCTCCAAGGAGCTCTGACTGACATTGCTGGAGTCCTGACGCAGAGAAAACAACACCTGTCCGCTCAGACTGGCTCCAGCGATTCAGCCGTGAGCTGGCACACATGCGGAGGATCATGGAGGACATGGTGCAGATGGAGGCAGAAAGGATGGCAGCCACTGCTGCACATCAGTGAGATGTAGCTGGGATTTACCATGCCCTGCAGATCCTCATCATGGCATTGCTGCCACAAGGCATGGCGCTGATGAATGCTGCTGTCCCCACACTGTCCACATCTCCGCCCCCTGGTGTGTAAGTGCCTCACAGGCGGCAGGCATATCCACTCCAACACCTGATGTGCCACTGCCACACAGTGCGGCCGACAATCACCTCCGGCCCCTGAAGTGTCAGTGGCACACAGTGCTGCAGCCGGTATTGCAACACCCACAGGTGAGGCAGAGCACACATACGGGGACGAGGATGTGGATTAGATTGTTGTCAGAAGGAGGCATTAGCATTCATCTCCGCCACTTGGCCTGTTTTTGCTTGGTGTCGCACATGGCCTCATGACCTCCCACTGACCCCCCCGATACACTCCGCTGCACTCAACTTGGACCACAACAGGGACTTTCATATCCTGTTTGATGACCGATGACCCGGCAACCAGACTGCGGACTGTTCCCTTCCTCTTCCGCAGCACCTGTCATCCTGGATGGACTCTGGCTGGCTCTCCATGGGCCCATATTGTGTGTTGTGCTTCGCCTGGCCCTGTACCGCTCCAGCTGCAACCCTGCACTGGATGTGCATTAAACATCCAGTAACGCACTGCTGTGTCATGTCTTTCATCATTCCTGCATGAATGTGTGGATGGAAGTGGGGACAGTGATTTCCCTGATGTCAATGATGCTCATCTAGTGTGATGCCTGTCACTGTGTGCGACATTGCCTATTGTGTCCCGGGTGCCGTGGACACTACAACTGGGACACACGCATTAGTCACTTCCTTGTCTGGACATGGACTGAACCACGCCCAGAGCCCCTGAGTCATTGTTGCAAGCCCTGCACTGGTCTGGCGCATGCCAGGCCAGACCACTATGCTGGCGCTCAGAGGGGGGCCCACATAGCTATCTGTCGCAGGCCTACTCGCTATTGGTGTGCAGGTCACTGGTCTAGTTGTCAGTATGTCACAGCCACTACCTGAGAGCAGGTCTACACACACACCACACCCATCCGGCACAGGCGTCACAGGCCATGTGACCCCGCTAATATAAGGGGCCGACAACGTCACATTTACCTCTGCCGGTGGTGACGGGATAACGGACGCTCCACTGTGCTCAATGATAAAGGGCCCATGATTTGCTGCGCATAGGGTTGGTGGCACCTGAGGCCTTGCAGCCACCACGGGCCTACCACCACGTGGTGCTGACTGGGGCTGCACAAGTTTAGTGGCACCCAAGGCCTTGTGGCCGACACAGGCCTACCACCGCGTGGCGCTGACTGGGGTTGCACAGGGTTAGTGGCACCGGACTAGCTGAGCGGGTGTGCAGCCTGCAATGATGACGTGTGCACTGATGTGGTCTCCGCCATTGATGACTCAGTGCTCGGCGTCATGAAGGGGACTTGCTGGGACGCGGGGCAGACCTGCATGATGTGGACCATGGTGGCGTGACAGGGGCCTGGAGCCTGCACGGGCACGCGGTGTGCCTACTGATGGACACACCGGTGGCAGCAGGTGAGCAGTGGGGCCTGTGTGTACAGGGGAGGCGGTTTCTCTCTCTCACCTTCCTCTCTCTCTCTCCCTTCCCTCTCTCTCTCTCTTCCCTCTCTCCCGTCCCTCTCTCTCTCTCTCGCTATCTCTCTCTCTCCAATCTCCCTTCGCTCTCTCTCTCTCTCTCTTTCTCTCTCGCTCTCCCTTCCCTCTCTCTCGCTCTATCTCCCTTCCCTCTCTCCCTCACTCTCTCTCCCTTCACTCTCTCTCTCTCTCTCTCTCTCTCTCTCTCTCTCTATCTATCTCTCTTCCCTCTCTCTCTATCTCTCTCTCTCTCTACCTTCATTTCCTTTCCTCTCTTTGGCTCACTTTCCATCTCTGTTTCTTGTTCCTTTGATCTGCACATGACACATGTCCTGATTTTGTGCTTTCTCTTCCAGGTTGTGTCTTCGAGATTGTCCCTGGCAGACCCGACAGGAGTCTTCCGCATTGCTGTTTTGTGTTGTGTTTCAATAACATTTTTGGTTGTTATTTCACTGCTGTGTGACTGTTTCTCAGTCTTCTGGCCACACGTGTGTATTTATTTGGCACTGGGCGTCATCGTGCGTTTGTTGTGGCTCTTGTGGTGTGCACGGTATTTGTATGTCTGGGAGGGGGAGGGCCGTGGGGGGGCCTGGGGTGGTTGCAGGTGGTGTGGTGTTCCTCATGGGTATCCGCGTTGCATGATCATTGTCACCATGGCATCTGTGGGTCTTCAGGTGTGGCTCTTGGCTGGGTTCCCTTTCATGCTGCAGGTAGTGGTCCAGCTTAACACAAACAGTAGGCAGGTGTTAATTCCCTGCTGCTACCGAGGCTTATCACATGTTTTTGTTTCGCTTCGCAGATCTGCCAGTTTGTTGTGAAAGTGGTGTTGTGGTTTTTTGTGTGTGTTTTTGCACGGAAACACCTACTCTGCATCTCATTAGGGTTAGTTTGTGGTTTCAATTGTGGAGATACATTTTGGGGCAGTTATCGCAGGAATACAGGCGATATCTGCAGTTTGCACCACCTTCTAATTCTTTTAATTCTGTCTCCACATTTGTGGTGTTAGGGTGGGTATAAATCGGAGTTGAGTCCTTGTGAAAATACCATTAAATGAGGTGAAGGGAAGAAAGAAGGGGGAAGGGCTATCTGACACTTTTTTGCCAGAATCCCTCCTCTAGATGAGCACCACCCTGCTTTTATATTGTATCTTTAGAACTGATTGTTGGTGTAAGTATTTTACCACTTGTAGCGGCGCTGATAATTATTTTCTGTATTTGTCCCAGCACTTACCTGCAGTTTGTGTACATAAATGGCACATGTTGCACTTTATTCACAACAACACTTGTTAGTGTAATTCTGCAAAATTTTAACACGTTTACATCTTGTGCCAAAGCTCTACAATATATTTTTACGAGTTTCTTTCTTTGGTAACATGGGCTCATGTTATACATTTTGACCTAACGCTTTGAGCTGCCAACAAATGTATCCTATGATATTAAGCCACTTTCAGTTCACCTAATATGCACTTAACCCGACCAGCATTAGCAGTCTAGGGTTACTTTGCTAGATCTCACCAACAAGCATACTGCGAAAGCATGCCGCTCTCATAAAATATAAGAGCAGGAAAGATTAGTTTACATCTGTAGAATTCGATCCAACAGCTGCAGGATGAAAGCAGCTTCACAGTGGATTCCGAATTCGTTAGTAAAACGTGCATCGGAAAGGGATGCGAGCAGGGCCGAATTTATATCTAAAAAAATATTGAATATTGGCGGCTCTCGACTGTTTGTACAGAGACAGCAGCGAGGCTGGTATTGTCAAGGCACCTGCTGCACCCGCAGAGCCATTCATTCTCTTTGGAAGCGGTGTGAAACTGGCTTGACTGTAGTTACGTAGGAAGTGGCTGGGTTGCTACAAAAGCACGAATCTGCTACGGTGCTTAATTTGATCCGGTGGTTGCAGAAAGGCCCCACATGTGATCATTCTTGGGGGCTGGCATTTATTTTTCTTTAGCAGACTTTGACTAGGAGCAAGTAAGAGAAAAACACTATTGATAGGGTGCGTCAGAAGCAGCCATCATTGGGGTGTGTCGGCTTGAGTGTGAGCAAAAAGTGAAAGTGTATGTGAAAAACAGGAAGTGAGAAAGAAAGAGGATGGGAAAAACAGTAGTCAAAGTGAGAATGAGATTAAGGTGGGGGTCTGGAGGAGCTTAAGAGGGTGTGCAATGGGTGCAAGTGGGAAACATTGTTTACAACAAGGGGATTACATCGCGATGCCATTACATCGCGGTTTTTACAACGCAAGTCGTTACAACGATTTGCGCTGGATGGCGCTCTAGGTCAAGGAATAGTATAATTTACTATCCAACACCTTCCCTACTGTAAGTAGACTTGAGTTGGAATAGTAAATTATACTACCCCTAAGTCCAGCGCCCTACAACGCAAGTCGTTGTAACGACTTGCAATGTAAAAACCGTGATGTAATGTACCGCAATGTAAATGTATGCGTTGTAACATCATACATCCGGTGCAAGTAAACAGGTTTTGTGTGGGGGAAAATGCAACAGCATCAGGACTGGCAAAACACAGCAGTAACAGGAGTGAGCATTGATATCAGGACTCAGCAAGATAACAAACCTGTAGGAAATAGCAAAAGCAGGAGTTACTGCAGGAGTCAGGGTGACCACAGCAGGAATGGAAAGATATGACTGCAGCAGACGTTGTATGCAGTCATAAGGGCTGACAGTGAAGAGCAGCATTAGAATCTGCAAAATGTAACAGCAGCTAGACTCAATGGCGGCCCATCCATTATGGCAGAGTAGTGTCGCCCCTCTGCTGCCCGCGCCGGCACAAAGGTGAAAAATAAACTACATTTATTACTATTTTATTTTTCCCTTTCCCCAGACGAGCTGTTTGGGGACAGGACCGCTGCTGCTGACTGGCAGCAGGGGAGTGGTGCTCACTCCACCAGTTTACTCTGCGCCTGTCATTTTGGAAGCCTGTCTTGGGACGGCCAGCCCAATATGCGCAGTGTAAACCTCTCCACCCAGCTGTCTAAGACAGCTAGGTGGAGAGCAGACACAGACCCCCATTGCCTAAAAGAGTGTCAAGCCAGCCTGCTCTAGCCAATCCTGGCGCTGCTCTCATGCTGCCTATCTGCAGCATGAAAGTAGCGTCAAGGTTTGTTTGGAGAATTGCATTGCTACAGTCAGAGTGCTGTGGGCTCATGAGAACCAGAGGAGGTGAGCCAGCAGAGGTAAGTGCATTTTTATTTTATTTCATTTTCAGCCACACCCTCAACGTCAGAGCTGTCAGTCGTGGTTCGTTCTCAACACTGTTTATAAGAGCCATGACTGACAGCCACATGTGGCTGGTAACCGAAATGTTGGGGTGGTTGCCCCGCCAAATGTTTAGGGTATCAGCCACCACTGCCTAGACTGCTAGTCATGATAACAGCAGGATGCAGAATGAATGCAACGCGCCTGGCAGGCCATAGAAGCAACAGGAGTTAAATACGGTGATCACAGGCGTGGCAGTAAGGCCTGACAGAAACCAACAACTGTAATATCTACAAGAAGTGACAGCAGTCAGAATGCAGATTATGACAACAACAACAGGAGTTAAAACAAGTATCGCAGTGAAAACAGAAGGACTTTTAAGTATATAACAGACACATCACTGACAGAATTGTGAGGGATGGTATGAGTCATGACAGAGAGCGGCAGCTAATGTGCTGTCAGGGAATGACATCCGAATGAAAGCTGGCAGAAGCAGGAAGGACCAGGGGAAGACGGCACGTTCTGAGGTAAATGGGGCCGGGTTTTGGAGGGGGTTAGTTTGTATGGTTTGGGGGAGTCTGATAGTTTTCAGGGCTGGTGGAGGTCGGGGTATTTTTCAGGGCTGGGGTAGTTTTCATAGCTGGGGGAAGGTTTTTTTTTTTTAGGAGGGAGGGGTAGTTTTAGGTGTCAGGGAGGGGTTTGGAGGGCCGTTGTAGGGCTCACGGTGGGGGGTTGGAATCATAATACTTTTTAGTGCTGGGGGCTGGGTAGTTTTTAGGGCTCAGGGGCTGGGATAGTTTAGGGCTTAGAGGAGGGCATGTAGTTATTAGGGACTATGTGGGGTTGGGGTAGTTTTTATGGCTTAAGGGAGGGTTGTCAAGGGTTGCAGCTGCGACCCCCAAATTGCCCTTTGTGGCGTCTGACAGTGTTGTTGCGACTACTGGCTTCAGAGTTGGCAAAATCAGTGCCACTCTCATTTTCTGCCCATTTTTAGATCTGGCATTAGGCAGGATCTTTTGATTTATAATCATCTTAATTAAAGGGTATTTCAGCCACCTATCTTCACCCATTGGTGTGTTGTTGTGCCATTTCCATTTTGCTACCACCCATTACACCGTACAGCATGGGGTAATGGGTCAGCCCACTTAAATATCTGGTTAATTTCACTTTGAGTGACTGCATTTTGCTCTTTTACATGGTGGACATCCTCATACAAGGTCGTTTTTTTCAGTCCCAGTGTTACCTGATGTGATAGTATGACACATTTGGATTGAGCACAGGCCACATTCCAGCTTTATCAGCTCCGGTCTCCTTCCAGCGGTGGTGTACATTCCATTTGAAGTGGACTGCTTCTCTTACACAGTATACAGTATTGATTCCTGGACTCGGTTTGACCAATGATTCATGAATAAAATTTGCCCTGGAAGAAAGCCAAACTTTATTGCGTTTACTTTGCAGCACACTCGTAACAGTTTTTTTTAAATACTAGCTGTACCCAGCCACGCGTTGCTGTGGCTCAGTCTGGTTAAATGGAAGAGATTAAAAGAGTAAGCGCACGTTTCTAATATGTTTAATTTCACAATGCTTGTGGGTATACAATATGTTTTTGTCCATCCAGATATATGTAGACTATTGCCTATATGTGCCCCTTGTATTTGTTGCGCAGCAACCAAAATCGATAGGGTCTGTTCCGGTTGCAAATTGAACCGACTCCTCCCCCCTCCCTCCACCCACTTCCCGTTCTGCCATCCTGACACAAACTGTCCATCCTAATATATAGACTATTGTCTATATGCGTCCCTTGTATTTGTTGTTGCTGCAACCAAATCGTAGGGTCTTTTCAGCCTTTCGAATTAAAACATGCACGTATTGGACACTCGTGTATTCAAATCCAATGTTGTGTATATATAAACACGCGCTAATGTTGCAAAGTGAACCAACTCCTCCCCCCTCCCTCCACCCACTTCCCGGTCTGCCATCCTGACACCAACTGTCCATCCTAATATATGTAGACTATTGTCTCTATGCGTCCTTTCTTAATGTTGCAAAGTGAACCAACTCCTCCCCCCTCCCTCCACCCACTTCCGGGTTTGCCATCCTGACACTAACTGTCCATCCTAATATATGTAGACTATTGTCAATATGCGTCCCTTGTGTTTCTTGCGCAGCAACCAAATCGATAGGGTCTGTTCCGGTTGCAAAGTGAACCAACTCCTCCCCCCTCCCTCCATCCACTTCCCGGTCTGCCATCTTGACACCAACTGTCCATCCTAATATATGTAGACTATTGTCTCTATGCGTCCTTTCTTAATATTGCAAAGTGAACCAACTCCTCCCCCCTCCCTCCACCCACTTCCGGGTCTGCCACCCTGACACCAACTGTCCATCCTAATATATGTAGACTATTGTCTATATGCGTCCCTTGTATTTGTTGCACAGCAACCAAATCGACAGGGTCTGTTCGGCCTTTCGCTTAAAAACACGCGCCTATTGGACACGCACGTATTCGAAACCAAGGCTGTGTATATATAAACACACACTAATGTTGCAAAGTGAACCAACTCCTGCCCCCTCCCTCCACCCACTTTCCGGTCTGTCATCCTGACACCAACTGTCCATCCTAATATATGTAGACTATTGTCTCTATGTGTCTTTTCTTAATGTTGCCAAGTGAACCAACTCCTCCCCCCTCCCTCCACCCACTTCCTAGTCTGCCATCCTGACACCAACTGTCCATCCTAATATATGTAGTCTATTGTCTCTATGCGTCTATTGTAGTTGTTGCGCAGCAACCCAATCAATAGGGTCTGTTAGTCCTTTAGATTAAAAAAACACAAGTATTTGACACGCGCATATTCTAATCCAACGTTGTGTATATATAAACACGCGCTTATTCGAATTCAATGTTGTGTCAACATTTCAAATCAATCGGTGAAGAACTGTCTTTGATTTAATATTTTTATCAAACGCACATTGACATTTTTATGTGTCTGTTTGTGCTTTCGATTAAAAACACATGCGTATTCGACATGCGCGTATTTGAATCCAATGTTGTGTAAATAAAAACCCTCGCGGATTCGAATGCAACGATGTGTTAAAATTTCAAATCAATCTGTGAAGAACTTTCACAGATTTAAGATTTTTATCAAACGCACATTGACATTTTTACGTGTCTGTTTGTGCTTGCAAATAAAAACACGCACGTATTCGACACGCGCGTATTCGAATCCAACGTTGTGTATATAAAAACACTTGCGTATTCGAATGCAACGTTGTGTCAAAATTTCAAAGCAATCGGTGAAGAACTTTTGGAGATTTGGAACAAACGAACAGTTACATTTTTGTTTATGTAGATAGGTGGAGGTAATGTGGGTTTTAGTATCCAATATTTTAAACTGTGAAGCCTCTTTTCTTTCTTCTATCCATCTTATTTCGTTCCTTCTTTCTTTCCGTCTTTCCTTTTTCTTTCCTTCAATCTTTTTTGCCTTTTTTCCTTCTTTTATTTTTTGCCTTCTTTCATTCCTTCTTTCTCCCTGTTTTGCCTTTCCTTTTCTCCTTCCTATTTTTTTTCTTTTTCTTCTTAATTCTTTCTTCACATAATTTTTTTTTGGTCATCTTTCATCCATTCTCTCTTTTTCTTGCCTTCGTTCCTTTCTCTTTCTTTTCTCCTTTCCTTTTTTCTTTCCTTCATTCCTTCTTCTTTATTTTTTCTTTGTAGCTCTCTTTTTTGCCTACTTTCCTTTTTTTTTCTTTCCTTCTTTCCTTTCTTTCTTGCCATCTTACCTTTTTTCTCTACTTCTTTACTCTTTTTTTCCTTTTTTCCTTTTCTCCTTCTTACTTGCCTCCTTTCCATTTTACCTTCTTTTTTGCCTTCTTAATTTCCTTCTTTTTCTGTTTCATCCTCTTTCCATCTTTTTCGCCTTATTTTCTTTGTTGTTTGTCTCCTTTCCTTCTGCATTCCTTCTTCCCTTCCCTCTTTCTGTTTTGCCTTCTCTCTTTCATTATTTCCTTTTTTAGTCCTTCTTATATCTTTCTTTTTTGCCTTCGGTCAATTTGTCTTTCTTCCCTTCCTTCATTCTTTCTGTTTTGTCTTCTTTTTTCATTCTTTCCTTCTGGATTTCTTTTTTCCTTGTTTCTTTTCCCACCTTTTCTATTTGCTTTCTTTATTTTTTTGCCTTCTTTAGTTTTCTTTGTCCATCTTTCTTTTTGCCTTTCTTTACTTCTTCCCTTTTTTCCCTTTCCTTACTTCTTTCCTTCTTTCTGCTTTCTTTCCTGCCTACTTTCTTCCATGCCTTGTTTCCTTTTTTCTTTCCTTATTTTTGCTTTATTTCCTTTTTTCCTCCGTTCATCCTTTTTTCCATCTTGCCTTCCTCCCTTCACCTTTTCCTCCCTCTCCCTTCCTTGTTGTGCCCTTCCTCCTTCCTTTTTTGTCTGCCTTCCTTCAGTTTTTACCTTTTGAGTTTACTAAACATATGTATAACATAGTTACTTATAGGGGTTTTCACAGCCAGACTTCATCCATTAGTTTGTGATTGTGTCATTCACATTTCTCTAGCATGCATCAAGGGGGAGTATAGACACACTTCAGCCATTGATTGACCGCACTTGAGTTACAGCATGCTCCCCTTGCACAAGCAGCACATCCACACGCAAGTTCTCTACAGTGCTGGGTGTATATTGGTAATGTGTACTTTTTGAGGCCAGAAAAACGTTTTTGCCCTCAGCCAATTTATTTTTTAGCTCTAATGAGGGCAGGGCAGCTTCCCAAACAATAAAGCTTTGCAAAAACCATGACCAAACAAAAGAAGAATTGCCAAAAGCTGGCGGCCATCGCCAGGCCTACTGGCTTTGCCAATGTATGTTAACTATGCTAATAAAGAAAAATAGTGTACTAGACACTATTATAATGAAGCATCAGGAGTTAGAATGGGATCTTCATTGGCAGCTGTGGTAAGTAAAATAAAAATGTTTTTAAATGTATGTTGTGTACATATGGTTAAGAGTGTGTTTGTGTGACAGACAGCCTATGTCTGAGTGTCTGTGTGAGCATGTGTTTGTGAATGAAAGTGAGAGAGAGTGAGTGACAGAAAGTGAGTGAAAATGAGTATGAATGAGTGAGAGAGTGTGAGTGAGAATGAGTGAGAGAATTTAATTGAGTAGGAATGTGATGTTATAAAGATAATTCTTGACTGGCTTACTGGAGGCAATTCTTCTTATTAAAGACACCTGTGACAACATTATATTGCACAGAGTTTATACTTGGCATACGAGTGCACCATGTTCAAATGCTGATGCTGACATACTGGAAGTAATTCTTGGCATATAGGCACCCATGGAACACTCCTGGTGCTAGTTTAGCGGATGAGATAGATTATTGATGAGGGCATACATGGCTTAATGCTGGCTCTGGTACATTGGAGGTAATTCTTGGAATATGGGAGGGCAATCATGGCGAATAGGAATGGAGAATTCATGACAGGGATATCCAGGTATGCGTATTTGGCTTGCATATAAATAATTGTCAGATAAGCATACAGCCCTTGCAATCACTATGAGGCTGATAGCATAAACACAAAGATAATAAGGTAAGAAGTGGCTTAATTTAAAAGAGGATGTAGAGATTTGTGATATAATATATTGGTGGTAGTTCTACTGTTCAACTTGTTATCATTCTGATGCATAACATGTATGTGTGAAGAGTGCATAATAAATAACCGGTGCTTACATTAATGAAGAAATGGCATGCAGACAATCAACTGCCCGAGTCTTGCAACTGTGAATTGGGTGACAGAGAGACTTTAATCTACTTTCTGTTCCTTTGTGAGAAAATTATCGGTATAAAGAAATACTTTGCCTGCTTCTTAAAAGAAACAACATCAGATGGTGCTAAGAAGCATTGTTTTTCTGCCAAAGGGCAGATTGTGAAGAGATACTTTTTCCAGTGACAGCTTGCATCACAGCAGTATGGCGCCTCACAAGGCTTGAACTATAGGGTTATAGCATGCCTGGCTTTTTTTAATCCTTTTTATTTGTTAAAGTTTGATTTTGTTTTTAAACCCTAGGGACACCTAAAGACTTTTTAATATGCTTCAGGGCACATACCTAGTCGAGTTTATCAGCCTAGATAAGAAGTCAGTGTTAAAAATTGAGTAATTGGTTGGCTAAGGTTTACACCCAGGCCAGACCAGGCAGAATTCACCACTCTAGTCAAACTAGGTACACAACTAAGATAACCTGTGATCACCCTCTGGTAGCTTGGCACAGAGCAGGCAGGCTTTTCAAAAGAGGCAATGTGTAAAGTATTTGTGCCACACAGGCACATAGTAACACAATGAATTCACCACAAAAAGACTCTACACAGGTTTAGAAATATGTCTTATTATATTCTGGACACAACAAGACCAAAATAATAAAAATCCGAGGAGTATGCTTCAAGTTATGACATTAAATGCAGAAAGGAAACAAGGTTCTCAAAAGCGCATTCACTACTATTTGATTGTTTGCAGTAATGCTAGTGCAATTGCGGATTAAAATAGGATCCAAGCAGTGCATCACTAGGGACCGGCACATGCAGCAAAATTAGAGTTCCCTTTGAATGTGTAGGAGTGTTCACGGATCTCGCAGCCCTTTGGTCGGAATCACAGTACCTTTTATAAGTCGCTGGGACCTCGTATCACTCTGGTCAAGGTCAGCATGCAGCGTCAGAGATTCCCATGAGGGCAGGCGGCGGTGACATGGAGACTCTCATCAAGGCAACCAGACATGGCCTCATACAGAGGACTTTCCTCTGTGCTGCGGCATTGCTGGTCACAGGCACTTGGAGCATTACCATGGCCACTCACTCGATCTTCTCTCCAGCAGCATTGAGTCAGGGCAATGTGGGCAACGCTAAATTTCTGTTATTGACAAGGAACTCGATTTGGAGCAGCACATGCTGGCGAGCAGGCCGAGGTGGTCGATAATTGAAGTGTAACTACCAATCTCACGTATGGCAGAGTCTCACAGCATGGATTGAAGTCTTTGATGGCCCTGAGACTTCAGGAACAGGGGGCAAGCCAGCAAGCCATTAGAGAGCACTTTTAAGCTCAGCACACAAAAGGTGGCAGGAAGCAGGCCAGCACAACAAGGCAGGTAACAAAGTGGCAGTCGCTCCTGCAGCACAGCAATCAGCACACAACAGGCCAACACCGCAGAGCAGTTAGCAGAGTGACAGTCCCTCCTGGCAGCACAGCAATCCTTCTGGCAATGTGTGAATGTAGATCCAGCAGAATCTGGTTTCATGTCCAAAAAGTGTCTGATTTGATAGGGTCAGAGCTTCTGTATTTATATCTACAAATGCTTTTGGTGTAGGAGGGTGACTTCAAAGCAACTCTTTGAAGTGCACCAGGATCCCTTTCAACCCAGCCCTGTCTGCCAGGCTATCTTTGGGGGTTGAATCAGTGCTTTGTGTGTGGATAGGACCCAACCTATTGAGAAGTAAGTGCCATCCGCTCTGATTCCTCCCTGCCCAGAAAGACCCATCAGAATGCTGATTGGCCTCACCTTCTTGTGTTTCTGGCTGTATAGAGGGAATGCACAAAGAGTAGCTGTCACCCAGCCCAGGCCTGTGTTTTAGACAGGCTGTAGGCACACTTTATCACTAGCCTGCAGTGGTCAATTGCTCAGAGTGCTAAAGCCATCAACAAGAGAGTAAAAAAATAGGAGGAGGAAGGCAAAAGGCCTAGAGTGACCCTTCAGAGAGGGCCATTTTCCAAAAGTCAGTTTTGTTGTTTCCTTCTTAGGGCCCGCATATAATTAGTATGACATCAAAAATCTGTGGACAAGAGAAAATTAAAACATTTTTTGCACTCAAATTTTTTATACCATCAACTATGTGTGCCTACTGTTTCTAGGGGCCAGAGTGGAGATCTCGCTCTCTCGCTTTTTTTCTCAAAAATCCCACTGCAGGTGAAAGTTACTCTGACAGGGTTGTCTGACTCTTGACATTCCTTACCTGAATGAGCATAATTCACAGTATGAAGTGAGAGACACCTGCCCATTCATCTTTTTCTCCAAAAAGGGTACATTACATATGAATTGTTATTGGATTATTGTAGTACCATTTTGTTCGGAACAGCACCGTTTCTTCTATACTGACTTCATAGAGTTCAGGTCTCTGCTGCCAAACTGGCCTTAAGCAGACCTAGGTACTCATCTGCTTCCAATGCTTTGAAAGATCTTTATTGGCTTCTGTTGCTGCAGTGAATAGCTTTTAGATCCCTTTGTATTGTCCTGTTGCTGCAGAGAATAGCTTTTAGATCCCTGTGTATTGCCTTTGAAGCCCTTCAGGGTTGTGGACCAGTGCTCTTACAAAGCAGACTAAAACATAATCCCCTGGGAGGTGTCTTTGCTCTGCTACTGCCAACTTTGTGTGTATTCCAAAATGTAGGAAGCCAGATATGGTGGGTGTGCTTTTATGGTTATTGCAGCTTATATATGGAACCCGCTCCCCACCCCATCAGATACTTGACATATCTTTTGCATTTTAGAAAAGCCCTTAAAACTTGGCCTTTTCCTATGTAAACCCGGTCTATTTTTTAGCTCCTGTCACACCTGGCACTACTTTAGTTGAAACATCCCCCCCCCCCCCACCTCCACTTGAGTCCCGGTGAGTCAGCGCCAGCATACCAGTATTGCTCACAGAGCACTTTATACATTTTTTTTTTTTGATAAATAAATAAATAAATCCTCTTGGGGCTTAGGAGATCTACCCAGTTGTGCCCCCCTTGAAAGTGGGATTCACACCAAATAAGGTATTACCCCAGTTTACTTACCAGTAATTGTGATTGCTCTGAGTTCAGGTCTTTCTCGTCACAGTTTTTACTAGATGAGATATCCTCTTATATCACAGAAATGCCTTTCCTATCCTAGCAAAAACAAAAACTGCAAATATAGCCAGCTTCATCTTCCTGCTGGCAACATATTCAGAGGAAGTGGTCATATACTACTGTAACTATCAAGGTAAGGTTAAACCCACCACCATACATAACCATTTTCTGATTGCACTTCCAACCCTGTGAGGCTCAGATGGGCAATGTAGAACTGTGACAAGGAAGATCTGAACTCAGAGCAATGGAGGCTGCCAGTAGGTAGCCTGGACATTACACCCTTGTCCCAGTCCCTACTGAGCGAGATTATACTTCAGCAGCAACAGCAACCAGAACATACGTAAGAATTGTATTTATGCCGAAGTGTTCATCTTTAATGTAAACAGAAAATGAAAACTAGGTGTTATGCTGGACCACATCCAAAACTTTTTTGACAAAAAGTGTTGAAATTTGACCCAGGCTGACTGGCTTTATTGTTGCACCCAGACGAAGAAATTATCCCGAACTATCGCCTGCGCTTAATTCATTTAAAATTTTTGCACAGGTTTTTTCGTACCCGTGTTCAGTTACATAAATTGGGACTCACTCCCAGCGACAGATGCCTGAGCTGTTCTGCTCCGGCGGCGGACTTTTCCCATCTCGCCTGGTTATGCCCAAAGGTCTCTGACTATTGGCGAGAGGTCTGTACTGCCATCTCCGAGATCACTTCTTCACCTGTTCTGCCCGACCCTCCGCTTTGCCTTCTAGGTTTTGTTAAACATTGCCCAGACGCCTCCTGTCGCTTGATTGCTATGTTGCTTGTCCCCGTGCAGCAGCTGGGGACGAAAACCTGCACCTAAGTTCTCCCAATGGCTAGTGGATGCATTGTGATGCCAAACCCTCCTATCTGAATTATGGGACCTGATGCCAGCCAGATCTCGTCCACTGGACATATGGGGGCCCCTAGTGTCAAACCTTCATGCCAATACCCTCCAAAGCCAGACTGCCTCTCCCGTGCTCCCCGCCGGCACTCCGCCCGGGGCGGGGCGGCCGCTCTGGACTTTTTGGCATTGATATGTAGGCCGGCCTCCTATAGCGCGGTCAAGATGATCTGTATGTGTTTTAGGTGTTCTTCCCAACTCTGGCTGAAGATCACTATTTTGTCCAGGTACACTGAACTAAAGGACAGATGTGGTCGTAGGACACTGTTCATGAGGCGCTGGAAGGTTGCCGGGGCCCCGTGCAGGCCAAAAGGCAGCAGGGTGAACTCATAGAGACCGTCATCCGTGACAAAGGCCGTGTTCTTCCTGTCTTCCTCACGAAGGGGTACCTGCCAGTAACCCTTCGTGAGGTCTAGGGTAGTTATGTATACAGCATCTCCGATCTTTTCTATTAGTTCATCCACCCTTGGGATAGGGTATGTGTCAAATGTGGATATCGCATTCAGCGCCTGAAAATCCATACAAAAACGCTTGGACCCGTCGGGTTTTGGGATCATCACGATCGGGGAGGACCAGTTGCTGCTTGAGGGCCTGATCACGCCTAGGTCCAACATCTCCCGGACTTCCTTTTTCACTGCCTCACGTCGAGCTGCGGGGATCCGGTATGGTTTCTGTTTTACAATCATCCCCTTATTGGTATTGATGTGGTGTTCGACGAGGCTTGTCTTTCCGGGGAGATCTGAGAAGATGGGTGAAAAGGGGAGAAGAACACGATGCAGGGCTCCCTCCATCTCGTTGGTGAATTCGGGGTTCACCACTAGTTTCTTTACTGTGGAAGGAGATGTGGTTGCAGGAGACGCCACGTGCACCCCTCTTGGAGCCAGACCCAACCATTCCTTCAACAGGTTGATGTGATAACTTTGGGTTTTTCTTGCAGACAGGCGTAGCTTATACGTTGTATCCCCTAGGGTTTCTACCACTTGGTAGGGCCCCTGCCATTCACTCTTGTTTTTCCCACTTATGGAGGGGAGTAACACTAGGGCCCACTTCCCCACGGAGAGACGCCTCAATCTCTTCCTCTTGTTGTAATTTTTCTTTTGTTCCCCTTGTTTATGTTCCAAATTGGAGGAAGCATGGCGCCTCAATTTGCCAAGCTTAGTCTTCAAATGCATTGTATAATCGAGGACGGACTTCTGTTCTTGTATCTCCTCTGACTCCCACAGGTCCTTGGTTATCTCCAATAATGACCTAGGATGACGTCCGTACAACAGCTCGAAGGAAGAGCACCCCAGACTGCTTTGTTTTTGGGCTCGTAGAACGTATAGGGCCAGCGGCAGCAGCCGATCCCACTCTGGTCCCTCCGACGTCATCATCTTCTTGAGAACGTTTTTCAGGGACTGGTTATACCTTTCCACCAGCCCGTCGGTCTGGGGGTGGTAGACAGAGGTTTTCAGATGCCTTATGTGCAGGGTCTTGCAGATCTCTTTCATCAGTTTAGATGTAAACGGCGTACCTTGGTCCGTCAACACTTCTTTGGGAAACCCCACTCTAGAAAACAGCTCCACGAACCGGGCTGCGATGGCCGCGGTAGTGGGGGCTCTTAAAGGAAATGCTTCTACGAACCTAGTGGCGTAGTCCACGATCACCAACGCATACACATGCCCTTTCACGGATTTAGGTAGAGGGCCTATTAAATCCATGCCGACTCGTTCAAAGGGGACTCCTATGATGGGCAAAGGATGCAATGGAGCGGTGCTAGGGCGATGTGTATTCCTTCTCTGGCACACCTCGCATTGGGCACAGTAGTCTTGCACTACTTTATAGATGCCAGGCCAGAAGAAATACCTCAGAATGCTCTCTGTTGTTTTTTCGTTGCCGGAGTGTCCAGCGGTTAGGTGCGTATGGGCGAAGAATAGCACCTGGTCTCTGAACGACCGTGGTACCAATAGCTGTAGCTGGCAGTTCTCCTGGGGTTGCCGATAAAGCAGGCCGTTCTGTATGCTGAATAGAGGGTAGACTTGGGATTGTGTTCCCTGCTGTGCATGAGCGCTCTCCCAGGCATTGAACAGGGTTCGGTCTTCAGCCTGAGCATATCGGAAGCTGTGGTCCATGGTCCAAGGCTCAGGCGTGAGGTAGTGGGGTATGGGACGGCCGTCTTTTTGCTGGGAGGGCCATAGGGAGTCCCTGAACAGGGAAAGGAAGTCGGGATTTTCCACCCCACGAATGACGTCCTCTGGTAAGGAATCCACCACCCCTACCCGTACCGAACAGGGGCCCTTCTCCTTGGGGGTGAGAGTGATAGAGGCCAGGGGGTAGGGCTTAACATCCCCATGGACGCATCTGATGGGTACTAGGGCCCCGGGTACATACTGGCTAGGCAAAACAAATCGCTCTTGTACCACCGACTGCCTACACCCCGAGTCTAAAAGGGCCCTCACCTGTAAGCCATTCGTCCTCATACTTACGTAGAAAGAAGTGCCCATTTCGGCGGAGTATAACACTGTCCTGGGAAGATACCCCACCTCCATCGGTTCTTCGGGGGGGGGTCGTTTTCAGGCACACATTCGGGCAATGTGTCCCCATTCACCGCACTCGAAACATTGCGGCCCTCTTAACATGGGGGAAATCATTCCGGGAGGTTTGAAACGCACTGTCTCCACACTGGGTTTGGGTTTTCTATCCGTCTTTACTGGCAACGAATGTTTGGAAACTTTCTCGTTGTCCCAAGAGGGTTTCTTGGGCTGTGCTCGGGCGTAGTTGGCAGCCATTTTGATGGCTTGATCGATCCCTAAGCCTGAATGTTGACGCAGCCATCGTTGGGAGGCATAAGGAAGTGGGTCCATGAATTGTTCTAAATACACTTTATGTAGTATTTCTTCCTTGGTACAAGCTTCTGGCGTCAGCCATTTGTCGGCGGCCATTTTGAGGCAAAAGAAGAGGGTCTTGGGGTTCTCTCCTGGGATGCCTCTCTCCTTCCTGAACTTTACTCTATATGCTTCCTGGTCTAGCCCCAAGTGATCCAGGATCACTCCCTTTATTGCCGGGTAGGGTGTGTTCCCTAAAGGATTCGCAGCCTGATAGGCGGAATGCGCTTCCCCAGTAAGCAATGGGGCCAGGAAGAAGGGCCATTTGTCTTCGGGCCATCCCAAGGCCCTGGCTGCCCTTTCAAAGTTCATCAGGAAGGCGTCGGGGTCTTCCCCGTGTAGATATTTTTGTAATGCTATACCTGAGGGGTTAGGAGTGTGTACTCTGGCTTCTCCCAGTGGCATTATAGATGTAGGCGGCACACTTTTCAGGCTCTCGATCTGGGCAGAGATGATGGACTTGAACAACTCACGGTTGGCCTGGGCGGATGATAGCTGTCTTTCTACTGCCCACTCGAGTTTCTCCTGTCCCTTTATTATGTGCTGGATTAGGGCGTCCATCTCGCTGGCACAGATGGTCTGGTCTTGTGATTCCACTTCTGACACCAGTTGTCCCGGGGTGAGAGGGGGCTTGGGGACAGGGTTAGCTTCTTCAACTCTAGTCGAGACCCTTGGGGACTGACCAAGTGAAGTAGAGGCAGAGAACTTGAATAAACTTTTCAAAGACGGCTTTATTTGGGTATAGGTCTTTCTCCGCCTGCTGGTTAGGCGTTCTCTGGCGAACGCGGCTGGATCATAGGCCGGGGTGCGGGGAGTATCCAGGGTGCCTCGGTCTCGGGTCTGGTCTTCCGGTGAACCAGGTATCGCCGTAGGAAAGAAGAGACAAAGGACGTATTAGGACCAAGCAGGGACTATACGTTTAAGGGCCGGGTGTGAGGGAAACCAGTGCTCCGGTGTAATTACAAAGAGCGATTCGTGAAGGGGGTTTGTGCTCGTGAATCAGGGTATCAGGGGTAGAGCTTTTCAAGGGTCTATACAGTTATTCTACGGGAGGCGGGTTTCGGTGTCCCATCCAACCCGCCACACATCCAATACCTGTTTATAGCCACACTCCTGCCGTGGGAGCGTGGCGGGCGGCTCGTTGTTCCATTGGCCTCCTGGCTTCTCCGACTCCTCTCCGGTTCTCGAGATGTTCTCCTCGTCTTCACGGCAACTGCTCACCCGCTCTTCGGTTTCTCTCCTCTCCTCCTGGGAAACGCTATCCGTCGCTTCCTGCATCTGGGCCTCTTTTGACGTCCGCGCGTCCTTCCAAAGGGGCGGGGCTATCAGTGCGGGCTCCAAGTCCTTAAAGGCACAGGGTTTGATTCCTTCCTTGGTCGGCCACCAGTACTCCGGGTCTCCGGATTTCCAGTCCTCCTCCTCGGGGCTGTTAGGCTGCTGCAGGGAGGGAACGGAGGTACGTGAAACAGCGGTGGTGGACCACCAGTCCATAGTCTGATCCCCCTCTAGGGGTTCAAGGGAACCCACCCCGTCACATCTTCCTTATGGGTAAATTTGTAGCTTAAACCTGGCCTCCACATTTCACCATGGCCCAGATTTATGGTTGTCTATTGCCTTCCTTCGGATTATCTAGTTACCCTATCAGAATCTTGGAGCCTTGTCTTAAACATTTGTAATGTAATCTGTAATATGTTATTGGGTCATGAGTATTTGGATATGTAACCTGTAAATACATGCCCTTATCTCCCTCATGTGTCCTGCACCTTGTCCCCTACTACTTGATCTGTAACTGGTTGATGTTAAACCTGTTCTGTTTTTTTGCATATATTTTCCTGTAAAGCACTCCGATACCCTAACGGGTCAAGTTCGCACTCTAAAAAACTCATAAATAAAATAAATAAATAAACTGCTAATAAAAATTCTGCATGTTCGTTCAGGATCTTCTGTAGCACCTTTGGAAACAGGGGTATCTGAGCAAATGCATATAGAATTCCTCTGGCCAGGTTACTGAGAATGTTATTGTCTATTGACCAAGTCACTTGAGGTGGACTGGGGCTGCAAAGCATGGGAAAGTGAGTATTCTCCTTGGAGGTAAATTGATTGAACCAAGGCATCAGTACCTGAGTTATCTGTCGAAAAATCTCTAGATGAAGGGCCAGATATGTTGATGAGGGAAACAAGCAACAAATATGGCCCACAAGCAAGTTCTTCTTCCTCAGAAGATAACATGCATATAGACAGAGGAGATGAGCTTCTGCACAAATGGAAGTTTTGTGATTAAAGAGAAGTTCTGAGGAAGAAACTACCCCCGATGATTGACATAACTGCATAATTGACATAATTGACATAAATTGACTGTCTGCAGAAACCATGAGTGAACACTTAACATTTCAAGGGGCACAACGCAAGGCCTTGGAGGATTTAGAAAAGTTACAGAGAATGAGGCCTGGAACTCATGAGGCTTTCATGAGTACTTGGACCATTGCTGTGAAAAGACAGCACATGATGCTCGTTTTCTTCTACTCTGGCTTTGACTTTGTTAAAGACAACAAATTAGTTAAATCTGGTATAGTCCCATAGGTGCTCGAAGTAGGGGTGGGAGTGCTGTAGCAACCGCTTAATGAATATGCTGGAGCTCAGAAGGAGAATGAGCTATACAGATGTCTTTAAAGTGTGTTTTTATCTTGTCACATTTGCTGTGCATTCAAAGATAGAGCTTTAAATGGCAGGCTATGTCTTCTGACAAATTGCTGATTATTTTGACATGAAGATTGGTGTTTACTTTCTCTGACTGAAAAATTAGAGGATTTTGTAAACTGAACTATTTAACAGTCTTGCTGGTGTAGAGGTAGTGTGAGAGAAATGGCAGTAGAATGTCAACATTTAAGTACCTGTATATATATACTGTATAAATGTTACAACATATATCAGCAGTTAGGAAAGCACAAATGGAGCACATTTTTTATAATTCTGAAGTGTGACGGAAACAAAGATATTAATGTGATCAAATCAAAACACTTTAATTGATGATACACAAATGGTAAATATTTGATGAAATCCCACATATTATCTATTGTGTGTGCCCTATATAGTTTTATCACTAAAACTGCATTTTCCTTACAAATGGTAATGGTAAATGACAGTACGCTATCATCTGATGTTTTAGTAATATATTTGCTCCAAAATGCACCATCAGCTACATACCAGAACCATACCATTCTCCTGCCAAATGAACATGGTTTATTTGCTACACTTGTTTTTGTGCAATGCTTGGATTTTTCACAATCAACATGACTTCTATAATTTAACATTGCTGACAGCGTGGAGTTGCGGGTGACTGCGCAGATAATAATGCACACTAGAAACAGACTTTGATGGTAGCTAAAAGACCCAGGTTCTGGAGAGTTGGCAGAAGCTATGCTAATTACTTTGTTCAATGTACGCATGACCTCTCTAATTCCCTTATTTGCTTGTGGCCATCTGGGTATCACCTTCTTGTGCACAATGTTCCATGACCTGCCAGCTCCTGACCAAAAAGCAGAGGATGGCTCAGCCCATGCTTTGCCATGATCTTCTCCAACTTTGACAACACATCCTTGGCAGCCTCTGTGGAAACCAATTCAACTTCTGGATACTTTGAAAAGTCATTGATGTTAAATATTATATACCTTCCATCCGGAATCAAGGCTGGCAGACACCCAGGGCTGCCGTGGGCCACTCTCTTTGATAACCAGAGATGGTGGGTCAGTGTTTCTCATTGCCTGACACCACTCACAAGCTCATACTGTCATTTCTGTCAGCTCATTAAGCTGGAGGAACCATACATTGAACTGGATTCTGTCCATGGTTTTCACCACTCCCTGGTGGCCTACATGAGGCAATCCATGTTTGTATTCCACCCTAAACGTATACTTCTGTAACTGAAGTATCCACTTCTCAATGCATGGAGGGGTCTGGAGGAGGTCCCTTGAAACAAAGGGATCAGTGGCTAGTGGTCGGTACGGAGAATGAACGGGTGCCCATTGACATACAGGTGAAAATTGCAACACCCACAGTGAATTGGATTGACTTGTGTTGTTGGATTCACCCTTGATGGACTTGTTCAAAGCTGCTTCCATATGTGATGCCCGAGTACAGGACATCTCTTTTGAGCGATCTGGTGTAGAAGATTTTTATGCATTTAGAATTTTGTGCACCATTAAAAATGTGCAGAATATATTTCCGCAATTGATTATAGATATGTACACTGATATAGTACTGTTACTTTTTAAACAAATTCTCTATTATGAGTAGAAGTGTGCTTTTGTAATATTTGTTGAGTACGCTTCAGGTTATCTAAATATGCCGTCTTGTCCAAGGTGGAAGTCAACCCTGTCACTCATGTATACTTTCCCTCTCCTCCCTTGGCCATACTTCTCTTCGCCAACTCAGCAGCATTCAGCCAATTGGCGGATATTGTTATTCTGCTCTTGATTAACTTTCAGTCTCTAACTGTAACAACATTCGGAGGTCCTTCTGTTGGTTCAGTGTGCCCATTTATTCCTAACATGTTAATGTTTATGTATCTAGATTTGTTCTAGGATATCCGGACAACGTTAGCATAGAGGTTGCTGAATAATATTTCATATAGTGGGTTAGTACTTCAGTGTTAATGCAATATGAAATGTATTTTTCATGTGCTCTCATTTGCTGATGAAATGCTACCCTTACACCACAGTGAATCTGCAGTGAGATACTGGAAATTCATATGCTAAAATAATGTATAAAATCCCTTGATTTTGGGGGTGGGCCAAAATAATTTCCGGTGCTACTAGGGATGCTGTCTGCTTCTTCCCCAATTGTGCTGCCCTCTTGGGACTTTGAATGATTTATAATTTCCACATTCTCTATATACTTTCATTGGGAGCCTCCATGGTATTAAATCTGTACTGCTTCATTTTTGAATCCTTTAATAAAACTCTTTATTTTTTCATTGATCTAGAGCTTGCTGTTGAGTTGGCCCATTCATTAATTTGATTGTATTTTCCTGATTTTGAAGTTTTGGGAGGTGCTATAAAGAGGGAACATATTGTCTCATCAGATTGAGTAAGGTTCAACAATGTTTCTAATCCAGTGAAAGTGGGCATTCTGTCTCAAGGATGCACCCCCTGTATTATCTGAGCTCTTATGTCTTCCTACTAATTTGTGAATGTACATGTAGTCACCAGCTCTTTTAATCTCGAATGAATACTTGTCATGGGACTCAACTGGCTTTTGCTTGGCCTCTAATAAAATGATTCTTTCATATTCAGAGTTGCCCAAAAGCTCAAAATATGTGTTGAATGCTGTGACGATTGTGTGATATGTGGCGGTGCTGCTTCTGACAGGGTACGAGATAGATTTTAGATGGTCCTGCTAGGTGCACCACTAATGCGTCTTTCTTTCCACCAGTGGCGGTGACATAAAGGGTTTGGCCATTTTACCCAAAGTCTCCAATTGGGTGCTAGGGCTGAGGGGGTCCCTTCTTTGAAGACTAACTCAATCGCTGTTGATGGATGTATCACACCACTGGTGATGTTGCCTCTGAAAGGTGGGTGCTACTTGAGCTCAGTGGCAGGCAGACGTCCTACTCCGTTGCACTAATATACAGCTAGGACCACTGGCAAAAGTGAAATGAAATGAAATGAAAAGTAAATTTATAAAGCGCGATTGCTGCCCGGGGGCGTCCAAGCGCTAGGAACCAACAGAGGAGGCTTGGCAGAGTTGCTAGCAGAGATTACTGAGGGAGGTTGAATAGGAAAGTCTTTAACTGTTTTCGGAATAAAGAAAGGTTGGGGTTGGCTCTAAGATGGAGGGGGAGTCTATTCCAGGTCTTGGAGGCATTATAGGTGAACGTCCTGCCACCAGACCTTGTCTTTTTTATTCTCGGAGCAGTAGCCATAAAGGCCTGGCTCGATCGAAGGCTTCTGCTGGGTTGACCCTTCAGCTTGAGAAAGTGCCCTTTTACTGTGGACAGCACATCGAGGTTCAAAGTACCCTTCTCTGTGTGAATGCGGAGTGCAGGCTCCCTGTCCAGGAACAGAGACCTTTAGTAGTGGAGGCCTGTGTAGTGTCTTGCTGGACATGTTCTAGTGTTCAGGAGTGGTTGTTGTACACTTTAAACCCACCCATTTCCAGCGTCACTGGTCAGGTGACCCTGCTAATAAAAGGGACCGGCAGCAAGTGCCCTTGGACAGTTACCAGTACCATAGTCACTGTGTCTGCGTGCTTCATTTCCCAAGTATGAGGGCTTAGCGCCCACTATTTTACAATGGGGATGAGGTGGTCCAGCCCTGCGTGTATGCAGGCTGCCGCCTCGCAGTTCTTGGTAGAGGAAAGTGTAGCCTCAGTCTAAGGCACCCCCACACCTACTTCCAGTACAACTAAAGGAGGTTGGGGAGGAAGAAGACAAACCAGCGGTAAGGCCTCTGCAGCCATTGGCATGTTCATGCCCTCGCTGCCACCCACCATTGTGACCGGCCCAAGGTGCACTTCTTAAATTCACACGTGGGTTAAGGGACTACCTTTTCAGTCAGCACCCAACGTACCCACCGGAATGGCTCCCCGTGCAGCAAGCCGATACTGAGCCTGCCCCAGCGTGAGGTAAGCCCACACCAGCACTATCAACCCTGTGCTGCTCATTAATTCCCCCAGTGAAGAGGAAAGAGAGAGAACCTGCAGCTGCAACATGAGGGGAGCGCAGCCCCTGAGGTATCCCTGCTGCCACCACAGCCGTATATAGAGACCAGTCTCCATCCTACACAGCAGAGCAACCCCGCAGGTGAGATATCAGGGGATCAACCTGTGGCTGCATCCTGTAAGCAACACAGCCTCTGTACTAAGCTGAGCTGATTTAGCCAGACAAACTCGGCCCACATTTACACTAGCAGCACTGAGTTAGTATGTGGTGCTCCCCACTATTCGAAAGCACACAGAAATGACAAGGTGCTCTGGAACCAGCACAATCAGAGCCCACAAAGCTGCGCCCCATGCTGAGCGACACATCACTGTAGCGCGGCCCATGTCATCTAGGCCGCAACCACACTTTAAATTATGACACAGAGACAGCTAGTATTATCTTGGCTGGGAGACCACGTGCAGTCTTCAGCCTGTTTATTTATACCCTCGGGACGAGCCCGTCCTGAGGGGTGTGGGGATGCGTGCATGTGTCGCGACATTGTTGTGAAGAGGCCGAGTGGCCTCTCTACATCCCTCCTTTCTTTTGGTTCTAGACTATGAAGTTCTCTTTGTTCAGGGGGAGGTATACATAAAGTCTCTTTAACGTTGACTCGGCACTGGATTCGGCCGGAGACCATACTTCTGGCTCCGGCACAGGGAGATGCTGCAACCCCAGCCGAAGTTCCCTCCTCTGACCCGGCAGCGGCAGACTCACCGGTCAAACAGGCACCTTCATTATTTCCTTGGCTGACTTGTCTCGGCGTCCCTGACAGGGTGTTCCTCACATTCGGTGAAACAGGGGGAGACAAGTTCGGCCAAGAGTCTTGGTACTCTGAGACCTCTGAGTTTGCTTCTGCTTCCTTGAACTTCTTAAAACTGGACACGTTCCTTGTGATAGTTTGTAGTCCCTTCTGAGCGGTCTCTATGGTGCCCTGGACGCTAACGACAATCCATGTCTCTGGCTCGTAGGGAGTCCGGAACTTCCACCCAGGGTGTCGGTCTTTGATCACCACCCGGTCTCCAACTCGGAGTTGCGGTTCTTGAGCTCTTCGGGCTTCACTTGCCTTCCGGTTCATTGTCTCCCTCCTCGACTGGACTGCCGCATCATCCTGCTCCACGGGCACCCACGTAGGGTCAGACAGGATACTGTCCCGGGGGGCACGCTTGAACAGGAGATGAGCCAGAGCACACTTTGTGGTGCTATGAGGAGTCTGACGGTACGCACCCAGGAATCGGTCTAGGGCTGCTTCGGGGTCTTCTCCGTTATCCACAGCGATGCACAATGCATGGTTAATGGTTCTCATTAGTCTTTCTACTTCCCCGTTCGCTTGGGGCCAACGCTGGGTGATCTTCTTATGGCACCGCTAAGTTCTCAAGATCCTCCTGGAACTCTCGTCCCTGGAAGGGGGGTCCATTATCAGACAGTGATCTCCTTTGATGACCACCCGGCGGTGCCAGACGACCAGCCCCAGGAGCGGCGCCCCATGTACGGGGATAAAGACAACGACAAGATATTCATGGTGTCATACGTAAGCAGGACGGGGCCTCGTCGAAGGCCACCTCCCATGTGCTCCATCTCCAACGAAGGTACTGAAGTGCGAGCCCACATAGACACTGGAGCCTCCGTCAATGTGATGGACTCCGACCAATATGATCGCCAAGCACCGCGACCTCCTCTCACACCATCCACTGCAAGAATCTATACATATGGAGGGACGGACCCACTCCCTCTCCGGGGCGTCATTCAGACCACGGTCGCAAGTGGGAGCTACTCCACCGAAGCGAAGTTCCACATCACGGTGGGTAAGAAGGGGACTCTGCTCAGCTGCCATACGGCCGAAGACCTGGGGCTTGTCTTCTTCGCCAATCAAGTTCATGAATCCCATGCTGAGGCGATGCTAAAAGAATTCCCAGCACTCTTTGAAGGACTGAGGAAGCTCAAAAGCAAGAGGTTCAAGTTCCACATCGACCCTTCCGTGCGACCAGTGGCCCTCTGGCACTGTGGAGTGCCCTTCAACTTATGCCCGCAGATGGAGGAGCTAAGGAAGCTCGTAGAGTTAGGGGTAATTGAGAAGGTGTCTGGGCCTACCCCTTGGGTGTCTCCGCTGGTCGTGGCACCCAAGCCCAAGCAATCAGGAGCCATTCGACTCTGTGTCGATATGAGACTACCGAATACTGCCGTAAAGAGGGAGCACCACATCACCCTGACAATGGATGACATTGTGGCTGACGTAAATGGAGCAAAGTGGTTCTATAAACTAGACTTGAATGCCGGCTACCATCAGCTGGAACTGGAGCCAGAAAGAAGATACATTACCACTTTTTCGACGCAAGTCGGCCTCCGCCGGTATAAGAGGCTTAGCTTTGGGGTGTCCACAGCTGCCGAATTATTCCAAAATGCCATTCGGGAAGCACTGTCAGGACTGCAGGGAGTGATCAACCTCAGCGATGATATCCTCGTGTACTCCACCACGCTTGAGGAACATCACTCACACCTCAGGGCCGAGCTGAAAAGGCTAGTTTACTGCTGGCTAACTCTGCACAAATCCAAGTGCTCCTTCTATCAGGAAAGCATTGACTTCTTTGGCTATACGTTCACCCGTGAGGGACTCCTAGTATATCCGAAGAAAGCAGAAGATATTCGAGCGGCCAGCATCCCTCGCAACCCCACCGAGGTGAGAAGCTTCCTCGACATGGCCACATACTGTGGGCGGTTTATCCCCAATCTGGCCGCTATATCTGAACCACTGCATGCACTCACGTGCCAAGAAAGTAAGTGGGAATGGACGCTGGCGGCCATCAAGGTCTTCCATGACATCAAGGCAGGACTACTGGACAAAACCGTGATGGCGCACTTCCACCCGCAATGCAAGACGGAATTGATCGTCGACGCCATTCCCGTGGGCCTTGAAGCGGTACTTCTTCAGGAGCATGGCCCGGATGTGTGCAAAGCCCTCAGCGACACCGAGACTAGATATGCCCAAATCGAGAGGGAGGCATTAGTGATCAAGTGGGCGTGCCAGCATTTTCACTTGTACCTATGATGCCAAGAATTCAGTGTCATGACCGACCACAAGCCGTTACTCACGCTGTTTGCCAGCTCCTCCTGACTAGCACCTCCAAGGATCAAACGATGGGCCGTGCAGCTGCAGGGGTACAACTTCAAGGTGGTCTTCCGCCCCGAAGCGCACAACCCTGCGGACTGCCTGTCTCGACACCCCGAGTCACCGACACCCGTCGATCCATCTGCAGATGCTTGCTGCACGGAGGCGTTTGTAAACATGGTGTCACAAGGATTGTGCCCCAAGGCCATGACGCTCGAAGAAATCAGCCTAGCCACCCAAGAAGACCCCACTCTCTCTCAAGTTCGAAGTACCTTAGAGAACAATGGATGTGCCCACTTTATGGACGGTGCCCGCGTCCTCCGGCCGGAGGTCAGCCATTCCCGCCAGCAGCTTGTGGCATGTTCGGAGCGAACTGAGTGTGGGTGAAGGAGGAGTCGTTCTGAGGGGACATCTCATCGTGGTCCCAGAAAGCCTGCTGAGGAGAATCCTCATGTTCGCCCATGTTGGTTACCAGGGAATGGCCAAGACCAAGGCAAGGTTGAGGGACAAGATTTGGCTCCCGGCCATGGACTCCATGGTAGAGGATATGGTGAGGCAGTGCTATGCCTTCACGATTACCGGGGGAGACCCAGCGCCAGCACCGGTGATCACGGAAGAACCATGCAGGACTCCGTGGACACACCTCAGTGTGGATTTTGGGAGCTTTCCGGACGGTCACCACGTGGTTGACTCGTTCTCGAAGTTTCCCATTGTCTAAGTAATCGCGTCAACCGCCTTCCCACAGGTGAAGAAAGTCCTGGATCGAGTTTTTGCAATGATGGGGCTGCTGGAAGAAGTCAAATCTGATAATGGACCAGGAAGTGGTAAGGAGGTGGTAAGGAGACAGACTAGTGCTGTCTCTTCCCAAGACAAAAAGTTGTTTAAAAAACGATTTTCACTTTCTGTTTTTAAGGTCTTTGCCTGTGGTTGTTACAGTTAAAAATTGCAGTTTTAGCCTGCCTGTAATTGCATATTTGATCACCTGTGTTGTGTTTTAAAATTGTGGCTTTCCCTACTCATGATTGCCTCCATTTAGTGTGTTGAATTGTGGGATTTCCAGTCCAACCTCTGAAGTTTGTCCGTCTCATTCCCTGGTGACAATTTGGTTTTCCTTCCAAATTTCTCCTTTGCTCTGTGCTAAGACCTGTATGTTAAAGCAGTGCACTCCCAGCCACCCTTTTGTGTTCACAAGCCAGTTAGACAAGCCCCACTGCTCCCCCCCCCCCAGCAACAGGGATTTTCTACATCAGAGGGTGCTTCTGTGAGCTGTTTAAACTGTATTTACTAGGGCCTGTGCACTTCATTGTTTGGCCAGTCGAGGGAGTAAAGGTTTATTCAACAGTATTGTTAGATTTCAAGTTAGTGAGACCCTTACCTGCTGAAGTTCAAAGTGTGGATTGAGTCTGTCTGTCTCCTAGGAGATTCTGAACAGGAGAAGCAGCTGCCCAGCCCCCACCCCCAGGCCAGCAGACCATTGACTATACAGCTACCAGGCAAGTCAGTGCCCTCCCCCACAACTGCCCAGGCCCCTTAAGGCTTTACTGGGTGTACCCCAAATCTTCTCCTCCATCTTGTGAGTTGCAGCCTACCTGTGCCCCAGATTGCAGTGAGCAGAGTCCAGGAAGTGATAAGGAGACAGACTAGTTCTGTCTCTTCCCAAGACAAAAAGTTGTTTAAAGAATGATTTTCACTTTCTGTTTTTATTGTCTTTGCCTGTGGTTGTTACAGTTAAAAATTACAGTTTTAGCCTGCCTGTAATTGCATATTTGATCACCTGTGTTGTGTTTTAAACCAGTGGCTTTCCCTGCTCATGCCTCCATTTAGCGTGTTGAATTGTGGGATTTGCAGTCCAACCTCTGAAGTTTGTCCCTCTCATTCCTTGGTGACAATTCGATTTTCCCTCCAAATTTCTCCTTTGCTCTGTGCTAAGACCTGTATGTTAAAATAGTGCACTCCCTGCCACCCTTTTGTATTCACAAGCCAGTGAGACCAGCCCCCCTGCCCCCTCTCCCCCAGCAGCAGGGATTTTCTACATCAGAGAGTGCTTCTGTTAGCTGTTTAAACTGTATTTACTAGGGCCTGTGCACTTCGTTTTTTGGCCAGCAGAGGGAGTAAAGGTTTATCAAACAGTATTGTTAGATTTCATGTTAGTGAGGCCCTTACCTGCTGAAGTCCAAAGTGTGGATTGAGCCTGTCTGTCTCCTAGGAGATTCTGAACAGGAGAAGCAGCTTCCAACTCCCTGGCCAGCAAACCTTGTCTGAGGTCGCTGGGACCTTATATGGTCTGCTAGGGGTTGGTACGTGTCTACACTGATTTGTGATTGTATCTGGTGTTTCTATTGAATTAGGGTTAATGTCCTCATTGGCTGGGTGTTTAAGGGTTCTGATTGGTTTCTGGGTCTGTGATTCAATCATTGTAAGGTTGGGACTAGGGCTAGGGTTAGGATTTCTATTGGAAGTAGGGACTAGGGCTTCCTATGTTATTGGTTGTTGGGAGTAGGGTGGGACTAGGCCTAGGGTTAGACCTTTAATTGGAAGTAGCGATTAGGGCTTCTGGTGTGATTGGTTGCTGGACTAGGTGTGGGACTTGGACTAGGGTCAGGTTTTCTAATGGAAGTAGGGACTAGGGCTACCTGTGCCATTGGTTGCATGGACTTGTTTTGGTACTACTGGTAGGGCTAGGGCCTTTATTGGACATAGAGATCAGGTTTTTTTTAACTGATTGGGTGCTTAGACTAGGGCTAAAATTGGCTGTAAGGTCCTGGTCTCCTATTGGTTCTAGATTTTACGGCTAGTGTTTGATTGTGATTGGATAGTGTTAGGGTTCCCATTGGCTGAAGGGGTCACCTGATTACTAGGGCTATAAAAAAGGCCAGGGTTAGGGCATCTCAACCCCGGCGTCAAGGCTAAGGGCTGAGAGGACAAGGGCAGTGTCCTTTTTGAGACTGGTCTGGACTAGGGCCAGAAATGCTGCCCTTTTTCTCATTTAGCAATACCCAGCCCACACCATCCACATCCGCAAACAAAGCAACACTCTCACACCAAATGTACACCACACACAACACTATGCACAGATTAATGTACCATCATGCACTACAAATCCAACCAAACTACATCTACACACCCTACTTTCACAACTACCACACATATCCACCTTCACCTACAAACAGTACACAACTCTATCCTATACCGCTAACCAATACACTCATCACTAACACATCACCAATCAACACCATACATAACTACATCCCATTCAGACACAATCTCCCCACTGTAATTACACCTAACAGACCACCTTTTATCACTAACAAACATTTAATCATCCTTCCTTCAGTTGTCCAACAAACACCCTCCTCTCCCTTCTACCATAATAACACTAACACACAACAATCAATCAATCAATCAATCAATCACACAACACACACACTGCACACCACCACACTTTGTAACTCTTGCAACAAAACAGTCTAAGATAAACACTCTCACCTCTACTTCATTCCCTCCTACACACAACATACACTATACTCATAAACACATCACCACCTCCTCTACGTCACAACCTCCTCTCACAAACAATACTATACAACCAAATCCATTGCATGAAACATATACATCAGCACCCTTTTTCACTACTCCTCAAAAGCAAAACATATCACACACACAGAACTAGAAGATCTTCAAAGCGCAACACCTCATAATACTTACCATCACAAAATACAAACATATACCCACCTTTCAAACCACACAAAGGAACAAACTCCAATGCCAAGCTTTCTCTCTTCCACCACACCTAACACAGATACAGCAATACAGCACCTCTCTTCTAACCACCTCTCATCCATTGGACAATTTAGAACATTACTACATGACCCACATGCTGCACCACCTCCCCGGACCCATAAACCTTCCGCCTTAAACACACGCAAAAAATATAAGCAACATGCCACACCTCACAATTTTGCTTCCCCGTGTCTACTTCACAACAATGTTATACCACAAAAGCAATACAGCACTCTAACTCACTCTCAAACACCACCTCCAACACATACACATGCAGACCCATCAAAATGCCTTCTTAGCATGCTGGATGAGGAACACGATACAGAACAGATGCACGATTGCTATCCTAATGCAGATAATACCAGCACTAAAAACACACCTGCTACAAACCCACACAATACTGTTCACTCTTCTACCTCTTCAGAAAACTACTCAAGATTTGGCTCTTCCCCACATAAGCACCATGCGCAAATAGAAATTTACAGCATCCCTCTGTATACAACCATTAAAAAAAATATATAAAAAAAATCCTTCACTCTTTTATCCCTCCACTATCCTTTTCAATCAAAATTAACAGACTAACATGTTCACTTCTCAAAATTCATATTAAACTATACTAATATACTACCCAAATAACTGAATAACATATCCACTACTTAAATTACTTCATATTTTTTTACTATACTAATTTTCAACAGTAATCCTTTATGAGTTCCGGAGTGGCGTGCTACTCGCCAGAAAAGAGCTTCAACACCCATCAGGGGTAACAAGTGCTATATGAATGAAAATCTTTCTTCCCCTTTTATCCCTCAGCTACCCTTCTCACTCCAAGTAACTGACTAATATCCACCACTGAAATACTTCATATTTCACCATATTAATTCACCACTAATCCTTTGTAGGCTTCCTGAATAGTCTGCGTCAACAAGCGCTATATAAATACAAACCTTTGTCCTCCTCTACCCTTCTGCTATCATTCCAAATCCAATTAACTGACTAACCTAGCCACCACTTAAAATGTACTTGCATGTTTCACTATACTAATTCAACACTAATCCTCTATGGGTCCCGGAGTAGCGTGCTTCTCGCCGAAAAAGCGATTTGGCGCCTCGTCAGGGGTAGTAAGAGCTATATAAATGCAAATACAATACAATACATGCAGCCATGGAGAGTCCAGTGTGAAGGACTCCGTGCAGCCTCAAGATACTGGAAACCCCAAGCAGCCACAACCAAAAGAATGGTAGGAGAGAGCGCAGCACGCCCCCTGTGGACTGCCTAGTGGGGTGAAGAGGAGTGACGTAACCCCTGCTGAGAGAAAGAGTGCAAAAAGGCCAAAGCTGCCCCAGGCAAGAGAATCGTTAAGTGGGCAAGTAAGGTCCAGTACGTCACCGCAAACCAGCAAAATTGTACGCCAAGCACCTGAAGAGGAAGTCCATGAAGAAGAACCAAAATCGCGAACTCAGACGTGCACTGAAGCCCGCGCCTGGAAACTTGACAGCACGGGCAGGAGCCCGGGACAGGGAAACCTCTCAGATAAAGAAGCAATGCTGAATGGAAGAGGCTGTGCCAGCCTACTGTCCGCTGCACAGAATGGCCATTGTTAGCCCAGCATTTAGCATGTCACGCGAAGTGACCTACCCTGCCACACAGGCTGGAACAGAGACAGGAGCAGGTGCCTCAACAGTGCAGGCTTGAGGCGCAAGTGCTACACCCTTCAGTGAAGAAGATGGAAAGAAGGTGACCCTCCATACGGGTAATGGAGAACAAACAAGATCCCTGAGGAAGGGACTGGACCTGCGAGAGGTCCGCGCAAAGGAGAAAAGCATGGCACAATGCCTCATTGCAAAGGGGTTGAAGAGAAGGAGAGAAGAATGGGCTCAATGCCACGTTGTGGTAGAATCCAGGTGAACAGCGTGGCAAGATGTTACATGGGTACATCGCGGAAAAGGAGAAGAGAGTTGCAAGATGCCACAGGGTGAAGAACCACCACAGGTGTGCAAGACAAAAAGGAGAAGAACGGGAAGTCCGAGGACTCATGCCACTACCGGAGAAGGCATCCGTCAACACAAAGCAGCCACCAGCATGCAGTGATGCTACTGGAGGTTGCTTTGTGGGAGGACCAGTGTAAGCTATCAGCTGGTGCGATCTGCATCCAAGCCCCACTCTTCCCAGTGCTACCGACCAGTCACCTGTCACCGGCTGCTTGGCGTAGATGGCATCCCGCATAGCACGTGCACATGTCGAAGTAAAACTACAAGTGGCTACGAAGTCCCTTCAGTCCTCCTCACTCCGATCAAGACATCGCCACCTGTAGCCCAAGTGTAATATGGGAATCGTCATTATTACCAGGTGCACCTCCAGAAAAACCTAAGGAGCATTGCACCACCAGAGTGGATCCAAATGCCTGATTCATCCAGAGACCAACAAGGCATTCATGGCACCACTGGAGGTTGACCACTCAGAAATCTTCTGTGAGCCAACATGAACCTGAGACCCGCCGAAGAGAGCACACTCGACAATTGGACCATCCACCCTTGGGGTTGCACAAGGCTTGGCCGTGACCCTGTTGGGAGTTCTCTATCAAAAGGTAGGGAGGTCTCCTTAAAAATCCAATTAGAGACAGGGAGCAAAGAATGGAAATGAAAAAGGTCCCTATACTACTTCAGTTTGGGAAAAGTCTACACTTGACATTTATGAACCCATTAATATCATAACCACGTATTCAATAGATCACAACAATAGACAAAAACTTAAAAAACAATATGCAATAGTATTTAGACAATTGTACAATTTATTTAATAGCAATATTACATTCATAGTGCCATTTAAAAACAGTTAAAAATTGAATAAATTCACAGAAATGTATTATCCTTTAAAAAAATTACAAAGTTGTCGACGCAGCGTTTCGGTTTTGTGAAAACACCTTCATCAGGACAATGTTCTAGTTAAAAAGAAACATACAATTAGACATATTCACAATTTTTCTTTTTTTCACCAAAAGCTTTTTAACATTGCTCAGATAGACTTTTCAACTTAAACAAGGGGTAAACATTTGAGGCACCTTTTTTTATTATTATTAGATTTATTGAACATGTGGTATGATGGGTTTAAAACTGGAAACTAAGAGAGAAAAGTGTACTCTTTCTAGGGTTTCACTCTTACACCTATTGCTAATACATCAATGAAGGGAAAAAATGAAATATGCATGCCTCTCAAAAAAAGGTTTAACCTCAGTAATCAATTTGAGGAATTTAACCGGATCTCTGAGGTAAATTTCTTATCACAAGGTATATATCCATAAGATAGTTGGGGACGTTTGAGTTCTGCACCATCCTATATATGGAATTATATAGTATTAGTGATTAGAGATCAATATATTTGTTATGCTATTCACCAATCTACATGGTCTTATCTAAGGTTGTAATTACCTTATAATACGTTTCTATTAACTTGAGGTCAAGGAAGCCACCGTTATATGGTTGATATTAGACTTTCACCCTAGACAAGACAAGATATAAAGAAAAAGAAAAACAAGCTACTTGTTTATTTCATTCGTGGCTGAATGCTCTGGATATTTCACCGGCAACACTTTATTGTAGACGCGTTGGCCCTTTAATCATTTTTATGCAGGAGCTGATTTAATCAATTGTCAGGCTCTGGGGAAGAGAATGCAATTGTGTAACCAAAAATTATAACTGTTTATGTCACTTGCATTTGATACTGCAAATGGCTTCATATATTTATCTTCAGTTCGCCTTTTAATTACTTCAACGCTAATGTTAGTTTATACTATTACTAGTTTCCTAAAGCGTCAATTAATGCGAAAAACAGAGCGCCTCAATTCGTCTGTTCTTATGATTATGTATTGAGGGAGACTTTTAGTACTTTTACTGGCTGACTTATTCAAATGGTAATTACTCCGATATTCTCATGCCTTACCCTAATTATACGCATATCACTCAGGCTTCTATCATATTACTACGTCGCGCTCATGCATTAAATTGGTAATTCGCATATCGCTAATGTCCCTCACTACAAACTGATCAGATCAAAAAAATTGGATTGACTTCAATCTTACTCTAGAGGAGAAAGAGGCCCATCAAAAAACTACAGAACTGCCACGAATTAACTATTAAGCCTGCAGATAAGGGCGGCAGCATAGTTATCATGTCCACAGAACAATATAATGAAAAATGAACTTATTACTAGCTAACGAAGATCATTACCAAAAAGTTATAAGAGAAGACTGGCTACACTTGAAAAATACAGTTAAAAGAATGTTAGACCTAGCAAAAGAAGATAACGTTGTATGCAATGATGAATATACATTTCTCTATAATAACAACCCGACAGTACCTGCACTGTACGGTTTACCGAAAGTGCATAAGAATCTTTCCAATCCCCCTATGAGGCCCATAGTGTCCAGCATCGGTTCTCTTACAGAACCCTTAAGCAAATATGCCAACATCTTTTTACAACCACATGTCATAACCCAAAAGGCCTATGTCAAAGATACTGCCGATATTATCCAATAAGTAGAAGGCATACCTTTTAACTGTGAGACTCAATTTTTAGTTACCCTCGATATCGAGGAGCTTTATACTAATATACCACAAGACAGCACAATAGAAATTATAGAATCCCTTTTATACAACTATGGTAGAGATTTTAACTCACACGTAATTTTTATTATTGACTGTGTCACTTTGGTTTTAAAAAACAATATATTTATGTTTAATACAGATTATTTTAAACAAGTGAAAGGCACGAGCATGGGAGCAACCTGTGCTCCTAGTCTAGCCTGTTTATACGTAGCGCAATTTGAAGACACCCATATTTTTAACTCCATGGCCCCATTCTTCGAAAATATATCGAAATGGGCACAATATATTGATGATGTTTTCTTCATCTGGACTGGTTCATTAGAGTCATTGAATGAATTTATATTATGGCTAAACCTGGGAGATATAAACCTTAAATTTTCTTCAAATTCTGACAGAAATAAGTGTGAGTTCCCAGGGGCGGCTGGTGACATTTGAAAGTGGTGGGGCGTAAACTAATTTGCATATTGCACCGCAGCGATCGAGCGCAGCGAGCGAGCCCGAACCACCTTGCATCCATCCATACATCATTCATGCATCCACCCATCTATCCACCCACCCACCCTGCATCCATACATCATTCATTCATGCATCCACCCATCCATCCATCATGCATCCACCCATCATGCATGCATGCATCCATACATCATTCATACATCCACCCATACATCTACCCACCCATCCTGCATCCATACATCATTCATTCATGCACCCACCCATCCACCCATCCATCCATCCATCATGCATCCACCCATCATGCATGCATCCATGCATCCACCCATCCATCCACCCACTCAGCATACATCATTCATTCATGCATCCACCCATCCATCCATCATGCATCCGCCCATCATGCATGCATGCATCCATACATCATTCATGCATCCACCCATCCATCCACCCAACCATCCTGCATCCATACATCATTCATTCATGCACCCACCCATCGACCCATCCATCCATCCATCCATCATGCATCCACCTATCATGCATGCATCCATCCATACATCATTCATGCATCCACCCATCCTTCCACCCACCCATCCTGCATCCATACATCATTCATTCATGCACCCACCCATCCATCCACCCATCCATCCATCATGCATCCACCCATCATTCAAGCATCCATCCATACTTCATTCATGCATCCATCCACCCATCCATCCATCCATCATTCATGCACCCACCCATCCACCCATCCATCATGCACCCACCCATCCACCCATCCATCCATCGTGCATCCATCCATCATGCATCCACCCATCATGCATGCATCCATGCATCCATCCATACATCATTCATGCATCCACCCATCCATCCACCCACCCACCCTGCATCCATACATCATTCATTCATGCATCCACCCATCCATCCATCATGCATCCACCCATCATGCATGCATGCATCCATACATCATTCAAACATCCACCCACCCATCCTGCATCCATACATCATTCATTCATGCACCCACCCATCCACCCATCCATCCATCATGCATCCACCCATCATGCATGCATCCATCCATGCATCCACCCATCCATGCATCCACCCATCCATCCACCCACCCACCCGGCATACATCATTAATTCATGCATCCACCCATCCATCCATCATGCATCCGCCCATCATGCAAGCATCCATCCATACATCATTCATGCATCCATCCGTCCACCCATCCATCTATCATTCATGCACCCACCCATCCATCCATCATGCATCCATCCATCATGCATCCACCCATCATGCATGCATCTATCCATACATCCATACATCATGCATCCACCCATCCATCCACCCACCCACCCTGCATCCATACATCATTCATTCATGCATCCACCCATCCATCCATCATGCATCCACCCATCATGCATGCATCCATCCATACATCATTCATGCATCCACCCATCCATCCACCCAACCATCCTGCATCCATACATCATTCATTCATGCACCCACCCATCCATCCATCCACCCATCCATCCATCATGCATCCACCCATCATGCATGCATCCATCCATACATCATTCATGCATCCACCCATCCATCCACCCACACATCCTGCATCCATACATCATTCATTCATGCACCCATCCATCCATCCACCCATCCATCCATCCATCCATCATGCATCCACCCATCATGCATGCATCCATGCATCCATCCATACATCATTCATGCATCCATTCACCCATCCATCCATCATGCATCCACCCATCATGCATGCATCCACCCATCCATCCACCCTGCATCCATACCTCATTCATTCATGCATCCACCCATCCACCCACCCATCCTTCCTGCATCCATCATTCATGCATCCATCCACCCATCATGCATGCATCCATCCATGCACCCATCCACCGAACAATCATTAATGCACCCACCCTGCATCCATCCATCATTCATGTATTTTTATGACCATATAAAAATAAATTATGGACTCTAACAAGCCTTTAGGATCGATGTTGAAGGATGTGCCAGTTTACATATTACATCACCCCTACCTTTTTATGCTGGAAACCTTCTACCGCCCATGTACTTGCCATCCTGTAAGGCCTAGGTATGTACTATACAAATTCACATACAAACATATAACATTATAACCTTAGTTCGAAGAGTACATTATATTTGTGGTGACAGTTGTTAAATCATTTTCTGGAAAATGTTTATAAAATGAAATCTGTTGAAGGCTGTTGTTGCAACTATCAAAAAAGAAATTCAGAGAATTTTTACATTTCCAAAACCCCATGCCGTGAAATAAACGGGTGACCTGGAATAGACGCACACATTTCTGCAGCAGATGCTTTAACACACTGAACTATCTCAAGTCATTTGTGCAAGCTGGTTTACTGGAACACTGAAAAACACACACTCTTACCTTGCTGCCGGTCCCGCACACGTCACAGGCTCACAGCGCCCCTGGCCAATCCTGGCGCCAGGGGCGCAGGTACCCTCTCGCCCGCAGCACGCCCATTAGGGCTCCTGATGGGCATGCGCAACGCCGCCAAAACACAAGTGCGCAAACTTGGGCACGGGTAAAAATTCACCCTCCGTCCCCACGCATGCGTACTTGTGTTGCCGTCTGTACAATCATGTCAATTAATCAACATGACGCCCGCCCGGCAGTCTGACGTCATGTTGATTCATTGACATGATTGTCATGAGGGAGCTGCGGGCGGCGTCGGGCAGGGGGGGCTACGCCCCCACGCCCCAATGGACGAACCACGCGTGTGAGTTCCTAGACATAATTATTAAACACGAAGAAGGAAAACTACAGATAGAGCTGTTCACCAAGAAAACAGATCGCAACACAATGTTGCACTACAAGAGCTACCATCCACCCTGTCAGAGGAACAACTTCCCTTTTGGCCAGTTTTGAAGATTGAAACATAACTGCACACAGATGAAAGATTTTGAAAAACATGCGCAGATATTGACTGATAAATTTATCAACAGAGGTTACCCAAAACGCATGGTCAAACATGCATACAAAAGAGCCAAATATTTCAATAGGGAAAACCTACTTCAGAAATAGCAGAGGGAAACTCAAAAAGAGAAAGCACTCATCTTTGCAACTAACTATAGTTCGATTAGCAACAAGATTAAAAACATAGGTAACAGAAATTGGTCGTTGATTACCAATAAAAAGAAAGAAAATCTACCCAAACCAATATTCGCTTTCAGACGAAACCAGACAATAAGAAACTGTCTGGTGCACACCTATAAGGAGATTGAGCCCAAACTTCAAACAAGCATCAATAATGCCCCTTTGCCTACGGGCACGTTCCCATGTGGAAACTGCTCCAATTGCTTGCAGGTTATCAAAGGCGATTATGTTGACCACAATAACACTAAACATAAAGCCAAGTCTTTTATTAATTGTAGGTCCAAAAACATAATATATTTTATCAAATGTCCATGCAACATGGCATATGTGGGTGAAACCTCTCGAGAGATTTGTTTGCGAATTAATGAACACAAATCAGCTATTCGCACTAAGAAGATAGGTGCCCCACTCACCAAACATTGGCAAGAAGCACACCACTCACTTAATGATCTGACATGGTGTGGGCTCGAGATTATTCAGATGAATGCTAGAGGAGGTGATATGGACCTTAAACGTAAAAAACGTGAGCAATTTTTTATGTCGCTGTTTAATACAGTTAGAAAGGGGCTAAACACGAAGGGAGACTGGGAACGCATCTTATAATTTGAATTTAGATTGTCTGCTAATACTGAAAGTTTTGTCAAATCTAGGTGTGCTCCACACCGGCAGATAGTGTTCACAAACTGTAACAAATTTTAAACTGTAATAATCCACGATTATAAAGAGTCACAAATGTTCAAACTGTAAAGCAAATAGTGATAATATACATCACATACTGTTATTAACTTTCAGTTCGAACTCCCACGATATTTAGTTATAAAACTACAATGGTAGTTTACTACCAGATTAAGATCACTTGATTAGTGTTGAGAGGAACGTAGATACCGTAATAAATACCCTTCTAAAATGTGTCACCCATAGATGCATATTTTCCCCTCTAAAAATAATACAGTAATGGAGTAGGAACGTTTTCCTTCCAATAGTGAACCGCATTAGAAAATTACATTTAGGGTCAACTAGGGAACTACTGGGGTAGTTCTTAGTCACCAACTAACACACAGGAAGTGACACGCCGATCAGGGAGGAACACCCAATTAGTAAACAGCGCTTAGGAAATGGCGCACCTAAAAGTGAGAAATGCCTGTTTCCAACCATCGCATTAAGTATAAAAACATCACTTAATCCACACTTGAATCAATGCCAATACGCAGAGGTACAAGCAGAGCAGGGAGGCCGCTATTTTAAAACAAGGTAAGCGGGGCCAACATGCTGACGGTCCTAATGGGTTCAGTATCTCGAATGCGGTTTAAAAAGTAAAATAGCGTTTTGTATAAGATGAGGGATACATAAGCTACTGAACACGCGGCACTCGGATGTTAATGGGTAATCAAGTTCACCGCGGTCAACATGATGTTAAAGTATTAAAACGTTTCAGTGTCGAAGGACAAACATAATACTAAACACGCGCTAGTAGGTGGCTAAACTCGCTACTAGGGAGTAACGCTACAAGTTAACACAAAGGATATGAAGGGAAGAGTATTGGGTAGAGCAGGGGTCTCCAACCTTTTGTGTAGTCAGAGCTACTTCTGGCCAGTGAAAATCATCGTGAGCTACTGAACCCGAATCAACTCGCGCATTTTTCCGAGAGACCCCCCACGCCCAGTTTAATTGACTTTAAGCCTAATTTAATCAGAGCCCATACGGTGGTTTGAACAAAATATCCAAGACAGGCCTGACTTAAGAGTTTCCTAGAACACCAAAAGGAATGACTTTGGATTTGTGACGCTTCAAGTCATTTCAATTAATAGGTCCAAAATTAAGGTCCAAAAATAAGACCTTCCAGTAATAGTTGTCATTGAAGTAATCATTGAAATGTGGCTCAATTAACAAACATACATGGAAAGCGATCTTTCCTTCAATGTGGAACTGATTCACACAAAACCCGAAGCCAGACATACTGGGCCCGGTGCCACCTCACAAGCACCCCACTGGTCACACCTTCCCCTTTCTGGGAGCTTCCATGAGACTCACTGGGCTGGATGAGGAAATAGTGAGTGCTTATCCCAGCAAGTTGTCTTTTTGTGTTAAAAAATGATCACCTTCATTTTTTCTGCATGCCACTCATTTCTGTGTCTGTGTTTTTGTGTCTCACACCCTTCACCATCTCCGCTACCCTCTCCTCAGCTGCCCTCTGCACTTCCCCCTCACCTTTGGGTCTCCCTATCACTCTTTCTATCTCCTGTTTCCCCCCATACAGCTCTGACTGAATTGCACCCTTTTTCATGTTCATCCTTTCACTCTCTCCTTGCGGTCACTCTTTCCACTCCCCTTTGCCCTCCCCGTCCTCTCTGTGAACCTCTCTCTCCGTCACTCTCCTGTCATTGCCACACTTTCCACGCTCATTTGGCCCTTATGAATCTCATCTCACACTCATCTCCATCCGTGTCACTCTCTCCTTGCTGTCACTCTTTCCACTCCCTTTTGCCCTTCCCTCCTCTCTCTGACCTCCATCCCTGTCACTCTCCTCTCATTGTCACTCTTTGCACTCCCCTTTGCTCCCGTCCTTTCCATTTTTTACTTCTTCCCACTCTTCCTTGCCCTCTCTCTCTCTCCTCTTACGCTTTTATTTTAACTCTGTCCATATTACACCAACAGCGGTTCCACCTTTTCCCACTCTGCCTATAACATCTCACTCCCTATTATGTTTCCATTTTGTTTCATCATCTACTTTTCTCAGTCGCCAACTTTTTCACTGACATTTTTTCTTATGTGCCTCTGCTGCCCTATTCCTTTCCTACATCTCCTTCTTGCTTTTCATCTCTCAGCCCACTTTTTAGCTCACCCTCATCCCAGCTGCATCTGTCAACTCCGATTTGTCAAAGGGCACCTTTATCAAATCTTGGCTTTATAGCCCGCAGGACATCTCATGCTGTGACACCCAAGCCCACATTTCTGGCCATCACCCACGCGCGGCATCCAATAATAGATTGCCTGCCCCAGGCGCGGTGTCCGCTGTAGTGAAAGTAAATCCTGAGGCTGAAGTAGGACTCCCCGCTACTGCATCTATGCTGAGGTAGTTGCAGAGATATAGGTAGGAGCTGAGGTAGGAGTATGTGAAGGAACACAGGTAGGAGCTGAGGTAGGAGTAAGTGAAGGGATACAGGTAGGAACTGAGGTAGGAGTAAGTGAAGGGATTACAGGTAGGAGCTGAGGTAGGAGTAAGTGAAGGGATACAGGTAGAAGCTGAAGTAGAAGTCAGTGAAGGGATACAGGTAGGAGCTGAAGTAGTAGTGAGTGCAGGTATTCAGGTCGGTGCTGAGGTAGCAGTAAACCCATTGATAGAGGTAGGAGCTGAGGTGCAGGTGTCTGCTGCAGTGAAAGTTACAACTGAGGCTGGAGTAGGACTCCCTGCTGCTGTACCTCTCCTGAGGTAGTTCAGGGATGCAGGTATGAGCTGAGGTAGGAGTAGGTGCAGGGATACAGGTAGGAGTAAGTGCAGGGACACAGGTAGGTGCTGAGGTAGGGGTAAATGCATTGCTACAGGTAGAAGATGAGGTGCTGGTGTCTGCTGCAGTGAAAGTTCCATCTGAGGCTGGAGTAGGACTCCCCCCTGAGGGCGGTGCAGGCTGCCCGGGTATATACAATGTGCCTATGATGACGACACCTACACACAACTGACTGTGTGGTTACCGAGCAATGTGATGATGTTTGTTTTTGTGGAAGTTTGTAATTTAGAAATGCAAATAAAAAAAAAAAACATCCTGGTTGGCCGCTAGTACCCTAAGACCTGAACCACAAATACACTTTTGGTGCTAAGAATCCATTGTAAGAGACGTGGAGTATAGATGCTGAACTCAATATCTCACTCAGACAATTAATACATTTGGTTTATAGCTTGCGTGTGTAAGTAACATACCTACATACACATGCTACTTTGAACACGGCAAACATACCACAAACTGCCCAATGCTCGGAAGCTTTTACCACTCACTATTTCGATATAAACTGTGCAATCGAGGGCATGCATTACAAAAGAGGAGAACTTTATAGTTCTGCGCATTTATTAAGTACTTTGCAAGTTGGTGCCATAAAGTAACAATACGCCTCGCAAACAAAAATACATTTCACTCAAGCCTTCCTCATTAGGGGTACGGTCAAGATTACAGGGGGAAAGGTGAACAAACTTCACAGCTGGAGGATGAGACGAGAAGAAAATAACATGTTGTGAAAAAAACAGAGTGAAGGAAGAAAATGGGCAGCTCTAAATTCAAGCGTTAACAAAAATATCATTAGTAGAGGAATGAAATTGATGTGTATCTTGTTACAATCCTCAGTTCGTTTTGTAAGGAAGCCTCGCAAACAAAAATACATTTCACTCAAGCCTTCCTCATTAGGGGTACGTAATATGGAAAACATGCAACCTACTGAATATCTTTCTAATTCAACAGCGCCATACTTTACAGGCGCTCTGTGAACAATGTGACCATAATGTTTATTTGACAAGTAATAACCTGCAGAGTTTTAGACTAGCTCTGTCGCTGGGAGGAGTGCGAGGGAACAGCAGCCTGGGAAGGGAAGAGGAGCGGGGGCAAGGAGGAGGCCAAAATAGCAGCCCGGGCTGGGGCAGAGGGCGGGGGCCCTGGCTACTGGGAAGGGAGGGAGCGGGGCAGGGGAGCAGCCCGAGCAGGGGTCAGCGGGAGGGGTCGAAGTATACGTTTGCCACACACTCCAACTGCTGCATAATCTGCAAATTTTAACGAAAAACGGCACAATCAGGAGGGGGGGGGACGAAAAAACGAGCTTACCTGTAGTGGCTGCTTCTGGCGGTGAAAGTCACGTCTCCTACTGCTTCGCGCTGGCACCCGTCGCACAATGGCAGACAGTGCGATGCCAGCGCGTTTTCAGTAGGCAATGACGTCAGGCTCACGAGAGAAGTCGGAAGCTCCAGGAGAGGAGCGTCATCGCGTCATCCTTTTCGCCCGCCCCATCCACACATTATGCCCAATCAGTGAAGGGCTAGACGAGCTACTCCCGGGGTCTCCACGAGCTACCGGTAGCTCGCGATCGACCGGTTGGAGACACCGGGGGTAGAGGTTATTAGAAGCAAGCCCAATAAGTTTGTAGTGAGGGACATTAGCGATATGCGAATTACCAATTTAATGCATGAGCGCGATGTAGTAATATGATAGAAGCCTGTGTGATATGCGTATAATTAGGGTAAGGCATGAGAATATCGGAGTAATTACCATTTGAATAAGTCAGCCAGTAAAAGTTCTAAAAGTCTCCCTCAATACATAATCATAAGAACAGACGAATTGGAGCGCTCTGTTTTTCGCATTAATTGACGCTTTAGGAAACTAGTAATAGTATAAACTAACATTAGCGTTGAAGTAATTAAAAGGCGAACTCAAGATAAATATATGAAGCCATTTGCAGTATCAAATGCAAGTGAGCATAGAATTATAAAAGCGGCTATAATCCTATTAATTTTAAAAAATGGGCTTAGATTTCTTTATAGCACACAAGCTACATAAACAGTTATAATTTTTGGTTACACAATTGCATTCTCTTCCTCAGAGCCTGACAATTGATTAAATCAGCTCCTGCATAAAAATGATTAAAGGGCCAACGCGTCTGCAATAAAGTGTTGCCGGTGAAATATCCAGAGCATTCAGCCACGCGCTGCATCCTTGAGCTAATTTCATGCTCCTGGGTAAGTGGGTATACTCCCTACCCGCATAGCAAATTCATCAAAAGAGTCTTTATGAAATAAACAAGTAGCTTGTTTTTCTTTTTCTTTATATCTTGTCTTGTCCAGGGTGAAAGTCTAATATCAACCATATAACGGTGGCTCCCTTGACCTCAAGTTAATAGAAACATATTATAAGGTAATTACAACCTTAGATAAGACCATGTAGATTGGTGAAATAGCGTAACAAATATATTGATCTCTAATCACTAATACTATATAATTCCATATTTTATTTATTTATTTATTTGCAAGCTTATACCGCCCTAGGAATCGACTCCCGTAGGAGTATCTCCGCGCCTCTGGCATCATCTGTGAGCAAAGAAGACCCAATCATATATCCTTCCTCCCTAGATAGATGGCCTAGTAGTGAAAGAGAAAAGTTTTTAATTTTTTCCTATAAGGAAGATGTATAGGACGGTGCAGAACTCAAACGTCCCCAACTATCTTATGGATATATACCTTGTGATAAGAAGTTTACCTCAGAGATCCGGTTAAATTCCTCAAATTGATTACTGAGGTTAAACCTTTTGTTTGAGAGGTATGCATATTTCATTTTTTCCCTTCATTGATGTATTAGCAATAGGTGTAAGAGTGAAACCCTAGAAAGAGTACACTTTTCTCTCTTAGTTTCCAGTTTTAAACCCGTCATACCACATGTTCAATAAATCTAATAATAATTAAAAAAAAGGTGCCTCAAATGTTTACCCCTTGTTTTAGTTGGAAAGTCTATCTGAGCAATGTTAAAAAGGTTTTGGTGAAAAAAAGAAAAATTGTGCATATGTCTAATTGTATGTTTCATTTTAACTAGAACATTGTCCTGAAGAAGGTGTTATCACAAAACCGAAATGCTGCGTCGACAACTTTGTAGTTTTTTAAAAGGATAACAAATTTCTGTGAATTTATTCAATGTTTTAACTGTTTTTAAATGGCACTATGAATGTATTATTTCTATTAAATAAATTGTACAATTGTCTAAATACTATTGCATATTGTTTTTCAAGTTTTTGTCTATTGTTGTGATCTATTGGATACGTGGTTATGATATTAATGGGTTCATAAATGTCAAGTGTAGACTTTTCCCAAATTGAAGTAGTATAGGGATACAGACTCTACAGGGGTGACATCGTCTGAGGGTTCAGAAGGCAGCTCCGAAGAGTCCACACCGAGGAGGGGCCGAAATAACTTTAGATTCCAACGCCCACGACTAGGAAATAGATGGCCAAGACCACCGTTTTTCCATGGAAATCCAATGCCATATTATCCACCCTACATTCCTCCTTATGCGGGATGGATGAATCCTTACCATCCTGGCATGAACCAACAACAACCAATGGATAACCACCAAATGTCGAACACCGTAAATCAACATCAGGCACTGCCTTTTTTAGGAAGAGGCCAAAATCAGTCCCGGGGCAGAAAGAAAAACCTCAGATGGCAAGATCAACAGCCAAGCGTGCAAACGAGGAGCATGGCTGCAGCACAACCAGGAACGAGCAAGAAGACTTGTTAATAGTGAACCTAACCAACATTGTCTTGACTGAGGATCAAACGATTGTCCTTAACAAAGGACTCGGCTTTGTGCCTACACCAACTACAGACCGATTCAAGCTTAAATGCGAAGTGTCGGAATTCTGCAGAACCCTAAAACTAAAAGCCTTTTTCAATGAATCCGTGAATCAGACCATGGAAGGCGACACTACCCTAAGAAGGAAGTCCAAATTCTGTCCACCGACCTGTGCAGTACCCATTGAAATACAAGCCTTTGAACAGGCAGTCATGAAGGGGATTGACAAAATGAACAACAAGAAGAAGATCTATCAAAATATGAGCAATAAAGAAAAACAAGCCTTAAATGAACTGAGAGACAATGAAAATATCATAATAAAACCCGCAGACAAGGGTGGTGGTGTGGTCATCTTGACAAAAGAAGGATACAACTAACAATGTCTGGCCTTACTATCAGATGAGAAGTTCTATAAAAAAATTGGACACTGATCCCACTGAGAGACTTACCAACACCATTGCCATCATGATACATGAGACAGAGACAAATGGTTGGATCTCTAAAAAAGAGGCAGATTTTCTAACACCGAAGGGACCAAAAATACCTTTTTTCTATTCCCTGCCCAAAACACACAAAAACAGGTCCCCACCACCGGGACGCCCGATAGTATCGGGTATCGGATCTTTGCTGGAACCCTTATCTAAGTTCGCGGACGAGTATTTGAAACCTTTAGTCCAGAATACCCCCACCTACTTAAAAGATACCAGAGACCTCTTGACCCAGATTACAGATCGAGAATTCAACCCAGACACAATGCTAATGGTAGGTTTGGATGTGGAGTCCCTCTACACCAGCTTACCCCAAGAGGACACCTTAAAGATGCTAGAAGATCTACTCTTTTTGAAAGACTGGACACATAAAACCCCTCGACACTTCATTCTAGAATGCTGTAGATTGGCCCTACAAGAAAATTACTTTGAATATAACGGCCAATTCTTCTTGCAATGCCATGGCACATCCATGGGCAGCGCTTTTGCGCCGTCAGTAGCGGGACTCTATGTGAGCCGTCTCGAACAAGAATGTGTGCTCCACAACACCAACCCATACGTTTCCAGTATATTATACTGGAAACGTTACATCGATGATGTTTTGCTTATTTGGGACACCAGACTAGATCTCACTACCTTCATGGAATGGCTCAATGGTAGAGATCAGTGGTTGAAATTCACTTTCACTGCGAATAACCAACAAATTGATTTCCTGGACCTCACCATTTTTGCGGAGAATGGCAAATTGGAAACTAAAACGTTCACGAAACCAACAGCAAAAAATAGCCTGCTCTCCTACAACAGCTACCATCCCCGCCCACTGCGAGACAACCTTCCTTATAGTTAATTCTTGAGGCACAAACGTAACTGCAGTAAGAAGGAAGATTATACACGACAAGCACAGGAACTGAGTCGAAAGTTACGCAACAGAGACTACACCCCAGCAGTAATCTCCAAATGCAAGAAACGTGCTAAACATCAGCCACGAGAATGCCTCCTACAGAACACCAACAAAGAACCAATAAAAGATCTTGTCACCTGTGTCACCACCTTTTGCCCGGCAACCTATGATGTACAGAAACTCATAAGAAAAAACTGGCAAATACTGACTTCAGGCAAATTCTATTGGCCCAAACCCAGATCTGCAAACAGAAGGACAAAGAACATCAAAGACGTCCTTGTACACACTAGGCCAAGGAATAAACCCCTTAAGTCTACCATCAGGGATACAAACATGACCCCAGTCACTGGCCACTACCCCTGTGGCAGATGTGGAGTTTGCAAGTTCACTAATACCACCAAGACACTGCAATTAACAGACACCATACTGTGGACACAAAGAAGCCACACTAACTGCAATTCAACGCATGTAATCTACCTAATCACCTGTCCCTGCCAACGCCAATACGTAGGCATGACTTGTCGCAAAATAAAACTCCGCATAGGAGAACATAGGAGCAACATCAGACTCAAGAAAAACAACACCAAACTCTGTACTCACTTTGTTGAGGCAGGTCATACCTGCGATGAGCTTAGATGGACAGTCATTGAAATGCTCCAATTAAAAAATCAGAATGCAGAACAAACTCTCTTCGAAAAAGAGCAAAGATGGGTAGACCGCCTCAAAACAGACACACTGGGGATGAACGATCATATTCCTTGGCACCAGTTCTACTGAAAAAACAACATTGCCTTGAGTACCCTCCATTTTACTAGTACTCTTCCCAACACATAGAGTTGTCCCTTTTTTGTGTTCAGGACTAGTATAAAAGACTGAATTCTATAGCCCCGCCCATAGCCAGGGGAAGAGTCAGCACAAGGGACACCTAGCTGTACCTCATGGGTAAGAATGGTAGCACACCGCTCTCCAGCCAAACGGGTAGGACAAATCAATGTTCTAATCTATGGGCCTATCTTTACTTTGACAGTAAATTACCACATGCGACTCTGGTTCCCCTGTTGAAGTGCTCACCTTGCGCAAAACAGGTATTTACAACTTTTTTTAAAAAGGGTTATACAAGTCACTGTTCACGTCTCCCTTAAAAAACCCAAATATGACTCATCAAATAACTACCACCACTGACCATGCACTAGTTCCCATTTAAACAGATGATTGCGGGGCACCTAGACTTGTAAATCCCCGTTGATAACAGATCTGCGATCAGACCGAATACCACGTTGAGCTACTGTGCATGTGATACACTTGTATGTTTTTATAACTATTTGTTGCCTTGGCTATTACGATCTTGGTTTCGCTGATATTGCACTTCCTCAGACCTTATTTGTTCTCCTTTTCCTTAAACTCACTGTGTAACCGCCACAATGTTGGCGCGCATTCTATACTTGGAGTAAAAGTAATAGCGCTCCACATAGAATCTAGCCTGACTGTCTACTCACCTGTACTGAGTACCGACATTAACAATAGTCTGTGTCGGTTTTTGTCTCCACAGCATGGGAAATTCCCACTCCTCAAAATACTGAATACGTTTTCTTGTCCTGACGAAAGCTCCATAGACCCGACCGGGCCGAGTGAGCTGAAACATGTCGACACGTCCCTTAAAAGATATGGTGATCCAGTAACCTGACCACCTTGTATCGCAATTCCTTTTTAACCATAGTGCCTAAACTACCCAGAATAAATAAACCCCTTTTTTGATTAGACACTATTTTTAGTCTATTCCTTCACCTATATAATTTTGATCTCTGGACACTTCTACTATCACCAGAGGTAGCCTCAGGTGAGGCAGGCACCCAGCACGTCAATTGATCACCCGATGAATACGCCATGACTCCTGATGGGGCGGAGAAAAGATACACCGCAAACGACAATACCAGGATGTCTATGAGGGTTTTCGAATACAAACCAATGGTTTTGTAGAAACTAGTGTCCATTCTATTTTTGATTAATGAACATTTACTCAGGGGAAATGAATGGACTTCTAATCCTCTTCCCTCCATTTTTGATATAAGTAGTATAGGGACCTTTTTCATTTCCTGTTGGGATTCCCGCAGCGACCTCTTTGTGCAGCCTACAACAGGCCCTTCACAGCCCACGCAGTCACGGGGCATCCAGTGGCATGGGCCATAAGTGAATTCCAGAGAGAGGGGAATCCCACAAGAGAAATGCGCCTGCATCAAATCCACGACAGGCACCGGGAAGCATGGAGGTCATGGATGGAGACTGGTCACTTAAAGACAATCTGATGAGGGCATGTGAACTTGGGTCCTGACGGCCAGAGCACACAGACCATGAGACACCACCCTTTGCGGCTGCAAAAGTGACTTGGTATTAGTCCTGTTGGCAGTTCCACAGCGATGTCTTTGCGCAGATTATGAGAGGCACGCACAATCCACACAGTCCTGTGACAGCCCGGCAGAAAGAGCCTCAAGCAGACTCCTGGGAGAGGAGAGTCCTGGCACAAGAGGGAAGTTTGAAGCTGCTCAGCCAGTGGACACTTGTAAGCATCATCGCCATTAAGGAGCCCTCTCATCAACATCTTCCTCAGTCTTTGCATGTTTGCCATACATTAGAGCCTGAGGGCTTTCTAGAAGATCTCCGAAGTGGACGACACCACGACTCCAGATGCACCCTATTGAACTATGTAAATAATCTCCAACACCATGAGACCAGGCCGGTCTGAACTACATCGCAGAGGTGGACTAAAATCTCATTGAGAGGCAGTCCAGAGATCCAGCACTGCCCAACGGACAGCCTGAAAAGACTCAGTGGTGCTGTGTTTTCTTGTTTGTTCTTTCCCATAGGTTGGACTTTGTATGGTTCTTTTCCAGTAAAGTTTAGGACGGATGCAGTGTCCTGCTGGACACGTTCTAGTATTCAGGAGTGTGATTTTGTACACTTTACGCCTATCCATCACAGGCATCCATGGTCAGGTGACCCTGCTAATACAATGGGCCAGGCGAACATGCCCTGGGCCAGTTACCAGTACCATAGTCACTGCGTCTGTATGCTTTATTTATTTAAGTATGTGGGTCTAGAACCGACTACTTTACAGCCTGTGCAGTGTTTCGGTGTTACAGCACCCCGTGAGGAGTAGGGAAACACTGCACTACCCTCTCTGGTCTCTGGAGTATGATGACATAGGAAGTCAATCTCTGAGCACCCACTCCGTCTGCAAGCGCAGATCTCACGCCACATGGACTCAGTGTAGGTTTGTGTAGCTGCCTGGTCTGGTGGGCTGCACTGCCATGGCGAGTGATTGCCTCATGGATTTCATTTAATATTGCAAACTAGACACAGGCTACGTTAGTAGCAAAAAGACCCAGGTTCAGGTCCCAGCACTTTTTAGGTCGAGCCTGAGTCGCGCATGCGCTGCGAGCCATGCTGTATTGGAGTGTTGACTTGAAGCCCTGCCCACTCTACGCCCATATTTTTCATTGGCTTGAGTCATTGCCCTTTGTAAATACTGGCTTCTGATTCGTTATTAGGATTGTTAGTTTCTCCTTAGTCCCGCCTTGTCTTCATTTGTAACCTACCATGAGGACTGGAATTTTTACATCGGTTGTTACACAGTACGTCTTCTTTAGTCTGTAAGCACTATTTTCTTTAATTCGTTTTTCTTACTGCAGGAGGGTCTCTCATGCGCAGTTGTGACCACCTGCTTGATCATTTGACTCATAGCAAACGGAGAGCTCTTCAGGGGCCATGGGAGACAGAAGGATGCCTTTAAGCATTTGGAATGCAATAGGTCTCGCATTTGCGAGAGTTTAAGCTATTGACATTGTAATGACAATGGCTTTTATGTATGTGTTAAAACCCAAAACATAAATAAATGGCATTGGCATTTACAATGCCAATAGCTCAAACTAGCGTAAATGCGAGACCTATTGTATTGCAGATGCTTTGTTATCAATTTGGTCACATAATGCCAACTCGTACTCCTCCTGGAACTGAGATGGAAGCCCCATCACACCTTACCATCTAGTGGTACGTCTCTGGTACATCACAGGTAGCGTGGCCACCCGACAGTTTTTTACTGACACTAGCGGTATTTTAATTACAAAAATAAGCAAAATCACCTATAGCCGGTACTTTTAGTCCTTATCTTTATATACTTACATATCAGCAAATATAACTTGAACGCATTCTTAAATGTGTTCTAGATCTGCATTAATGATGAATTACTAAAAATTAAGATAAACAAAGGCAGAAAAGTCATGTTAAAAATGATTATTTACGATTGTGTTTAAAGTCCTATTTTGTATAACGTCAGGGCCTTTGCAAACTCTTTAAACGGCAGAAAATAGCCGGTATTTTTCTTTCGGAAAGGTGGCAATGCTTATCACAGGGGACGTTACAGGAGCCGCCTGCCCCAGTCTGAAAAATTGTTCCAGCACCTCGAGCTATTATTGGAGTTCGCGCACTGCTCAATCGAGAAACAGAAATATTACGTCACCTACTGCCTTTGTTAAAAGAAGCTCTAGAGTTCATTTTTAATGATAGTACGCCACCTAGTGGACGCACTCCATTTAATTCCCTAATCAACAGCGTGTGAATTACATTTTCTTACAGTTCCTGAGGTTTTTTAGTGGCGCTCCCCTGAGGTGCTGTACTCTATCAACACCTTTAAAGGATGAGGCTAAAGAAAGTTTACAGCTGCGATGAAGTGTGTGTTTTAAAATCCATTCAACTTTCGATCTGCTTTTTAAGGATATATACTATTTGAAAACTCAAACTCATTTAAAGCAGCTGCTTCGACAGTTCCCATAAACACGTCGCACTCATTTTAAAAGTTCAAGGAGAGTTGCGTGGAATTGGCTGCTGTTGCTCAGTGGAGCGTCGTACCAGACTGTTTCCATCTTTTCGGCGTGCCAACATTCCTCAGCGAGATGAGGTCACTGCTTGTAGGACCGTCTGGTTTGATTCACTGCAACAACAGGCTGCGCATCACGGCTCTGTGTATGTTAACATAATTAGAAACTGGAGAGGAAAAGTCAAGAACGCTGAAACTTGTAATGTAACCATACAATAAATGACGATGTAGATAGAGCAAATCGGGTATTGCGCATTGTGCTATCACTCTCAGGGGTGCAGCATATGCAGTCGTACCAGGGCTCAGAGACTGAGAGCAGGGATTTAAGTGGGATGAAAAAAGTGGGGTTGATGCCCTGAAATAGGTGGGGGCCTATATCTATCAATCTATATACATATTCACGGAAAAAAACAAAGGTTACAGGGACGTTATAGTTAGACTGACATTTGACTACTACAAAATGTTATGTTATGTTATGTTATTTGCATTTTAATGCGCACAGCTGCTCCAGCGAAGGAGCGTCCTGGCGCAGGGAAAGGTAGACACAACACAACACTAGATCCAGTAACAAAAAGCAGAAGCATTAAAACAGGGAACAATTTAAAACAGGAAGGTTTTCAAAGCCCTACGAAAGGATATTAAATCATTCAAGAGGCGGATTTCCAAGGGGAGCGCATTCCAGAGGGTTGCAGCTTTCACACGGAAGGAGCGACCCCCCATCCGACTAAGTCTAAAACGGGGAACAACCACCAAGGCTTGTCCAAGGGATCGGAGTGAGCGGGTGGGAACGTAGGGAGAGATCAGTTCGTTTAGGATCACGGGTGCCAACTCTCTAAGAATTTTAAAAACCAGGCAAAGAGCCTTGAATTGGATTCGCTTGCTTATCGGGAGCCAGTGCAGGGACCGTAGAGTGTTAGAGGTGGGGCAGGTTCGGGGCAAACCTACCACCGCCCTGGCCGCAGCGTTCTGGACTCGCTGTAGACGAAGAATCTCGGCTTGGTTCGCTCCTAAAAGGAGTGAACTAGCGTAGTCCAGCCGGGAGATAATCATTGCTTGAATGACCAGCTGTCTTGTAGGAGCATCGAAAAATCTGAGCAGGGGTCTGAGCCCGCGTAATACTCCAAAACAGCAGGCCGCCACTCTCTTCGTGTGCGTCACAAAGCTTAGCGTGTGGTCAAGCCATACTCCCAGATTCCTGAGTTCCAGGACAGGGGCCGGCGCTGATCCCAACTCCCAAATCAGAGAAATTCCGTCGTTAAACTTATAGTTGGCTAAGCTAACTTAACTCGCGCCCCCGCAATGCACTGCTTATGACCTCACATATTACATACATCACACATGACATGGTCAGTGGCATCGCTGATGGCATCTCAAATGACATCACTGATGATACCATCCAGTGACTGTGATTGTTTTTTAAAGTTTATGTGTTAAACATATATACCAAGGTGCCTTTGTGAATCAGTGGGTGTTTAAGTGAGTGTATGGATGATTCAGTGGGTGCATGACTGACTGTATAAGTGAGTGATTTGGTGTCTCAGTGAATGCATGGGGGTTTGACTGGTTGTGTGAATTTGTGTATCTGTCTGTCAGTTGATGTCTAAGTGGGTGTATGAGTGTGTTAGTGGGTACGTGAATGGCTATATGGGTGATTGATTGGTTGTCTGACTACGCCTATGGTTGTCTGGGTTTCTGTATTTGTGGGTGAGGAGGTGTGCAACTGCCTGTATAGATCAGTGAGTCCGTTAGTCCGTCGCTATATGGGGCACTGTTGCATGTGTGAGAAGCTGTATGGGTAACTGAGTGTCTGTATGGCTGTGTCGTGTTGAGCGCATGTGTCAGTATGGGTGAGTAAGTGAGTATATAAAAGGCAGTATACGTGAATGACAGGGTATATGAGTGACTGTATGCGTGACTGAGTGAATGTGAGACTGGCTATATAGATGTGTGCATGCTTCTGTTAGTGACTGTATAGCTGAGTGAGTATGTGTTACTATTTGTATGGGTAAGTGGGTGTGTTGTAACTGTTTGGGTGAGTAAGTGGCTGTATGATTGACTGTATGGGTGAGTGTCTAGTTGTGTGAGTAGTTCTATGGGTGACTCACTCAGTGTGTGAGTGCCTGTATGGCTGTATGAGTGGATATGTCTGTGACTGTATAAGTGAGTGAGTGAGTCTATGAGAGGCAGTATGGGTGAGTAAGTGGATGTGTGTATAGATCAATGAATCAGTGAGTGGGTGTGTAAGTACTGGTATGGCTCTGTAAATGGGATTGTGAATGGTAGTGTGGGAGTGGCAGTGGGTGTATAAAAGATTCTATTGGGGTGTGACTGGATGATGGAGCAAGGTTGTGCACGTAAAGCGACTTGCTTAGACTCAGTCCTCTCATAATAACGTAATAATATGCTAATCAATATGTTTTCTAGTATCTAGGGGAAGCTTTCCAATGTGGTTTTACTAACTGTAATCCAAATGCCATAAAATGGCCGCCGCAACGCAGGATTTTCTATTGCGCATGCGTATGTCACACTCACGTGACATGACGTACCTTCTACTTTGGTGGGGAAACTTTGCTTCTGCGCACTAGAACTAAGATGGCTTTTCTATGTTTTCACATGCTAATGCTTGCATTGCTGCTTTTACTAAATTGTTCGTTCTGGCTAAATCCTAATGCAATAGTTAAAATAAAATAATGGGAACAGAGTAGAGAGAAGTGGTATACAGGGCATTCCTTTATTTCTTGTTCTAAAACTGTTTCTCTTCTACTTTGCTATTAGCTCGTGTTTGGACCACTCAAAATAAAGGTTACTCCATCTTGGTTTCTGAATTGAACATGCGCTGACTACACCAGAGTCCACAAGCCATAGCATTGAATTGATGCCAAATCTTGACTTGCTATAAGATGCGCCTGGGAAACTCACCCTATGACCCGCAAGAGGAAGCTGAACTGGACTGATATATTACATTGCATTTGTTATTGATACATTCACTGCCAGGTGGAATAAAAGTGCATGGGAAAATTAAGTTAGGGAAGGGAACATCAATTTAAATAATTGGATGAGGTAACCTCAAAACTGGTATGGTGTGATGACCTCTCCTCAACTTTTGATCAATCAAATTGAGGGAATACACAAACTTGCAACATTGGGGGGGGTGGTACACTGCCCTGAAAAATGGTATATCTAAGGTAGGCTTAGCTAGTTAGATTGCCTGATTAGCTGACTTGTCACTGACCCAACGCACTCAATAGGTGATCGAGAGCAGAGGTGCTGGCGGAGAACTCTGTCAGCAGATTCGATAACCCAATAGGGACCCGACTGTTAGCTGCAGAGAGGGTGTGAGGCAGGCGTTGCATTTTAGCTGTGGGTGCCAGTCCTGACCTGCGGTGGTCTTGTTCTGATTCAAATTGGTCCGTACCTGTCCTGATTTCTGGTCTGCACCTGTTCTATCCTGTTGGCACCTGCACTTTTGGGTTCTGTCCTTTATCCCAGCCCATGCCCAGGGTTGCTCTTCACACCATTCTAGGTAACTATAAATTTATGTGGGTATGTGTAAGAGGGCGGGTTTTATAAACAGGCGTGGAGGCGGTAGTGGTGGTTTAAAGGAAGAAGGTTTATTGAAAACAAATGACGATGTGACAGGGATTGGTAAGGGTTCTTCGGTATTTTCTTCTTCTTCTGATGTCTCCGGGGATGTAGTGGGTGATGAAGGTTCTCTGGTGATCTTCGCCTTTCTTCAGGACGTGGTTGGTCTCCCCGGTGGCTCATAAGAGAAGGGGGGAGTAAATGAGGGAACCGTGAGAATGGCAGAAACAAAATATGTAGGATGAGTTTCCCTTCACCACACCTTTGGTGTTCTGTGATAATCATTAGGGAGTGACGGAGAACACAGATACTAGTGAATACCGAGGTAGATTTAGGCTAGGAAAGTAGGGACTAGGGAGCAGTGTCTTATTGTGCCTAGGGTGGAGTAAAGAAAAGAGTGCTCACAGTTTGCATGTCATGAAGAGAAACAGGAGCGCGCCGTGCATTTACAAGGGGTACATATAGTGACTACCCAGCCCAAACTGCACTATCATGGTGTAGTCAACGCATGGCTAACGTGCGGCTGGCACCAATAACATATTCAAGAGAACAGCACCAAACAATCACTTCCAGTCTCCTTTCCCACCCGCTTCCCCAAATCTCCCCAGAGCCGATGTTACTCACCGACCCTGCCGCAACTCTTCCTAGAGTCACGGCCGCTCTCCAGCATCCACCGGATACCACCAGTCCTCGCACCAGCTGTCTTCGTCGATGTCCTGGTTGTGGGCTGTCTCGGTCTCCTCGGGTCCCGCGTCTTCCTGTACAGGGTCCACGTAGTCTTGTAGGGCTCCTGCCACCTCTACGGGTCCCTCGTCTTCTTTCTCCGTTTGCACACTGCTGCGTCCGTCTTTGGTGTGTGTGTGTGTTTTCTCCACCCCGCCTCTTTGTAGCCGCCTCTCATTCGTCCCGTCGTACTGCTTCCGGGTTTTGCCTCACCCACTTCCGGGTCATCCCCATCATCGCGTCTGTGTGCCTGAGGAGAGACAGCAAAGGAGCGTGGTTACTGAAGTCCGCTTTCAGGGCTGCGAGAGGGTGTTAGTCGGGTACAGTACTCCTCTATTCCGGTATCCTCCTCACAGTATGTTATTCTGCTGTTTCCCTTTTCTACCCTTCCTTTTAATGTCAAATGCTTAAAGAAAGTTTCATTATATTTGTATACTATCCTGTTTTGATCATATGCTTTCTAACTGAATGAGTTTTAATGAATTTATAATGGACTGACACTTACATTTTCATAGAAAAAGTTTTTAAATCTTTTCCCAATTTTGTGGTTATTCTATGAGTGCAAATGTTCAATTACTGCCTATTAAGCTAATACCTTTGATCCTTTAGGACTCTAGGTACCGGTGACTAGGTTTGGTAAATCAAATGGTATAGGTCCTGAATGGTTTAACAAATTGGTTAAGCGTAGGTTTACCTGTTCAAGGTGAGTATGATAAAACAAGCAGGTGAGCCCGCGCTCTATCAGTTATTTTGGTAGCAGAGCAGTGGTTAGGGTTTAGTTAAGATAGGTAGTTAGTCGTGTTAGGATTATTAATGTGTATTTTAAATTTGATTTATGTATTAACCAAACTTGTTCGTACATGTTATATGTTTGCTTTGGAATCCCCGGGGGCAGAATAGCGGGTGGAAAATGGAAGCTACACTGCAGTGAGGTCACTTGCCTGTGGAAGTAGGTGCATGGTTAGGTAAAGCAGGAAGCACTAATTAGAAACTTTCTGTATAAATGTATGAATAATTGATACCAACGAGTTCACTAGTAAAACCTTGGTGTGATATCACCTAGAAAGGGTCACACTGAAGGAGTAACAGGTTCTTTTGAGCTTGATTCATAGCAAAGGGGTTCGCTGGTGAAACTTTGGCCGTAGATCACCTAGAAAGGGTAAGCCCGAGGGAGTAACAGGTTCTCCGATGCTTGCGTGAAAGGTAGACGGAAGGGATCTACTTTCAGTGTATGAAGAGTAAACAGAAGGGAGTTACTCGCAGTCAGTGCAAATCATCTTTCCTTCGAATTAGTTACTCAGGCACAGTGGCAAATGTTTTTACGCTGTTAATTAACGAAATGAGCATTTAAAAGTGAATAGAAGTAAGCTCTCCTATTACCTTGCAAAGAAGGGAGTCAGTTGCGGAGCTGCGCTGACGTCACTTAGAGCCGCGCTGCTATTGGTTGAGACTGCGGGTGTGTAGCTGAGGTAATACTGTAAAGGAGGGGTGAGTGCAGGAGCGTGAGAACTCGTGGTTAAATTTATTTGAATTCTAAGTGTCGATTGGTCATTGAAAATTATGAAATGTGCTGGTATTGGAAGTCTTTTTTGTAAACAATCGAGTGTCTTTGCAAAACAAAGTGGCATAAGAATTACATGTGGCATTTAGATCCAGCAAAAATAGGAAATAGACCTGATAGGAGATACTTAGGTTTTGCGCAAGAGCAACACATAAGAGAAAGACCTCATATCATGTACGGAGACAAATGAAAAACGTTGTTTATTAAAAAGGTTAAAAATGTCTTTAAAAAAGATAAGCCGATTAAAATCAGAGAAGGGATTATTATTCCACCACTGAATACGCCCACATCATACATGATGGTTGAAAGGGGGAATCACACTTGCATGTGGTTAGATAACTGGATAGAATATACAAAAGATGATGGTGTTTTGGCATTCCCAGAAAATGGTACCTTCAATAGAAGGATTCTGTATAATTTGAGAACTTGCATGAATGAATTAGATCCTAGACCTAGATTAACCCAGTACGAAGCATTAGAAGAATGGGAAACAGAGGCTTTTGAGCGAGATAGACCCAGAAGCGACAAAAACTGGAGTACATTTCATCCCAGATTTCCTAAAGAGACAAGAGATAAGCAAATGAAACAATGGAGACAATCAATGCTAGTAAAAGAGTTATATTCCGTACGAACCTTAGAAGAACAAACAGGAAGTAAAACTACTGAGAAAACTAAAAATCTAATGAATAGTGTTGATCCAGAAGATGATTATTTGGAAGATTTGTTAATGAAAAATCCACCACCTTATAATGAGGAGCCTAACCCAGGTAATCCTAGTGCTCCGTTCTTAAAGCCACCTTTGGTTCCGCAAGTAATACATGAGACTTCATTAGAAAAGGTGTTACAGGAGAGGGAACGAGAAACAATAAATAAATAGAGAAATTAGTTAATTCAGAAAATTTCACAGTTGAAAACAAATCCTGAAGGCCTAACAATTCCAGTGACTATAGGCCCTGTTGTTCCCTTATACGGAGATAAGCAGACTAGTCCTACACCTCCCGATCTAACTACACCTGTAGTGCAGCCAAGAAAAGAGACATTAATAGAGGATGATCAGGCAAGTGAATGTGAATCATAAATTTCTCTGATGGATTTACCTATAAGAGAACCGGTAAGTAGCTCAGTCAGGAAAACTACACCTGCAAGTTCTAGAGAAGTACGAATGGAAACATCTTCAGGAACGAGGAGTACTACAGTAGTTACCCTGGAAGAAATTGAGAGATGGTCCTGAGAAATAGAAAAGCCAAAATCACAGCCAAAGGCATTGGATATTTTTAAACTAAGAGTTGAATTGGAAGAATATCTTCCTGGGAATGTGGGGTTAGACAAATTAAATACATTGAATGAAGAGAAATTGTTCTTTATATGTCGAAGTATCACTCGAAATACAAAAACATTTCATGAAAAATTAACGAGTTTAGCCTCTGAAATGGGAATTGATATTGGTAAATCTAAAGTGTTACAGAAACCTTATTGAGCTGAATTTTCTGACAAAGATTTAGAAAACATTAATGTGTCAGGTCGTAAATTGCAAATTTAGGAACTATTATCACTATTGCAAAAATTGGGTAATTTAGAAAGATGGAAGGCTAGATGGATAAAGAAAAATGAAGAAGCCTAAGCAAAAAGTACTATATCTGAATATGTATTAAAAGAACCAGAAAAAGTAGAAAAGTTGTGCCCGATGAGAGAAGTTCCAGGAGGTGGGTATGTGCATGTCCCATGGTCCCGACAGGATATATTATCATTTATGAATGATTTTCCAAAACTCAGAGAAAAACCTGTAGAATGGTACAGGCAGGTCGAAAGATTTGTAAAAGTTTTGAAAGTGTTGCTAAAAGTTTTGGATGGGTTGTTCGACGTTGTGGTTCCTGTAGATTTATGGACAGAGTATAAATTGCTGTCGATTGGCCTAATGAAGAGCACCCTAGAGAACCGAAGACAGGAGCCCCATCAGATGAGGTTATGAAAAATATAATCAAGTAATAGTGTACTTAAAGGGAAAGGTACCCCCAAAAGAAACTGACTGCACAAGAATAGACAGACCTACCCAAAATAAAGATGAATCAGTACATGGATACTATGAACGCCTTTTACAGGTATTCAAGCAGTACAGTAGTTTGGAAAACATTGATACAAAAGACATGACACATTTTATTTATCGGTTTGTATCAGGATTAAAACCAGAAATTTCACAAATTATTTAAGATCATAAAATCTGTTGGCAGGCCAAGCCGATAGATGAAATTTTGAAATATGCAAAATACTGTGGAGATGAGGTAGACAATAAACGAAAGAATTTGGAAGAAAAAGTAATGTGGGCACAAGTAAAATTAGCAGAGAAACAGAACTTCAACTAAGCCAAATGAAAAATAATCCGACCCAAGGAGATGGAAGTGGGGGTAAACCGAGGGGAAAATTCAATAGAGATGAGGCCAAGAAAAAGTTCCTGTGTCACGGGTGCGGAAAATTGGGGCATTGGAAGAACGAGTGTAAGGCTGTACTGAATAATAATATGCAAACTAACAATTTGAATTCACAGACGCAGAATGAGGTGTCCAGAAAACAGCAACAAAAGGTAATACAGAACCTGTTACCACTAGCGCCTAAGCCAAATTCTGGGAGTCAAACCACATACCACAAATTGGGAGGGAAGTGGTAAAAGGGACACAGTGACAGCACAATTTCTTTTTAGTGACATACTTTGATGAGGACAGTTTCTGACGGTGCCTGAGAGGGGAGGAAAAGGAGTGCGTACTTGGCGCATCCTTGCCGGTAGACCAGTCAGGTCCATATATTGAAGGGAAAGTAGAAGGAAATGATGTCACCTTTTTATTGGACACTGGCGCTACCCGTTCTACTGTGAGAACAGCAGAAGTTCCAAACCTACCGCTCTCGGGAGAAGCAATCCAAGTAGTGGGTGTTTCTAATAAACAAATTAGTACCCCAGTTACGGAACCAATGGAAGTCAGAATAGGCAGTTTTAAAGAGATGCACACGTTTGTTGTGTGCGATTCCAGTCCAGTAAACCTGTTTTGTAGAGACTTGCTGTGTAAAATGAATTGCACTATCTTTTGCACACCAAATGGTGTTGAAATTCAATCCCCCGATGAAGATGGAATTTATAAATGAATGTTAGCAAAACAGGAAAATGAGAATAAAAAGTTGACTCTAGAAGACTTGCCAAGAGAATTACAGCATACGGTAAATCCTAATGTGTGGGATTTCACAGGAAAGGATGTAGGATTAATGGCAAATGTCGATCCAATAAAAGTGACAGTAAAGGAAGGTGCAGTTTACCCGAATATTCGACAATATAAAATGAGCCCAGAGATAGAAGCAGGAGTTGTACTAGAAATAAAGCGTCTGTTTGAAGCAGGCCTTTTACAGGGAATAATGAGCAGTCCATGTAATTCACCCAGAATTGGCATAAAGAAACAGAGTGGAAAGTGCAGGATCATACAGGACCTCTGAAAAATTTATAAAATTGGTGTCCCATGTTGTCCAGTTGTGCCAAACCCTGCTGTGATTCTGTATCAAATACCGTGGGCAGCAGGTTGGTTCACTGTAATTGATTTGTGTCATGCATTTTTCTCCATACCATTACATCCAGATAGCAAATATCTTTTCTCGTTCAAATTCGACAACCATGTCTACATTTGGGACCGTGTCCCTCAGGGGTACACAGAAAGCCCATCGATTTTTAATCAGATTTTGAAAAAGTGCCTTGAATCTTTGATATTGCCCGGACACTCAGTCCTGGTGCAATATATAGATGACCTACTGATGGCGTCTAAAACTCGAAAGGACTGTGTTGTTGATACCATTGCTTTATTGAATCATTTAGGTGAAAGAGGACACAAAGTATCACCTGAGTAACTGCAATTTTGTACACATCAGTGAAAAATCTGAGGCACCAGATAGAGAGAGGTATCAGAAGGGTTACCCCAGAAAGAATCAGAATAATTTGAAACATGGATCTACCTCAAACACAGAAAGAAAGCAGAATGTTTCTTGGAATTGTAGGTTACTGCAGGCAGTGGATTGTGGGATTTGCAGTCCTAGCAAAACCATTGATACAAATGACAAAGAAAAGAGCAAAGGACCCAGTAGAATGGGATGATGAAAGCATGTCATCTTTCTTAAAACTACAAGATAGCCTGTGTTCAGCTCCAGCATTAGGAATGCCTGACTACTCGAAAGATTTTGCATTGTTTTGTGATACACAAGACAATTGTGCACTTTCAGTTCTGACCCAGACCCATGGTCTGATGAGACGTCCTGTGGCATATTTTTCTTCCACTCTGGATCCAGTGGCATCTGCATTGCCAGGATGTCTGAAAGCAGTAGCTGCAACTTGCATGAGTCTTGAGCAAAGTGAGTCCATTATTATGGGACACCCAGTAATTGTGTATGTTCCATATGCAGTTGTGATTTTGTTAACAAGACCTAAAACTCAGAACTTGACTCCTAGTTGCCTAAGTATGAGCAAATTCTTTTAGGTGCAGCAAATGTCACCATTGCTAAGTGCAACATTCTGAACCCAGCAACGTTATTGCCTGATTCACATTTTGCAGAAGTCAAAAATGAAATCGAACATAATTGCATTGACCTTACAGAATACTGTACCAAATCTCGCCCAGACATAAGAGAAGAGCCATTAATACATTCAGAACATGAGCTATTTGTACATGATTAATGCATGCAAAGCAGGATTGAGTGCTGCTTATGCTGCGTGTACTCTATGGTGTCCAGTCGAAGCATTCTATTTACTGGAGTCAAGTCTGCACAAGTAGCCAAATTAATTGCATTGACAAGGGCTTGCAAAATTGGGAAAAATTTGAAAGTAACCATCTTTACTGATAGCCAGTACGGCTATGGGGTTGTGCATGACTTTGGCCAACTTTGGCTGCAAAGGGGGTTTCTGACTTCATCAGGTAATCCTATTAAAATGGAAATTATGTGAAAGACTTGCTAAAAGCAATCCAATTACCAGAAACAGTGGCTGTGGTCAAGTGTGCTGCTCACCAATCTGGCAACGACAGACTGACAGCAGGTAACCGATATGCTGACCAAATAGCCCAACATTGTGCCAAACATAAAATGGCAATAAATATGAAAATTGATGCATGTGGAAACAGCTGACAACTTATGTTGCTCGGAAGAGTGAAAACGTGGGAGGAAGTGAGAGACTTGCAAAATGATGCAGATCAAAAGGAAAAGGAAGAGTGGGCAAACATAGGTTGTCAGAGAAGGGCTGAAGATGGTGTCATTGTTTACCATGATGGTATGCCTGTGTTACCAGACTGTATGCTCGCTCCTATGGCTAGGATGTACGATGGATATTCCCACCTTGGGTGGGATGCCATGATTAGGTTGTTGAGGCAAACTTGGTTTAATGCAAAGTTCAGGAATGTAGCAGAGAGTCTTTGCAATAGGTGCTTAATATGCCAGCAAATGAATCCTGGGAAGAAATTTGTAGTGTTACCAGGAAAGATTGGAAAGGCAGAAGGTCCATTCATACGACTACAGATTGATTTTATTCAGTTACCCCCTTGCTGAGGACTGAAGTACGTCCTTGTAATTGTCTGCCTGTTTTCTAAATGGGTGGAAGCTTACCCTACTCGCAGAAACAATATCATTACTGTAGCAAAACGCCTACTCAGAGAGCTCATTCCACGTTTAGGTTTTCCAGTAGCAATTGAATCAGACCGAGGAAGACATTTTAATAATGTAATAATTGGTCTAATCTGTGAAGCATTTAAAATTGAGCAAAGGCTGCACCGTGCATACCGCCCAGAGGCTTCTGGAGTGGTAGGCACAACTGAATGGCACAATCAAGTCAAGATTGGGAAATATATATGAATCTACTCAATTAGAATGGTCTGATGCTTTACCTCTTGTTCTGATGGGACTCAGAAGCATTCCAGACAGAAACACAGGCTTGAGTCCCGATGAGATACTCATGGGAAGAGCAATGAGGCAGGCATGGGTGCCAGGACCCAAGCTGATAAATATATCTGATGACTTAGTACTAGAGTACTGCAAAGAACTGGCTGACCAAGTGCATTCTATCTCTCACCAGGTTGGAGATGACGCTGTCGCCAGACAATCAACTCTAGCACATGATCTGATTCCAGGTGACTGGGTTGTGATAAAGGAATATACACGAGAATCTTGCCTAGCTCCGAGATGGAGAAAGCCACATCAAGTAATATTGGTTACCACCACAGCTGTGAAGTGCAAGGGAATTCCGATTTGGATCCATGCAAATCACACTAAAAGAGTGACTGAACCTGATGAAACAGAAGCTGAAGGTTGTGCAGCTGAGGGGTCGCAGGAAGTTGATCCCGAAGTAGCTGATGATGAACAACTGAGCACCAGTCAGTATGAATGGATTCTAGTGATTGACATTCCTGCAGATTTTGTGAGAACAAGAAGTCAAACCTATTTAGATAGACAGAGTGATAGTGAGAATGAGTCAGGAATAGAAGAACATACTCAGATTACAGAAATCAAAGCCAATAGTAATGCTGAGGAGGAACCGATAAAGAGAGATCAATATACTCAAACATTCCAGATACCTGCTACAGCTCCAGAGTCTGAGGAGGGACAGATGGGTACTAGGGCGAAGGCTCAGGAAGAAGAAAAACAAGAGATTGAGATACCTGAGCAGGACCAGACAGGTGTAGAAAAACGTGTTCAGGAAGAAGAAGGCGAACCAAATCAAAGTCAAAGTCAAATTCAGCAAACTCCTGAACAAGGCCAGATTAGTATCCAGGCAGAAGAAACAGAAACAAGACCTGGACCAAGTCATATAGAGAGGGATACAGAAGACCAAAATATATCAAATTGAGCCACAACTAAATTAAAATAAAAGAGCAATTGAAGAAAATCAAAGCACAGTGCCAGCTAAAAGACTCAGAAAGGGAGATGAGTGGCCTGGCTTTGTCAAAAGATTGAAATTTCCCCTTAAAACAATAAAAGAAGAACCAGAGCAAGTGAACGAAATGTCAAGTCAAGCTGCGCCTTACAGAGGAACAAAGAAGGAGGAGTCCACAACTGAAAAGACTGAATACCAAGTTCAGAGGTCCTGAATGGACCTATGTCATCCTTGAAGATTTCGAAAATATAGAACTAAGTGATGAAAGAGATGACAAACTGATTGATGACCCAACTGATGAAGAAGTGAGACCAACTTGAGAAAAAGGTTCATAGGTTAAAATTCTGTGGAAAAGTTTCAAAGAGGGGCAAAGTCTTCTTAGTCAGAAATGGTTGATCATAACGTTAACGGAAGACCGAAAAGAAACTGCTTAAAAACATGCTGTAGGATATGCACATGTAGTATAGTGATAGTACTCATAGTATGGCTAGGACTGACAGTAGCTATTCCTTATCTAATGAGTGAAAATGTAAAGAATAACACTAACATTCATGAGAAAGTAGATGCACCTGAAAAGTTAAATAAACATGAAAGAATAGATAGTTTTAGACAGCAAAAGGTAGATTTAGAAGCATCAGATGAGTAAGGATACACTATAGTAGAGTTAAAAATAGAACACACTTGAACGTATTTGCCAATCTGTTAGTACATTATGTAGAAGCAATGGAAATAAGTGATTGCTATGTTTGTATGAAGTTACCTACATCTGTAGCCGAGGATGTTACTTACCACCATTTGCCCCTGACATATGGTATTTCATGTAGTATTTTAGCTAGTTTGTTTTATAAGAAAGGACCTTTATACTATTATTATTCTAATTCAGATGTCATTTTTTCTGAACTTCCTATACGTAGTAACCCGAATCCTTTACATACTAAAAGTGACGTAACTCATTATATGGGTGAATATTTTTTAGCATAGGTACAATAAATATAGCTGAAGCACATAAAAACAATTTAACATTCATTTTACATGAAAAAGAAAATATATTTTTGATCGTAGTTGAGAAAAGAAGAGAGGATTTCCAGAGAAAAGCTACAGAACAGAAACGAAAGAATTCTAAATGGGCAGAAAATAAAGAGTACACCTTAAATGGCAAGACTCGTGCTGCTATGTTGCCGGATTTCGAAAAGAAAGTGAAACTCTGTCTCCACAAGGAGAGAACAAGTTATTATAACAATATATTCATTGGTTCCAGTAAATGTGAACACAATTATAAGGTAATTGGGGGTTGGGGTTTCAAAGATGGGACTGAACCAATATTTCCTGGAATTTATTACAAATGTGGGAACAAAGCATATTATAAACTGCTAGATCATTGGTACGGGAGTTGCTATTTTGGAATAGTATTCCCAAAGGTATATCATGTAAATAAAATCACTGGAAGCAATGAAGAAATTAATGGACTAATACGTAGTAAAAGAGCTAGTTTCGCAGAAATTGTAGGTGATATATTTAGTGCATTGATACCTTCAGTGAGAGTGGTTCTGAATACTCAAAGAATTTGCAAATTGTCAACAGTAGTGGATCGCTTATTGACTGACACTGCTGAAGTTTCTTAATGATCAAATCCAGAATTGGTTGCAATACGATCAATGGTTTTACAAAATCGACTTGCTCTTGATACATTGTTGGCAAAAGAGGGCGGAGCCTGTAGAATGTTGAAAGCACTACATTGTTGCACATGGTGGTGCTGAGTGATACTGTGGTGGTGCTGAGTGGTGCTGTGGTGGTGCTGAGTGATAATGTGGTGGTGCTGAATCATAATGTGGTGGTGCTGAGTGGTGCTGTGGTGGTGCTGAGTGATGCTGTGGGGGTGCTGAGTGGGGCTGAGGTGGTGCTGAGTGGTGCTGTGGTGGTGCTGAGTGATAATGTGGTGGTGTTGAGTGATAATGTGGTGGTGCTGAGTGATGCTGTGGTGGTGCTGAGTGATGTTGAGGTGGCACTGAGTGATGCTGTGGTGGTGCTGAGTGATGCTGTGGTGGTGCTGAGTGGTGCTGTGGTGGTGCTGAGTGAAGCTGTGGTGGTGCGGAGTGATGCTGTGGTGGTGCGGAGTGATGCTGTGGTGGTGCTGAGTGGTGCTGTGGTGGTGCTGAGTGGTGCTGTGGTGGTGCTGAGTGATAATGTGGTGGTGCTGAGTGATAATGTGGTGGTGCTGAGTGATGCTGTGGTGGTGCTGAGTGATGCTGTGGTGGTGCTGAGCGGTTCTGTGGTGGTGCTGAGTGATACTGTGGTGTCAAGTCAAGTCAAGTCATAGCATTTATATAGCGCACTACGTACCCAGAGGGTTTCAAGGCGCTTAGGAAGGAGAGGAGGATTATTTGTCAAATATCCACGTTTTAAGCTGCTTTCTGAACGCTAGGTGATTCTGGGTGAGGCGAAGGTAAGCGGGGAGTGAGTTCCATGTTTTGGCAGCCAGGTATGAGAAGGATCTGCCTCCCATGGTGGTCTTGTTTATGCGGGGTACAGTGGCGAAGGCTTGGCTGGAAGAGCGAAGTTGTCGGGAGGGGGTGTAAAAGGACAGTCGAGAGTTGAGGCAATCTGGTCCGATGTCGTAGAGTGATTTGTGTGCGTGGGTAAGCAGTCGGAAAGTAATCCTCTTATTGACGGGTAGCCAGTGGAGGTCTTTAAGGTGACCAGAGATGTGTTCGTTGCGTGGGATGTCTAATATGAGCCTGGCTGAGGCGTTTTGGATTCGTTGTAGTTTCTTCTGGAGTTTAGCGGTGGTACCTGCGTAGAGGGTGTTTCCGTAGTCCAGTCGGCTCGTGACTAGAGCATGGGTGACTGTTTTCCTTGTTTCGGAGGGGATCCAGCGAAATGTTTTTCTGAGCATGCGAAGAATGTTAAAGCAGGAAGAGGATACGGCGCTGACTTGTTTGTTCATTGAGAGTGAAGAATCCAGGATGACGCCAAGGTTCCGTGCGTGGTCTGTCGGGATGGGTGCATTTCCGAGGGCTTCCGGCCACCAGGAGTCGTCCCATGCAGAGGGGGATTTACCTAAGATGAGGACTTCTGTTTTGTCTGAGTTCAGTTTAAGACGGCTTTGTTTCATCCATTCGGCGACTTCTTTCATTCCTTCGTGTAGGTTAGTTTTGGCGGTGCTGGGGTCCTTGGTGAGAGATAGGATCAGTTGAGTGTCATCCGCGTAAGAGATGATGTTGAGGTTGTGTTGGCGGGCGATGGCCGCGAGGGGGCTCATGTATACGTTGAAGAGGGTGGGACTGAGTGAGGATCCTTGTGGTACGCCGCAGATGACTTCGGTGGCCTCGGACTTGAAAGATGGGAGGCGGACTCTCTGGGTTCTTCCGGTGAGGAACGAAGTGATCCATTCCAGTGCCTTTCCTTGGATTCCGATGTTTCTGAGGCGTTGTAAAAGGGTGCTGTGGCAGACTGTGTCGAAGGCTGCAGAGAGGTCGAGGAGGATGAGGGCGACTGTGTCTCCATTGTCCAGCAGAGTTCGAATGTCGTCTGTTGCTGCGATGAGGGCGGTCTCAGTGCTGTGTTTGGCTCGGAAGCCAGATTGTGATGGGTCGAGGGATTTGTTGGCTTCGAGGAAGGCGGCGAGTTGGTTGTTGACGGCTTTCTCGATGACTTTGGCCGGGAATGGAAGAAGCGAGATGGGGCGGTAGTTTTTGAGTTCGGTGGGGTCTGCTGTTGGTTTTTTCAGAAGGGCGGTGAGTTCAGCGTGTTTCCAGTCTTCTGGGAAGGTAGCGGAGTTGAAGGAGCAGTTGATGACGTCTCGGAGGTGCGGAGCTATGACGGAGTCTGCTTTGTTGAAGATGTGGTGAGGGCATGGGTCTGTGGGGGATCCAGAGTGGATGGAGTTCATCAGGCGGATGGTGTCCTCAGTGGAGATTGGTTTCCAGGCGTTAAGGGTGTTAACGGGGGGAAGATGGTCAGCTGATGGTAGGGTGGGTTGGCTTCCGGGTTGGTTGTCAAAGCTGTTGTGGATGTCAGCAATCTTGTTGTGGAAAAAAGAAGCTAGGGAATCGCAGAGGGTTTGAGAGGGGGTAATGTCGTTGGAGTTGGCCGAGGGGTTGGAAAATTCCTTGTGGTGCGGAGTGATGCTGTGGTGCTGCGGAGTGATGCTGTGGTGGTGCTGAGTGGTGCTGTGGTGGTGCTGAGTGATGTTGTGGTGGTGCTGACCGGTGCTGTGGTGGTGCTGAGTGATGCTGTGGTGGTGCTGAGTGATGCTGTGGTGGTGCTGAGCGGTTCTGTGGTGGTGCTGAGTGATGCTGTGGTGGTGCGGAGTGATGCTGTGGTGCTGCGGAGTGATGCTGTGGTGGTGCTGAGTGGTGCTGTGGTGGTGCTGAGTGGTGCTGTGGTGGTGCTGGGTGATAATGTGGTGGTGCTGAGTGATAATGTGGTGGTGCTGAGTGATAATGTGGTGGTGCTGAGTGATGTTGTGGTGGGGCTGAGTGATGCTGTGGTGAGGCTGAGTGATGCTGTGGTGGCGCAGAGTGATGCTGGGGTGGTGCTGAGTGATGCTGTGGTGGCGCTGAGTGGTGCTGTGGTGGTGCTGAGTGATGAAGTGGTTGCGCTGAGTGATGCTGGGGTGGCACTGAGTGATGCTGTGGTGGTGCTGAGTGGTGCTGTGGTGGTGCTGAGTGATGCTTTGGTGACACTGAGTGATGCTGGAGTGGCGCTGAGTGATGCTGTGGTGCTGTGGTGGTGCTGAGTGATGCTGTGGTGGTCACATCATGTTCACATTTAGACAAGTGTTTCAGAGGGTTGAAGTAAGATGAGCAACCTGCCAGAAACAAATGGGGAAGAAAGGAACTGACGGGGGAAAGCTGCGGCAGCAATTTAGGGCATTACATTAAGAGTGAAACAAGCGGAAAGAGGAGGCTATACTATTAAAAGGAAACACTCCTATAATATAAGTAGAGCTGCAACAGGCGAAGCGGGCCATGAAACCTCGCAGCTTCCTCTTTGATGTCACACGGGCTTGTGAAGTTTCGGCCACGGGGAGAGAATGTGACATCACGGCCTGGGCTGGGACTTCTGAGTGCGGGAAACCAGGTTCTAATCTCGGTGTCGGCTTGCCTTGACATCCTGTGATTCTGGCCAAATCCCGTTATCTTCCAGTGTGTACAAAAAAGCTAATGTGTCCTTGTGTAATGTAACTGGTGCCATGTTAAGCATTCCAATAGCTTCGAGTTCAATTTGCTCTATATCAAAACTGCTAAAGCACAAAACAAACTGCAAAAAAACATGTATTGGGCAGGCCGGTAGAGCTGTAACAGGTGGTGAATGAGCGCGTTTTTTAGAAAGCCAAAGCGGGCCATGAAACCTCGCAGCTTCCTCTTTGATGTCACACGGAAAGAGGAGAGTATACTATTAAAAGGAAACACTCCTATAATATAAGTAGAGCTGTAACAGGCGGTGAATGAGTGCATTTGTTTTTTAGAAAGCCAAAGCGGGCCATTATACCCAAGTATTGGGCAGACTGGTGGCCTGAGAAGCGTCCTTGAAGCAGGGGGCGGGGCAGCGGAACCCCTTGAAGTAGCTCACGGCCTGGCGTCCGTGAAAGTGAAAGCAATTAGGGGGGAGGAGAAGTGAGGCCAGTGTGCACTGCGCACGCTGGGGAAGCCTGTGGGAGGGAGGCTGATGGTTTCAATCAATGATGATTTCACGTGAACTGCCTTAAATCCGCCCGATGGTTTGAGAACCTATTTTGCACACTAAAATTCTCCCCTATCCATTCCTGCGAAATGGGATAGGCTCGACCTAAAAAGGCATATACAGTCAATAGGAAAGGAAATATTGCTTGCATTGAATTAGAAGAGTTGAATGGAATTTGTACAAGAAAGTGAAAAACTTTCACATGAATAATGAAAAGAAACAAAATAGAAAGTTTGAAGAAATTGAGTTGAGAGTAATGTGAAAGTTGGCATCTGTTTCATTAATTTGTGATAATATAAAATATCACCAAAGAGGGGATTGATGGAGCAAGGTTGCACACGTAAAGCGACTTGCTTGGACTCTCAGAATAACGTAATAATATGCTAATCAATATGTTTTGTTTACTAATAATTACACCACACAACATTTCTATTATCTAGGGTAAGCTTTTCAATGTGCTTTTACTAACTGTAATCCAAATGCACTAAAATGGCTGCCGCATAGCGGGATTTTCTATTGCACATGCGTATGTCACACTCACGTGACATGACGTACCTTCTACTTTGGTGGGAAAACTTTGCTTCTGTGCACTAGAACTAAGATGGCTTTTCTATGTTTTCACATGCTAATGCTTGCATTGCTGCTTTTACTAAATTGTTTGTTCTATCTAAATCCTAATGCCATACTTAAAATAAAATAATGGGAATAGAGTAGAGATAAGTGGTATACAGGGCATTCATTTATTTCTTGCTCTAAAACTGTTTCTCTTCTACTTTGCTAGTAGCTCGTGTTTGGACCAATCAAAATCAAGGTTACTCCAGCTTGGTTACTGAATTGAACATGCGCTGACTACACCCGAGTCCACAAGCCATGGATTAAATTGATGCTAAATCTTGACTTGCTAAAAGATGTCCCCGGGAAACTCACCCTGTGACCCCGCAAGAGGAAGCTGAACTGGACTGATATATTACATTGTATTTGTTATCGATAGATTCACTGCCGGGTGGAATAAAAGTGCATGGGAAAATAAAGTTATGGGAGGGAACATCAATTTAAATAATTGGATGAGGTAACCTCAAAACTGGTATGGTGTGATCACCTCTCCTTGTTTTTTGACCAATCAAATTGAGGGAATACACAAACTTGCAACATTGGGGGGTGGTTGACTGCCCTGGAAAATGGTATATCTATGGTAGGCTTAGCTAGTTAGATTGTCCGACTTATCCGAATAGCGGACCTGTCACAGACCCAACGCACTCAATAGGCGATCAAGAGCAGAGGTGCTGGCGGAGCACTCTGCCAGAAGATTCAATAACCCAATTGGGGTCCGACTGTTAGCTGCAGAGAGGGTGTGACGCAGGCATTTTAGCTGTGGGTGCCGGTCCTGACCTGCGGTGGTCTTGTCCTGATTCAATTTGGTCCGTACCTGTCCTGATTTCTGATATACACCTGTTCTATCATGTTGGCACCTGCACATTTGGGTTCTGTACTTTATCTCAGTCCGTGGCCAGGGTTGGTCTTCACACCATTCTAGGAAACTATACATTTATGTGGGTATGTCATTGTGTTGTTTCCCTTTTCTACCCTTCCTTTTAATGTCAAATGCTTAAAGAAAGTTTCATTATATTTGTATACTATCCTGTTTTGATCATATGCTTTCTAACTGAATGAGTTTTAATGAATTTATAATGGACTGACACTTAAATTTTCATAGATAAAGTGTTTAAATCTTTTCCTGAGTTTGTGGTTATTCTATGAGTGCAAATGGTCAATTACTGCCTATTATGCTAACACCTTTGATCCTTAGGACTCTAGGTACCGGTGACTAGGATTGGTAAGTCAAATGGTATAGGTCTTGAATGGTTTAACAAAGTGGTTAAGCGTAGGTTTACCTGTTCAAGGTGAGTATGATAAAATGAGCAGGTGAGCCTGCGCTCTATCATGGGTGCATCAGAGATGCTGTGGATGATGCCATTAGTGATAACATTTGAGATCTCATCAGTGATGTCACTGACCGGTGCCATTAGTGATGGAATATGCGAAGTCCTAATCAGTGCATTGCGGAGGCGAGAGTTATAGTTAGCTCAGCTAACTATAACGGCGGAATTTCTCTGGTCTGCAGTATCCACTGCTGCCATGAGGAAAACTTTTGATATGTAACAATCTAGGCAACCATGAGAACCAATCAAAAAATTAATGAATGGAAGGGAATTAAGCTACAACATTGCTTATTAAATTCAACAATTTATTAAGGATTTAAAAGAACAATATCGCATTACAAGTTTAATATGTATGTTAAAAGGTATAATTTAGACAATATAGACCTAAACACAATACATAAATCACATTACATAGATCACATTACGTATACAAACACATATAGAGTTAAAAAACGCGAGGTGGCTGATTGGTACTCAATCTGCCACCTCTCGTTTTTTAACGTCTCGTTTTTTAACTCTAATAACATACATATTAAACTTGTAATGCGATATTGTTCTTTTAAATCCTTAATAAATTGTCGAATTTAATAAGCAATGTTGTAGCTTAATTCCCTTCCATTCATTAATTTTTTGATTGATTCTCATGGTTGCCTAGATTGTTACATATCAAATGTTTACTTTTTCCCTGGTCTAGGAACCTTATTTCTATGAACTCAGGGGGTACTTGTTAAATATACGCCCTGAGGAAAACTGCCACCTTCACCTACCTGCTGCCGTGAGGGCAAAGGCCATCCACCACCATCCCTCCAATCCATTTTCCGGTGAGGGGAACGGCTGACCGGGGGACCACAACCCCCAGAATCCCCTGTGCCTTGTGCACCCAGTGACTTCGCACCGCGCCAGGAGGCGTGTTAGGAGGTTCACTGCAGTTCGGCGGCGCGGGAAGCCAGTCTTGCAATATCCACTGCTGCCGTGAGGGGAACGGCCACCTTCGCCGACCTGCTGCCGGGAGGGTAATGGCCATCCACCGCCACGCCTCCAATCCATTTCGCAGTAATGGTAACGGCTGACCAGGGGACCAGAATCCCCTGAGCCTTGCGCACCCAGTGACGCCGCAATCGCGCCAGGAGCTGCGTTAAGAGCCTCGCTGCACTTCTGCGGCGCGGGAAGCCAGTCTGCAGTATCCACTAATGGCCTGAGGGGAACGGCCACTGTGAGAAGTTGGCCTGGTATGTGATGTCCACTAAGTCACTTTGCACCAGTCCAAACGACCCTTATTGATGGTAGGTTGTAAAGTCTACCTTATAGAAAGCTATCCTAGTGGTAGCTGTGGAGAGCAGCTTCAGGCTAAGACTTAGAGGCGAGTTAAGCAAGTTGTTTTACCAATTATAATCTCTTGAATGACCAAATGAAAGAACACCATACAAGGTATATATCAAATATATATGTATTTAATATAAACACAACCCCTCTGGTCTCTTTAGGAGGTCAGAGGTTAAAGTACAATACAAGGAACTTAATTAGCACATGATAAGTTGCACAGTATATGTTATGCCCTAGGGGCCTCACAAAACATATACTAAAATAGTGGTATAAGAACCATGTGAGAGTTAAAAAGCAGGCCCAGGGCCTGTACAACTGCTGGGGCTACCTAGAATCACTAAAGGTTAGATGCAGAAGGCACACGGGGGACACGTGCATTGTCTTAACACAGTCGCGGATCACCACTGACTTTCTATAGAAAACGAACAAGTTACAATTTTAAAGATTAAGGGCACTTCTAGGTGAACTACGATGGAACCCTTTTAGACTAGGACACTTTGAGAGTCAAGACCCACGGGAGCTTCGGAGTACTCGTGTCACCTCACCCAGGAAAGCAGAGTGCATAGGTGTCTTTTGGTGTCAGGTTTTGTCGTCGATTCCAATGGAGAGCTGCAAAGAAATGCTGCAGGCGACCAGAGGAAAAGTGTCTGGGTGGATCCAAGGGTGGATCGGAGATGTGAAGAACCGGAAAGCCGAAGGTACAGAGTTGGGTCACTAGCCAGTGACCAGGATGGTGAAGAGAAGATGCCAGCCGATGTTGGGTGCTTTTAGGTGAAAGAGGTGAAGCTTGTCTCTTCAGCCACAGGGACCAGGAGGCGTCAACGACAACCAGCGGCTGCATTCAAGCTGTTCCACAAAGGATCTAGTTGACGGTGGTGTCGGAATCCATATTGGACCCAACAAGCCTTGGCAACGGCAACCCACGCAAGATGTCGAGCTTGGCTTCGCTGCAGACCAGCAAGGTCTGAGGGACTCCTCCTTTGGAGAGGAGTGAGAGCACATCTGGAGCACTTAGGAAAACTTAAGAAATCAAAGATGGCCCTTTGTGAGGGCTCACTAGCCAACGGACTAGGAACTGCAAAGGGGCCTCAAGCTGAAATGCACAAAGCGGGCCCACAGGACACTCGTGGAGTGTAGGCCTCTGAGCTTCAGTGCAAAAGGTGCTTGAGGCAGGGGATTCAAATAACCCAATGTACAACTTTGGGATACCTCGCGAAGTAGGTGCAGTTGCAAAAATGTAGGATGTCCAGGATTTCCAGTACCACGTCTCTCGTGTCCGCCACAGGCCTTAGCTTTGCTGGGAGCGCAGGTCAGCAGCAGAGATATCTGGAAGTCAGTGTCCTGTGTCCCAGATTCTTCGGGATCCGGCGGGAGCCTCGAAAATGCAGACCAGTAAAGATGCTGTTGGTGCCTGATTGGACAGGGTGGTCACTTCTTGACCACAAGGGAGATTTCTTCCATCTTCCAGTCGAAATGGAATGTTGAAGGTCCAAGATTTATGTATGAGAGTTTCGGCCAGGGTAATCTAAAGTCTCAGGGACTGGGCTCCTATTCTTATAGCAAGTTCAGGGGTTGGACTAACTCTAGGGTCCCACCTATTGGAGGACCTGGGGAGGGGTGGTTACACCCCTTCTCCTTTATCCAGTTTTGCGCCAGAGCTGGGGCAGAGTGCCCCAGCAACCGGTTTGAACTGGGAAATGCATGGAGCGCCTTGTTTGCCCGAGGCAGTGTCTGAAAAACATTCACTGAATGCAACCCACCCTGCCCCAATACACTAAAGCCTGTCTGGGGAGGTGCTGGCAGCAGAATGGCAGACTCGTGTCTGTGGCAGCAGCATCCATTTTGTGATGCTGGGGATCTGTTTAACTTTAACCGGGTTTACTAGTAACTACATGTCTTCTCCCTCTGGAAGGGTGGAATGCTACCCCTGCCGCCAGAACTGGCGGGGGGGGGGGTAGTATTCCAAAGTGTTTGACACCTTACATGACATGTTTTGATAAAGCCAAACCAAAGTTAGCATTAACTGCGAAGATTATAATGCACTTAAGAGTATATGGTATGGCTATATCATAGAACAGCTATAAGAAGATGGTTCTGAAAGCTGCAGAGGGGCTCAGCTCATGCTAGGGCACCCTCTCACACAAAACCAAGCACTCTGCCTCCAGGATTGCCAAGGCCTGCCATAGGAGTGACTTATAGGTTAATATGTGTCTATATATATATATATAGATATAGGTATACTATATCTAAGTAAGGGGTGATTACACCACCTTATCCAGGCTGCAATTGAAAACCTGTGGTGTCAGTTTGGAAGGCTAGCCAGGGGTGGCACACTACATGCTGGAGCCCCTGGTAGGCCTCAGGTGCACCTATGCCCTGGGTACCTAAGGTACCATATACAGGGGCTCACAAGGGTGACCCAGTAACGAATCTGGTATGTACCTAAAGTACATGGTATCAATTTAGAGAGAGAACAGCCAGGCTGTGGGCCTCATTAGTAGGGCCACAGCCATACTAAAGTCGAAAAACCAGTGAAACACAGGAAAAAGTGGGGGTAACCAGAGAAGCAGACCCGACTCTCCTACAACCACCTTCACCTACCTGCTGCTGTGAGGGGAACAGCCATCCACCGCCACTCCTCCAACCCATTTCGCCGTGAGGGGAATGGCTGACCGGGGGGCCACAACCCCCAGAATCCCCTGAGCCTCGCGCACCCAGTGACGCCGCAACTGTGCCAGGAGGTACGTTAAGAGCCTCGCTGCACTTCCGTGGCGCAGGACGCACGCGGGCTTGCCCGGGCAAAGCCCAGGCCAAGGGCGGGCCCGTCTGCACTCATCAGAGCCCTAAGGAGACCGGGCTGGGCTATACCCTTTAGTTTTGCAGTGTGATCATCCTGCTGCTCCTGGATTCATGCAGGAAATGTTCCATACGGTGGGTGTCTTGATGGTACAACTGATCCACATATTGCCAGAACTAACTGTTCAATGAGTTAAAGTTTTATAACCTGTTTTAACTTTGCCTCCTGTGAGAACCCTCCAGCAGAATATATTATATTGTGACTGGACTTTTGTTCCCTCTCCAAACTGACCAGCCAAATTGATCCAAAAGAAGATTGGTAAAGTTGAACACGTTTCTGTTGGCCAACTAAAATGGGGAGGTGTACCTGCTTAGGGAAAAAAGCAGTAGAATCCGCGCAATCACCAACATGCCACCAGCCTACCTCGATTGACAAGATGCTCCAGAGGGCTATAGGGGTTGTTTCAAATGAGATTGAACTGACCGAAAGTCGTTTATCAATAACACCAGTCTTAGCCCAGCCCATGTTTAATATTGAACAGCAACCTGCTCTGTCAACCACCAATCCAGACCCCCAAGGGCCCAATTCAGAACATGTGCCTTAGTACATGACGTGCCAACTCTGGACTTGCACACTGGGGATACTCCTCTGGATTCTCGAAAAAGAGAGAATGCTAAAACTGCTGCGAAAGCTCGGAAAACCCGGAAGAAGGGAGTCAAGGAACTTGCAGAAGATGGGGTTGCAAGGAATGCAGGATTGGGGGGCATGGAATGAAGGCACAGAAAAACCACTGTGGGTGTAAAATCTGGTCAGGGATTTACATTTGGAAATAAGAAATATAATTAAGGAGAAGTTGACCACTCTGACCATTAGGGTAGATAATCTCGCATCTCTATTAGATGTTTATATTAGTAAGGCAGGGCCTAAGAAGAAAGATCCCTACCAACAGATCAAGTCCCTAGCTCACCTATCCCACCTAGGAAAAGACCATGTATTAGAAACCACTTGTAATCCGACTCCACAAGCTCAGAGTGATAGGGAAGATGTGGTTGTTTGTCTGAATATATCTTGTAAAGCAATCAATACTATTACCAGTCCAGAAAGTCAGAAATTAAGACGGAGGTGGGAGACTGGCAGAAAACAAAGACCCTCAGTGGAAGAACCCCAAGCGGGAACAAATATGCAAGACTTGGGTTCAAAGTGCAGAATTAGAGCGGGGCAAGATCTGCAAAATGTGGTATTAGAGGGTAGCTCAGATTTACCATGTATCAACCTTGCCCCTGACTCTACACCATATGTCCTGATTGTAACAAATGTGCAAGAACTCAAAAATAGGCAACGGGAATAGCACTATGAGCTAAAAAGCAAATGTGTTTTCTGGTTGTCTAAACAACTCCAATTTTCCTACAAGGATGCGAGTGAGATTCTATTCACGCACAGGGTGACGTGGGTGGGCCAAAGAGTAAAAGATTTAGATGACGATACCATTGTGATTAATTTCAGAAAGCCACAGGTTGTCAGGACACTCTTATTGCGAACCCATTATAGGCATGAAGGGGGCATTAGGCCCCTTCCATTGGGGTACTTCTACCCCCGAGAGTGGCAACAGATAACAACCCAAGGGCAGTCTGTGGAGTAGGGCCCAGATGTCTGTATGAGCAAAACTGCACCAAGGGGTGAGAGTACACAAATCTACTATCTTTTAACCTTTCACTTGCAAGTAGATTTGCTCCCTTGGATTCTGTTGACTGACTAAAATCAATGCAGCAATCACACTCTGAATCAAGTAAAATAGAAGACAGCAATGGGGGCTGAGGTAGAAAAAGCTGTCTATGGTAAAGGAATGGAGAGGCCCCCCTAAATCACATTGTATCAGGTACATCATTAACGGTAGTACAAACTCCCATAGGCCATCGGCAGCTGACCCCAGTATTTACAACAACTAACCCTGTTTATTCTGCCATCGGGATTAGAACCATGCCAACTACAACTGGGGGCTTTAATTGCCATTATGTACCACTAAAGGACCTAATTGGGGTAATAGTGATGAGGAAGACCAGTACTGGTCTATTCCAGAATTGAATGCTCCACCAAACCGAGCCTGGACCCCTTTGGTGCTTCAAATGAATACTCTTACATTGACCCAATTCCCTTAGGGCTTGTAATGGTCGAACTAAATCTGATTCCCCAGCAAACCATACTTATAACAGACCCGGAAGTTCTTCCATTTTAGACTACATTCTGATGGATATTAAATCCTGGTGTTGGGTGATTGATTTTAAGGTCATACCTAGATATGATAGCGACCACAACGCCTTGGTCCTAGAGATGGCATCACCTTCCTCTATGGGCGTTCAAGTAGGTAAACATCAAAATGGGTCAAGGTTAACTCTAACTGGTTGTAGGAGGCGAGTGAAATGGGGGCCATCTGTTACTCCCAGGATAAGTTGGCCTCCCTTTATAAAATTGTTATTCCATACCTTGGGGTGGCCAATCAACTTAGTTATATGCCAGTCTCTAATACAGCCCTAGCAGAAATCGGGAGAAATCATAAAGACCTTGTATGTGATCTGGTAAACATCTTCTTCCCTGTTGTAAAATCCAAACAAAAGGTGTCTATGGGCCACACCTAGTATAATGGTGATTGTCGAAGGGTCAAGCAATCATTGATCCTAGCAATCACAGCGAAGGACAAACCAATGATAAGAGATAAGCAGATAGCCTATAAAAATACAATCAATGCAGCAAAAAATCAGTGGGAGAGTGACAAATGGGAAAGCATGATGGCTGCTTTATGTTCTAGGGATATGCAGGCCTTTTGTAACTTAGTTACTACCAGCTCCAGAGAGGGTAAATTGGCAATAGAGCCAAATCCTGGGGCAGAAATCTGGAGGGCCCACTTCAAGTCGCTATATGCAAGGGGGAGGAAGAAGTAGGACAAGCTATAGGCATGTCAATTTGCTTACAACAGTCTTTCCCCAATGCCCCAGAAATCTCCTTAAAAGAGATAATAGATGCATTGAACAGAGTAGCTACCACTAAAGCGCCAGGCCTAGACAAGATTCCAGGTGATGTTTTTAGAAACGGACCTACTATTGGGGCCCCATATTTTTGGAGCCTATTTAATGCTATTTTCCAGGGGATGCCAATTCCGAAGACCTGGTTGGGGGCAGAGATTATTCAGATCTAGAAAAAGGGTTCTCCACTTCTCCCCGCTAACTATCGTCCAATTAGCCTCATAGATGTTTCGCAAAAGATCTATGCACGAGTGCTTTTGGATCAATTAGAGATAAGGATGGCGGAGTATTCTATACTTAGCCTCTACCAGGCCGGTTTTAGAGCAAGGATGTCCACAATAGGTCAGATTCTAAGGCTGCAACTCCTCCATTGGAAGACAGTGCTCCTGGAGGGTGGCAGCCTTTATCTGATCTTTGTGGACCTAAAATCAGCATTTGACCTGGTCCCTAGGGTTAAATTGTGGTCTATTTTAACAAGTATGGGGGTCCCTCCGTATCTCCGTATCTCTGTTATCAGATGAAGCGGCTTCATGAATCTAACTATGCACAAGTTAGATATGGGAAAATGGTGAGCTCACAGATCCTATAGTTATAGACAGAGCGGTAAGGCAGGGTTGTGTTTTGGCCCCAACCCTTTTCTGTCTATTTATTAACGGCCTTGTGGAGGACTTGACTGGTGGGAGGGATGAAGATGCCCCGAGGTTGGCGAAACACAGGGTTCCGGCCCGATGTTCGCCGACGACACCTTGCTACTATCCAATAGCCGATGGGAATTCAGCGGGCCTGCAAAAGTAGGGGGTTGGAGATAAACTCTTTAAAGACCAAATATATAGTTTTTAATGCAGGCAACTCCACACGTCCAAATCCCTGCTTATATGGGAAACCACTGGAAAAAGTTACAGTTTTTGATTATCTAGGATTAACCCTCACTGATAAAATACAGTGGCATGCTGAAATTAGGTAGGCCAGCCTAATACTGGCACAAACTTCGGGGGACTGGCTAAGATGCTCAAGAATCCCCCCAAAAAAACACGACCCAATCCTTCTATAGGCCTGAATAGACTTGAAAGAGTCTTTACGTTCGAGTACCTGGGCGTGACCATTAATGATAAACTGGAATGGGGTGATCACCAGGCTAAGTCACAGCTCAGATTGGCGCAATTAACAGGGCGAATAATCAGGCTAGTAAATTCCAACAGATCATCTATTAGGCCACTAGCCCCCTCGTTGGAGATCTATAGACTCCAGGCCAGAGGAGCAATCCACTATGGTAGTGAACTTTGGGGACACGCTTGTAGAAAAGACTTGGTCACTCTAGAAAACAAGTTTCTGAGACAACTCCTAAAGTTGCCGGTAAGCACACCACTTCTGCCTCTTAGGCTGGACATGGATCTGAAGCCTTTGGATGAAGTGGTGGGTGTAAAACCTTTAACTTTGTAGAGAAGATTATGGTCCACTCCTGAGCTAGTCAATTATAGACAGGAATTGCAGGAAATTCTTGCTCTTCCTGCTACAGAGAGCATTCTGTGGTTTAAATACATAAAAAGTGAATTTGCCCGGCTGGGCCTTTCGTCCCTGTGGAGCGACCCTGAAGTGGCATGCCAGGGTCTGTCCCGTAAACATCTGGTGGCAACCTTCTATGCATGTAACCTGGCATCTCGCATACAGGGTACACGTCCAGATTCTCTGGTTAATATTTTTCTCGGGGTGAAAGATTCTTATAACTTTGAGTCAGTCTTTGATGACATCTTTCCAAATTTGGCCAGGAAGTTATACCTCCAATGGCGGTAGAGTACTCTTCCGCTAAGAGCATTTACAAGTAAATGGAAACAGCAGTCCCTGGAAAACTGCCCTGGTTGCAATTGTAGGCTTGAAGACGAACTGCATCTAGTCTTCTTCTGTCCTGCCTACACTGCGGCCAGAAGGTATTGGGTTATCCCCTTATGTAAAAATCTAGGGTTTCGCAAATGCTCTGAGGCCTTTAGAATTCTTAAAACTGACCTATCAAAAGCAACCGTGTTTGCAATGGCCAAATTTCTAGAAGCAGTATGGCACAATATATTGCTCCTAATTCCAAGGGTACTGCATTCTTGAGCCCCTGTTTGTGCTATTTTGTTTTAAAAAATTCTGTGTTATGTCACTATATGTAAGATTCTAGTTTTACTTGATTCATTGATTTTAATTGAAAATTAGTAACATTTTAGATTGTTTTAAGGAATCACCGGTGGCTCATTGGATTGTTATATAGAACAGGTGACGCATTCTTTTTTGTACTTATGTGCTTTGTCGATTTGATGTAATATTGATGTCTGTTCTTGCTTGTATCAATTTTATGTGTATCTTTTATGGCAACCGCCGAAATAAAGATTAATAAAGAAAAGTACCCATAAAATGGTTGGCCCGGTTATGGAAATCTATAAGGTACAAGCAAGGGGGGCGGCCCTATATGGGGCTGAAATCTGGGGCCATTAAACATCTGATCCACTCTCTAGGAATGAAAATGTTTTTATTAGACAAATCCTAGGCCTCCCGAAAAGTACACCATTGACGCCACTTCGTATGGATCTTGGGGTCGGTCCAATTGCTGAGGAAGTTTCCCTCAGGCCCCTTTCCCACTAGTGACGTCTATGGTGCACACCAGAGTTAGTGGCTTTTAAGGATGAGAAGAAGGAGGTCTTAAACTTGCAGGGGGCAGGCAAAATCCCATGGTTAGCCTTTATTAAAAATACCTTAGTTGCTCAAAGGATGGGTGACTTATGGGCCAACGCTGAAGTATCCTGCCCGACAATTCCCAGGAAGGTTCTTTCAAAGCTTTTTAGAGAATATAAGGTCAATCAGATCAAGGGGACTTCCATCACTGGTACACTGACTGCACAATTTTTAGAAGTCAAGGACCTATACAGGTTAGAACCCGTTCTTGACGCTATTGAGCCCCCCTAGCTAAAAAACTTTATTTGCAATCTAGGCACGGTGTACTACCAATCCGTGCCTTCACAAATAACTGGGGGGTGCACAGTCAAGGGGTGTCCGGTCTTTGATAACACTCCAGAAACGAGCCAACATGTACTGTTTGTTTGCCCGGTATACAAGAAGATTAGGAACTGATGGCTTAAACAGGTCTGCCTGAATCTCGGGACAACTGATTGTGTGGAGGCTTATAGGAAATTAAAATATGACACCAGCCTCCCTAATGTGTATTCAGTTTCCCGATACTTATTCTCTATGTGGTGTGTCCATCTAACTGTATTAAAATCTGTCTTGGTTTAATCGGATTCTTTTAAGCTTTTAAACAATTTAAACCCTTTTTACTAAATAAAAATTGAGTAGTTTTATATATACTAATGTTTTTTTAAGACCTTTTAAATATTGCACTGAACAGCACTTTATTTCATTTTGCATAACCAATCTGTATGAAATGTGTTGTATTTTTCAAATGTACTTTTATGGCCACAAAGGCCGAAATAAAGATATTTTGAATTGAATTGAAATGTCAGCCTAGCTATAAAGTCCCTGTAACCTTTGTTTTTTTCCATGAATTTCTAAGGTTTTTCAAATATTAATTTCTAACTTTACCATCGCTGAAACCTGTGGTTTTTCAGTGAATTTCTACGTTTTTTTAAATGCTGATTTCTAACTATAACGTTCTGAAACCTGTTTTTTTTTTCAGTGAATTTCAAAGGTTTTTCAACTAGTAGTCGTGTTTGCAGAGTGGTGAAGAAAGGGGGCTGAACCAGCAATCAGGAATTCCACAACGTAGGACCTACCAATGGTACCAGGAGGGCTTCTTGGTGCCCAAGGTCCCTCAGGAGTAAAGTAAACTTCATCCTCCCACCAGTAGTGCGCCAGAAGGCATATTTGCTGAGTGGTGGAGAAAGGGGGAGTGTGTCCTCTGAAGGCCTCTTAGCAATCCCACTGTGTGGGACATACTGGTGGTAACAGGAGGGGTAGTTAGCCCCCAAATATGTCCTTGTGGGACAACTACACCTCCTATTTCCTTCCGTAAGTCCCACAGGGCATGATTGCTGCGTTCTGGTGGCAGAACATGCCCCCTTTGTCCACCACTCTGCAAACGCGCCTCCTGGCACGCTCCTGCTTGGGGGATGATGTCCCTGTCACTGCTGGGTGTCCTTAGGGGCCAACTAGCCTACCTGTTACCTCAAGTAAGCCCCACTCAGTTGATTTGCTGAGAGGTGTTAGCAGGCCATGCCCCCTTTCTCCACCACTCTGTAAACACGCTTTCCTGGCATGCTCTTGGTTGGGAGATGAATTCCCCTTGCCTCTTGAGGGTTCTTGGGGACCAACTAGCCCGCCTGTTACTTCCAGAAAGCCCCACAAAGCTGGATTGCTGACAGGTGGTCAGATGCCAGGCCCCCTTTCTCCACCACTCTGCAAGCACGCCTCCGGGCGCACTGCTGTTTGGGGCATGAAGTCCACTGTAGTCCTGAGATCCTTAGCACACAAGGGAACCTCATCGACCCACCAGCAAAACGCCAAGAAGCGTGTTTGCAGAGCAGCGGGCCTCTGACTACCTTTCAGCAACCCACTGTTTGGGGCTTACTGGAGGTAACAGGTGGGCTAGTTGGCTCCAAGGCCTGCCAGCATTGATGGGGACTTCATCCCTCAAACAAGAGTGCTCCAGGAGGCGCGTTTGCAGAGTAGTGGAGAAAGGGGGCAGGACCTCCAGCGAGTTGCTGGCTTCATTTTATTTTTTTTATTTTAGGAAGAAGGGCTGTGTGGCCCCCCTTCCTTTTCACCCTTTTGGGCCCCGGGGTCTGACCCACTTTTTTTTCAATAAATTAAAAAGGAAGGGAGCCGCCGGCCCCCCCTCCCCAGGCCGATTATAGCCCTGGGGACCCCATCACTCGGTGCTTGGCGATTTCCTTTTTTTAAATTTTACTTTATTTTACGGGAGGTGCAACGCGGCCCCCTCCCGGGCCAGTTTCGGCTGCGGGGACCCCATCCCCAGGGCTTGGCCAACTAGTTGGAGACCGCGGGGGAAGCCTCAAGGCTCATTTATTTTTAATAAATATTTTTATTATAACTGAGAAAAATCCTATCTTTACATTGTCATTATTGCATACACAACCAAGCACTACTACATCCCACCTCAGGGCATCCCTATTGAGCCTCACCGGGCGACCGTCTTCTTTACCCACAGTTATTCTGAAGTTTCCATCAGGTGGTCTCTGAATAAATCATTTTTTTTTGGGCACTCTCTTTTTGCATAGACAGTTTTCTCTGCCAACATGCACCAGTCCATATCTCTCTTCCAGTCTCGAAGGGTGGGCAGGGGGTAACTCCCCAGTGGCTCGCTATATTTTGTTTTGCCAGCATAAGACCCAGGGTTACTCAGGTTTGGTCTGCTGGCCTAGGTATGTATCTTCCCACACATTCAACACGCACCATATGGGTAAAAGTGTAAGCTCTTCTCCCACCACCCCAGACATGCATGACATTTCGCCTGCCAGTAGTCCTAAATCAACTGACACTTCCATATTGTATGTTAGAGCGATCCCACCTCCCCACACCTTCAGTTACAGGCTGCTACCATCCCACGTCCCATCTTCACGAGTGTGTTGGAGGAAATGTATATGCTATTTAGTATTTTGAGCTGGACTAATCTGAAATGGGCCCTGATTATTACTTCCCTAGGGGAGGCTAAAGCTTCCGGCCAATCCTCCTCTTGTAGGTCAGGTATGTCTAAACCCCATCGGTCTTTCAGGACCATAAGAGTGTCTGGTAAGTTGTTAATTAGCTTTCGGTAAGTGAGCGAAATTGCCTTTCAGGGCAAGCGTTCCTCGAGGAGTCTACATTCCAGAGGTGACGACTCTGAGAACTCCATTCCCCAGGGCACTGCTGCCTGTATTACATAGCGGATCTGCAGGTAACGGAAGTACTCCATCTGGGCCAGTTCGTATGTTTTTTGTAAATGATCGAATGAGACCATTTCTACTTCTGTGTGTAGGTCTTCCAGCCTCGATATTCCTATTAGGTACCATTTTGCGAAACCTTTTCTTATTTCTGAGGTGCCCAGTTGTTGGGATTTGGTGTGGCTTTGGTGAGCCTATTCCTCCACCCCAATTTGGAAAGATCAGAGAATCACTGGCCAGCCGTCACTGCTGTAGGGCCCTCAAGCTAGAGGCGTCGTGGTTCAGTATAGAGCGCAAAGAGATAACCTCTCGGCTGAATTACCAGTCGATCCATGTGGTATGATGGCTCTGTTAGCGGTTGGTGGACCCATTGGTTAAAGGTCGCGAGTTAAGCTGCCCTGTAAAACGTTTGGATGTGTGGCAACACGATTCCCCCATTGTACCAACTACGGGTCAATTTATTGAGGGCGATCCTTGGGGGACCAACATCCCACAGGAGGGAGCAAACCTCAATATCTATCGATTTAAAGTATGAGTCTTGAACCGGGAAGGGCGTATTTTGTAGTACATAAACAATCTCGGCAGGGCCCTCATTTTAAACAGTGCTGCTCAACCAAGGAGTGAGAGTGGGAGGGCTCGCCAGTGGAGAACATCGCTTTTGAGGCGTTCCAGAGGAGGTTGTAGGCTGCGGGCTTGGAACTGGAAGTGCGCCTGATCCTCTTTTATAAAGATGCACAGGTATCTAAATCCACCTGTGGCCACCTTTGCCTCACAATCCAACGGCAGATTCGGCCTCTGCCCACTGAGGACAAACACTACAGCTTTGGCCCAGTTAATGATATATCCAGAGTATCGTCCGAACGTGGCAAAGATGTTTAGTATTCTTGCTATGGAGGCCCAGGGGGATGCAACATATAGAAGGATATCGTCAGTGTACAATTAGATCCTGTCCTCCCAGTCATCCAACCTGCGTAATCCACATATTATTGGATCTCTCTGGTTCCATGCCGCCACTGGCTCGGGATCCAACACGAAGATCAGTGGGGACCGGGGGAATCCCTGTCTCATGTCACATTGCAGCAGAAATATCCACGACCTCTCACCGTTGATACTACCAGTGCCTGCGGTTCTGTGTATAAGAGGCTGAGCATAGATATGAATCGTGGTTGCTTGAGCACCACCACCATACATGGCCATTCTACGGTATCAAAGGCCATCCGAGCATCTAGGGATAGGACCGCAGCATCCTCTCTAATTTATTGGGCAAGTCCCATGACACCATCTAGACGCCGGAGGTTTAGGGCGGTGTTTCGTCCTGGCATAAATCCAGATTGGTCCGGTTGGACCAGGGTCGGGGGCAGAGGGAAAAGTCACTGAGCAAAAAGTTTCAAAATAATTATTGCTTCTGCGTTCAACAATGTAATTGGCTGGTAAGACTTACATTGGTCCCTTGGCGTTCCCTCTTAATGTATTACAACTATAGTCCCTAGTCTCTGATCTAATGGGAGTCTGCCCCTAGGGTTGCTCCCCTCAAACATTGTCAGTAAGTGAGGTGCAGTGGTCTGCGCTGTGTATAATTCTATTGGGATACCATTTGGTCCCAGTGCTTTGCCCGACTTCAGGGCTCCAATCGATTAGGTTATTTCAGCTACCATAAGGTCCTCTTCCACAGGCCTGCGCTCCTCCTTCGTCAACACTGGGAGTGAGATATCCCTTTTGAACTCTAAGGATTCCTATTCTGAATATTCCATACTAGCGAATTAAACCTCTGCATAATGGTCTGCAAAGGACTCCCCAATACGTAATGTATTTCTGATCTCCGTCTCGGATCTAGAGGTGATTGATGGGAATTACCTGTCTGCTCTCTGGCGCTGGTCCAGCCAGGCCAGTGGGTTGCCCGCTTTGTCGCTTGTTTCATATACTCAGTGTTGTGTATCTTTAATTTAATTCCTGGCCTCCTCTGTAACTCAGTCCCTATAGCCTTGTTGTTTAAGTTTTAAGGTATATTGCGCATTGTCATCGTAGTTTTTTACAATTTGGAGTTACAAATCAATCAATCAATCAATCAATCAATCATAACACTTGTATAGCGCGCTACTCACCCGGTAGGGTCTCAAGGCGCTTGAGGGAAGGGGTCCACTACTGCTCGAACAGCCAGGTCTTGAGTTGTCTCCTGAAGGCGAGGTGGTCCTGGGTCAGTCGAAGGTGGAGGGGGAGGGAGTTCCATGTCTTGGCCGCCAGGTAGGAGAAGGATCTGCCTCCGGCGGTGGCTCTTCGGATGCGTGGTACAGAGGCGAGGGCGAGGTTAGTAGACCGTAGCTGGCGGGTGGGCGTGTAGAAGGTCAGGCGGTTGTTGAGGTACTTGGGGCCCAGGTCGTGGAGAGACTTGTGTGCGTGGGTGAGGAGCCTGAACGTGATCCTCTTGTTGACGGGGAGCCAGTGCAGGCCCTTCAGGTGGCCGGAGATGTGGCTGCGTCGGGGGATGTCCAGGACGAGTCAGGCGGAGGCGTTCTGGATGCGTTGGAGTCTTTTCTGTAGTTTGGCTGTGGTTCCGGCGTAGAGGGTGTTTCCGTAGTCCAGTTTGCTGGTGACGAGGGCCTGGGTGACCGTCTTCCTGGTTTCGGTCAGGATCCATTGGAAGATCTTGCGAAGCATGCGAAGGGTGTGAAAGCATGATGAGGAGACGGCGTTGGCTTGTCTGGTCATCGAGAGGGAGGAGTCCAGGATGAAGTCCAGGTTGCGTGCGTGGTCTGTTGATTGGGGGCGGTGCCCAGTGCTGGGGGCCACCAGGAGTCGTCCCAGGCGGAGGGTGATGGTCCCAGGATGAGGCCTTCCATCTTGTCTGAGTTCAGTTTCAGGCGGCTGTTCTTCATCCACTCGGCGGCGTCTTTCATCCCTTCGTGGAGGCTGGTTCTAGCGGTGTCTGGGTCTCTGATGAGGGAGAGGATCAGCTGGGTGTCGTCGGCGTAGGAGATGATGTTGAGGTTGTGTTGGCGTGCGATGGCAGCGAGAGGTCTCATGTAGACGTTGAAGAGGGTGGGGCTGAGTGATGATCCTTGCGAGACGCCGCAGATGACTTCGGTGGCCTCGGATCGAAACGGGGGAGGCGGACTCTCTATGTTCTTCCGGCGAGGAACGAGATGATCCACTTCAGTGCCTTCTCTTGGATGCCGGTGTTGCTGAGGCGTTGGATTAGGGTGCGGTGGCAGACAGTGTCGAACGCTGTGGAGAGGTCCAGGAGGATGAGTGCCACTGTTTCCCCGTTGTCGAGCAGGGCTCGGATGTCGTCGGTGGCTGCGATGAGGGCGGTCTCGGTGCTGTGGTTGGCTCTGAAACCGGACTGCGAGGGGTCGAGGATCCGTTCGTCTTGAGGAAGGCGGCAAGCTGTCTGTTGGTGATCTTCTCGATGACTTTGGCAGGAAAAGGGAGGAGCGAGATGGGGGGGAAGTTTTTGAGGTCGGTGGGGTCTGCTGTTGGTTTCTTCAGTAGGGCGCTGAGCTCGGCATGCTTCCAGCTCTCCGGGAAGGTGGCAGTGTTGAAGGAGGTGTTGATTACGTCCGGAGTTGGGGTGCGATGGTGGAGTCGGCCTTGTTGAAGACGTGGTGGGGGCAGGGGTCGGTAGGAGAACCGGAGTGGATGGTGTTCATTGTGCGGGCTGTGTCTTCGGTGGTCACCGTGGTCCAGGTGCGGAGGGTGGCGGTGGGGTGCGTTGGTTCGACCGTTGGGTGCATGGATGGTGCGCCGAAATGGTTATGGATGTCGGCAATCTTGCGGTGGAAGAATGAGGCGAGGGAGTCGCAGAGATCTTGTGAGGGGGTGATGTCGTTGTTGCCGGTGCTGGGTTTGGAGAACTCCTTGATGATGCTGAAGAGTTCCTTGCTGTCGTGGGCGTTGTTGTCCAGTCGCTCCTTCAGTGATTTCTTCTTGGTTGAGCGGATGAGCTGGTGGTGCTTGCGGGATTTCCTGTTCAGGCTTCACAACTGTCACCCTTTTCTCTTTTTTGTGTCCAGATATAAGCGAGAGGGCCTGTCCCCTGACCACTGTCTTATATGCTTCCCATAATATCTGTGGCAATGAAACTGTATTAACGTTTTCTCTCGCTAGGTGTCTGACATCTGAAAAGTGGGGGAGGGGTGTGGGGAGAGCCATCATGAAATCAATTCGCGATTGACTACCATGTGCTCCTGAGTGGAATGTGTACGCTGACGTATTGGGGTTTAGAGATCTCCAGACATGTGTTAGGCTTAATGCCGACAGGAAGTCTGCCAATAGTGTTTGCCTTGGGCTAGGGGCCCTTGGTGGCATACGGTCCAGAAAGTCACAGCCCACCATTTTTAAATCTCCTCCCATGAGCAGACGGCCCACAGGAAGTTCCAGTATTTGAGCCCCCATTTCCATCAGGGTCGGGTCCCCAAACGTGGGTGGGACATATACAGACAGGATATTAATTACTGCACCTGCCCATACCCCCAAAATCTGTCCATGGTTTCTCTATTATGAGGGGTGAACCTTTCTTGAAGAGGATTCCCGTACCTCTTGAACCTGATGTATAGCCTGCATGCGCCTTCATTTCATAGCCCCAGCGATTCACGGCCTTACAGCTATTACCCAAAAGATGGGTTTTCTGTAGGAGTACCACATCCGGGGAGTGTCTCTTTATAAACTGGAGCACGATGCCTCGCTTAAGTTTACTCCCCAGCCCATTTATGTTGCAGGACATCAATTTCAGTTCAGCCTGCAGTTGTCCTGTCATGTAATCACTGAACTGTTTTTCTTATTAACCGGGCATCTAGGTTTCACTGGGCATCCCCCCTCCCAGCGCCCCTTCAGGCTCCCTGTGTAGGACACAGCGTCCCTGTCATGTTGTAGAGTACAATCTGCTTGCTCTCTGTAAAACAAAGCAGCTAAAAAACATGCAACAGCCCCCCTCCGTAGCCCTTCCCCTACCCCCACCCTGCAGCCCTGCCAGACGGTGCCCCAATTACCCGCCCCTCAACTTAGCAGAGAGCCTGTCAACCCTACCCAACATACTAAACAAAGGGAACATATACATGCCCTCCACCTCTTTCCCCACCCCTCTTAAAAGAAGCTAACCTGTCCGCCATTAATATGGAGCTGTCTTTCATTGTCTCAGTCCAGCTCTGCCCAGACCACTGAACAAGGGTTGCGGTGTGCTTATCTCCTCCTAGTTTGGCAGCTGGACAGAAGGTCGACTAGACCAAAGTTACTTCAACAGTGAATTCTCCAAGTGGTCAACTAGGATACATTGTTCTTAGTCACTTTCCCTCAGTCTCAGCTAGCCTTGATCTCAACTTTCATTGCACATCACTAGTCTGCTCCTCTTCAGAGAGCCACCCGTTGGAGACCATTGTTGTTTTCTTTGTTCTTCCACGGCGGGCCTCGCCACCTGCACCTCCAACTATCCTCCAACCCTCTAGCCAGTCCCATTCCTCCTACCGTGCTACAAAAAAACAGACCTTCCACCCGGACTCCACTCTGAGGCTTGCAAGGATTAGCATGGAGTATTTCACCCCTTTATCCCTCAGCGCCTTTTTCACCTCTATGAAGCTGCCCCTTAGGCTTTGAGTCTTTAGGTTGAAATCCAGGAAGAAGGTTGTCTGCAAGTTTTCAAATAGGACTGGGGGCCACCCAGGCCGTTTGTAGTATGACATCTCAATCTTTATAATTAAAGAGGTGTGCTATAAAAGGTCTTGGTGGGGTACCAGGTTTGGGGTAGCCCCCGGTACACAGTGAGCTCTATCCAATGAGAAAAACCTTGAGACCCTTTGGTTGGAGCTGACCAAGAATCAATTCTTCCACTAAGAAGTCTGTTGTTAAACCCTCTGCCTTTTCAGGGACGCCCAGGATTCATACATTGTTACATCTCAATCGCCCCTCTTGATCTTTAAGACTGCCATCCAGCTGGAAATTTTGTGTGTGCATTTTTATCAGTTGGGCTTTGAGAGCAGAGGTGTCTTGAAGTAGAGTTTTTGTGGAATCTTCAACTGTTTGTACTCTAGCCACCATATTACATAGGTATGCACGGTTTAAGGAAACAACTGTTGTGACAGAGTCTATTAGGGTTTCCAGCACTGGTTGTACTCCCCGTATTGCTACCATGATATCGTGCAGTGATAAGGTACCTTTATTGGATACTGCCTGAACCCCTGGAGTAGGCGATCGTGTGGGGGGTCTTGGGTATTAACTACTTTCGAGAGGGTGAATGTTTCTAATTTTGTTTGGTTGGAGTTTTGGGCTTACTCCACCTAGACATCTTGAGTTTGGGGTGAACCGCCCTCCTAGGATTTCTTTTAGGGTCCCCGGGTGTGCTGCTGCTGGCTGCTGGCTGCCAGGGGCAACTGGGATGACCCCTGCAGCCTGTCAGGTTTACACCCTGTTCCCCCGACTCTCAGTCCTCTCCCACTCTGGCCGGTGGGAGATGAGGTTGTCGACTAGCACCCTATCTTGCTTGCGGGCTTGCTGAGACTTTATTGATTGCACCCTGCCAGTATTCTCTGTTTTGGACTCTCACTTTCTCCTATGCCGTGTTGTGTATCTAGAAGCTCCCACTTGCCACTGGGGATATGCGCCACCCATAATGATCAGTCAGGGTATCTTCCACGGGCCAGAACATATGGTGCACCAACGAGCAAAGGTCTCACTACTGGTGTGCTTCCACACGATCCCCATAGCCTCTGCCTCGGACGCCCTTCGGGTACTGTCACACAGATTTTCTTACTTTCTTCACTCAGGCCTGCCTCCGGGATCCCTCATCTCTTGCCAGTCTTTTACTCCAGCCCTCAGTGACCGCTGTTTATCGCCCTCCTTCACTCACCTTCCCCCCTTATTGGGCAGTTTGCTCTTTTCAGGCGATCACAGTCACTGCCCACTTTTATCAATAGGCCTCCCGTATTCTCTCTGCTGTCGCTGTACTGCCGGGGAAGGGCTGCCGCCGTGCCCCTCTCATATCCACATCTTCCACGGGGAGCATTAGCGGTGCAGTGGATTTCTCTGTTTGCCGCCGAGCACCCTTCGGTGCTGCCTCCACTCTCCCCCGTCCACCCCAGGCCTGGGCCACAGGGGGGAAGGGAGACTCTGCGATGCAGAAGGCCTCGGCCACGCCCAGGCTGGACCCCAACAATGCCGGCGCTTGGCGCCCTGTATTCGGTGAACGGGCAGAGGCCCGTCTTGGGTCTCCTCTGGTGAGCTCGTCCGTAGCACCTCACCCACTTTGGCGTCCGCTTACTTACAATTGCTCCAGTGCCCCCAGGGTTGTTTTCCTTGATCGTAACATGAGGCCGGTGCTTCGTAACCTCCACCCAGCCAAGGAGCGGAAATGTCAGCGATCCGACCTCGGTTCCTCAAAAGGGGCATATCGATGTTAACTCCGCACTTATGCCATCTCTTTCCGCGACCCAGCGCAACTTTAGATTCTGATTTACAAGGGATTTAGGTAAAAGAGTTACAGAGCTGATCTAGGAAGCAGCCAACTTCTTTCACGGCAAGTCACACCGCCAAGGTTCATTATTTTTTATTGCCCCAGGGACTCGGCCCACCCAGTGGCTTAAAGAAAACGATGCGCGGGAGCCCCGGAGGGCACCCCGGGACATTGCTGGAGCCGGCCCTAGGGGGTGGTGGTCCCCAGGGCCATGGAGGGGTCATGGAGGGGGGCTGAGTGGCCCCCCTCTCATCCACTCTGTAGCTCTTGGGAGGTAAGGGTTCCTGGGGTGGGGGTCGGCGAGGGACCCGACGCTTTACTTAATTTGTGCCCTGGGGAGGTGGCGGGTCCTGGGGCTGTGGGGGCCTGCACTATTAATTCAAATTGCCCCCGAGCCAGGTCCCGGGGGCCTAATTAAACAAAGCGCGGGAGACTGCGCTTCTTTTTTTCATTTTATTACCTGGATTTGGGGATCTACTGTGACTCCTGCTGAAATTTTTTCCAAATAAAATGCTTTTTGTGCCTTGGGGGGTTATGCTGTTTCTACCTTGCCCCCTTTTCTTTTTTTCATGTTTTTTCCTGTGTTTCGGTTCAAACAAAGTGTTGGCAGCTAATCAGATCTCAGGCACGAGATCGGGAGAGTTCGCAAATCCACTGCGGCCACAGTTGTATATCTGGGAAATATTTACATTTTTCAGGAACTACTGAATGGATTTCACCATTTAGCAAAAAGAGTGCTTTCTGAACCAAAAGCTACATTTCTCCCAAGTTTAGTGCAATTCCGTTTATCAGTTCAGGCTGTAGCCACGTCAAAAGTTTCCTATGGAAATTAACATGGAGAAAAAGCGTTTTGCGACCCCCGCTTTTTCTCGGCCCCCGCTTGATGGATCATAATTATTGGCAAATCAAAAAACGCTTTTCCTATCGAAACTAGTTCCTAACTTTAACTACCGACTGATGACTGCCAGTAGGTAATACATATATATGTTTGCTCGCTCGTTTCCTGCACTCGCACGCTGTTCTCCAAATCAAAGGGTGCGTTGTCGAAGGATTTTGCAGACAAATCCAATTTAATTATACCACTCCTTTACAACAAGGAAGACGACGCCATGTGCGATCCAAATATTTTATTTTGTCAGACCGCCATTAGCGGTCTGACAAAATAAAATATTTGGATCGCACATGGCGTTGTCTTCCTTGTTGTAATATATATATATATATATATATATATATATATATATATATATATCAAACAGCACTCCTGACCGCTTTCGAAGCGGCAACTCAGCAGGCGCAGACCTCTTCTCAATTGAATAGTTCAGGCTCAAAAGTAAAACGCCATCACACCATCGGATAAAGGCAGTGGAAAATGTAATGCAAAAGTGCAGAGCAAGTGCTCTCCTTGACGCGTTTCGCTCCGTGGGCAGAGCTTGGTCACATGACGCGCCCAAAGTAGGTGTAACAATAAATAGTGCACAGAGAGCTCTATCACCCATAGAAACAGGATTAAAAGCATAACACAATCGATAGGCATATTCATGAATTCAATGTCACTTTCTGTTTGAGTATCGTAAAAAACACTTGCACAACAGAACACATTAAAGCATAGTGCTTAAGTCCATACAATGAAACAATCATCATTGTGGAAAAAATGTGCTTAGTGAAAACAAGGTAGAAAAGACACACATAAAAACAATCCAAGCATAGTGCTCATGTGCATACATATACGGTTGGAACACATTGTTGTAATTCATTATAAGCGTTTCCACAATCAAGTGTAATATATTGACAAATTAATCAGTATTCATTGCTAAGAATTAAATTCTAAAACATAGCTTGATGTTATCAAAAGTACCATGCTAATCAAATGTGTCATACCACAAGCTAATTCCAATAATTGAAGAATTGTCAATAAATCAACTGGTGATCCAACCATGATGTTGAAAGAAGTGTGTCTTCTTGAAATCACTATACTACAAAAAACATGAAACATGATCTTAATATGCCAACAAAAACAAAAAGTGCTCATGTGATTTGGGTGAAAAAACTGAAATTATAAAAAGTGTATAATGTTCAACGGTTAAAGCTGAAGCACATGATTTGAAAATCAACATAATTCATTTAATGTAGCACTAAACCCATAAATTGTCTAATCATAATGTGCTTAGTTAGACGAACTTTGGGTAAACCTTCCTCAAAAACTCAAAAAACAGGGATCCATTTTATCATTATAAATAGTTATGCAGTTCATCAATGGCGTTTAAACCATTTGGGGCCTTAGAATCAAGCAATAAGATAAAATAAGTCTATTTTTGTCTAAGGAGTTTCTCTCTGTATCCCCCCCGTCCGGGGTTGGAGACTGACCCCAAGAGTGTGTAATGCAAGTCTTTCAATCTGTTATCGTGAACAGCCTTAAAGTGGCGAGCCACCGGGTAATTGCTGTCAGAATTTACAATTGCACGTATATGCTGTAAAATACATTGATTGGCTGGTAATTTGGTGCTGCCAATATAGGAAAGATTGCAAGTACACTTCCGTTGGTAAATTACATGGTCACTACGGCATGTCAAATATTCTGTAATCGGAATCGGCTTGTCATTAAATGCTGACTTGTAATGCGTGCCATTCACCGCGAACGTACACGCACGGCAAGACGTGCATTTGAAGAAACTTGTTTTGGCCAGCCAAGTACGTTTAGGTGTTAATTCAGGTTGGGACTGGTCCAAAACATCCTTCATGGAGGGAGCCCTCCTGAAGGTGATCGCCGGTTTCTGAGGTAAGATGGGACCTAAAATGACATCCGTCAGGATGATTGGCCATTCTGAGTTGATAATCCGTCTCAGTTTGCGTTGTTGTGAGCAATAGGTGGTAATGAGACGACCTGACGTGGTATCACTATCCTCAGAAATAGACACAATTTTTGGAGCCAGTAGTTCATCCCTCGAAAGTAGAGATGCTTTCGAGAGGGCGCGCTGCAAAAGGTCAGAACTGTAACCGCGCTCTTGAAATCTCTTAGTGGATTCACTCAGGCAATGATCTGCTGTAGTTGGATCACAACAAATCCTTTTGATTCGGACAAATTCACTGAATGGTATACTGTTAATTGTGTGAGAGGGATGGGCACTATGGGCATGCAGAATATATATATATATATATATATATATATATATATATATATATATATATATATATATATATATATATATATATGCAAAGTACAGAATATATATATATATATATATGCAAAGTTTTCCACTGCCATCGCACCACATACCTTGGGTGCTTCCGGGACGCGGTGGTGAGCCCCGTTGTAGAACTGGAGCACAGTCAGCAATAAATCTGTTTTCAGCCGACAACAAGCAGAAGCTCACTCACAAGCAGGTCCGTGAAAAAATATGTTTATTTCATTTCTAGACACCCCATCAGCATTGACAGACTTGTTTCGCCGCTCTGGCTTTGTCAATATATATAACATTAAGTGCGTGGCTTAAACATATGCACTAAAATGTAGATTGCCACCCTACACACATATTTATATAAAATACAACTACAACTGTCATACATGACCATTGCCTGTGCACTTTTAGAGAGGCCAAGCATTGGATGACCATGTATTCTGAACACCTTTTTGTCCCAATGTTAGGCACTGAGAGAAACTCCCTTCTTTCAGCCACCACTCAATTGTCCCCCATTATAAACACCTGGATGCAACTCAATTAAATTATACTCTAAACAAGAATAATATGCTGCCTGAAAAAAAATGTAAAACATTAAAGAAAAAGAAAACACTTATAGATAATGCAAGATTAAGTAAAGCATGTGAATATAAGAAGGATCGACATGTATTACCTTTTTAGGTCTCGGCCTGCGTAGGCTGCGCTTGCGCAGTCTCGCTGGGCGAGAAATTATGTCTTAGAGTAGGGAGGTAAAGGAGCCAGCTCTTCCCCATTGGCTGGCTTCCTAAACGGCAGCCAGCCATTGGAGAAGAGCTCTGTCTGTCCCTTGAAGCCCCATCCATTTCAGATTGAGGGGCATGTTTTTTGCTGTCCTTTTTCTCGTGACGTCTTCAGTTACTCAACAAAAAACATGCCCCCCAGTCTGAAAAGGACGGGGCTTACATCATCGGCATCAGCTCCGGGGCCGGTGATACCTCCGAAGAGGCTGCACTGGGATTGGGCCGCCGCGGGAGGCTTGCCTGAGGAGCGGCGCATTCATTGGCTGGCTGTGGGAGGCTCGTCTCGTGAGGCCACGCTGTGATTGGCCCAGCCGGGAGCAATACCGCGTTAGAGGGGGGCTCGTCCAAGAGGCCATGCTGGGATTTGCCCAGCGCTCGTGGAAGCCCAATGCTCGTCTGCCACCTTCCGGGAAGCCGCCGTCGCGGGAGAACAACAGTCGGACATCGAAGGCCGTGGAACTTCGCAAGAGAGAAGCCTGCATCATCAGAGCCCGCACCTGGAGCCAAGGATTGCCAGAGAAGCCGCACTCCCCCAGGTAACGCTCGGAGCGTAGTCCCGAGCCATGCTGTGTGTCTCTGCCTGGGGGTTGAGTGCGGAGGGCTGCCTTATTTCCGTAATCGCCTCGAGCCGTGCTGTGTGTCTCTGCCGTTTAAAACGATTGCCGTGGTCAATGCCGGACCGCTTTCCCTCCTTCCACTGATGGGTAGCGTGATAAAAGAACATTAATTTCTGTGGAAGGGCGGTCGCATCTGCACGCCGATCATCGGCTCAGGCGCCCCAGCAAGAAAAGACATATCTGGAGCGTGTCTGTGTCTTTTGTTGTTAACCCTGCCCATTGTTTTCGATAGCTTATTTGTGGCGTCTCCTCCGGGCTCCGGCCACAGATGAACGGAGCCCGGGAGAGGACGTGTTTGGGGTGAGATGGCCCTCTCTCTTTCTGGCTGCTGTTTGTGTCGTTCCAGGTCCTGTGGTCGCGGAAAGCCCTCGCCCCACCCCTACCCGTTGGACACCAGACATGAAAACTTGTTCCTCAGAGGCTAAAAGCACATTTATTTTCTGTGTTTTTTTTTAAGTTATATGTCATAGCCTGGACCTAGAACCTAGGCGAAGCGAGCGCTTGACAGAGAAGCAGCAGCACCCCCTTCAATTGTTTGTTAATGTCACCAAAGGGCTCGGCAGGTATGAGGTGGTCGTGCAGGGGCAGTCGGGGGGAGCAGCCTTGCCCCTGGGGTACCTCAGCACCCCCTCCCCTGAACCTGTGTATGAGAGGGCGTCCATGGCTCGCGATGGGCACCTTGGAAGGAAGGCGCTGTACGAAGAGAGCGCACTTGTAACAGATCTTTGCACAGGAAACTCGAGTTTTGTCTTGGAAAGTTATATGTGTAATATCTTCCAATGCTGAATGCTTTAGAAGTCTGAGGTAGAGAAAATAATGAAAGCGAATGGGAACCTTCGAGTGAGAGGCCTCGAGTATGCGAATGTTAAGACAAAGGTTCCAAGCAAGGAAGGAGGTGAAGAGAGACAAAGATAAGGCGCGGGGAGTCTCGGTCCGTTCAGTCAGGGGAAGGACATGAGATTTAAAGGATAGCGAGCGAGCCAGGAATGCACAGGAGAGCAAGGCAGGGAGGGCCAGCTCCTTTAGAGAGTGCTTTAGTCTTGGAGCTCCTTGGAGCATGCCAGGTGTGACTCTGTCTGTGTGTGTGTGTGTGGTTCTGTGTGTGGTTCTGTCTGTGTGTGTGTGGCTCTGTCTGTGTGTGGCTCTGTCTGCGTGTGTGGCTCTGTCTGTGTGTTTGTGGCTCTGTGTGTGTGGCTCTGTCTGTGTGTGTGAGGCTCTGTCTGTGTGTGGCTCTGTGTGCGTGTGTGTGGCTCTGTCTGTGTGTGTGGCTCTGTGTGTGTGTGTGGCTCTGTGTGTGTGTGTGTGTGGCTCTGTGTCTGTGTGTGTGTGTGTGGCTCTGTGTGTGTGGCTCTGTGTGTGTGTGGCTCTCTGTGTGTGTGTGTGTGTGTGTGAGTGTGTGGCTCTGTCTGTGTGTGTGTGTGGCTCTGTCTGTGTATGTGTGTGGCTCTGTCTGTGTGTGTGTGTGTGTGTCTCTGTCTGTGTGTGTGTGGGTGCGTGGGTGTGGCTCTGTGTGTGTGGTTGGGTGCGTGTGGCTCTGTGTGTGTGGGTGGGTGCGTGTGGCTCTGAGTGTGTGTGCAAATGCAATAGGTCTCGCATTTGCGAGAGATTAAGCTATTGGCATTGTGAATGACAATGCCATTTATTTGTATCTTTTAAAAACAAAAATAATGTTATGAGCAATACCAATAGTTCTAACTTTAACAAAGACGAGACCATTGCATTGTAAATGCTTGTTTACACATATTGTTCAGAAATCGGTGAGTGTTTTTGCATGAAAAGTTAAGGACGTGAATACAGGGCAGAAAGGGACCCCATGCAATGTCTACTTTAAATTACTAACAGGTCTGGGACCCGGAGGGACTTGACCCACTTACAGCCCTGGCTGAATGGCCATTGAACCCTGATTGTTGCTGTATTTTATAGTGAAAACGCTACTTTTCTGCACACATCATGTACACACATACTGTGTAAAAATTGTGGGTCTGTAACCTTTTTTTTTAGTTTAGAATGCTTTATTGAAGTTATATGGAGAAACAAATGTAAAATATACACCATTACACAGACAATACAATTCAAGCACAGTTAATAAAGTAAGGAGATATGAACGCTTAACAATTCCATTGCCCAGAACCCGAATTGAAAGATATAAAAAATGTACCAAACAATATGCATTTTTTAAAACATTTTAGGAAGAGAAAAAGAGAAAGAAGGAAAAGAAAGAGGAAGGCAAAGAGAAAAAGGAAAAGCAAATAATCAGAGATAACATCATTGCAAAAATAACTATATTAACCTGATAAAGGTTTTCCTACATTTATGGAGGTTCACAACAAGTAACATTAGATTTGGATAGAACAGCTTGTCCTGATAGAAATGACGTGAGTGGTAACCATAATAGATCTTTTTTACTCATTAAAGGAGTAGAGGTAGCATGTGCACGATCTAATCTGTGATGATGACATAATAGATTCCACCAGCCAGTAAAAGTAATTTTAGTGGCGTCTTTCCTATTTGTGGTAATAATCTACAGGGCAACAGCTATAAATAAATCAATAAACCTTCCCACATTTGCTTGAGAACACCGTACTGGGGAAGATATAGAGTTAGTTGTGGACATCATTTCATTTAGCTTCCTCCAAATGAGCAGCCAAACTTTTTAATCACAGGATAACGACAAAGTATGTGTAAAAAGTCACTTTTATCATGAGAACCAGACCAACATTTTGCATTATTAGTCAGCTGGAACTTATGAAGGTCCTAAGGGGTCAGGAAAAGCATGCTATAAAAAAAATAATGTTTCTGTTGTGCTTGCCGAGCGAGAGGAAGAATGGATGTTAGCCCATATGGAGTCCCAGGTCAGCAAAGAAAGATATAGTTTCCCTTTCCCACAAGAGTTCCACCTTGAATTTTGTTCTCAAATCAGAAGGACGGGACAAAAACGTATAAATACCCGATGCTTTTATATGAGAGTAGAAATCTAATGTGTGAGAGGGAAGCTGATTTTGCGAGCGGAGAAGGAGAAGGGCAGTCTTGACATGTAGATAATGGGTGGCATGCTGAGAGGCTATATGATATTTTGTTCGGAACCTCAAAAAAGTCCATAAGAGCGCTGTCAGTAAGTATATGGCCAATGGTTATAATACTTTTGTTAATCCATTCCATTTTGTTAATTCATTCCTTCCAAAAAAGAACTCTATTGTTTAATTTTAAGTACTTATTATACCAAATAGGAGTTTGTGAAATAATATCTATATAAGAATTAGAGGAGCAATTAAAGGTTTGCCAACTGCCACAGAAAGGGTAAGTATAGGAGAAAAAAAGGTCTTGGAGGTTGAGAGATATGAACCGGACTGTTTACAGACAATGGAGTAATTTCGGCCTACTCCAATTGACCTGAGGTGGTTAGTGTTGTGTGTGGGTTAGTAGAAAGGGAAGTACAAATCTGTTTTAAAGTAAAGGCGGAATGATAACGCCTAAAGTTAGGAAAATTGACCCACCAGAATCTTTAGGTTGTTGAAGACAGTATATTGAGAGTCTAGGCTTGAGCTTATTCCACTAGAATTTGATCAAAGAACACTTAATGGTTTTAATGACAGAGAGTGGGAGGGTAACAGGTAGCATGGATAAGTAGAAATTGACTATTGGTAGCAACATCATTTTAATCGTTGCTAATTTACCCCACCAAGACAGAAATAATGGGGACCAACCTTCCATCAACGCCGTGATTTTCGTAATGATTTCATTAAGGTTCATTTTAATGGTTTCTTTAATGTGATTTCAATATAAGATACCTAAACACTTATTACATTTTGAATTCCATGCAAACCCCATGTCTTTAACCATATTTGGGAGGTAATATTTATTTAGGGGCAGGACCTCTGATTTATCTATATTTACTTTATATCCAAAGACTATAGAATATTTGTTTAATAAAGAAAGAAACGCCGGTACAGAAGTGTTTGGGTTAGATGTATATAGTAAGATGTCATCCACATATGCTGTCAATTTAATGTCAATATTCTTAAATTGAAAGCCAGTAAACTCTGGAGAACGACAAATATTTTCCAGGAAGGGTTCTAAAGCTAAAATAAATAAAAGTCGACAAACGGTCTGGGCTTCTGCTTGCTCCGCCGAGATGTCGCCATTGGGTGTCGGAGTTCCTCAGGGCTCTGTCCTGAGTCCAACTCTATTTAACATCTTCATGACCCCTTTGGCGGCATTGGCGGAGTCTTTCGGGGCCCAGATCGTTTCTTATGCCGATGACACCCAGCTCCTCTTCACCTGTGAGAGGGGTGCGGACTTCGATGGAGGTAGGATCCAGGGTTGCCTTGAGGCTGTGTTTCAATGGTTTCATCACAACAGCCTCAAGTGCAACTCGGATAAATCCGAGGTCCTCTTTTTTGGGTGCAGTTCGGATCCGGACTGGAAAGTGTGGTGGCCTGAGAACATGTTTCCACCAGCAAGTTCGTCCCAGGTGGCTAAAAACCTTGGGATTAAGATCGATAATGGCCTCACACTACGTTCACAGGTAATCGGTCTCACTGGTACATGCTTTGGCCTACTCCGGATGCTACGCAAGTTCCTTCCCCTGTTATCGGAGGAACATAGGAAGATCACGGTGCAGGCGATTATAGGCTCGAGAATTGACTATTCCAACGTCCTTTATCTCGGCTTGCCAGAGTATCTGCTCCAACGGCTACAGGTTGTCCAGAATTCGGCAGCACGGGCCATTTTTGGACTATCGCGCCGTGCCAGAGCCTCGGGTCTTCTGGAGGCTCTGCACTGGCTCCCTGTCCGGAAGCGGATAATTTTTAAAACTCTTACTCTGGCGCACAAAGCCTTGCACGCCTCCGGAGCAAAATACCTGCAGAAGAGGCTGGCCTTTTACTTGCCTGCTAGGTCGCTTAGGTCTGAAGCCCTGTTTCTTGCGGCGGTTCCTCGTGTGAAGAGAGCCCGCATCGGAGGCCGCTCTTTTAAACTACTAGCACCTCAGTTATGGAATAAACTGCCTGTGTCCTTGCGCAGCATTCCTAATCTGTTGGCCTTCCGGAAAGGGCTTAAAACCTGGCTCTTTTCCTCTTAGTTTCGGTCCCTTTTAGGTTCCTTCTATTTCTGTTTCTTATTTTCCCTGTTGTGTTATGAGATTAGTGTGCAATCTAAAGCGTCGGGACACTCTTCTGAGTAGCCGTACGCTATACAAAACCCCTGCATAACATAACATAACATAACATAACAGATAAAGGGCCATCTTTCCTAGTTTCTCTTTGAGGGAAAAATAATTAGATTGATGACCATTAACCCAAATAGAAGTGGAGAGTGCAGAGTATAATAACTCAATGTGTTGAATGTTGTGAGGGCTGAAGCCGTGCCATTTAAGTACTCCGAAAATTAACTCCCAATTTACTCTATCGAAAGCCTTTTCCACATCTAGAGTAATGGCAGCTACAGGTGAGTTCAACTTGGAAGCCAAATGAATTATATTAAGGAAAGTTCTGGAGTTGTCTGCAATAGAATGTCCCTTCACAAACCCTGACTGATGTTTATCAACTGATCGGGGATGACCTGATTAATATGGAGAGCCAATAATTTGGCAACAATCTTACAATCCGCGTTAATTAATGAGATAGGTCTGTAGTTACTACACTGAGACACAACATGGCCTGATTAAAAGAGCCTTGTATCCTTCCCATATTAGCAAAATGAAATGAGTAATGAGACCACAGCTGCCTCCAAAGTGACGTCCTGGGTTAGTGGAAAGCTCCAGAGAAAGAAGCACAGGAGCACGGACCTAGATGCCCACTAGACAGGAACCAAAAAGTAGGGTTTTGAGATTATTTCTGAAAAACAAATTCAGAGGGATTACACCACAAGCTAAGACGCAGAGCGTTCCACAATAAGGAAGCCAGATAAATGAAGGAACATGGAACTGTTTGAGATTATTAGAACTCGGGGATCTAGCTTGGTGGTGAGGCTTAAATCTTCTCTTAAGGTAGAGTGGACCTTTATGAATGAAGGTCCTGAAGGTGAAGGTAAGTGCTTTAAATTGGATCATCTTGATCTCAAATACAAACTGTTGGCATAATCCAATTTGCACGTTACCATGGCATGGACAATCATTTCCCAAAAGTCCTCCTGAATAAGTGAAGCATCCTTTTGAGTGACCTAAGAGTAGCAAAGCAGGTGTCGGAGATAGACTTGATTCTGGGCTCAAAAGTAAGACTAAAATCAAATTTTACACCTAGGTTCCGAGCTGCAAGTGCTGAGGGGGTGGGGAGGAGGAGCACCCAGCTCACTCGATCACCAGATGCTACACTCCAGGAGAGGTCTTTGTGCCAAAGAAGAGGATCTCTGGGCCATATTATCAAGAAAGGGCGATACATTATTGCTGCTTTTATCGACAGGAAACTGCCGCTAAAGCGGCGATAATGGGCTTGATAATATGCCCTTGTGAATTACCATAGAAGCCCAGGTTCTGGTGTTTAATCTTGAGGCATGCCACACTAAAGTGGCTTGGATGAGGAAGTAAAAGGTAGCAGGAAGACTGCTTGAGGGCGATCTTCCAAGAAGGATTTTAGCCACAGCAGAACCTGTTCTCTGATTTCAATCCTCTCTAATCTATCCAGCAGAGTGGAATGGGAAGCAGTATTGAACACAAAGCACAAATCCAAATTGAGAATCTGCAGAAGGAGGTTAGACTCTAGGAAATGTGATAACTACCTGCTAACAATTTTCTCCAAAAGCTTAGCAACTGTAGGAAGAAGAGAAATCAGTCTAAAGTTGATTAAATGTTTGGGTAGGAAGAGTTTTTCAGCAGAGAAAGCTACAAAGGTTGCTTCACACTTTCAGGAACCAGTGTCAGTTCCATAGCATTATTCATAAGCTCATTAAGGACGGGGTTTACCATACAGGTGGCATGATTTAAAATAGCAAGGAGGCAAGGGTCCAAAGGGGAACCAGATTTACATTTTTCAACTAAATAGGGTCAAACCTAGTAAGTAGAGGACCCGGCGACTGAGTAGTAAATGAAGCCCTGTGACCAGGAGGGACCTGTGCAGGAAATTTCTCATAAATGTTTTGAGTTTTCTTAAAAAAGAAATCGGAAAGATCTTCACATAACTCCTTCGAAGGAGACACAGAATTATGTTTTGCGATGGAAAAGAGGAGAGAATTCACTATTTTATACAGCTCTGGATGTTTGTTAGCTGACTGTGTGATGGAGGAAGCAATGAAGGATTTTTTTAGATTTCCGGATGGTAGTATGACAGCTTTTTCCACCTTAATTTCCTCCCAAAAACCATTGTGCAGAAGGGTTTGAAATTTTTAGAAGTGTGGATTTTTAGGGGAGCAATAGTATCCAATGCACTAACCAGCCAATTGTAAAGCTGGCCACATCGTATTCCAAATCTCAGCTGCAATTAACCCCTTGGCTTCTGGGGTAATTTTCCTGCTGTGCTGGGGGGAGAGGGGTGCGCACAGCACCCCTGTGCTCATGATGAGCTCAGCTTGTCATGAGCTAGAGTGCTCCTGTGCTCATGACGAGCTGAGCTCGTCACAGCCACACCCGTTTCAATAGAACGTTCAGCACAGCAGGGGAATTATCCCAGAGTGCGAGCGTTCTAATGGCCATGACGAGCTCAGCTCGCCATGAGCACCGGAGCACTGTAGCTCATGACGAGCTGAGCTCGTCATGAGTATGCAAGGGGTTAAAAGTGGTAGACTGTAATTTCTCCACAAGTTGAGATTCTGATAATTTTATGCCAGGGTCTGAAAGTTTTCCTCGCCTGCCCTTTCACCCTACAAGAAGCTGTGGAAAGAACTCCACAAGGAACTAAAACATTATCACACCAAGATGGCTTCAAAGCAGGTTTAAGCAGAACAGTAGAGGGGTTTGATCAAATGAGATCAAGAGTGTGACCTGCTTCATATAGCAGGTCACACTCCTGATCTCATTTTATCAAACCATTACTAGTTGTTCCAAATTGAAATCTTTAAACGAGGCCAGAGACTGCTGCGTGGGTCATTATGGTCATCTGCTTGCGGATTGAAATCACCTAATTCCAAGAAATTGGCGTGTAGAGGAAACAATTGACATAGCACATCGGAAAGTAATTGTAAGGAGTGAGCCAAAGCATCAAGGAGGAGGTAAATAAGCAACCCATATAGGGCAAAGGAGGGGGCTAAAATAATAGTAAATGCCAAATCATCAATGTTACTGATGTTCATCAATTTTTAAATGGACCAAGAGTAGTCAGAGCAATGTATAATTGCCATTCCAACCCTGTTTTTCTGCACCCGGTCAATATGTTTGAATGAAAAGTCAGAAGGAATAGCCAGTGCTATGTCAGCAGCCAATCAACAATGCCTAGTAATGCCTAACACCACAAAGTACTGAAGGAGAAAACTATCACTGTGCACATGCAAGTGGACAAAAAAAGACCTTAAAAAGTCCATGTCCTTCCCTTTCCCTCTGTACATTATGCAATAAAGACAGGTGAGTGAAAAAGCCCCAATAGAACTCCACAAGCAACCAGAATGAAGCAGTCTTGAACACAGCTGATAAACAGAAACACTACCAATGTTACTTCAGAAGAACACTGATACAGAAGCAAGAACCAAAGACGCTTTATTCACACGAAATTCCCTTAGCCTAGATCAAATGCGCTCTAAACCATTACCTTGAAAGAGAAGGTCTGATACCAAGGTCCAATCCTCTCAAAAAGGGATATCCAACAGCAGAACCCAGCAAGACATGTAGGATGAATGTATATAAACCCGAACCCCACTGATCTATAGAACCAAAGACCAGGCAGATATGGACCAATAGAGAGACACTGCGACCAAGATCCTACCTTTCCCAGAAAAAAAATATTGCCCATTTGTTCAGGCTTTATGAGTCTGAAAAGAGCCAAACCTGATACTTAAATATACCTATAGATCAAATCGTCTGTAATAATTTTGAACATGGCCTTGCTGGCTTTATTAACTTTAATTATCAGTCAGGGATCATTGATTCAGCTCTAGAACCCATTTTAAAGTATTTTCAGCTTATATTTACAGTTTAAATGATGCACTGATGAGGAGAAAAATTGCCAGATTTAGGTAAGTCTGTAAATTTTTGCACCGGTTGGGACATTGGTCATGCTGATAAAAATAATCAGATGGCAACCTCAGGGTCTGTGACCCACAGCACATGGAGGAAGATAATATGTAAAGCAAGTCTCAACCCTCTGAAGAAACAGTAAGATGGAAAGCAATACATCAGTTATTTGAACCCCCCCCCCTCTCCCCCAAAAGCCCAACCACGTTTTCCTGCAGCCCAAAACAGCAGCTTAATCTAGAACACACTGAACTGCAGCAGGTCTTCCCATCCGCCACTTAACTGACTAACAGGAAAGGCAGAAGACAGGAGACTGGAGCATATGCTTAGAGCCAACAGAAAGGTGAGAGCATCCACAGGCCACGCACCAGGAGACCCAAAACACGGCGAAACATGCCTGCCAACATCCTGCTGAGGAGAGGAGCTCTTTCCCAGACAACGCCATTGTTAAGAATGCAGGATGGGAGACAACCAGTGGACCTCTGCAATACATATCTTGGCATTCTCTGATGTGCCTCCTTGATCCCATGGAACATGCAGATGATCAGCGACAACAAGACCCCAAAATGAGTCTTCCAGCAAACGGCAACTGGGCTTGAACAAACAGAGACTACCAACTGGTGAACATATGCAAAAGCAGGCACCAAGCTCAAACTGATGGATGGCATCAAGCTGAGAAATGGCACCTGTGCCTACCTCAACCTCAAGAGGAAGAACCTTACGACTGTGGAGGGAGAATAAGGCATGGGGGGCACGCATCTGAACCCTGAACTGTAGAGATAATCCACCAGCCCTTACCAGCCATACATGCCTCTGCTCCAGAACGCTGTCAGAACAGTAAATAACTTGATCAACCCAAGGGAGTACGCAGGCACAAGCCGCAGACTGCTACCTGCTAATAACATGCTGACAGAACAGGAAAAGAGAGAGCTCGGGTGTGGGACTCGAGAAACCAGAACCTGCTCACAACCAAGAAATCAAGAATGTCCACCACTGCAAAGGGTGACAGACAGCTTTGCAGAAACTGCAGGCATGAACAAAGAAAAAACATAGCACAGATACTCAAACAGCACTAGCTTCAAGAAAACATCCTCATTGACCCACACCAGAGGCACAGTGAGCTAGAAGAGCAGAAACAGTACTGAGGAACAGACCCGGCCACCCACAAATCACACAATCCCATCATGCAAAGAGAGTGGAGCAAATAGGAATGATCCACACTATAAGGCAGAGACATGAAAGGCCCACCACACAGCTCTGATGAAGGGACTAGAAAGAGGCAGGGGACATGAACCAGCCATTTCCAGACCTTCCCTCAACACCTGGAAAGGACACAGTTAGCTTTCTTCTCCCAACACTGCAGCAGGAATCCCACCAATACCAAATTAAATACTTTACAAATTGCACAACACCCAGCTCAAGCCTGTTCCAGATGTGTGGGCTCTCAGGCCTGCTCCAGGGGTGTGAGGATGAAGAATATGATAAAGCACATGCATCATTTAAGCAAAAGCATAGAAAATGTGAGTAGTACCCCGATGAACTCCCACAAACCCTGTATTGGACTTTCTAACTGCATAAACCTGCAAAACCACAGGGAATCCCAAGAAACTCACTGAGGAGAACAGAGTTAGCAGTAGCAAGAAAATGGAAGAACACCAAAAAAAGGCTCTGTGTCTCGCTGCCAACATATTTTATTGAGAGATACTATTCTTAACACCACATACATTTACATGACAATATAGATATATTCAAAATATGTAGATGTGGGGTTAAGAATAGTACATCTATACTTAGCTTTATATTTTACCTTCATGATACTGTCAATACTTTGGCTACAATATTCTTGCACACAATATTCAGACATACACCCCATCAACACCCTGAAATTAATTTCACTCAAGACAAAGCTACTGATTAACAAAACCAATGTCTGCAGCTAGCGTGGGGTGTCCTGGCCCCCTACAATGGACCCTCTACGGTCCCAGTCAAGAGGGGATGTGAAGGTGCTGGACTTTTTAGGTTCTTTTTGTCTAGGTGTATGTGTAAAATGATAGTTTTTTTCTTCAGTACTTCATGGTGTTAGGCATTGCTAACATTGTTGATTGGCTGCTGACATGGCCCAGGCTATTCCTCCTGACTTTTCAATAAAACATATTGACCAGGTGCAGAAAAACAGGGTTGGAATGGCAATAATACATTGCTCTGCAAACTCTTGCTCCATTTAAAAATTGGGGAACGGGTGGTCTTGTGGTTTTGATTCGGAAAATTCAAGACAACATGCTGCTTCTCCGCGCTCGAGAATTTGTGGTGGTCGCCTAGCACCAACACAGGCACTCTTGCACTATAATGCAGGCTGCCTGTGTTACAGACGAGATTGTTTTTGTGCAGGATGCTGCACACAAAGAGAAAGTAACAAGGAAAAACAAGCATTAAAAATGCAATAGGTCTCGGCTTTCATTAAGTTAAATCCATTAGCAAAGCAAATAGCTTTAACTTAATAAAAGTCAAGACCTATTGCATTTTCAATGCTTAGTTACTCTTGGTGCCAATCTAAATTTTATTTCATAAGTTTTGGGTGCCCTACGAATGGGTCGATTCCAATGGATTTTATTCTGAGACACGGCAGGTGAACTGGGTAAGCACACTAATCAGAAACTGCAAGCATTTACCTTTGATGGTGTTGTCGTCAGAATTGCAGTGCCACAGAAAATGCACTGTGTCATGCCTATTGTACTGTTACCGAGTCACTGACAATATAGTTTCACTATTAACCCTTCGTAACTCTTTCTCGTTCTCTTTTCCTGCAGCTAATCTTGTTATTGACTAACTAAATGCTCCCCATCCTATGGCAGATTTAACCTGGTGCGACAAGACTGCATGTCTGAAACCAGAGACTCTGAACCAAGCATGCCTCTGTGTCATTATGCTGGTACTAACCTGCCTGCAGGCAGTATCCACAGCATCCAAGACACAGCGAATATTGGCATTCAGGATAGTCTTTCCTTCCACCACCATACTTTTCTATTAGTATCTGACAAAGGTTGTAATGAAGCCTCTTTTTCTCACATTTGTGCCTGTCATATCTACTGAGGTGTGTTGGAAATAAGAAATCCTTCTATTCAAATGTGTGCCAATAGCGATTCACTTGCCTCCTTCATCTCTCCTTTACTTTAACATTTGGGGGCCCATTGAATGGCCATTCATTTGCTTGCAGTGTGCATTCCCCTGGATTCTGGCAGCAATGGTCCTTGATATAGGGGGCGTTCATGTGGTTTGACCCTTGCTGCTATTGGTCTAAACAAGGGTCAATGAATATCCCTAAATAATTATTTAAATTAACCCTGTTGATCTGGCAATATTCATATCACAGCTTACCACAGGCGCTTGCCCCTACTCCTATCGACCTCTAATCCTGGGCATTATTGGCTGCTCCTACAACTCCTTGTTCAGGTCATTGCCTCTCAGGATATCATCAGAGCTGGTGTGACAGGAGTCCTGCTGTCCAGGATTATGACTGACATGTGTGTTGCCCAGGTGTGACCCCTACCCATCATCAGCATAGCAATTCTTTCCCCTTGTGGGAACCCCAAAGGTCATGACAGTGTACTCCATTTGAGTAGCAGGCTACAACAGGATATAAGATCCATTGCAGGAATCCAATATCCTAGGGTTCCAGGATCTACTGGAAGGATTTGGGGGTTTCCAGGATCTACTGGAAGGATTCAGAAGCCACCCGCTGTGTGGCCAGGTGTTTGTCTTTCCCCCCTGTTGATAAAAGGAAGCCTCTGCTTGGTCTCTGCTCTTTATCTGTCTTTCTCAGCTTTGATTCTGCTCTTAACTTGTGTTTTTGACTCTCGACTGAGACAGTTTTCAAGCTGGACACTGTGTTCATCTTCTTAGAGTTTTCTGCTTGTGTTGTATCAGGGAACATCTTCTGCAGCATCACTTTAAAGAATTGTCTGGCATACTTTCAATTCTTAAAATGCTTTCAGTGCAGTCGTAGAGGCCTCAGGTAGTGATTAGCTAGGAAGAGTTAGATTTATTTATTTGGATTGTGAAATTACTGTTGGATTCTTGAACTGCCCCTTGCTCCTCAGTACTGGAAGTCTGCCTCGCCTTCAAAGTTGTGCTGAAACAACTGTCTCTTGGACCTTTGCAGAGTTATTTATAAATCCTTAGTTAACCTTGTTTTTTATTGGTACCTCAAGTTGTGGAGTTTTCATCACAGTGGATTGCAGGTAGTTCCAGGCCCAGTCTTACAATTCCCTTTTGCTATGCAAGATACAGATATTGTGCTATTGAGATGATGAGTATTTACTTTAGTGCACCTGTTGCTGGCGAGATTCTCAGGTATGTTTTTCAGTGCCTCTTGAGTCTTACCATTCATGTGAAATCCATGTAAATGAAAAAAAACTTCATGAAACTGAAATTGATGTAAGAGCAGCGATTAACAGTAGTCTTTTGTACTGGTTGGTATAAAAAAGCTGTCACATGTGAGCAACTGCCAAACACCTGAGAGAGCCTGCACTTGTCAAGAGGTACTGTATGACCCCGTGGGAATCTGCGGTGGATCCGCGGATCCTGATATTTCTCGTGTGCCTACTCTCATATCCCTATCGCGATTCCACCCCTTTTATCCTTCAATATTGAGCAAACCCTTGGATGTGTTTGGCGCTATTCCCACAGCAACATTCAAAGATTAAGCTTAGTGATAACTTGAGCCTTACAAACAATTAATAGTGCTATTTTACGGTGCAATTGTTTTTTAATAATATAGTGCGATAAATAAATTAGATTTCCAACATTATATTTTCTATGTATAAAAAGATAAAAACGTGTTCAATAACAATGATTTATATTTTAATGAAGGAAAAATAACGTTATTAGTAAACAAAATGAACATTTCCAATAACATATTGACCTATATAAAAAAAATATTTGTTTTATGCTGGGCCATACAACTCAGGATACTTGGCCAGGGCACCTTCTGCCAGGATTTCCAGCTCTTCTGGTATGAAGATAGGTGCCCTGGCAATGGCTCCTCACCAATGTTAATGTCCTTGCAGATTGAAATGGCAGCATCAAAGTAGGAGGTGCTGGCTAGTTAGTACTGAACTTTAAAAGAAGCTTGGTTAAGTACATCTAAATGACATATTTACACCAGTGGATGTATGATGACAGACAGCATTCATTGTGTTTTATTGATTTATCAAAAATGATGGACAGGAACATATTGTGTCAATCATGATTTAATAGTGCTATTTAAAAAGAGTTAAGCCACTATAGTGGATAATGGAAAAGTGTACAATGGATGACAGATGACCAGATCAAACACAGACATAGAAGCAAAATGCACCAGTAAGCCCTCAGGAGTTTGCACTCTGATTGTCTGGCTGCAAAATGAAGAGAAATGTTGCAGCCACTGCTCACCATGCACTGTTTATGTCCTCACATTTGACCTCACAAATTATATCACTCATGACATGTTCCATGATATCATTGATAACATCACTAATGACATTTGAAATGACATCACTGTGTATTGCAAGTGCACGAGTTACAGTTAATTCATTTAACTATAACTAGTGAATTTCAGTCCTTTTTTAGTTTAAAATGTTACGTTTTAACGTACATTTTCACCTAACTACAATGTCACTTTAAACATAGCTTTTTTCATTGACTATATATATATGTATATCTCCCAACTTTTTTTGGCGCCATTTGACAAATCTTCAAGAACTTTTCAAAACTTTTTGCCAGTAACTTCAGCTGCTATGTGGAAATTTTTTGGGTGATTCGTCAAAATGGGGCCAAGAAAAGGGGGGTTCCCAAAACACGTTTTCCTAATGTAATTCCCATAGGGAGTTTAGACACAAATACAGTCCGAACCGCTGAATAGAATTACACCAAATATGGCAGAAAGCTAGATCTTGATCCAGAAAGAGTGCTTTTTGTAATTTGGATTAAATCTGTTCAGTAGATTTGGAGTTAATAATAAAAAGAGTTGTATGTATATTTAAAGATGCGGATCCATGCACCAACAGCAATGCTGCGATTGACTGGCCACAACCTGAAAGAAAAGTTGCGGACGCCATTTTGTGAATTAGAACACAGTTCTCGGGGGAGGGGAATAAGTCCAAATAGAATATAAGGGGGTCAGGATAGGATAGACATATCCTGACCCCCTGGGGCCGATTGAAGGGTCTGTGAGGGACCTCTCTTGGGGAAGATATTGTCAGAAAAGTTTCTTGTGCGTTTAAGGATCTGCAGATCCACCGCTGCGCTCAATGCGGCCCTGTGTGAATCTGCAGTGGATCCATCGATCCAGAACCCAATTAGAAAAACACATACACCCACTCACAGACCCACTCGCACACTCTCTCGCACACTAACACAACAACTCAAACACCCACTCACACACCCATACAGCCACTCATAAACCAACTCACAGACCCACTAAACCACTCACACACCCATTCAGACCCACTCACACACCCACTTACACATCCAAACAACCACTCACACACCCACTCAAACATCCATGCACCCACTTACACACCCACTCACACCCATACAGTCACTCACACACCCACTCACAGACCCTCAAAATCACTCATACACACTCAGTCTGACACACACACCCTCTCTCATACTCATAGACCTCCTTAAACATCAACACAACCATTTATACACCCACTCACACACCCATACAGGCACTCACATACCCACTCACAGACACACAATACCACTCACTCATCCACTCACAGACCCACACAACCAATCACACACACACACACACACAACCACTCACACATCCATACACACACTCACAAATCCATATAGGCACTCACATGCCAATACAGTCACTCACACACCCACTCACAGACCCACAAAACCACCCACACTCCCACTCACATACCCATACAGCAATTCACACACCCCACAACCACTTATACACCCACACATGCACCCAAACAGTCACTCACACACCCACATCCATATACTTACTCACATACCCATACAGTCATTCACAGACCCACTCACACTCCCACACAACCACTCATACACCCACTCACAGACCCACACACCCACTCACACCATCACTAACACACCTGCACAACATCTCACACACCCATACAGCCACTCACACACCCACTCACACAACCATACAGCCACTCACACACCCACTCACAGATCGACAGACTTACCCACATATCCTTTAACAGACCCACACAGCCACAGACAAACCCATACAGCCATTCACACACCCACTCACACACCCAGTCACAGACCCATAAAACCACTCCTACTCATATACCCACACAGCAACTCACACACCCACTTACACACCCACACAACCACTTACACACACACTCACACCCATACAGCTACTCACACACCCACACAGCAACTCACAGACCCAAAAAACCACTCGCACACCCACTCCCAGACCCACACACCCACTCACACAACTACTTACACACTCACACAACATCTCACAAACCCACACAGCCACTCACACACCTACTCTCACAACCATACAGCCACTCACACATCCACTCACAGATATACAAAACTACTCACACCTCCATCACAGACGCACACATCCACTCACACACCCACTCACACACCCACTTAGACTCTCACTTAATTAAATATTACTTTACTTTAAAAAACAAACCAAGACATTCACTGAAAAACCAAAGGTTACAGAGAGATGTTATAGTTATGAAATAGAATTAAAAAACCTTTGAAATCCACAGAAAAAACAAAGGTTTTAAGGAAGTTATAGTTAGGTTCATATTTTACACACACAAAACCATAGAAATATAGCAGCTGTAGGTATAGTTATCTCAAGTACTCATGACCTATAACTCGTTCCCTTGCCATGCACTGCTAATTAACCCATATATTACATCACTCGTAATGTCATCTATGACATAATTGAGAATAAAACTGCAACATTATTGATAAGAAAACTGTGCATGGCAGGGACTTGAGTTATAGTTATCTCAGGACACGGGCTATATTTACTTGAGATGACAATAACTGCTGATTTTCTATAGTATTGTGTGTGTAAAATCTAAACCTTACTATAACAACCCTGCATGTATATATATGACTCCTGGAGTAGATATCAATGAGTGTAATAGGTAATTTAGTAAAGGATTACGAGATATTAAACTGCATATAAAATAATCACAAGTTTGCTGTTTGTAATCAATGTTATGCATTACATGTGTCATGGGGTGAATGAATTTAGGCATCAATGAAGATGTCCCACCCTCTGTTTTCTAGTTTTATTATGATCATGATTATAAAAATATATTTCTAAATTGGTAGGAAATACGTGCCCCAGCACACAAATATTCAACATACATAATGTTGTTAAGAGAAAGCTTTTAGCTGTCTCCTGTTAAATGCATTTAAGCATTCTGCACTTTTTTGTGTATCTAATACGGAAACATACAGGATGTTTTCCATGTCTATCATTGTTGTACTCATGTGAGCATTTAGAAGGGAAGGGAAAAATGGCATCCTAATGTGTGAGCAGCTAAACTAGTTACGCCAATAAATTTCTTTTGTGCATGCAGCCTCTGAGAATATCAGCACCTGTCCTTTGACACTGGAAGGGAGTGAATGATACAGAGCAAACGATCTCTGATTTAAATTGAAGACACCCCCCTCGGTTAGGTGCACGCTGGTCATTCGGCTACATGGAGAAGCATATATAAATATATTTACAAAAACACTTATTTTGTTTATACATTAAGGATCTCATTACTGTGTGGATCGGACCTCAACAAACGGCTTGTCTGTTACAGTACGAACCGCATCTTCTGCTGTGGTCCAACCAACACATTACTATGCATGCTGTTGGAGGCAGCAGTTGGAGGGACAGACAAAGCTTTTGGTTGGTCAGAAACTCAGCAGAATCTCATAAGGGCGCGTTTCCGCTGTCGGGATTAGGATGTTAGTTTCCGACAGCCTTTCATATCAGCCTTTACATCATGGAAAGTCTGCCGTATAGCGACATTGGGGGCCCCGGGCAGGCCCTTCTTCCCCCGGCCTTCCACATCTGGGCCTGGTGGGTACCTATGGTGCTCCTTTGAACATCACAAACTCCCATTTCTCAATGGGAGCTTGTGCTGCTGGAGGTTTCCACCCGCTGCACCAGCTCCCATTGAGAAATGGGAGTTTCCGACCACACCATGTGAGGTTGGATCGTAATTCGGTGTGCAGAACCTCCGACCTATGGTCAGGTGGTTCCTTCACCAAAACTGTGTCAGTCAGAGGCACCGTAACCAGTGCCTAAGTTTGTACATAAATATATAGATAGATATATAGATAGATAGATAGATAGATAGATAGATAGATAGATAGATAGATAGATAGATAGATAGATAGATAGATAGATAGATAGATAGATAGATAGATAGATAGATAGATAGATAGATCGATCGATCTGAGAATATATAAGAATGGGTACTGATAAAAGGAAACCATAAAAATACTACTAGGAAAAAAAGGGGAGGGCCTTGAAACTCATCAACTATGTTATTAGGACCAGGCACAGAGGGAATATACTCTGGCCAGCAGGTTATTGAATATCTTGTGTATGTCATCCTTTTAGCATCTTATGTTGAATACAGCATTCACCCTACCAACTGTTCTGTCCCACATTTCCCTATGCATGCTCATGTTTGTGCTCTGCATCTGAACTTCAAACATATGCTGTTCTACCTTCACATATTTTGGCCACTATTACAGTTAGCTAATTCTTAGTAAAGCAAGAGGATTTGGTGTCTGCTGAGGTAGTGGCTTCGGTTGTGAAGCAATAAAGGTCTGTTGTGTGAGTTGTAAATAATTTGGACATATTGGGTCCCATTCGGCATATCAACACTGATAAGTATGTGTTGGTACTCATTGACATGCATTCTAGGTGAGCGGAGGTGGCGATAACTAATTCCATATAAACACATGATGTGATAAGTTTCTTAGAACAGGTTTTTGAAAGAGAGGGATTTCCCATATCATTAATCACAGATAATGGTGTACAATTGGTTTCTCATTATATGGAGGGATATCTGTGGGAAAGAGGTATCAAACACAAAAAGTCAGCTCTATATCATCCCAAAACCAATGGAATGGTAGAGAGGCTGAACAAAGTTCTGAAAGAGACAATACAGAGAGCGATTACAGGAGACATGTGCTGGAAGAGAAAAATTATAGGGTCACTCCACATTCTACCACAGGGTTATCTCCATTTCAATTGTTCAAAAGAAGAAAAGCCAATACTTTGGTATGTCCTTCATGGGTTAATGACAAGGTGTGTGACAATTTGAGTATAAGCCAGAAAGCTGAAATAAAAGAGCTGAGAGAACGCAAGGAAGTGTCTGAAAGGAAGGTGTGGTTTGATTGCCGTAAGGGCATAAAGAAAACAGTGGTTCGAGCTAGGGGCATTGTGAAGATTAGGAATCCCGAGTAGGAGTCTCTAAAACGCTTTCCAAATATTCATCTCCCATGAAGGTCTTCAAAGTATTTGGGAATGCTGTGAGGACTGAAGGCCATAAGATTTGGAATTTAGTCTGTGTAGTAAAATTAAAGGATGAAAATGAGGAAAATAATAGAGAAAACATGATGTGTGGTGAATTTGTAAATAAACAAGGGTTAAGAAGGAGTTTGAGACCACAATTTCTCAAAGAGTGTGTTTAAGGTTCTGAGAGACATCTCAACTTCTCCTTTAGCTGAGTCAAGCCACACTTTCTCAAGAGTTTTGTTTAAATGCCTGAGAACTGTAGCTTTCTTTTTGGTGTTTTAGTGTACATTTGTATTCTGTTTCTTCCTAATGTATAAGTTTGTATTTTTTTTATTGAAAAGGAGCGAGGTATGTGGTATCTTGTAATGCCGGCCATACCAGAGAATGTTGGGGTAGAATGTACAAGGAATGTTTCCACAGTGAGTCCTGTGTTCTGGGAATGTATGACTTCAGAACCAGGTCGGGGAGCGCACAGGCGAGTGGTGGCTGAGGTAAACCCTAACTACATGAAAAAACAGTCATCCAGAGTGTCTACTTCATTTTACATACACTACAACCTGCCCATGAGCTTAACTTGGGCCTCCCTTAGGGGTGACTTAAATATAAGAAAAAGGAAGGTTAGGCCTGGCAAGTGGGTGCATTTGCCAGGTCAATATGGCAGTTAAAACTGTATGCAGACACTGCAGTGGCAGGTCTGAGTCACATTTGAAAGGCTACTTGTGTGGGTGGCACAACCAGTGCTGCAGGCCCACAAGCAGCATTTAACTTATAGGCCGTGGGCACACATAGTGCACTGTATTAGGGACTTACCAGTAAATCAAATATTCCAATCAGGGATAACCAATCACAATCACAATTTACACAGGGAGCACTTGTACTTTGACACTGATCAGCAGTAGCAAAGTGCATTTGCATATAAGCCAGCAAAAACGAAATCCAGGGGGGGCGTGGCTTAGCCAGCGAAGATGGTGGTCGCGGTTTAATCGCGCTCCATCCAGCCCTGCAATATCCTAATTAAATATCCTGCCTACTATCATCTGTTTCGGTGTGAATTACGCAGGTGAGCTCCTGCGACTCCGTGCGGCTCTCCAACGCGAGCTGGGAACGGGTGAAGGTGCGGAGACGGCATCTGGAGTGCCGCTGGCAGCAGCGGCCTGCCTTGCACTGCATAGCTTCTGGAGGCGGGTGTACTGCTTGTCAGAGGAATTGGGTTGGGAGCTCCCGTGCACACCTCGCTTGGCCCTGCTACACGTCATGGAGGGAGTGGGGGGCAATCACTATAAGCGACACTTCTTGTTCTTAGGTCTCACATTGCCAAAAAGAGATATTGCCAGGGCCTGGAAGGCGCCTCGGGCTCCGTCACTGGCTGCATGGAAAAACGGGATGGATTTTCGTATGGGGCTCGAACAGCCAGTTTTCACTGCCAGAGGGTGCCCATGCAAACACTATAGGATTTGGAAGAGGAGGGCAGATTACCGGGACTGGAACTGGATCCGCCTCAGGAGAAAGATGTACATTTGCCGGACTGACTCATATGCTGGCTCTATGTTGGTTGGGTGGTCGACCGATATGCAGTTACACTCTTGATGTATCCTTTTTTCCTTTGGGACATGGGTACAATCGGGGGCAGGGGGGCTGGATTGGTTAAGATGCGGTTTGTTCATCTTTATAAAAGTCAAAGTCATTATTATTATGTACTCGATGTGTGCAGAAGCCTCTGAAATGCAGAGCTATGCAGCTATGTGAAACGTGACAAATAAAATTTGTTTAAAAAAAAACTTAATCCAGCACACAGTCAAAAATGCAGGAGGTAGAGGCAAAAAGCCAGGGAAAACTACGCCAAGGATGCCAGGTCTAACAGTAGGTTTTAAACACACGTTGGTATTTTTGGTAGGGAGAAATTTATTATTTTTTCAGTCTGCATTTTTTATTCCTTCATTTTATATTCTAGATTTCTCATTTTTAGTTAGGTAAGACACAACTAAGACCTATTGTTATGAAGAATATATGAGAGTGGACTTTGGGTCCTCACCCTTCAGCCATTGGCTTAATTGGCCAAATCCCCTTCAGCAATTTGATTAGTTGAAAAATCCTTTACCTTTTGGATCAGCCTAAGGCATTTTTCAGATATTTACATTTTGCAGTGAAGATTAGTAGAGGAAGGTGTCATCACTGGTCTACAGCTAATAAGCCGCTGGCCTGGCACAACAACCACGAGCAGAAGCTTATGCAGGCTATACATCACCATCTACGTATTTGTGAATTCATGGCCAGTGGGGGGATTCAGAAATGGGCTTACCGTTGGGGCCTGGAGTTTCTGCTCTCCGCCATGTCCCCCAGTGTCAGCACCAGTAGGTCACTTATATGTTTTTATAATTAAAAATGTATCATATGGAGTACAGTTTTGTTTTTATCACGCACAAAACATGAGTGATGCTTATATATTGTGAAAAGTTTGTAAAGCCAGATCTCCTCCCCAGGGGTTTAGTGACAGCTAGGGCAAAATGTCCACAGTAACTCTGTGTATTGTGCTGTGGCTTCGGGTGAGCTAAGCATAATTCATGGTTCATGTTGCAGTCTTCCTAGGTATCCTAGAGTCAGGTCTATGCCTGCAGGAGCAGGTTGGGGGCAGTGGATCCCACCATCTCTCTTTACATTGTAAGGGGGTGTGAGAAGATTTGTTTGGTCCACCATATTCTTTGCCGACTATTAAACGTAATTAAACCTAACATGGAGTTTCCAATTACAGTCTCAAAATCAAATATTTTGTTTCTGAGTGCTCTGTTGTCTCTTAGGTCTACAAAATGTTAATTTGTTTGCAAGCAACGACCCTCACCCACTGAAGTGGCAAGCTTCATCGCCAGGTCTTGCTCCACATTGGGTGAGGCATGCAATACCCAACAGGCCTCAGGAGAATCTCTTTATGGACATCTTTTCCGAGTGTAGGAATTATTGTACCAATCATTGTCCTCAACTGCTGGTTAAGACTCGACTTTTTGTATTCCAGGTCAAACTTCAGAGTTTTTGTTGTAAGAATGGTCTCAGAAGTACAGTGCTTACTAAATTATTCACTATTATGTGGTACAATAAAAAAGAAAAATTATGTGGTGTTCCATTTTAATATATAGTAGTACATTCACAGAACAAATGGGTGATTACAAGTTCCCATTTTATTATAAATATGTTTCAGATCACACGCTTCAAGTAGAGATAGCATCTTACTCAATGAATGTACATTCATCACAACTCACAAGAGAGAAGTGTAGCCTAAGTGAGTTGGAAAGTGATTGATTGTGTTGAGCTTACATTAATGCCCTTCAGTACACTGCATATTTACCCTGATGTAAATTTATAAACTATTCTTAGTGTGCAGTTGAGCAGTTAAATGACTGTGTCTCTACTCTGTAAAGGCTATTCTCTGTGGATGTTTTGCCCACCTTTGGCAGTGTTAAAGATTGGTTTGACAGACCAATCTGTGTCAACACTGCACCATGTTTTCAGTACTGGACTTTCATTGAACAAATGATGGCATTATTGGCCATAAGCGTACATTTACAGCTGAAAGTGGCTTGATTTATACCAAATGGTATCAAGCATCCATAAATGTATTTACTACACCTTAACTGGAGACCTTGTCTGCATAAAAGTATGCAGTATGAATCTCCACACAAACTTGTGAGTTTGTGGGTATTTACAAACTCCTCTGTAATTCTTTTCCATACTGAGAATGGTCATAAATTTGCTCCAGAACAGGACAACGTTAAATCCCCTTCCAGAATGGGTAAGGTAACAGAACACCTCCAGTCTTAAATAGGGTTTAAAGTAAAGGATTACTTGATAGAGAAAATGTTGTCCCTTGCAAAAAGAAATGTGCACCAGAATTGTACTGGTGGTAGAACTGTAGAAGTAAACCCTTAGGACCATAGCTGTGAGCAGGAGGAAGTTTAAAGGCAGTTGAAGAAATCTAGGACTTGAACATTTTTTCCACTTCTGTAGGACTGTAACAAATTGCTGAAGCTCCCCTAGGGAATGCGCCCACATAGTGGGCAAAAAATCCAGGTTCAGAGTTTTATACCATGAAGAAAAAAGGCTTGAGTGGGACCTCGCATTAAAGGTATCTAGCCTTGTGAAACCCTGCCCAGTAACAGCTGCCAGCCATGCCCGACATGCTGGAGGATTTTTAGAATAAGAAAAATGCAAAGGTAAAACCTTGGACTGAGGCTTGGCTATAAATACACTTGGGTGGTGAAGTGACCTCGGTGGCTACAACATCTTGCTCTATCTTGTTCTGAGCTTTTGGCGCTAAAACTCAAGGCTTTACTGGAAGCAGCTTCAACAACGACATAGCCAACTTCGAGAACCATTCCCGGCTCCAGGTTCTACCTTGGTCCATTTGGATTCGGAACTCCATAAAGTAGACTAATTAACTCATTTAGAGTTTGGCGGGAACAGAAAATCCTCAAATTCCCGCTACTTGTGCAATTACTGACAATGGGTTGGCAGGGATTCTCTTACAACTGTGTTGTGACCTAACCATAGAATGTATTGTTAGTAGGTACACTGCCTCCCAAATACATAACCCATTTTCTGACCCTACGCCAATCACTGCCATGTGAACTGTCTACTGATTAGAGTGACGTCACCTTTATACGGTCTTGTGGCACTGTAACAAGGACTATAAATAAAATACATGGAATGGGGCAACAAGGCATGGCCTAGTTTCCTATCTGACCATGATAGCTCCCAGAAGTATGCAACTTGTGCGCTAGTAGCCATGAGCGTGAGTGTAGTACATCCCTAGAAGATTCCTCTTTAGCTTACTATACTGAATAAGTACCTCCCCCCGGTATTCCAGGGATGTAATAGGTGGATTGCACAAATGTCCCCTCTCCCAAAAGAGGAGAGATACAATTAGTACACAACTCTCCTTTAACTCACAGCTTTAAGTTATTTGGGCTACAATCCCACCATGATATGCTTATTGTGAGAGTGAGGATAGATCCACCCAAACTCAATGTAATGGATCTTTCTTCACTCCTACGAGGGCAAAGACACTCAGGGCACAAGGGTGAGCATGAACTGTGAACCCACGGTTATGCCTCTGGCTGGGCAGCTGAGCGTCAGATGATATCCAAATCCTAGTGCTCACTGCCTGCATATGTGGATGAGGTGTCTCAGGTGTTTGTTAGTCCTTATCTTGTTCTGGTGTTTGAAATCGGGATCTGAATTTAACATCTACCCTGTGAACCATGGCAAAAATACTGCGTGTTTTATGCTTTCCCTTTTCGTAATGTTCATCTCTTAGTTAGAGCTCCTTTAAAATGAGGCTGCACATAAAACAAGCATTTGCAATGCAATAGGTCTCGCATTAGGAAAGTTTGAGCTATTGGTATTGTAAATGACAATTTTTTTATTTATGTGTTAGTTTTGAAAATAGCGAAATTAATAGCTTTGTCATTTACAATGCCAATAGTTATAACTTTCGCAAATGTGACACCTATAGCATTTGTACGGCAATATGTGTTGTATTTACGTGACTTAGATGTATTGAAATTACAAATAACAATGGCTTTTATTTTTTTTAATAATTAATACTAAAATAAAAGTTATTGTAATTTATAAAGGCAATAGCTTAAACATTTGTAAATAACTTTTGTGAAGATTATGTTCAGTGTATTTTATTGTGACGAAAATCCAAGAACAGAAGTGAAATATTAACATCTTTTTGTGACATTCGTAATAAAGCTTGAAACATTGAGAGAACATATTTGAACCAGTTGTTGTTCAATGGTTGCACAGATTGATACTGTGGTGCCGTTGAGTGATGTTGTGGTGGCGACGAGTGATGCTGTGGCGATCAGTGATGCTGTGGTAGCGCAGAGTGATGTTGTGGTGCCCCTGAGTGATGTTGTGGTGCCCCTGAGTGATGTTGTGGTGCCCCTGAGTGATGCTGTGGTGGTGCGATAGATAGATAGAGTGAGGGCGATAGATAGAGTGAGGGCGATAGATAGAGGGCGATAAATAGAGTGAGGGTGATAGATAGAGGGCGATAGATAGATGTGTGTGATTGTGTGTGTGTGTGTGGTTGTGTGTGTGTGTGGTTGTGTGTGTGTGGTTGTGTGGGTGTGTGGTTGTGTGTGGTTGTGTGTGTGTTTGGGTGTGTGTGTGGGGGTGTGTGTGTGTGGGTGTGTGTGGTTGTGTGTGCTTGAGGTTGTGTGTGTGGTTGTGTGTGTGTGTGGTTGTGTGTGTGTGGGGGTGTGTGTGTGTGGGTGTGTGTGGTTGTGTGTGCTTGTGGTTGTGTGTGTGTGTGTGGTTCTGTGTGTGTGTGGTTGTGTGTCGTTGTGTGTGTGTGTGTGTGTGGGTGGGTGTGTGTGTGTGTGTGTGTGTGTGTGTGGTTGGATGTGTGTATGGTTGTATGTGTGGTTGTGTGTGTGTGGTTGTGTGTGTGTGTGGTTGTGTGTGTGGGTGGTTGTGTGTGCATGTGGTTGTGTGTGTGTGTGGTTGTGTGTGGTTGTGTGTGTGTGGTTGTGCGTGTGGTTGTGCATTTGGTTGTGCGTGGGGTGATGTGTGTGGGGTGATGTGTGTGGTTGTGTGTGGGGTTGTGTGTGTGGGGTTGTGTGTGTGGGGTTGTGTGTGTGTGGGTGTGTGTGAGATTGTGTGTGTGTGGTTGTGTGTGTGTGCATGGTTGTATGTATGTGTGTGTGTGCGGTCAGAGAAGATGTATGTGGAAGAGAGCAGCAGATCATCACAGCAGAAGAGAACAGGGCGTTAAAGAAGGAGGTGGGGTGGAAGAGAGCAGCAGATCAGCACAGGAGAAGAGAACAGGGAGTTAAAGAAGGAGGTGGGGTGGAAGAGAGCAGCAGATCAGCACAGGAGAAGAGAGCAGGGAGTTAAAGGAGGAGGCGGGTGGAACAGAACAGCAGATTAGCAGAAGAGAAGAGAACAGGGAGTTAAAGAAGGAGGCAGTGGAAAAGAGCAGCAGATCAGCACAGGAGAAGAGAGCAGGGAGGTAAAGAAGGAGGTGAGGTGGAAGAGAGCAGCAGATCAGCACAGGAGAAGAGAATAGAACAGGGAGTTAGAGAAGGAGGTGAAGTGGAAGAGAGCAGCAGATCAGCAGAAGTTAACAGGGAGTTAAAGAAGGAGGCGGGTGGAAGAGAGCAACAGATCAACATAGGAGAAGAGAAGGGAACAGGGAGCTAGAGAAGAAGGTGGGTGGAAGAGAGCAGCAGATCAGCTCGGGAGAAGAGAAGAGAACAACAAGTTAAAGAAGGAGGTGGGTGGAACAGAGCAGCATAACAGCACAGCAGAAGAGAACAGGGAGTTAAAGAAGGAGGTGGGGTGGAAGAGAGCAGCATATCAGCACAGGAGAAGAGAAAAGGGAGTTTAAAAGTAGGCGGTGGAAGAGAACAGCATATCAGCACAGGAGAAGAGAACAGGGAGTTAGAGAAAGAGGCGGGTGGAAGAGAGCAGCAGATCAGCACAGGAGAAGAGAAGAGAACAGGGAGTTAGAGAAGGAGGCAGAGTGGAAGAGAGCAGCAGATCAGCACGGGAGAAGAGAAGAGAACAGGGAGTTAGAGAAGGAGGTGGGTAGAAGAGAGGAGCAGATAAGCACAGCAGAAGAGAACAGGGATTTAAAGAAGGAGGCGGCTAGAAGAGAGCAGCAGATTAGCACAGCAATACGCACTGATCGCGTGTGCTCCTTTTTCTTTCAGCAGCCACTTATCCCAAGACGTTACTGGCCCTGCAACCCTTGCATGACCAAGCCACTACTTCTTGGTGTTTTGTCACCTCATTGCACACGCGGACGGGGTCTTCTCTCCGCCGCTCCTTATCCACATGATTCTGCCAACCTTGTAGCCCGACAGCCCTGATGAGTTACACCTCCTTCACGGTGTGACGAAACACGTGTCGGCTGGCTACTTCCTTACTGTACTGTCCACTGTTTGACTTATAAAAACTTTATTCACACAAATCTTGACATTCCATGCTCCTTTTTTTCAAGTAATCACTCTCTATGAGTAGAAACCTCAGTCCTCATACTAGGACTATCCACCATACGTGCGTGTGCACAGGATCTGTTCTCCAGGGAGTTAAGGAAGGAAGCGGGTGGAAGACAACAGCATATTAGCACAGGTGAAGGGAACAGGGAGTTAGAGAAGGAGGCGGGTGAAAGAGAACAGCAGATCAGCACAGGAGAAGAGAAAAGAGAGTTAGAGAAGGAGGCTGGGTGAAAGAGAACAGCAGATCATCACAGGAGAAGAGAACAGGGAGTTAGAGAATGAGGTGGGAGGAAGAGAACAGCAGATCAGCATGTGAGAAGAGAACAGGGAGTTAAAGAAGAAGGCGGGTGGAAGAGAGAAGCAGATCAGCAGAGGGAAAAAAGAAGAGAACAGGGAGTTAGAGAAGGAGGTGGGTGGATGAGAGCAGCAGATCAGCACAGCAGAAGAGAACAGGGAGTTAAAGAAGGAGGTGAGTGGAAGAGAGAAGCAGATTAGCACAGGAGAAGAGAACAGGGAGTTAAAGAAGGAGGTGGGGTTGAAGAGAGCAGCAGAACAGCACGGGAGAAGAGAACAGGGAGGTAGAGAAGGAGGCGGGATAAAGAGAGCAGCAGATCAGCTCTGGAGTAGAGAAGTGGACAGGGAGTTAGAGAAGGAGGTGGGTGGAAGAGAGCAGCATAACAGCACAGCAGAAGAGAACAGGGAGTTAAAGAAGGAGGTGGGTGGAAGAGAGCAGCAGATCAGCACAGGAGAAAAGAACAGGGAGTTAGAGAAGGAGGCGGGTTGGAAGAGAGCAGCAGATCAGCACAGGAGAAGAGAAGAGAACAGGGAGTTAGAGAAGGAGGCAGGGTGGAAGAGAGCAGCAAATCAGCACGGGAGACGAGAAGAGACCAGGGAGTAAGAGAAGGAAGTGGGTGGAAGAGAGGGAGGGTGATAGATAGAGGGAGGGAGGGCGATAGAGTGAGGGTGATAGATAGATAGAGGGAAAGTGATAGATAGAGGGAGGGCGATAGACAGATAGAGGGAGGGTGATAGACAGATATAGGGAGAGGGCGATAGATAGAGGGAGGGTGATAGATGGATAGAGAGAGGGTGATAGAGGGAGGGCGATAGATAGATAGAGTGAGTGAGGGTGATAGAGTGAGTGAGGGCAATAGAGTGAGTGAGGGCGGTAGACTGTGTGAGGGCGGTAGAGTGAGTGAGGGTGGTAGAGTGCGTGAGGGCGGTAGAGTGAGTGAGGGTAGTAGAGTGGTAGAGTGAGGGCGGTAGAGTAGTAGAGTAAGGGCGGTAGAGTGAGGGCAGTAGAGTGAGGGCCGTAGAGTGAGGGCAGTAGAGTGGTAGAGTGAGGGTGGTAGAGTGAGGACGGTAGAGTGGTAGAGTGAGGGCGGTAGTGTGGTAGAGTGAGGACGGTAGAGTGAGGGTGGTAGAGCGGTAGAGTGAGGGCGGTAGAATGGTAGAGACCAAGACCACTCCCAACTGTGCTTTACAATGCGCGCAGAATGCTGCACAATTATGCAATCTGAATGCCAAATATAAACCATACACCTACTTTGTGTTATTCCAAATCTGCAACACAAAAGTGAGGATTAGCTTACATATATTAATGGTCACTGTGTAAAATCCTGTGTGCCTAAAACCGGTGTAGCAGTCACAAAACGCTTATTGTGTTGAAATCCAAAATCTACTGTATCGTGGTTTTCGAGCATGCACCTAAACATCAGCATCCAATTGCTGTGTAAAAAGAGGAATATGTGAACACATTAACCGGACATAACCTGTGATCAAAAACATTCACACAAAACATATTGCATGAATAGTAGACAGTACACACTCAAAGAAACACTAATTAGTGATCCATAGTTCCCACAGTGAAGAGGCGAGCCTGTAGCCTCACTGCATGTAAAGAGGAAGGTAAAGTTTGGCATGAAGTAGATAAAGTGTTATGCTAGCTAGAGGATTCACCCAGCTTTGCCATACTTACTCCGTCCTGGGCTTGCCTGGTTTAATAACCTAGATTAGCATCAACAGTACCTGCATGTTAGAAGTGTGAGCTCACTTAACAATCTTTTTAATGTGTGTCATGCCGACAGCAGCATGTGTCTCGCTGTAAATGCCTGGTGCCAGTAGTCTAGACCGAGCAGCAATGGCAGGCATTAGTAAACACTTGTCATGAATGCACTTATTGCATGTCTTCTGCTGTGGATGCTAAGTGCCATTTGGCTAGACCACCCACCCAGCAGAAATGGCGGGCGATTGTGGAACCACTTCCTGCAACCCTTCCTTTTAACAAGGCTTACCTACATGGCAGTGTAGAGGAAACTCATCGGTCTATCAAGCATTTTGAATAAGAAAACAAATACAAGCCAAACAAGGATCGTAGCTGGTGCAGAACAATCGATTGAGCTGCTCCGCTCCTTTCATTAAACAACTGCGGTCATGTGACTGTGAGTTAAACCAAAACTTAATAACAGCCTGGGGATGCTGAGGTGAACACCCCTAGATGGGCATTACGACCCGAACTAGACTGTGATGTAATTGAGTGAGCCGGCGTTAAACCGATAGGGAGAAGCCCTGCAAGCTTAATGGGCAAAAGTTAGCTATGTCAATAAAAATAAGAAAATACACATTAACAGATGAAATATGATACATAACGATAAAGGGGCTTATCAGCTGCTGTGGGCAGCAAAGAAAGAGGAAGAGACTACGACAGAAGCATTTTATATGTTACTCGTGTTGTGTGTAGACAATTTGCATCACGTTTTTTGTTGTTTGCTACAAATTCCTACTAGGTATTGCTGTTCGTGTTTTTATTGGCTGGTGAGCAAACAGAAAAGAATATCCAGCTTAATCAGAGCTTCAGGTTATGAAAAGATTATGGTCAATAATAGCTGCAAAACTAGTGATTCTAAAAAAGGAGCCAGAAATGAGCACGTTCACAGTCCTAAGTTGTTACTCTAAACGTTTCTTACAGCGAGGAATCGGATTTTGTCAATCACAAAGAACTGCCTAAAATAACGCAGGCTGTGTACAGAGCTACCAACTTTGGAGGTGGGGAAACTAGGTTTGAGCCTCGGCGTCGACTCAATGACAGAATCCTGTGATTTTGGGCAAATCATGTAATCTCCTTGTGCCTAGTACAAAATGAATGTGTCCTTGTGTAACTTAATTGGTGCTCATGTAAAGCGATCCAATACGGGTTGAGATCGCGCTATATGAAACTACAAATAAAATGAAATAAATTGAGGGCTTCGCTGGTAGAACTATCAAAAAAGCTTGATTGAGAACTTGGGGTGAGGTGAGCGATAAGAAACAATGAAATTAGCGTCCATCAAAGGTATCCCGGGGCAAAACAGCAGTGCCCCTATGAAGTTAATTTGTATAGCTATGAAGAGAAGAGGAAAGGAGGGGAGATGAGACGAGAGGAGAAAAGTAAAAGGAGGGAATAGAGAAAAGGGGAACAATAAAGAGAGAAGGAAAGGAAGAAAGTTAGAGATGAAACAAAAAGGAAAAAAGAAAGATAACGAAAGAATGAACACTGCTAATAAATAACAAAACGTGAAAGAAAGAAGGAAACAGAAACAAGCCATAAAATAATCCAGTGAGAAGGATTACAATGGAAGTGTTTGGCCGCCCTCCGCTGGTTGTCTGAAGGACTTGTACCACAAGAATAAATCAAAGCCCATGTTTTTCAATGGCCGCAAAAGTGAAAGTAATTAGGCCAGTGATGCGAGGAAGAGATAAAAAAACACAAGGTCTCGGCATTGCTGTGGCAGGGGCAGGGGAGCGCATAACTATGAAGTCTGATGGGGATGGGGGGAGAGGAGCAAATGGCGAGCACACGCACGGAGCACATGAACCGTCGATAATCCGCATTCAAAAGCCCCTTGGTAAGCTTTCCTGGAGCACCTCTCTACATCTCTCGCATAGCGATTGCTTACGCAATACACTAGGTGAGACCTAAAACATCCTCTTTGGTAAGTGAAGACGTGAGGCTTCGAGACGGAAGCATTCCTGATTTCACCTTTCCTTTTTTGTCTTCATCTAAATCCATTGCTTTTTCCTTTTTTATAGAAAACTTTATTATCTTCTCCACAGCATACTATGTTTTAAATTAATCTTGTAAGAATAATATTAATTTGTTATTTAAATTTATTATTATTCAAATAGTTGCGGGGTTCAGTTTGTTTAAACGTTAACATTTATTTTCACATAGCTATTTGTATTACCTATGTACTTATACATCTTACTAGCAGCCCGTCCCGACGTTGTCCGGGTATGAATTGCTGCCAGCCAGTAGTATATTGTTTTGTAGGATTTCATTTGATAGCATTTCTTATCTGTGACAGGCCTGTGAAACGTTCCGATTCACAGTGCACTGCTGATGCACTTAAGAGTGCGCGTTCAGTAGTGTGTGAACTCGAGTTTCCCTACTTTATTTTTCCTTGCAATATTATATAGCGCGAACTCGACAACATGGCATGAGCACAATTTACATTACAGAAGAACACATTCATTTGTGGTAAGCACGGAGAGACAAAGCGATTTGCCTGGAATCACAGGATGTTGAGCTGATGCCGAGATTCGAACGTAGCTCCCCAGCTCTAAAGTTCGCAGTTCTAGAACTTGTGGCGGGAGGTGTGTCTAAAAGTGTATGTCGGTGCTGGCCATGAATGAGAGTGACCTGTGCATTTTTCAAATGGGTGGTGAAAAAATATGAGTATGTTGCTGGAGATGTGGGCCGCCATGCCACCAATGTACTTACCGGGGGAAGGTAAACACCCATTATTCCGCAACTTTCCTTCCGCATACCATCACTCTGCATACTTTCATTACGAAAGTACCATGACTCCGCAATGCCATTATAACGCATGGCATTACATTTTATATGCTTTTACCACGCATACATTTACAACAAAATTCGTTGTAAGTGCATGAATGGTAAAAGCATGTTTTTTTATGTTTGGATAAGGTAAGTATGGGTATAGGGGTAATGTTTCGGGGTACTGAGGTATATGTTTTGGGGTGTTTGGGTATTTTAAGGGTTCAAATATAGTTTAGGGTTATGGGGTACAGGGGTAGTTTTAACGTTTAGGGATAGGTATGGGTTTTGGGGTACAGGGGTATTTTTAGGGTTCAGGGGTAGGTTTGGGTTTTGGGGTATAGGGGTATTTTAAGGGTTCAGGGCTAGAAAGACTTAATCATCAAAGTTTTAATGAATAAGTGAATAAATCTGAACCTGCTTTCGTTTCCTTATGGAGAGATTATCAGTTTGGAGCCCAAGAACCACACAATTTTAATGGACTTATTAGTGAGTATTCGAGTACAAATACCAATGTACCCTCAACATTCGTTCCCAGCCAATGGCTTGCTCCCTCATCTGCACCCCTTTGCCAACCGGAAATTCTGCAGAAATCTCCCCCTTGCCAGGTTAACCATCCCCCTATCAATTTCATCTTTCCAATATCATGACTTCCCAGCTCTCTCAGTGACTTTTCCACCTTATGCTCTCCCTTCTTACCCTCTCCTCCCCCTTTCCCCTCGCCCTTTTTTATGAATCCTGGCAAGCCGCTTTCATTTCTCTCCACCCCCCAACACTCCAGAATTGCTGCTTGAACCATTATCAACTTATGACAACCTCCTCACTCCCACCCCCTTCCCCCTAACTTAGCAGAACTTTACACTTTCTAACCTCCTCACTCCCACCCCCTTTCCCCCTAACTTAGCAGAACTTTACACTTTCTGTAACTACCACCGGGGCTACCATCCTTTTCGTGCTTGTTTCCAGCCTCAATACACTCACCACACCCAGCCTGGGCACCTTCTCCACCTCTTCTCTAACCCTGACCTTCTGCCTTCCCATGTCCCACTTCCATACCCCCTGTCTTCCCACTCCAGACCTCACCTTTCTCTCCCTCATCCAGAAGTCAATACTTCTATTTTATTCAATGTATGCACAGATAATTCTCTCTCTTCTTCAGCTGCACCGACAAGTACTTGCAATCAACATCTTTCGACTAATCTCCCTTTATTCTTTATTCCTATATCCACACCCCTCCATGCTCTCCCTCTCAAGGTGAACCCCACCCTGAACTCATCGAACATCATAACTTTCCGTTTCCAGTTCTGCACTCCCTAGGAAATAAACTAGGACTTCTCATCTCTTCTATCTCCCAGCTTGAAACTTACATCACCCACCTAAGTACTAAAATTCCCACTCTGCCCTACTCCCTACTTCCATTGGCGAGCACTCATATCCCCAGACTCCTGAAGAGTACCCTGCTCCCAAGCCCCAAAAAAGTCTCACACAATCTGTCACCAACCTGCATTTCCAACCTATTGGCTAGCTACATTTCTTCCAAGGTACACAGTCAAAATATCGAGTTATAAATATCGATCTACCAAAATATCGTGTTTGAAATTTCGAAGGTGCAGAATATCGATGTCAAGAATATCGTTGGACAGAATATCGACCCTAAGGTAAGTAATATCGAAATTCTTTATATCGATGTAAGTAATATCGAAGTTAGTAATATCGATAGCATATATATATCGATGTCACTAATTTCGATGACACTAATATCGATATTTGTATTATTTTTTTGTTTTTTATTATGTATGTGTTATATGTTTAACTTAAGTATTTAAAATAATTAATATTATATGTGTATTCATTTTATATATTAATACATTTATTTATAAGCAAATTATATGTTTTAGTACTGGAGCGGGTTGTGGGTTTATAGGGGAATAGGGTGGGAAGTAAATTAAGTATGTTAAATTGATTATTAATTAGTAGGATTTATTAATAAATTGTAATTAATTGATAAATATTTATAATTAATTGGAAAATATTTTTAATTAATTGATTGATTGATAAATATGTTCTGTAGCGGGCTGTGGGTTTATAGGGGAATAGGGTGGGAAGTAATTTAATTATGTTAACTTGATTATTAATTAGTAGGATTTATTAATAAATTGTAATCAATTGGTAATTATTTTTAAATAATTGGGAATTATTTTTAATTAATTGATTAATTGATAAATATGTTCTGTAGCGGTTTGTGGGTTTATAGGGGAATAGGGTGGGAAGTAATTTAATTATGTTAAATTAATGATTAAATAGTAGTTATTATTAAATAATTTTAAATAATTGGTAAATAAATGTAATTAATTGGTATTTAATTTTAATTAATTGATTAATTGATATATGTTATGTTATGATATATGTTATGTATATATATATATCTTCTGTTGTGGGTTTATAGGGGAATAGGGTGGGAAGTAATTTAATTATGTTTAATTAATTATTAATTAATAGGAATTATAAATTCATTTTAATCAATTGGTAATTAATTTTATTAATGGGTAAATAATTTTAATTAATTCATAAATAGATAAATGTGTTCTGTTGCGGGTAGTGGGTTTATAGGGGAATATGGTGCAAAGTAATTTAAATGTAATTAAGTAATAATGTTTTTAAAATAAATGTTTTGTTAATAATATAATTGTTAATTAATTATTAATTGGTAGTTAAAAATTATAAAATTGTATTTTTTAATATTTATTTTTGGTTAAATATATTTAGCGAATCATGTTTTGTATAATTATGTATAGGTATTGTATATGATTTATATTTATTTATTAGTTTATATTTTTATTATTAAAAAAAGCTTTTATTTATAAGTATGTTATTTTAACCCCTAGGCTATCCAACACTTTCCCTACTGTTGCACTCTCTGGAGTTGGAATAGTAATTGTTACCCTTACGCTATCCAACGCTTTCCCTACTGTGGCACTCTCTGGAGTGGGAATAGTAATTTTTACTCCTACGCTATTCAACGCTTTCCCTACTGTGGCACTCTCTGGAGTGGGAATAGTAATTTTTACCCCTCCGCTATCCAACGCTTTCCCTACTGTTGCACTCTCTGGAGTGGGAATAGTAATTTTTACTCCTACGCTAGCCAACGCTTTCCCTACTGTTGCACTCTCTGGAGTGGGAATAGTAATTTTGACCCCTACGCTATCCAACCCTTTCCCTACTGTTGCACTCTCTGGAGTGGGAATAGTAATTTTTACTCCTACGCTATCCAACGCTTTCCATACTGTTGCACTCTCTGGAGTGGGAATAGTAATTTTTACTCCTACGCTATCCAACGCTTTCCCTACTGTTGCACTCTCTGGAGTGGGAATAGTAATTTTTCCCCCTATTCTATCCAACGCTTTCCCTACTATTGCACTCTATGGAGTGGGAATAGTAATTTTTACTCCTACGCTATCCAATGCTTTCCCTACTGTTGCACTCTGTGGAGTGGGAATAGTAATTTTTACTCCTACGCTATCCAACTCTTTCCCTACTGTTGCACTCTCTGGAGTGGGAATAGTAATTTTTACTCCTACGCTATCCAACACTTTCCCAACTGTAGCACTCTCTGGAGTGGGAATAGTAATTGTTACCCCTACGCTATCCAACGCTTTCCCTACTGTTGCACTCTCTGGAGTGGGAATAGTAATTTTTACTCCTACGCTATCCAACGCTTTCCCTACTGTTGCACTCTGTGGAGTGGGAATAGTAATTTTTACTCTTACGCTATCCAATGCTTTCCCTACTGTTGCACTCTCTGGAGTGGGAATAGTAATTTTTCTCTCCTACGCTATCCAACGCTTTCCCTACTGTTGCACTCTCAGGAGTGGGAATAGTAATTTTTACCCCTACGCTATCCAACGCTTTTCCTACTGTTGCACTCTCTGGAGTGGGAATAGTAATTTTTACTCCTACGCTATCCAACGCTTTCCCTACTGTTGCACTCTGTGGAGTGGAATAGTAATTTTTACTCTTACGCTATCCAACACTTTCCCTACTGTTGCACTCTCTGGAGTGGGAATAGTAATTTATACTCCTACGCTATCCAACGTTTTATATATTTAATTAAAAAAATATTAAAAGTATATTTAATTTTTTATATTTTTTACATTGTATTTATGTTATTGTTTTTTTTTTTCACAACAATTTTATTGATAAAGAGGAGCATATGAATTATAGTGGCATCCCACAATCAGGACGATACCACCAGGCATTGTAGTTACAATTGCAAATAAATCTGAGTGTCAAAGCGATGAACCAGCAGAATCAATGGTACACGAAAACATCAACCCCATCTTCATCATTTCAAGAATCTACCCACCCAAGTCCCCGAGCCCTCCCTCAACCCTCCCTAACCCCGTGCATGTGTGTGGGAACCATATGAATGGAAACTCTTGGCGCATCAAGTGTGTGTGTGGGAGTGGGCTTCATAGGAGCATACAGGGCTATAGGTCCTCCTCTGGTTCCTCCGGGGGATCTAGTGTCAAACCTCTGTAGTCCGCCCACCTCTTCCATATCTTGAAACGTTTACGAGGGCATCCTCGTGCCTCGAAGATTGGCCTCTCCAGGCCCATACAAAAATCTAAGCCTGCCTTCCATGCAGTCAGGGGGGGGGGCCTCACCTCCTTCCATGCTCGGGCCATGTCTCTTTTGGCTACCATCAGCCCCAGGAGGAGCAGGTGACGCTTATAGATATTACCACCAACCCCTTCCAGGATGTGTAGTAGGCCCAGGCGGTGGGTACGGGGAAGGGTCCAGCCCAACACCTCCGACAGACAGCCCCATACACCCCTCCAAAAGCCAACAAGTTTTGAGCACGACCACACTGTATGGAGCAATGTACCCACCTCCGCCCCACATCTCAGACACTCCGGGGATTCAATCAGGCCCGCTCTCCACAGACGCTCCCGAGTATAATAAGCCCTGTGTAAAATCTTGAACTGAATGAGGCGAAACCATATTGCTATAGCCGCCCCCCTCGGGGATTCCAATGCCTCCCGCCAATCATCCTCATCTAGCGGTCCAATATCGGCCTCCCAGTTCGCCTTCAGCCGAAGAAGAGTGGAAGAGCAGTGTGTGACCACGGTCTGGTAAATGCGCGATACTTTTTTGTCTCCAAGGTCACCCATGAACACCTTCGCCTCGATCGGGCTGAACTCCGGGAGCGAGTCAAGATTAGATATGCTGGGCGTCAATGCATGTCGAAGTTGTAAATAGCGATAAAATTGAGATTGGTGCATATCAAATTCAGCACTAAGAGCCTGAAAGGACTTGAGAGTCGTCCCGGACATCACATGGCCGAGCTGCGAAATGCCTATTGAGTCCCAGCCATCGAAGCCTGATAACTTAGAAAGTTCTGGTAGTAAACCGTTGCGCCATAGCGGCGTTTCCGCGGTCAGTCTACCCCACCAGCCCATGCGACGCAGGGCTTGCCGCTACACCGTAAATACAAGTTTAGTGACTCTCGGCAGCGGCCGACGCAGCCGGGGTGAGTATAGGATAGTGTGGAGCGAGTTATCCCCCATTAAAGCACGTTCCAGGGCGTAGGCTGGATCTCCACCGTCACCATACCACCATTCATTTAGAACGAGGAGATGAGCGGCTTGGTAGTACGACCGTACATCCGAGGTGGCTAGACCCCCACAGTACGTGGACAGAAAGCAGGTGCGCAGCGCCACCCTGGCAGCACCGCCAGCCCAAAGGAAGCGGCCCAGCACTGAGTCAACCTGTCGAAACCATTGGGGTGGGATAGGATACGGATGATTCTGTAGTTGGTAGAGTAGGCGCGGCAGTGCAACCATCTTAAAGATAGCCGACCTGCCAAAAATTGAGAGGGGCATTCTAGTCCAAGTTTTGATATCCGTCTGGACCCGTTCCCAGACGGGCAGCAGATTACGTTCCCATGCCGTGCCCACCGAGTTCGAAAGGAACACCCCGAGGTATTTCAGCCCAACCATGGCCACTTGCAGGTCCGAAGCCCAGGGATCCATCACAGCGTCCCCATGAAGTACCCATAGGGTGGATTTACGTACGTTGAGGTAGAGACCCGACACCTCCCCAAATAGTTGCATGACCTCCAGGACACGTGGGCCGGAGTGCTGTAAATCGGTGAGGAAAAAGAGGACATCGTCCGCGTATAGTGCAATTTTATCCGATAGTGTGGTATTCCATTCAAAGCCCCGTATCAACGCATCACTGCGAACTCTGGCAGCCAGGGGTTCCATTGCTAAGGCAAAAAGATAGGGGGAAAGAGGGCACCCCTGCCTAGTCCCCCGGCCAATGCGGAACGTCTCTGACACCGCCCCGGCTACTCGCACTGATGCCGTGATGTCTGTATAAAGTAGTTTGACATAGGACCGAAAAACCGGGCCCAGGTTGAGCCACGACAGCAGTGTAAATAGGTACGACCAGCTGACCGAATCAAAGGCCTTGTTGATATCGGCCAATAGCATTGCCGCCTGGTTCCCCAAGGCTCCAACAGCGTCTAGCGCCGCCTGTGCCCGTCTAATATTGTGTCTTGTTGCCCTGTGGGGCATGAAGCCTGCCTGGTCCGAATGGACTAGATCCGTAATATACGGAGCCAGGAGGTTCGCTAGGGCCTTGGCCAATATTTTGGCCTCTATGTTGATTAGGGAAATAGGCCTGTACGAGTCGTGGCTGCCCGGGGGTCTACCAGGCTTCTGAAATACGACTATTTCGGCATGGCGCCAATCGGGGGGCAACGCGCCCCGCGTCCTCGCCACCTCAAGAACTCGGCGATAGTGTGGCCCTAGCTGTACGTGGAATTTCTTAAAAAATTCACACGGGTAGCCATTAGGGCCAGGAGCCTTACCCGCATTGAGCTGCCCCAGAGCGTCTCCCAGCTCTTCCGCTGTGAGGGGTGCATCCAAGATCACCTTGGTCTCGTCAGATACCCGTACGGGCGGTAAGTCCGCGAAAAACCGGTCCAAGTCGCCCTCAGGCACTCGGTCACATGAGGCGTATTGGGCTTCGAAGTATGAGGCAAAGCTCGCTGCCAACTCGTTAGGGTCAGTCAGGACCTCCCCATTACCGTCTATAATGCCCGGCAGCACGAGGGGTTGAAAGTTGTGTTGGCACAAGCGATGGAGCATGGAGCACGACTTGTCCCCCCACTGATACACTCTACTTCTTGTGGCCAGCCACGCCTGTCTGGCTTCATCCATCAAGAGGGACGCGTATGTTTGCTGTGCTTGTAAGAGCAGCCTGAGCCCAATCTCATCTCCACCCTCGCGGCGGTCCTGTTCCAGGGTCGCCACTCGCTCAGCCGCCACCGCAGTTTGTTCCCGGCGCCGCCTACGGGCCTCCGAGCACCACGCGATATCTACCCCACGCACGGTAGGTTTCATCGCCTCCCATACCACCTCCACGTCCGCCCCTTCTGTCAGGTTCTCCCGCCAGTAGTGATCTATGGTTTCTCGCAAATGTTTAGTATAGGCTGGCTGTAGCAGATGCCACGAGGACATCCTCCACCTGAATGGTTGCCGTTTCCGCAGGAGGTCTACATTAACTGAAACTGGGGAATGGTCGGATAGGCCTCTCGGCATGATGTCCGCGCTCTTCACCCTACTTAGGCATTCACGAGGTAAAAACACATAGTCTATGCGCGAGAATGATCCATGCACCGCCGATAAGTAGGTATATTCACGGGTCGCCGGGTGCATATGACGCCAAGCATCCACCCAGCCCAGCCCCTCACTCATTGCATGCAGTCTAGTGGGTGGAGGGGAAGGAGAAGGAGTTTCAGCCGTCTCCAGGCGCCTCCGGCGATCCATACATACATCCATTACGTCATTCCAATCTCCCCCAATTACAGCCACCGACTCGGATATATCGTCCCACACAGAGAACAACCTCTCAGCCAGGGCCCATTGCAGGGGGGGGGCATACACACTCCCAAACACTATAGGTTCCGTGCCCACCTTGCCTTTCACAAACACGTAGCGACCTTGTGGATCTATCCATTGTATCTCATGGACATATGCTATTCTACGGTGTATCAATATGGCCACCCCCCTGGATCCCCGGGTAAACCCTGCATGGAAAACTTGTTGGTAACCAAACCTCTGCAGGCCCAGTGCCTTTGTGCCCATCATATGAGTTTCTTGGAGCAATAACACATCTGCCGCTGCTCTCTTGCCCCATCGCAAAACTGCCCCACGCTTGATTTTGTCTAGTAACCCCCTGACATTCCACGTAACCACTCGCATAGAGTCCTCTGGAGTCCGATGAGTCGAATCAGCCATAGTCCTTCGGAGTCCACCACAGAAGCCCCCCACTCCAGCACCACCCACCACGCGCCACACGAATCAGCATTACGACACACACATGCACTGTACTATCTACCCCAAAGAACATCACCAACCCCCTGACCCCACAGTCTCCAACAGTCCCAGACCCCAACTCAGCAGCCACAACCCTAACCGCCCGTCTCCCACCACCCCCCACCCTATACCTCAATGAACTATGAAGTATCTGTCGCGGTATGAGTAGTCCCGAGACCGAAACAGCGGGCTCAGGCCCACTCATACCAATGGATCCCAACATCCCAAAGAGGAACAGTGAACTCGCCCCCTCCCCTCAGCGTCCCTCTCACAACGGGAGAGTGGCAGCCACCATTATGCAGTCCCCGAACCCCCCCCCACAGCCTTATCTACCCTCAGTAGACATTAGCAGTACTGTTACAAGGCCGCGATACAGCCAGCAATCCAGCGGACCTCAGGCGACAGGTGCGTCCATCTGGGATTCGCAGCATTAGTAGCAGAATAGGGAGCCAAGGCCCCGAAGACTTCAATGATCAGTGCTAGATTGTTCGGATTCTTCTGTTCTAGCAGTGTGTTGCGTGTCATCGGCCGAGGCCGCTCGCTTGCGTGACTTGGAGCGTTTGGTTCGTCCATGTCGAGATGATCGGTCTCGCTGTGGCCGAGGCGAGCCCTCAGGGGAGCCCGGATTGAGCCCTGGTTGCGGATTCGGTCTGACCTGTACCGTTTCATCGGTCCATCTGAACAGGTCTTCCGGCGTATCAAAGAATAGTGTCCGTGATTTGAAGATCACTCTCAAGCGCGCCGGATACAGCAGGGAATACTGTAGCTTAAGGCCCCTCAACTTCGCCTTGGCTGCCATGAAGGAGTGGCGCTGTTGTTGGACGAGTTTGGTGTAGTCAGGGAAGATCAAGATCTTCTGATTTTCACATAAGAGGGTTTCTTTATTTCTAGCTTCTCTCAAGATGGCGTCCCTGTCGTGGTAGTTCAGCAGTCGTGCGATCACCGCCCTAGGTCGCTCACCCTCGGGTGGTTTCTGTGTCAGGGCACGGTGCGCCCTTTCAATAATGAAGCATGTAGACAGCGTCCCCGGGGGCATCCATGATTCTAGCCACTGTGTAAGGAACAGTTCCATGCCACCCTTCCCACAGCTCTCTGGAAATCCAAGGAAGCGGAGGTTGTTGCGGCGCGCTCGCCCTTCTGCATCTTCCACACGGAGCGCCGTAATCCGCTGCGCAGTTTCCATCGCCGCCATCCTCTTTTTAAGGTTATTCACGTCGTCCTCCACCACTGACACCCTGGATTCTGCCTCCGTGATCCGCGCCACTGCGTTCCTCAGGTCCTGGCGCAGTAATGTCACATCCGCGCCGACGGCCCCTATCTTGGCGTCCAGCATGTCTCGTGACTGGGTTATGGCCGCCATAAGGGCCGCGTTATCCGGCCCCCCTCCAGGCGGGCCACCCCCCGACGGCCCGGGACCCCCATTAGGCCCGGTGAATTTATCGATGGTGACTTGCTTAGTGGAGCTGTTACCCCCCCTGGTCATGATGGCAGAGGTATTAGGGCCACTTGACTGCTGCTGGCCCTTGGGGAATCTTAGATAGGGCACTCCGGGTCGGCTTATTGGTGGATATAGCGCCGTGTGGACCTCAGTCACTGCCCCCACACCAGCCGTCAATGAGCGTGGCTCGCCGTGGTATTGCTCGTCCAGTCTAATCGTGGACCCACTGCGCCACGCGCCACAGCGATGTTGTCCCTTCTGGTCCGTGGGCCCGGGGGGGGGGGGGAAGGTGGGGGCCCCCACTACTCACAGTTGCCACCGGAATGCTGCGTATTCACCTCGGCCGCCGATGAGGCTCTCCAGGGCGTCCGTCTCCCCTCTATGCTGCCGGCCTCTGACTCCAGGCCGCGAAAATCGAGGTCCCGGCTGCGCCCGGGCCACCAGGCCGCCTCTGCCGCTCCGGTCTGTTTGCCGCGTCCACACTGCCCTCAGGCTCAGCTAGGCCTCGGAAGGACGATTTGCCAGCAGTCCCTCCGCCCCAGGGCAGGCGGGGTGCCGTCGCCGTCTCCCGGCCGCAACCCGCTCCTCGGTTGCTCCAAAATCGAGGCCCCGGCTGCTCTGCAGTCCACCAGGCCGCACCTCGCACCCTGCCGCCCAGCTCCGCTCGGAAGCGCAGGATCGCCACCGAGCACACCGGACAGTCACTGGCACCTCCGGTAATCTTTGCCCCGTTTTGGCTGTGGGACAGGGGCTCGGGGACCAGGATAAATCGTCGGATCAATGGCGGGCCGGCGGGAGCTCTATCATGCTGCAACCGCCATCGCCGCTTGCGTAGCCACGCCCCTATGTTATTGTTTTATGTTAGTAAATGTATTTGTAATTTAGATATATTTTATTAATTTATAAATTAGTAAAATAATTATTACAACTTATTGTTCAGTACATATATATTATATATTTACTGTATATATTTAATTAGTGTATTATTATTATATATGTATTATTTATTAACTTTAAACATTATTAGATATTTTTAACTATGTAGATTTTATTTATTAGTGTTATTTACTTTATTTTACATTTATATTTTAAAAGAAAAAAAAAACGATATTTTTAACATCGATATTTTTAACATCTATATTATTTTTTCGATATTTTTGTACTTACCATGTTGTAAATAGGATGTCGATATTCTTGCCCTCGATATTTTTGACTCGATATTCCTGTAGGTCGATATTTTGTAGGTCGATATTTTGTCAGTGATCCTCTTCCAACTCCAACCCCCACACCCTTTCCTCTCCAGCTAACACTATTCGTTGCACTATACCAACCATCTCCCTCACCCGCACCAAACTTCGACCATCTCCAATTCAGTCACTCATTCTCAGGAACATTATCCCATCACCCCCAAAAGCCCTGACACCCCTTCACCAAAACAGTCATTTCAGAGGCTCGATGTCTGCTACACAACTGTTGATCCCCCAACAAACACAAGCTAGAAATTTCAGACATCATTAATCTTTGCAGCCTGGATATACCTTTCCTCACTGAGTCCTGGCTCAATGACACTTCTTTCGATCTTCTGATCCCCACTAACTTATCCATTCTCAGGAACGTTAGAGAAGATAAAGTCGGGGGATGTGTGGCAGTTATCCTCAGGAACTCCCTTCATCTCAAAGCTTTGCTCAGTAGCTCTTTCCGTTCCTTCGAATGCCTTTCTCTGGAGTTTCAAACACAGCAAAACTCCCCTGTCAGGTTCCATACCATCTATCACCCGCCTGATGACAGCTCTGCCTTCACAGAGGAATTCACTGACTTTGCGAGCTACCAATACTCGCAAAGCGGCAGATTTTTATTGGTGACTTTAACCTTCACTGGGGCAATCTGGAAGATACAGCGGCCAACAGGCTTGCCACTTTCCTCCTAGAAAATGATCTTGTTCAACATAACACACAACCAACACACTCTAAGGGCTCCATTCTTGACCTTGGTTTCTCCAAAGTAGATATGCTAACTGCTATTGATTCTATACCAGTAGACTGGTCTGACCACTTCCTCATCCCCTTATATCTCTGCACCTATCTTATTCTGTTACTTTTGGGCAACCTAAAAGAACTACTACCTTTTTGCTCAACATTAAAAAAATCGACCTGGACATTTTATGCAACACAGCTTTGAGCTCTTTTCCAATCTTGCACCCCTTCTCTGATGTCAACTACCTGACCACCCAATGTCTCACCAGTCTATCAGCTGTAAGTGATAATGTTGATCCACTCCATAGTAAAAAGAAAAGACCTACTCCTTCTGCTCTGTGGTTCAATAATAAATCCCAAAGAAAACACTTGAGGAACCTTGAGAAATTATGGAGACATTCTCCTTCAACTATAAATGTGTCCAATCTCCGCCTCGCAAGATCCTGTTACCACAAACACAACTTCCATGAAAAAGCGATGCACTTCAGAACCCTCCTAGATTCTGCCAAAAATAGACTTAAAAAGTTATTCGACCTTATCAAAGGCACCAACATCTCTCCCTCTCCCACCATATTTGACAACCCCCGAAGAGAGCAGCAGGATTTGCAATATTCTTTGATGAAAAAGTAAAATCACTTGTGGATCAGGTTACCCATCCTACACCCCCTGAGGACCACAAATCCTGAGTCATGTGGCAGAACTTTGACTTCATCACTGAAACGGCCCTCCTTGAAAGCATTCTAGAAACTAAGGGCCAGATGTATCAAAGGGTTTTTCCCATTCTGTGTCTATGGGGAAATGTGTTGATACATATGGCCCTTAACACTCTAACCGTTCCATCGACCCCATCCCCAGTGACATTGCCATTGACTTTTACACCCACACACTCCCCTACTGGACCCATCTGACAAACCTCTTCCTCAACCAAGGCTCCCTTCCTGCTACACTTAAAACAGGACAGGGTACCCCACTTCTTAAGAAACCTTCGGCTGATGCAAAAGATCTCAACAACTTTCGCCCTATCACCAACCTTCCTTTTCTTGCTAAAACCTCAGAATGTTGTGTGGCAAAGGAACTTTCCAAACATATCAAGGTCAACTCCCTCTTTGACGAAATCCAATCTGGTTTTACCCATGGTTGCAGTACCGAAACAGCCCCACTTCAAGTGATCGATGATGCCCTGTGAGTACTTGACTCTGGTGAATCTTGTCTCCTGATCCTTCTTGACCTATCCCCAGCCTTTGACACTGTTAATCACAACACTCTTTTGAACACTTTAAAGCTAAGAATGGGTTTTGAAGGCACAATGCTCAATTGGTTCTAATCATTCCTCGCGGGCAGATCCCAGATGATCAAAATAGCTCATTGTCTCTCCACTTCAATGGCTGTTGGATAAGGTGTCCCTCAAGGCTCGATCCTCGCTCCCACTCTGTTCAACCTCTACATTGAACCGCTGGGTAATCTCCTAAAAAAAATACGGGATTTAATATCACCTATATACAGGTGACACCAAAATCTACCTAAAGGTTTCTTCCACTCATGACATTTCAATCCTCATAATCCACACTCAACTCCATCCACCACTGGCTGTCTATTCATCAACTAATACTGAATCCTTCCAAACAGAATTCCTTCTCTTTTCAACCTCACTATCTCATCCTCCTATCCAATCTTGGATGAATAATCTGAACATTCTCAACAAAAAGCCTATTATTGTTGACAGTGCCAAATCTCTAGGCGTCATCCTAGATAAAAGGCTCACCTTACAGTCCCATATCAATTCCATCACCAAGACTGCACGTTACCAACTGCGCCTTCTCTAGGGGGTTCAGCGCTTCTTTCCTGAACAAGACCAAAAAACCTTGGCCCAATCATTGGTTCTTTTCAGATTGGACTACTACAACTCTCTCCTTGCTGGCCTCCCCAAATCCCACCTTTCCCCTCTAAAATCCAGCCTCCACTCAGCAGCTCGCCTCGTACATGTGGCTAAAAGAAATGATCAAATCTCACCCATACTGTTGTCTGTTCGCGGGCTTCCTATTGAAGCAAGGCCAATTTACAAGACTGACTGTATCACCCACAAAGCTCTGCAAACCTCCACCCCACACTATCTGGCTAATAAACTCAAAATCTCAGGAGGCTCTAGACCTTCACGCAATGCGTAAAACTTACTGCTCGAACCTCGTACCTTCAAAAGGGAAAGATTTATGGCTCAATTCTTCTCTATACGTATAAGGCCAAGGAAAACCCTGGACTACCAGATGCACAGATTGTGGGCTATATGCCTTTTCAAAAGTTACCTTCTAACATAATCATATGAGTTGGGTGTGTAATCACATTTCCTTTAATACACAAAGTTATACATACTAATGGAAAAACGTAATCAAAAAATTACTTGAAATGCATTACTTTTTACAATCAAGCACTGGTTTTACATATAAACTGAAAAACGTTCTTAGAACAAATTCAACAAATGACATTGTTTTTCAAATTGCATTAATAAGCAAACAAGAAATTATTAAACTTATGTGCGTTTGTCCCAATGCATTTCGGGTTGAAATGGAACCCTTCTTCAGGTGATACACAATTCAGGAATATATAATAAGAGTCTTGAGATGATGAGATTCTGATTCGAAGTCTCTACTGGACCTAGAAAACAGCAATACATGGATATGTATCCAACACTTACATTTCTTACATACAGCTCCAGAAGAAGAAATAAGGCTAGGGAGCTACAAGAGTAATAGCCTTCACATGTGTGCAACAAAAAGTGAATTCAAATGTGGAGTAATGCTAACAATAAAACCGGAAACCCTACACAAAAAGAGAAGTGAAAAAGAATAAAAACCTCTGCCAGGATGCGGGTGGTCAAAAGTTCTAAAAACGTGGAAAGATGTGCCACTCACCCTGTGCACAAAAACATTGCCATGTATGTGGATGATTACTCACAGTGCCTAACAAACGCTGTTAGCGTTGTTCATCGGACCTTTCCTCGAGGTACTAACTTCCCACACTGTATCCGAAATTCCTGTTAAGAATGACATTAAGTATAAGGACCTCGAGTGGCAGGAACTCTGTGCATGATTGCCATATACACTACGCAACGCTTACCAGCTCAAGCACCTTTTCCTCACGCTTCCAACGCCCAGTACGACGGGGAGCCTGTGGATAAATGCAAGGACCTTAGATTAACTACTCTAGCGTTGGCGTTGGATCGTTGTAACCAAACTACAACACACTACCGGTTACCTACTTGAATATCCTGCAGTCGGACGCCACCTCAATCACAAACACTCTCTCCGCGAGTCCGCCCAGCCGGTCACGTGGTGCGGAACTCGCCGGGACTTTTAAAACTCCTAATGAATATCGAAAACAGACTCAGCTTCGTATTTCAATAACTCTACCAAGAAACACTACGGAAAATATTAGTAAAAGTATAATTCAAACTCAACCACCGAGTTCGCCCATTCAAATAAATCTTAATCGCAATAAAAATAAATATAAAAATAGTGCAAATGATTGCACTTTCGTGCTTTTGCTTTCAAAATTCTCTGTTGATACTCATATTCCAGTCTTCGTATCTCCAAGAAATGTCTATCCAAAACACAAAAGAATCCCTGTTCATGTATCATTAAGTGAATATTATGCTAATTTCAAAAAAATTTGAAAAAGTGCTAAATCATCATTTGATTAGTGACAGACGCGCTCATGTGAAGGAAATTCCAGTGTGCCCCTGTACAGTCTATATTGTCATGATTCCTCTTTATAAAAAACATAGTAACTCACAATGATCATTGAGACCTCCTGGAATGACTGTTCCCAAAGTCTTAATCCAGACTGTCTCTCTTCTTGCTAAAATAGTTTGGGTATCCAACCCTGGGATTGCTACAATACGATCCAAGACTGTATATCTTAATTGGGGAATGGTATGTTTCGCTTCTACCCAATGTCTAGCCAGTGTAGAGTGAATATTTTGATTTCTAATGCGGCTTTTATGCTCCACTATGCGCGTTTTGATCTTTCTACTGGTTCGAACCACATACACAAGTCCACAAGGACATTTAATTGCGTATATCACTCCCTCTGTGGTGCAGTCTGCATTATGCCTGAGTTTAATGCTTTGCCCTGTGTGAGGGTGCATGAAATGATTTCCTGTGATAAGATTACCACATTGTCCGCAATTGTAACACTTCATCATGCCTCTTTCTCTGACCGTGTTAGTTTGTTTCGTGGGTTTTAGCCATTCTCGTAAGTTTTTAGCCCTGGTATGCGCAAACAGTGGGGTGCCATGAAACACTTCTGTGAAATCTGGTTTGTTTTCGATGATTTCCCATCGGTTCCTAATGATGGTTTTGATCTGAGATATCTGAGTCGAGTTTTTGATGACAAAAACTTCTCTTTTTTGTGGCATCTTCACTCTCGGTATCAAGAGTTCATCTCGTGTTTTTTGAGAAATTGTTTGAACTGCCGTTTTCAAAATGTCTTCTGAATAGCCACGGTCTTCGTACAGTTTTACTTGTTTGTCTATCTCCTCTTTGCATCGCGCGTCGTTCGACGTGATTCTTCTAATACGCATCATCTGCGATATGGGAAGATGCTTCTTCAGGCTATATGGATGTGCACTTCCAAACAGAAGGGCATTGTTCACACAGTGGGTTTTCTATATACAGATCTCTCCAGGCCATTGTTCATTTTCCTTATTTTGCTGTCCAAAAAATGTGTCTTGTCTTTGCTTATGTCATACGTAAATTGTATCCTTGGGTTCACAGTATTCAGTGCCAGTATACACTCCTCCAATAGGTCTCTGGTACCCGTCCAGAGAACTAAAATGTCATCTATGTATCGAATGAAAAGACCTGAATGAGCTTGCCACACAGGGTTTGATAGCACAAATCGATCCTCAAAATAAGACATATACGTGTTTGCGTAGGATGGCGCTCCCGGAAATCCCATTGCGGTACCAGTCCGTTGAATGTAGATCTTGTCCTGCCAAGAGAAATAACTATGAAACAATGCGAAATGCAGTAGTTCCAATAGAAAGATGCCTTTTTTTTTCAATCTCAGAATTTAGCAGTCGCCATTCAACTGCCTCCATTCCTTCATCATGTGCAATGGATGTGTATAGGGCAACCACATCAATAGTGCAAAGCCAAATGTCTTGTAAGAAAAGATGACGTAGTTTCTCCAACTTATTCAAACAGTCTGTCGTATCTTTCACATACGTAATCCAGGATTGTACTAGCGGTTGCAGGTAAAAGTGTAGGTAATGCCCCAATGGTTCTTGTATTGATCCGCAGCCAGCCACTATCGGTCTAAACGGTGGTAGGGTCCTGTGCTTATGTACCTTTGGTAACATGTACAAGGTCGGCACCTTGGGTGTGGGACTGTACAAGAATTTTCTTGTGTTCTCATCAATAACACCAGAGTCAACTGCATTTTGTAACAAGATACCCAAAGTCGCCAGTAATTCTCTCGTTGGATCTCGTTCCATTTGAATATAGGTATCCAAATCTTGTACATGTGCATTTACACTTTGAATGTAATAGTCTGTATCAAGCACTACTAGAGCGCCTCCCTTGTCAGCCGGGTGAAAAGTGATTGTTGGATCTTGCCTCAATTTGTTTAAAATGCGTCGTTCTTTCGCAGTTAGGTTGGTGTGTTGCAAAGTCCCATACTTTATGTTCTCCAAGTCTTTTTTAACCAACGTCTCAAAAGTGTCAATACTTTTGTGCGAAATTGGTGACATAAATTTACTATGTCCTTGTGGACTTGTGTATGTGGGTCGAACCAGTAGAAAGATCAAAACGCGCATAGTGGAGCATAAAAGCCGCATTAGAAATCAAAATATTCACTCTACACTGGCTAGACATTGGGTAGAAGCGAAACATACCATTCCCCAATTAAGATATACAGTCTTGGAACGTATTGCAGCAATCCCAGGGTTGGATACCCAAACTATTTTAGCAAGGAGAGAAACAGTCTGGATTAAGACTTTGTCAACAGTCATTCCAGGAGGTCTCAATGATCATTATGAATTACTATGTTTTTTATAAAGAGGAATCATAACAATATAGGCTGTACGGGGGCACACTGGAATTTCCTTCACATGAGCGTGTCTGTCACTAATCACATGATGATTTAGCACTTTTTCACATTTTTTTGAAATTAGCATGATATTCACTTAATGATACATAAACAGGGCTTCTTTTGTGTTTGGATAGACATTTCTTGGAGATACGAAGACTGGAATATGAGTATCAACAGAGAATTTTGAAAGCAAAAGCACGAAAGTGCAATCATTTGCACTATTTTTATATTTATTTTTATTACGATTAAGATTTATTTGAATGGGCGAACTCGGTGGTTGAGTTTGAATTATACTTTTACTACTATTTCCCATAGTGTTTCTTGGTAGAGTTATAGAAATAGGAAGCTGAGTCTGTTTTCGATCTTCATTAGGAGTTTTAAAAGTCCCAGCGAGTTCCGCACCACGTGACCGGCTGGGCGGACTCGCGGAGAGAGTGTTTGTGATTGAGGTGGCGTCCGACTGCAGGATATTCAAGTAGGTAACCAGTAGCGTGTTGTAGTTTGGTTACAACGATCCAACGCCAACGCTAGAGTAGTTAATCTAAGGTCCTTGCATTTATCCACAGGCTCCCCGTCGTACTGGGCGTTGGAAGCGTGAGGAAAAGGTGCTTGAGCTGGTAAGCGTTGCGTAGTGTATATGGCAATCATGCACAGAGTTCCTGCCACTCGAGGTCCTTATACTTAATGTCATTCTTAACAGGAATTTCAGATACAGTGTGGGAAGTTAGTACCTCGAGGAAAGGTCCGAGGTGAACAACGCTAACCGCGTTTGCTAGGCACTGTGAGTAATAATCCACGTACTTGGCAATGTTTTTGTGCACAGGGTGAGTGGCACATCTTTCCACGTTTTTAGAACTTTTCACCACCCGCATCCTGGCAGAGGTTTTTATTCTTTTTCACTTCTCTTTTTGTGTAGGGTTTCCGGTTTTATTGTTAGCATTACTCCACATTTGAATTCTTTTTTTGTTGCACACATGTGAAGGCTATTCCTCTTGTAGCTCCCTAGCCTTATTTCTTCTTCTGGAGCTGTATGTAAGAAATGTAAGTGTTGGATACATATCCATGTGTTGCTGTTTTCTAGGTCCCGTAGAGACTTCGAATCAGAATCTCATCATCTCAAGACTCTTATTATATATTCCTGAATTGTGCATCCCCTGAAGAAGGGTTCAGTTTGAACCCGAAATGCATTGGGACAAACGCACATAAGTTTAATAATTTCTTGTTTGCTTATTAATGCAATTTGAAAAATAATGTCATTTGTTGAATTTGTTCTAAGAACGTTTTTCAGTTTATATGTAAAACCAGTGCTTGATTGTAAAAAGTAATGCATTTCAAGTATTCAAGTAATTTTTTGATTACGTTTTTCCATTAGTATGTATAACTTTGTGTATTAAAGGAAATGTGATTACACACCCAACTCATATGATTACGTTAGAAGGTAACTTTTGAAAAGGCATATAGCCCACAAGCTGTGCATCTGGTAGTCCAGGGTTTTCCTTAGCCTTATACGTATACTTCTAGCACTTGGTAGGGAGGGGGCACTATCCCTTACATCCAGAAGCACGCTAAGATTGACAACCGAGTAACAATATAGGATTATTGGCAAATAACAAGGTGTGCAGATCCACTCTCTTGAATTCATAGTCATACCCATAGTGCCCAACTGTGTATCAGCACCCACAGAATTAACATGTCTTGGCAGGATATTGCAAACTCAACTACAAACCAGGCAGACACAAAGGTTTATTCTACTGAAGAAGCTGAAACTATATATGCTTTAGTTAAAGAAGTTAGGGAATATGGAACAGCTACGGGTTCCACGACACAGCAACTAAGACAGCTAGAATCCTTAATGAGAAAGGAGGTAAATCAACGCTTACACGCTACAACCTTGATAGAATACCGATGCTCTTCAAATTCAACAAGTCTTTTATGGCACGTTGGAACGCCATTCTGAACAAATGTTCTCTGGATCTCATTTTACTTATCATTGTGGAAATCTCAACACTGTTGGGTGAACTCACCTTTGACATCAATAAATTGAAAGATGAAATCAGTCAACGTATGGAACAAGAAAATTGGAGCCAAGTATTAGAGAAAATCAACAAGGATCTTGACATGCATGCTAAAGAAGTTCATGAAAGAAAAACCCGCAAATTTCGTCGCGATACAATAGATTATAAATTGGACGAAGTGTACACACGGGCGGAAAAATACGCGCAAAGGAGGGTCTTTAAGAAACCCGGAGCTACGTCATCCGAAGAGGGTATCGTCACGGACCAGGATCTTTCTATACAGAGGCCTCCAGCCTCCTTGGCACACACTGCTGCGGTAACAACTGAAGCAACTGCGACTGCTACAACAAGTAATGTGTCTTTTTTAGTGGAAGGTTCTATGACCAAAATTCCACCGGACAAGGCTCCCACAAACCCCGAAGAAACATCCGGCGTGGACAAACCAAAAGTCACCAAGGAACAAGGACGATCACAGAGGCAAGTGAAGAAGGGAGCTCCTTTGTGATCAACATCTCTACGAGACACTTGAATGCAGAGGAAATGCGGATACTTAACAAAGGCATATCGTTTGTTCCATCTTACACATCGAATGCACTTGAAACGGAAATAGCTCTCTTTAAATTTATAAGGAAGCTAAGACTGAGGTGGTTTTTTTCCATCAATCCCACCGTAGATGAGTTGACACCAGAAGAACGGAGATTCAGACCAAAGAGTAAATTTATGTCACCAATTTCGCACAAAAGTATTGACACTTTTGAGACGTTGGTTAAAAAAGACTTGGAGAACATAAAGTATGGGACTTTGCAACACACCAACCTAACTGTGAAAGAATGACGCATTTTCAACAAATTGAGGCAAGATCCGACAATCACTTTTCACCCGGCTGACAAGGGAGGCGCTCTAGTAGTGCTTGATACAGACTATTACATTCAAAGTGTAAATGCACATGTACAAGATTTGGATACCTATATTCAAATGGAACAAGATCCAACGAGAGAATTACTGGAGACTTTGGGTATCTTGTTACAAAATGCCGTTGACTCTGGTGTTATTGATGAGAACACGGGAAAATTCTTGTACAATCCCACACCCAAGGTGCCGACCTTGTACAGGTTACCAAAGGTACGTAAGCACAGGACCCTACCACCGTTTAGACCGATAGTGGCTGGCTGCGGATCAATACAAGAACCATTGGGGCATTACCTAGACTTTTACCTGCAACCGCTAGTACAATCCTGGATTACGTATGTGAAAGATACGACAGACTGTTTGAATAAGTTGGAGAAACTAAGTCATCTTTTCTTACAAGACATTTGGCTTTGCACTATTGATGTGGTTGCCCTATACACATCCATTGCACAGGATGAAGGAATGGAGGCAGTTGAATGACGACTGCTAAATTCTGAGATTGAACAAAAAAAGGCATCTTTCTATTGGAACTACTGCATTTCGCATTGTTTCATAGTTATTTCTCTTGGCAGGACAAGATCTACATTCAACGGACTGGTACCGCAATGGGATTTCCGGGAGCGCCATCCTACGCAAACACGTATATGTCTTATTTTGAGGATCGATTTGTGCTATCAAACCCTGTATGGCAAGCTCATTCAGGTCTTTTCATTCGATACATAGATGACATTTTAGTTCTCTGGACGGGTACCAGAGAGCTATTGGAGGAGAGTATACTGGCACTGAATACTGTGAACCCAAGGATACAATTTACGTATGACATAAGCAAAGACAAGATACATTTTTTGGACATCGAAATAAGGAAAATGAACAATGGCCTGGAGAGATCTGTATATAGAAAACCCACCGATGTGAACAATGCCCTTCTGTTTGGAAGTGCACATCCATATAGCCTGAAGAAGCATCTTCCCATATCGCAGATGATGCGTATTAGAAGAATCACGTCGAACGACGCACGATGCAAAGAGGAGATAGACAAACAAGTAAAACTGTACGAAGACCGTGACTATTCAGAAGACATTTTGAAAACGGCAGTTAAAACAATTTCTCAAAAAACACGAGATGAACTCTTGATACCGAGAGTGAAGATGCCACAAAAAAGAGAAGTTTTTGTCATCAAAAACTCGACTCAGACATCTCAGATCAAAACCATCATTAGGAACCGATGGGAAATCATCGAAAACGAACCAGATTTCACAGAAGTGTTTCATGGCACCCCACTGTTTGCGCATACCAGGGCTAAAAACTTACGAGAATGGCTAAAACCCATGAAACAAACTAACAGAGTCAGAGAAAGAGGCATGATGAAGTGTTACAATTGCGGACAATGTGGTAATGTTATCACAGGAAATCAATTCATGCACCCTCACACAGGGCAAAGCATTAAACTCAGGCATAATGCAGACTGCACCACAGAGGGAGTGATATACGCAATTAAATGTCCTTGTGGACTTGTGTATGTGGGTCGAACCAGTAGAAAGATCAAAACGCGCATAGTGGAGCATAAAAGCCGCATTAGAAATCAAAATATTCACTCTACACTGGCTAGACATTGGGTAGAAGCGAAACATACCATTCCCCAATTAAGATATACAGTCTTGGAACGTATTGTAGCAATCCCAGGGTTGGATACCCAAACTATTTTAGCAAGGAGAGAAACAGTCTGGATTAAGACTCTGGGAACAGTCATTCCAGGAGGTCTCAATGATCATTATGAGTTACTATGTTTTTTATAAAGAGGAATCATGACAATATAGACTGTACGGGGGCACACTGGAATTTCCTTCACATGAGCGCATCTGTCACTAATCACATGATGATTTAGCACTTTTTCACATTTTTGGGAAATTAGCATGATATTCACTTAATGATACATGAACAGGGATTCTTTTGTGTTTTGGATAGACATTTCTTGGAGATACTGAAGGAATGGGTTTTTCTAAGACCCAGCGGTGCCAGGGATAACACCTAAAACCTTTGTGGGTAACCTGTTCCGGCGTACAAATGACAGAGTCACGGGACACTTCCTTCGGCGTCAAAGATTCGAGGTTTATTACTGCAGGGAACAGAGAAGTCACAGGAAGAACAACATGTGTAGGTTCGAGGAGTCTGATTCAACTTGACTCTGTGGATCGCTCCTTTTATACAGTTTTCGTGCATAGGATATCATAGTACACAAAGGTTTACAACTCGGTTCCCATCGTAAAGACCATAAGGGGTTGCTTTCAAGTATTCAAGGCCCGGGACATAAGTACAGAAACGTTTGGTGGTTCCCAAATGGAAAAGCCCATCTTCCCACCATTAGTACATTCCAATCAGCAGTAAACAAATCGAGGAAGGGACAGAAACAGGTGCAGAGGAAGACAGAAACAGTGGGGAAATCGAAAAGGGTGTAAAAGGGGTGGTATCGGGAAACACGAGCTGCAGGCATCAAAGAGGACGTGCTTAATGAATGCACAACTAAAACAATAGACCGGCACGGCAAGATGAGCCTCGAGCGGGGCCATCTGCCTTACAGTGCCGTCCCCCTCATCATAAAGACACTTTCAAAGGAAATGTGTCTTCCGCAAGAGTTTGGGAATCCCAGGGTCGCGAAGCGGACAGCGTCCGTTCGCTGGCTACTTGAGGGCAAGAGACAAAAATGAATGCCGCATCTAAGATGGAACCTGTGGGCTCAGATGTAGAAACCCACGAAACAAACAAACGGTTTAGGCTAGCACAGCGAAAACGCGTACACCCACTAAACTCGTCATTTGCGGTTCATAGATACCAGACTCGATCATATTCGTATGAGTCGAAAACACCACTTACGATCGTCACGGAACCTCAGACGCTCCTTTTGCCCTCATGTAGGCAAGCACTAGTCGGAATCATATTCGATATTCATCAGACCATCTAGATGCTGCTGCAACATAACTTTATCCATCAGAGTTCCTTTGGTAACAGGCGGCTGCCTTGTACACGTCGTAGCACAGAGGCCACATAAGGCAGGACCACACTGCATGCAAAGGCAACACATGAACAGGAATGCCACAACAGCCCCGATGATCATCAGAATTTTCCAACCCCAAGTCGACATCAGGCCCCAAAACCACCCAAGTAGCGTCCAATCCCCTACGTCCACGTGTATGAACTCGGAGATTTTATGCAACTTTCAGATGGCTTGATAGACAGTCGGAGCGTTATCTGGAATGAAAATACAGCAGCTCGAATGGATCACCTTACATACTCCACCTCGATCTGCTAAAACAACGTCTAAAACCATACGGTTTTGTAACGTCATAAGCCTATCCGCCTGAAGTTCTGCCGTAATGTTGCCAAGGGCACTGGCAGTGATATTAGCTGTCGATTCCACCACTCGGGTCAACTGTCTCCGGTTCCTACTATTGACCATAGGTCCCCAAAACGGAAAGAAACCCTTGAAAAAGTCTCCTGCCTCTTGACCGGCAGTGTCCTCTTCGCTAATCACGCCCCTCACAATTCGAGTCTTGTGGTAATCGGAGGCGACTGTAAAAGTCGGTGGCAATAAGTTTGCAATATAACATGTGCCCGCAAAGTCAGAGGGCAACCATGTATACGCACGATCATGACAAACAAAGTACGTACCCTTGGCAGTCAGAAACACAGGGGAAGAGAGCATCGGTAAAACATACGTCTCGGAGCAAGCACTCTCTCCAAGATGAGCTCTCGGGCGTCGGCCACGACCTTTTAGACAGAAATTACCAAGGTGAGGTACGATCCATATTGGAGACGAGCTTTTAAACTGTCTTTCACCCACGAGCGCACTATACTCAGCCTCACTCAGATCCCTATAGGCTCGCACCTCTTCTTCTGAGATGAGCGACGGCTCATAGATATCCCTATCTAAATCAGCGATCGCTATAGCCAAAGGCTTGTGGTACGGACCGGGACCAAAGTGCGGAGGACGTGGCTCTGGATTGGGGTAGGAATCTAGTGCACTTCGAAACATTGTTTGGAATGCTCGAGCTGAACCCTGGGAACTATAAGGAAGGACCAAGTACGGAATTCCCTTATCAGTGGTATGTGGCATTAACCCACACACCCAACAATTGGTAGTGTTAACCACCAACTGATGTTGATGAAGGAGCTCGATGAAGGAATTATTAATAAATTCCGCACGTCTGACCTGCTCGTGTTGGGGCAAGATGTGGAAGGAATGAGGAGAAACAGTGGATGTAGTTTTAGGTTCAGGAGAAGGGGTAGGTGAGGCAGAAGGCAAGAACGTCAATATCAGGTAATACACCCCACCCACCAATAGCGAAGAAACAGTTAAGAACAGAAGGAACACTTGAATCATGAAGCATTTTGAACGAGTAATTTGCTGCAACTTGAATCTTTGGGCCTGAGCTTTTTCCAAATCCAACAGCTTCGAGAACGGCATCCTCTAAAACCGTCCGCAACGTTTCTTGACGCACTTCATTCTGTGTAGCAATAGTCAATCCCCAGGAGTTCCCAGGAACCGACGGTCTCCGACCTAGTGTCAAGACCTACTAACCAGAAGGAAGTACGCGCACGGCCCTACGGTTTACCCGGATGTAAGGTATCTTAATTTACAAGTATATACAAAATCTCCTAGCTGTAGAAGCAAAAACACATATATGGAAAAAAAACTCAATATTACAAAAATCACAGTTATACGAGTGTTTAGACTGATTGGGGCAAAGGGGTAACGTGGATGTCAAGGGACAAAGCAAATATTTTATTAGTCTTTGGTATTGGATCGCAGAAAATATCGGCTTCTCCCAGGACGTGTCTGTTCATCAAACAATGGATCCGATGAGGGGACAGAGTTCTGCTGATCAGTCAATTGTTCAGATCTTGAGTTTTGTGATGACAAATGTTCAACAATGTCGTTCTGCTGCACTGAGGATTCTCCGACAGGCTGAGCGTTGCTAAAAGGAACGAAAGTCGGCAATGTTTCCGTTTCAGACGAGGCGATGCCCTTCCTCACCCACGAGTCTGCTGCTAAAGGTATAAGTATCTTTTTAGTATGGGTGGCATGCACCCAATTCTTGCGGCCTTCCAAACGAACAGCAGTCCTCGTGGCAAGGAGTACTTGGTAGGGTCCAGTAAAGCGGGGTTCAAAATTCTGCTTTCGTCCAAAGTTGCGTGTTACCACCCAATCTCCGGGCTGGAGCTGGTGGCCTGAACCCTCCGTCTGCGTCGGCAGTGCTTCAAAGACCTGTTGGTGAATTAACCTCAGTTTAGCAGTCAGATCATGAAGATAATCGATCAACATTGGGTACTCAAGATCAGAAAACACACTCGGTCTAGGGACCCCCCAAACATTCGCAGGACGGCCGAACACTATTTCGTAGGGACTGAGCCCTACTCGGGAGTGTACAGTCGCCCTTGTTGACAACAGGGCTAGAGGCAAAGCGTCAGGCCACGAAAGACCAGTCGTAGCCTGAATCTTCGCTAACTTTAACTTAAGGGTGCCATTATACCCTTCAACCAAACCTGCTGACTGGGGATGATTGGCGCTATGGAATTTTTGAGTAATTCCAAGGCCCTTACACACACTCTTCATCACACTCCCCACAAACTCACTTCCGTTATCAGACCATACAATCCGTGGCATTCCATACCGAGGAAAGTATTCCTTCAGTAGGATTTTCGCAGTGGACAGAGCAGTGTTATCTTTGAGAGGGTAGGCTTCAATCCATCGGGAGAATGCGCAAACCACAACTAAAACGTATTTAAGGTTATTGCATCGCTCCATATGGATGAAGTCTAGCTGAATCACCTCAAAGGGACATGAAGGGGGAGCAAAATGGCCAGGAGGTGTAGGGGTTCTCTTACCAGGATTGTACATCATACATATCATGCAATTCTTAACCAATCTCTCAGCACACTTAGTAATACCGTCATTCTTCCATACAGGGGACAACAATTTACAGATACCTTTCGCACTAATATGTGCTAAACCGTGTGCCATCGTCACGACAGCTAGCACATACGCATCCGGCAACATCCATCTCTTATGCTCCGACAGATCAATCCAGCAGCCATTCGCATCCAACTTTCCTGTACTCTCTTTCCACTTCGTCTTTTCAGTCTCAGTGGCCTCATTCTGTATCGCTTTCACACTCTCGATAGTATCTTCACACATACCAGTCTCTGTAGGCCACCTAACCGAACTCGTCACATACATCCTAGTGCTAAGATTCCGAGCAGTCTCCTTAGCAATTTCATCAGCGAACGCATTGCCACGACCAACATCATCCGTCACCTTACGATGTGCACTACATTTAATAATTGCCACCTGTTTGGGCAATGTAAGTGCATCCAAAAGATCATTCACAAGCTGTCCATGCTGAATCTTAGTGCCATGCGATGTCATAACACCTCTCTCTCTCCACAACCGTCCAAAACTATGTATGACGCCAAAAGCATATTGGCTATCGGTAAACACATTCACCCGTTTCCCTTTCGACAACACACACGCTCTAGTCAAGGCAATCAGCTCTGCCGCCTGGGCAGAATTCTGATTCAATCTCGCAGTTTCCACAACAGTATTCAAAGTCACCACAGCATACGCAGTCGTCACATCACCATTCAGCAATTTAAAACATGAACCATCCACATACAAAGTCCCATCGGGATCTTCCAAGGGAGTGTTTTTCAGGTCCACACGACCTTTTGTTTCCTCTTCCGTCCGTAAGTAGCAATCATGAGGTGCTACTTCATCCGATTCCATACTAATTGGCAACAAAGTCGCCGGGTTCAGGACATTACAACGCTTTATCTGAATATGACTTGCCAACAGCGTCAACTCGTACCCAGACAACCTTGCACTCGTCAAGTGTTGGGTTTTCGTACGATTCAAAAGAGTGTCAGCTGCGTGCGGAACCATCACCGTAAGCATATTATCCATGACCAATCCTGCAGATTGTCGGATGGACACCGCAGCTGCCGCTGTCGCTCTCAAACAACTCGGCAATGCTCTAGCTACCGGGTCCAAGGTCGAGGAAAAATATGCACATGGACGCTGCTTACCGCCAAAAGGTTGCGTCAAAACACTCAACGCACAACCCTCTCTCTCGTGAACGTATAATGTAAACGGCTTACTGTAGTCAGGAGTCCCTAACACAGGAGCCGAACACAACGCGTCACGCAATTCAGAAAAACTTTTCTGACATTCTTCCGTCCATGGCAAAGGAGTTGGAACATCCTTGCACGTAAGAGCCACCAATGGTTTCGCTAGCAATGAAACATTTGGAATCCATTGCCTGCAGTATGACGTGATACCTAAAAAGGCAGGCACATCTCTCTGAGTCGTTGGCACAGTCATTCGAGCAATCGCTGCAATTCTCTCTGGGGTCAACCTTCTTCCCTCCTTTGACAATAAGTGACCTAGATAGGTTACTTCTTGACAACAATATTGTAGTTTAGAAGGTGACACCTTATGATGTAAGTCACAGAGATGTTGCAACAACGACACTGTAGCTGTTTTGCAAATGTCCTGAGTGTCTGCAGCCACCAATAGGTCGTCGACGTATTGGATCAAGGCCGCACCAGCCGGCAACACAAACGCATCAAGTTGGCCCTTCAAGGCTTGACTGTATATCAATGGGCTCTCACAGTAGCCCTGAGGAGCACGTTTAAACCTAAAGCTGCGGCCACCAAGAGAGAAACCGAAAAGGTCTCTACTCTCCTCAGCGATCGGAATGCTGAAGAACGCATTCTTCAGGTCGATCACTGAGAACCAAGATGCAGAAGCTGGAATCAGAGTCAGTAGAGCCGTAATGTCAGGCACCACAGGAAACTGAGGAATCACAATTTTATTCACCTCCCGTAAATCGATAACAAAACGATAAACAGGAGGCTTCGATGGATCAGTACGCTTCAGAATGGGTAGTACAGGACTATTGCACACGTTTCCCCGAGTCTCCTCAATGACGTCTTTCTCGATCAAATCGTAGATTATTGCTAACAACGCTCGCTCACCATCAAGGGAGATACGATACTGGGGGATACGTGGCAGACGCACATTAGATTTTAAGTGAACAACATAAGGGGAGATATCAAGCAGTCCCAGGTCATTGGGACCGGTAGCCCACAAAGATGCAGGAAGCGAACTCAATTCCGGTGGAAACTTATCGAGAGACAAGTACATTGGAGAGATAACTCTCTCACCCAAAGTAAGCTTTACTCCCGCAGGAGAACAATACAAAGTCGCATACAGACGTTTTAGCAAATCCAGGCCCAAAAGATTTTCACCACAACCAGTAGTCAAAATCAGCGGAGCTTTTAGTTCACGAGGCCCAATTGTAAGAGGCAAAGGGCACGAAACCGGATTGCTAACAGGGGCGCCAGAGAATCCAACGGAAACATTTGTTAAGCCAGACAAAGGTGCGCCAGGGAGTTTCGAATGTATGATGGAACTTTTCGCTGCACCAGTGTCCAACAGAAAAGGCTCAATGACGCCCGAGGTGGCAACTGCGACGTAAGGCCCTCTCTGATCAACCGGAACTGATACTACTCCCTCTCCTTGTCTATGGCTGTCCTAGTAATTGCCGTCGTCAGCATCCTGATTGACGTAATAATCGTCTACATTGTACTGAGCAGATCGCCCTTGCGACGATCCGCGCTGATCGAAACAATTATTAGAGTCAGAAGTATTGTTGGAATGATCATTTTGAGCACCGCGACCTCTACCACGTGATGTCTGTTGAGGACCGCTACGACCTCCTCTAGATGAATTACCACTATTGTGATCACGCAAAACCGGACAATCGAATTTCAAATGACCCTCACCCCTACAATAGGCACACTGATTGTACCCTAACGAAGATCTCTGCGAAGAGGAGTCATTTCGTGATTGCGACCTATTTGACTGTGACTGTGATCTATTACGCTGTTGCGAATCATTCTGATTCGAACGCGGAGGATACGCTTGTTGCAACAACACTTTAGTTTTTAGCTCTTTTGTCTTTTTATCGGCACGATCATTTTCCTCTTTCTCCCTATTTTCATAATACTCTGCCGTAGCCAATATTTGAGCAGAAGTAGAAACAGCCCACGCACTCTCAGAATTCCTTAATTTGTTGCTTAAGTCCGGCAACAGGTTAGAGACAAATTTGTCCACGAACAACCTCTGGCCTCCCTCGGTACCCATATCCTGACCACTATGATCAATGAATGCCTCCTCAAATCTCGTAAAGAAATCAGAGACACTCTCGTCCTTCTTCTGTTTGCAAGCGGACAACTTGTCCCAGTTCACCTTCATAGCTGGCATAAGTGTTTTCATTAGGGTGATAATTCTCTGAGGGAGATCGGTAATGAGCTGTTCAGGTTTAGCCCCACCAATTTGCCGTGTGCCTGCAGCTATGAGAGCAGCCCAGTCGCCACCTAATTCCGCCACATGGTTTTCTTGACGAATCTTCGCCCATACCTGTTGCGGTACGACGTTACCAAACAACATATCGATGTCGGCAAGATTCATTATTGTAGCATCTACAAGCTGTGATAATTCTTTATAATACCCTGCAGGATTTTTGCGAGGGTCAGGCAAAGATTGCTTTACCTGCAAAACTTCCGATCGTTTCCATGGAAGATGTATCCATACTCTCTGAAAATGCGGCAAGACGGCAGGATTTTGAGTGGCATCACCTGGCATCCACACCGGTGGAACTTCACGCATGGGGTACTGACCAGGCGCTCCTAGCGGTCCCTCAATGTCTTCTACAAACAATGCTCGAGGCATTATAGAGGGACGAAAAGATAACTGCTCGCCAGCACGTCGAACATTAGAGCCTACTAACATTCCGCTCGAAAACTGAAGCTGAAGATCAGTCAAAGCAGCTAATACATCGTCAGATGCATCAGCCGATATTTGGTCACGCAATGCCTTACACATTTCTTCAAAAACAAACCTCTGCGTCGGCATATTGAATTGACAAAACGTATCTAACACCACACGTGGAGGATTTCTAATGGGGTATTTCATCCAATTCATCGCCATATTATACAATGTGTCACGTTCCCTACTACCAGGAAGCTGACTACGTCTCTGAGGACCATCCGAACCAGCGGACTCAAGTATAGGTCCAAGCGAATTGAAGAAGTTAGCGGCAACAGAGGGAGTACGACGTCGAACAGGTGGAGAAGAAGAGTAACATAAGGGATTAACAAGGGAAGTGTCGGAAACAGAAGGAACAGCGGGAGTAAGTAGAACAAGAGGAGCAGCAGGAGCAGGAGTATGAGGAAGCACAAGCGGAGGAGCAGTAGGGACGGAAACAGGTAGAAGAGCAGGAACGGGTTGAGGGACAGGTTGTGGAACAGGGGCAGGAGGAACCACAGGAGTTACAGTACCCTGTACATACGGAGGTGGTGACTTCAAAAGATAGGACAACAAAGGGTCCTCAACTGATTCCTCCTTCTTATCCGTATCCGTCGGTAAAGCGGGATAACATTTATCGATAGTCATACGCTGCAATCTCTCGAAAACTTCCTTTTCCTTTTCCTCCTTATCTCGCTGAAACTGCTCTGCGTTCTTTACTGTCGTAACAATTCCTTCCCTCTTATTACGTTTTATCTGTTTGATTTCTCTCTGTTTGGCTTCTTTGCGCCACAACCGAAAGGAATCAAACATGGCCGGCCTTGCTTTTTTTTGGAACAATTTAGCTTCAAGATTATCTAAAATCGGGGTCTCGAAACTACCATGAGGTGGCCAACTGACTACACCATCCTTCTTAGTGTAACAAACCCAATACTCATTGAATGTAATTGGACCTAATCCGTGTTTACTATATAATTCGTAAGTTGGAGTTCCAACTGGAGGTATCGGACACGAGTCCTCCAGTCGGGAATCCGCACCACACTTTCTAAAACAACTGAACAAAGTACTACGGCCAGGCATCTTGCACACCAGCCGAGTTTCACAAACTTCAAGGGTTATAGGATTTACAAAGTCCCTGCAAAGAGCAAAAACCCTCGGTTTTTGGCGACTGCAGACGTCAAATATCACAACAAAGAACCAAGTACTAAGAACTACAAATGCAATGGAACCATGCAACAACTAAGCACCCACAACTAAGGACTATGGGAGCGACCCACAAATACTTAACTCAAAGATCGATGGCGTCACCAGGAAGGCCCGTCAATCGTCTCGCTGTACCAAGGTCTACGCCAAGCGCCAAAACAGGTCTACAGTCAGGGCAGCAGTCCGTCGCAGCCGTCAGGAGGCGGGAATCTTTGCGGCAAAAGTCGTCGGGCCACTTGTTTCGACAACAGGATCGATGAAGCGGGGTGCACCTTCCCTCGGATATTTCACACGAAGTTCCTCACGATCGTCGGGCTTGGACCGGTACCACTGATGCAGCCCCACGTTGGGCGCCAACTGAAGGACTGGGTTTTTCTAAGACCCAGCGGTGCCAGGGATAACACCTAAAACCTTCGTGGGTAACCTGTTCCGGCGTACAAATGACAGAGACACGAGACACTTCCTTCGGCGTCAAAGATTCGAGGTTTATTACTGCAGGGAACACAGAAGTCACAGGAAGTACAACATGTGTAGGTTCGAGGAGTCTGATTCAACTTGCCTCTGTGGATCGCTCCTTTTATACAGTTTTCGTGCATAGGATATCATAGTACACAAAGGTTTACAACTCGGTTCCCATCGTAAAGACCATAAGGGGTTGCTTTCAAGTATTCAAGGCCCGGGACATAAGTACAGAAACGTTTGGTGGTTCCCAACTGGAAAAGCCCATCTTCCCACCATTAGTACAATCCAATCAGCAGTAAACAAATCGAGGAAGGGACAGAAACAGGTGCAGAGGAAGACAGAAACAGTGGGGAAATCGAAAAGGGTGTAAAAGGGGTGGTATCGGGAAACACGAGCTGCAGGCATCAAAGAGGACGTGCTTAATGAATGCACAACTAAAACAATAGACCGGCACGGCAAGATGAGCCTTGAGCGGGGCCATCTGCCTTACAGTGCCGTCCCCCTCATCATAAAGACACTTTCAAAGGAAATGTGTCTTCCGCAAGAGTTTGGGAATCCCAGGGTCGCGAAGCGGACAGCGTCCGTTCGCTGGCTACTTGAGGGCAAGAGACAAAAATGAATGCCGCATCTAAGATGGAACCCGTGGGCTCAGATGTAGAAACCCACAAAACAAACAAACGGTTTAGGCTAGCACAGCGAAAACGCGTACACCCAATAAACTCGTCATTTGCGGTTCATAGATACCAGACTCGATCATATTCGTGTGAGTCGAAAACACCACTTACGATCGTCACGGAACCTCAATACGAAGACTGGAATATGAGTATCAACAGGGAATTTTGAAAGCAAAAGCACGAAAGTGCAATCATTTGCACTATTTTTATATTTATTTTTATTACGATTAAGATTTATTTGAATAGGCGAACTCGGTGGTTGAGTTTGAATTATACTTTTACTACTATTTCCCATAGTGTTTCTTGGTAGAGTTATAGAAATACGAAGCTGAGTCTGTTTTCGATCTTCATTAGGAGTTTTAAAAGTCCCGGCGAGTTCCGCACCACGTGACCGGCTGGGCGGACTCGCGGAGAGAGTGTTTGTGATTGAGGTGGCGTCCGACTGCAGGATATTCAAGTAGGTAACATGTAGCGTGTTGTAGTTTGGTTACAACGAGCCAACGCTAGAGTAGTTAATCTAAGGTCCTTGCATTTATCCACAGGCTCCCCGTCGTACTGGGCGTTGGAAGCATGATGAAAAGGTGCTTGAGCTGGTAAGCGTTGCGTAGTGTATATGGCAATCATGCACAGAGTTCCTGCCACTCGAGGTCCTTATACTTAATGTCATTCTTAACAGGAATTTCGGATACAGTGTGGGAAGTTAGTACCTCGAGGAAAGGTCCGAGGTGAACAACGCTAACAGCGTTTGTTAGGCACTGTGAGTAATAATCCACGTACCTGGCAATGTTTTTGTGCACAGTGTGAGTGGCACATCTTTCCACGTTTTTAGAACTTTTGACCACCCGCATCCTGGCAGAGGTTTTTATTCTTTTTCACTTCTCTTTTTGTGTAGGGTTTCCGGTTTTATTGTTAGCATTACTCCACATTTGAATTCACTTTTTGTTGCACACATGTGAAGGCTATTCCTCTTGTAGCTCCCTAGCCTTATTTCTTCTTCTGGAGCTGTATGTAAGAAATGTAAGTGTTGGATACATATCCATGTGTTGCTGTTTTCTAGGTCCCGTAGAGACTTCGAATCAGAATCTCATCATCTCAAGACTCTTATTATATATTCCTGAATTGTGCCTCCCCTGAAGAAGGGTTCAGTTTGAACCCGAAATGCATTGGGACAAACGCACATAACTTTAGTAATTTCTTGTTTGCTTATTAATGCAATTTGAAAAACAATGTCATTTGTTGAATTTGTTCTAAGAACGTTTTTCAGTTTATTTTTAAAACCAGTGCTTGATTGTAAAAAGTAATGCATTTCAAGTAATTTTTTGATTACGTTTTTCCATTAGTATGTATAACTTTGTGTATTAAAGGAAGTGTGATTACACACCCAACTCATATGATTACGTTAGAAGGTAACTTTTAAAAAGGCATATAGCCCACAAGCTGAGCATCTGGTAGTCCAGGGTTTTCCTTGGCCTTATACGTATACTTCTAGCACTTGGTAGGGAGGGGGCACTATCCCTTACATCCAGATGCACGCTAAGATTGACAACTGAGTAACAATATAGGATTATTGGTAAATAACAAGGTGTGCAGATCCACTCTCTTGAATTCAATTCTTCTCTAGTCATTCGACCAGAATCTGGAACTCATTTCCTCCATCCCTCCGAACCACCACTTCTTTCCGGACCTTCAAAATTGATCTTAAAGCTCTCCTCCTCCAAAGACACTTCCTGGAATAACCCAACCTATTTCTTGACCACTACGACCATTTAGCACTCACATGAGTACAACTGTGTAAATATGTATTTTACTTCTGTTTCAACCTAACGCTGTCACCTTTCATATTTTTACAATATATATATATGCAACCTGTTAGCGTTGGAACTACATATTTGTAACTTGGTCGCATGATTAGCCTAGCTTGTGAACCTGTAACTGTATATATGTAATTTGTTAGCGTGTTTAGTCTATCTTGTGTACCTTTTGTAATTTACCTGCCACCCATTTGAGGTCAACTTTGAAAATATGTGTTTTACTCCTGTTCTAACCTAACGCTGACACCTTTTATATTTTTTTTCAATATAAATATGCAACTTGTTAGCATTGTAACGGCAAATACGTAACTTTTTAGCATGTTCCGCCTATCTTATGTACCTGTAACTGTATATATGTAACTGGTTGAAATGTTTAGTCTATTTTATGTACCTTCTGTAACTTACCTGGTTCTTTTGTAAAGTGCTCTGACACCTTTGGGTAAAGTTTGCGCTATATAAAACTGCATTCAATAAATAAATGTAAACTCACATAATGAAAAAACAGAAGAACCACATTGAAATAATGCATAAAATCTAAAATTGTGGGGCATATTACCAACAAGTAGCGATATTTATTGCTAAATAGGCTTAGCAACGATTTTTTTATCGCTGCCTATCGCTGATATGTTAGCGGAGAAAACATGCTATTAGCAACGTTTTTCTCCATTGTGCTAAAATATCCAGTGATAGCGGCGAAATGCGTGAATATCGCTGAGAATACAGCGATATTCACGCATTAGCGACGAAATGCTCTTAGCCATGTTATCCACCTCCCATTGGATAACATGGCTAAGTACTGTTCTGGGCAGGTGTTCGTATTTGGAGATATTCGCGCTTAGCGAGAATATTTCCAACGCTACGCCTGCCTTGCTAATAGGCGATAGCGACGTTAGCGACTGCTTTCAGTCGCTAACTGGTTGGGTACGCCCACTTTGCATGTCATTAGCGATAAACATCGCTGACATGCAAAGCGGGCCCCAAACCGCTCGCTATCGCCTAACAGCTGTCGCTAACATCAGTTAGCGACAGCTTGCTAATAGGGCGATAGAATTATCGCCGCTTAGCGTCCGAAAACGGCCGCTAAATTGGTGATAATTGCCTATCGCCCCCCTTGGTAATATGCCCCAGAATTTTTTTTTTTTCATTTTACTTATTTGGCTGTTGTTGAGTGTCACGTGTCCCCATATTTGTCTTTAAGAAAACTGTTTAACGTATTTGCAATTTCACGACCGAACATATCTTGTGCCTTATTCCCGCCCCTAAATCACTCGCAGCTACAAAGCTGTCTTTGTTACCAGTGAAAACAAACTTGCTTAAACCCGTCCTAATGCGATGTTCTGTGTGCAGAGTTCCTCGTGGGAACCCCTTGATTTGTCATTCACATGAACATGCTAATCCATTTCAAGTCTTTCGATTACATGACTGACTGATGGTCGGTAAACTATGCGCAGTTAAGGCACTAGGGCCAAATGGCCACAAGGGGGCAACCCAAACTCATTTATTGGTTGTCTGAGATATAAATGTCAAAAGGGCAAGCCATACACCTAATAATGAACTGGGAATACTTAAATACAAGGCTGCAGGCGGCATGTGCCTTTAAAGATGCAGCATTGGTAAAGCCAATCGGTCTTTCTTTTTAAAAGCAATGCAGGTGTATTGGGTTTGCTAGTGGGTTTTTTTCCGGCGCTGGACGCATCGGCAAAAAGAAAAAATATTTACCTTTGCCGATGCTACACAGCATTGGCAACAAAAGAAGTGCGATTATTATATGGTCTTGCATGTTGTAGTGTCCAGCTGGAGTAACGATGCAGCGCCTGCCCTGATGCTGCACAAACACCCATCCATCACAGGTGTCACCAGTCAGGAGACCCAGCCAAAAAAGGTGCTGTGTGCACATGCTCTGGGCCTCTTATCTACCCCTAACTCTAGTGTCCGTGTCCTCCTTTTTATTAGGTCTTGCTTAGACAATGCATGTTCTGTCTCTTCGAAACGTTGTTAACAGTATAGTGAGCTACAGCAGACCCACCAACCATTGGTTAGCATCAGCTTGGCTCTTATTTGCTTCTTTTCGATTTGTCAGGGCATGCGTACCTCATGTTGTCTCTTGAGTTTGTCACTCCCCAGGAGCGTGGACCAATTACTTGTATCCTTCCACTGCTCCTGTTTTTTTAGCTACTTTTTTCTTTGTGTTCCACTACTCCATATGAGTGCTTCTGTGTTCAGGCCATCTCCCATATCCACGTCAATGTTGCTTCTTTTCCCTCCCAACCCCTTCCTCCACACCTTACTTCACCCCCCACCCCTGTCCATGTGGCACCTCTCCCACCCATGTAGTCTGTGTTTCATCTCCCTCCATTCGCCCTTGTGTCTTTTTGTTCTGCCCCATCCTCTCGTCCCTTTTCTTGAATAGTCTTTCCCCTCAAACACTCCACCCAACCCTACTGAAAACACCAATGTTATGTTATGTTAAATGAATGTATGAAGCGCAACAGTTACCCAAGGGTGAATGTACACCGTTTAACTAGCAAAAGCTCTCAGCAGTTACAACAGAAGTTTCCCTCATACTCGGACCACATTGTAAACCATAGACATACTAATTCTATTTCAGGACCGGAGGCTCCGATTATGCTTTCTCATTTCTTTAATAGAAATGCTCAGCAGCCAATCAGAAAACAGTAAAGACAACAAAAACTACAATACCCATGAATACTAGGGTATCACATGATAGATCATAGAGTCACCAGTATAAAAGGTCCCATAGAGAATGCCAACTCCTCTTTCTTTGTTGCTCTGCAGCCATTTAAGTCCACTTTCCATATTACTGCTTTGCTATTATTGTATTTGACTTACTGATGCTTTGAGCGCTTTCTGCTGCTGCTGCTTCATTAGCGCTGTGGTTGTGCGCTGGCCGATGTCTTCTTTCGCCTTTCTGGCGCTTCGGTCTTTCATTTTGCAGTTTCTGGTTCTCTTTGCTTTTCAGCGACCTCACGTCGCTTCAGGGGGCGTGTGGTCACCTCCCGGGGTCGGGCGCTCTGCGCCCGTGCCTTCTTTTTCTCGGTGGAGCGAGGCGGCCGATACCGTGCATGAGCAGCGGCCATTTTCCTTGTTTACATCTGTGGTTTTTTTTCACGGATTCCTGACAGAACGGCAGCGTTTTACAGCTTCCAGCCCATTGCCTGCGCATTTAGCCCTTACTTACGCCCAGGGCTGCAATATATTCACTTAGGGCAGTATAATTTTCATAGGCTCTGCCTAGAGTGGCTTCTTGTTGGCAAGCCCTCCCTCCACCTTTTTAATTTGTGTTACCATACAGGTTTCATTGGCCTGTTTGTTCTATTGGCTTGCCTTGGGGTGGTCACTCCCCCTGCATTGTACCTTTGGCATACCTATATATTTTATCCTCTGTGGGCATTTAATTGTTACACTTTGTGTAATGATGGAAGATTATTTTGAAGAGGATGATTATTATTATCATGAGTAGGATGCCTCTGGCTCCATGGAGCAGGATCTAATGGAGGCTTTAGATCAGGGAGTGCAGCACTCCGTTAATAAGGCGCTTGTGCGCGCAATCACTCCTTTGAAGAGTCATCTTTCACTCTATGCACAACAAGGTTGGTTGCCATCTACTTCCGGTCATTCTTCCACCTCTAAGTCCCCCAATAATCCTCACAAATCTGATTTTCAACGCTTAGCGAAGACGTTGTCCAGTGACCAGTCCACGTCCAAAGCGTCTATAAGGGCTTCTACGTCACAGGATGTTCCAACGGATACAGATGATTCTTCTTCATCTTCCTCTTCGGCTCATGATGAACCTCCGCCATCTAAGAAAGCTCACAAAGAGCGCTATGTGTATGCTCCAATGCATCCTCAGCTCCTCACCTTTGAACCCTCTGACATCGTTCATCCAAATTCTTCTTCTTGCCTCCCATCCCCAGCGGTGGCTGAATATGTTCAGGCTCATATTCGTCAGCCGTTCAAGAAGGATGTCAGGGCTCGCCTTCGTTCAGAGTGTCCCCGCCCTGATTTGGCCGACAATTTGGCCGACACTCCGGAGGCTGACCCTACCATGGTGACATACCTTAAGAAGTATGCTAGGGATCCTAAAATGGGCATCAACAGAGCGTGGCGTTCCTGCCAAGATAAACTGCTGGATCTCTTGGGTCCTCTTTCGAAAATCTTGGACCTGGGTTTTCAGGCCAAAGAATCATCATCTCTTGTGGATCCTGATTAGTTAATTAAGTGGTCCCAGAGAGCGATTTGCCAAATGAGGAATGCCAATTGCGCTATGTCCTGCGAGCGTCAGCGCTCCATTTTGCTGAAACTCGATCCTAAGTTGGCTGAATTGTCATCATCTGAATCCGGTCCCTTAGCTCAGGGTTTACTATTTGGTCAGCCCTTCTTGAAGGAATTAACGAAGTTTGTGGCAACTTTTAGTGGGCTTGATAAGGCTCAGGCTTCCCTCCGGAGAGCCTTTCGCCCGGTTTTTGCAAGGGTCAGACGATACAGGGGGCGATCGTTCGGCCGTGGATCCAACCAGAATTCCCAACGTGGATTCCAGTCCCACCACGGCGGAGGCCAAGATTCAGGTTATAACAATCGAGCCTCTTTCTATCCCTACCGTAAAGGGGGAGGTCAGTACAAAAAAGGACACTACGGCGGGGCCCAAGGTGGAGATCACGATTTCAACACTTCAGGTGAGCTTAATCCCTGCTTCCGAGGTGGTCTTGGGGGGCAGAATTCAATTTGTTCTACCAAACTAGCATCTGATCTCCAACGATGCATGTGTATTTGAGACTGTTCAGGGTTACAGGATAGAGTTCTACCATGCCCAGCATCAATCCCACCCGCCTACTCCCCTAGTTTTCTCCCTTCAGGAACAAGAGTACATTTCGGCAGAGATCGATTCTCTTCTGAAAAAAGGTGCCATCACTCCAACTTCCCGGCATCCCCAAGGCTTTGCAAGCACCGTTTTTCTGGTCCAGAAAAAAGGGGGCGGGTCCAGACAGGTACTCAAACTCAAGGATTTCAGTGACGGGGTGGTTTATCGCCACTTCAAAATGGAAGGTATCCATCTTTTGAGGGATCTTCTTCGAGAAGGGGACTGGATGGTCCGTCTCGATCTGAAGGACGCCTACTTGTCGATTCCCATCTACGGGCCGCACCATCAGTTCCTTCATTTTCAGTGGCAGGGGAATTGGTTTGAGTACAAGGTTCTCCCGTTCGGCCTCTCGTCGGCACCCTGGTGCTTCACGAAGCTTCTGAGGCCCGTCGTCGAATCCTGGCGAGCTCGGGGTGTTCGTCTACTCATATATCTGGACGATATTCTGATCATGGCGGATTGGCCTCACAGGTTACTGATGCACTTGGAATGGTCCATCAGTCTCTGGGTTTTCTGGTCAATCCTCAGAAATCGATTTTTCTTCCTTCTCAGTCGATAGAATTTCTGAGTTTCCAGGTCAATTCCCTTCCTTGTCAACTCCTCTTGCCCAATCAGAAGATTCGGTCCATCAAGAGGGAGTTGAATTTAGTTTTGTCCAGACAGAGTGTTTCGTTGAGGTCTATAGCTCAGATTGTCGGCCTGTTAGCCTCCTCAATATAGGCGATTTTTCCCGGGCCCTCTTCATTACCGGGCACTTCAGCGTTTGAAGATACGTCATCTCCAGAAAGGCCTTCGCTATTCAGATCTGATCCCTCTTTCAGAGGAAGCAAGGTGGGAGATGATGTGGTGGTTGGAACATATGGAAGCCTAGAATGGTCGGGCCCAGTTCGGAGCGTCCCCAGAGATGGTGATAGAGTCGTATGCCAGTCTGTGGGGCTGGGGAGCCTGTTACGGCCTGTTGTTGACGGGGGGGTCGATGGTCTCAGGAGGAATTGTCTCTCCATATAAGCTGTCTAGAGCTTCTAGCGGGATCGTTTGCGATTCGTTGTTTATCCCCACGCCAGACCAATTGTTGCAGACTTCTCCGAATGGACAACATCTCAGCGGTTCAGTATGTCAACAAATTAGGCAGGACTTGGTCCAAGATATTGGCAGAAATTGCCAAAGACTTTTGGCATTTTTGTCTTCAGAGGAAGACCACAGTTATTGCAGAGTATCTTCCCGGTCACCACAATCTCATTGCGGCTGGAACTCACGTCATCTTCGGGACTTCAGCGATTGGAGGATGCATCCTCGCCTATTTCGCTCTCTCTCCCGTGTTTGGGGAAGGTGTCAGATCGACCTGTTTGTGTCTTGTCTCAACACTCAGCTTCACCTGTTTTTCAGCTGGAGACGGGATCCAGAAGCCCTGGCCATGGATGCTTTTCTAAAGACGTGGCCATCGCTCCGGTGTTACGCCTTTCCCCCGTTAATGATGATCCCTAGAGTCCTGGCTCGCACAAAGCTTTATCAGTCGGAGCTGATTCTAATCACTCCTCTGCGGAGGGCTCAAGCTTGTTTCCCAGTTCTCCAGGAAACGAGTTGTGCAGAGCCGCTCCTTCTTCCTCGGCGGTGGAATCTCTTGCTGGACCCTCTAGGCAATCCACATTCCCTGATCGAGTCAGGTCATCTTCTCCTAGTAGCGTGGCGAATTTCAGGGAACGCTGGCAAGTCCCAGGCCTTTCACGCGACGCTACCAGATTTATCAGCGAGGCTTGGTCACCCAACACCCACACACGTTATGCAGGGTCTTGGAAGCGATGGTGTGATTGGTGTGTTCAACGGGAGGGGGATCCCGCTTCAGAAGCTATCTCTCTGATTGTTAATTTTTTAGCTTCCATCGCCTCGTCCGGTCTGGCCTACCGAACGGTTAATAATTTCCATTCAGCTATTTCGGCAGGTCATATCAATATTGATGATAAACCGGCGGGTGAACATCCTTTGATTTCTAAGTTGCCTAAAGGTATTCGCCTAGTGAAGCCGCCTTGTCCAAAATACATGGCTCTTTGGGATGTTTCTATTGTTTTGCGGTTCCTGGAGGCCTGGCCTCCCAACTCTTCTTTGTCCCGCAAACAACTTTCCGTGAAACTGACTATGTTATTGTGTCTTGTCTCATGCAAATGAGTGTCTGATGTTCGGGCACTGGACCTGGCAGGTCACAGTTTTTCGCCTGAGGGTGTTACTTTTGTTATCTCCAGACGCACTAAATGTAATACGTCTTCGGTTACCTATCCATCTTTCCCCAATAATCCCAAACTTTGTCTGGTACAATGTGTTAAGGATTATGAGGTGAGTACTGCTCCTTTTCGTCAAGATATGCAAGGTCAATTATTAAGTGCATTACAGAAGCCTTTTCGTCCTGTCACCCCAGCGACTTTGGCACGTTGGGTCAGATGGCTCATGAGTGAGGCTGGAATTGATATCTCCATTTTTGGTGCACACTCTGCATGGGGGGCTATGGCTTCTAATGCTTTTTCTATGAGAGTGACATTGCTTGACATCATGAAGGCCACTGATTGGTCGTCTGATTTTGTGTTTAAGACTTTTTATTATAAACCTATTGCACATCTTGCTTCTGTTGTGGTGGATCAGCTTTGAACAAGCATAATCGGAGCCTCCGGTCCTGAAATAGAATCAAAATTTGCGAACATACGTGACAAGAATTTTCAATTCTATTAAGGACACGGAGGCGAGGATTATCCCACCCATGATTTTTTATGCTTATGACATGTATTAGCTTGTTATTGATTATTGCTATTCGCGCCACAGTCGCAGCACAGTGGGGCAGAGGACTCCAAGGCCCACAGACCAGCAGGGGCATCAAGCGGAGAAGGCAGCCCCTCCCCCTTGCTACCGGGGGACTCTTCAGCTATTTGCGTCTCCCGCTCTGCAGGAGACGCTTCGCTCCACAGTCACAGCACAGAGGGGCAGAGGACTCCAAGGCCCACAGACCAGCGAGGCATCAGGCGTAGCAGGCAGCCCCTCCCCCTTGCTACCTGGGGACTCTTCAGCTCCCCGCATCTCCCGCTCCATGGTAGACGCTTCGCGCCACAGTCGCAGCACAGCTGGGCAGAGGACTCCAAGGCCCACAGACCAGCGGGGGTATCAAGAGGAGCAGGCAGCCCCTCCTCCTTGCTACCGGGGGATTCTTCAGCTCCTCGCGTCTCCCGCTCCACTGGAATTCAAGCAAGCCTGGCTGAAGACGGCTGGAATGCCAGAAACCAGTCCTCGGAAGCTCATTTCCGGTCAAGGGAAGACATGGCTTGGCAGTTCGGGCTGGACTATTCCCATGAGGCACAAGGTCAGACTGATTTGCATATAGCCATGTCTGAACTGGGGTGGCAGAGTGGGCTAAAGAACGGTGATGGATTAAACCCAGATCTTTTGACTGGGTGTGAATGTTTGATTGATTCAGATGCTCCGTCCATCACCACCCCCTTTTGTACCGCTTTTGGCCGCCAGAAGTGTGGCAGGGTATGCTCAGACGTGAGTCCCTTGCTCACTTTGCCACTGTATTCAAGCAAGCCGGGCTGAAGACGGCTGGAATGCCATAAACCGGTCCTCAGAAGCTTGTTTCCGGTCCAGGGAAGACATGGCTTGGCAGTTCGGGCTGGACTGTTCCCATGAGGCACAGGGTCAGACTGATTTGCATATAGCCATTTCTGAACTGGGGTGGCAGAGTGGGCTAAAGAACGGTGATGGATTAAACCCAGATATTTTGACTGGTGTGTGTGTTTGATTGATTCAGATGCTCCGTCCATCACCACCCCTTTTTATACCGCTTTTGGCCGCCATAAGTGTGGCAGGGTATGCTCAGACGTGAGTCCCATGCTCACTTTGCCACTGGATTCAAGCAAGCCGGGCTGAAGACGTCTGGAATGCCAGAAACCTGTCCTCGGAAGCTTGTTTCCGGTCCAGGGAAGACATGGCTTGGCAGTTCGGGCTGGACTGTTCCCATGAGGCACAGGGTCAGACTGATTTGCATATAGTCATGTCTGAACTGGGGTGGCAGAGTGGGCTAAAGAACGGTGATGGATTAAACCCAGATCTTTTGACTGGGTGTGAGTGTTCGATTGATTCAGATGCTCCGTCCATCACCACCCCCTTTTGAACCGGTTTTGGCCACCATAAGTGTGGCAGGGTATGCTCAGATGTGAGTCCTCTGCTCACTTTGCCACTGGATTCAAGCAAGCCGGGCTGAAGACGGCTGGAATGCCAGTAACCGGTCCTTGGAAGCTTGTTTCCGGTCCAGGGCAGACATGGCTTGGCGGTTCAGGCTGGACTGTTCCCATGAGGCACAGGGTCAGACTGATTTGCATATAGCCATGTCTGAACTGGAGTGGCAGAGTGGGATAAAGAACGGTGATGGATTAAACCCACATCTTTTGACTGGGTGTGAGTGTTTGATTCAGATGCTCCATCCATCACCACCCCCTTTTGTACCGCTTTTGGCCGCAATAAGTGTGGCAGGGTATGCTCAGACATGAGTCTCTTGCTCACTTTGCCACTGGATTCAAGCAAGCCGGGCTGAAGACGGCTGGAATGCCAGAAAACGGTCCTCGGAAGCTTCTTTCCGGTCCAGGGAAGACATGGCTTGGCAGTTCGGGCTGGACTGTTCCCATGAGGCACAGGGTCAGAATGATTTGCATATAGCCATGTCTGAACTGGGGTGGCAGAGTTGGCTAAAGAACGGAGTTGGATTAAACCCACATCTTTTGACTGGGTGTGAATGTTTGATTGATTCAGATGCTCCGTCCATCACCACCCCCTTTTGTACCGCTTTTGGCCGCCATAAGTGTGGCAGGGTATGCTCAGACATGAGTCCCTTGCTCACTTTGCCACTGGATTCAAGCAAGCCGGGCTGAAGACGGCTGGATTGCCAGAAATCGGTCCTCGGAAGCTTGTTTCCGGTCCAGGGAAGACATGGCTTGGCAGTTCGGGCTGGACTGTTCCCATGAGGCACAGGGTCAGACTGATTTGCATATAGCCATGTCTGAACTGGGGTGGCAGAGTGGGCTAAAGAACGGTGATGGATTAAACCCAGATCTTTTTACTGGGTGTGAGTGTTTCATTGATTCAGATGCTCCGTCAATCACCACCCCCTTTGTACCGCTTTTGGCCGCCATAAGTGTGGCAGGGTATGCTCAGACGTGAGTCCCTAGCTTACTTTGCCACTGGATTCAAGTAAGCCGGGCTGAAGACGGCTGGATTGCCAGAAACCGGTCCTCGGAAGCTGGTTTCCGGTCCAGGGAAGACATGGCTTGGCAGTTCGGGCTGGACTGTTCCCATGAAGCACAGGGTCAGACTGATTTGCATATAGCCATGTCTGAACTGGGGTGGCAGAGTGGGCTAAAGAACAGTGATGGATTAAACCCAGATCTTTTGACTGGGTGTGAGTGTTTGATTGATTCAGATGCTCCGTCCATCACCACCCCCCTTTTGTACCACAGACCAGCGGGGGCATCAAGCGGAGCAGGCAGCCCCTCCCCCTTGCTACCGGGGTACTCTTCAGCTCCTCGCGTCTCCCGCTCCACGGGAGATGCTTCGCTCCACAGTCGCAGCACAGTGGGGCAGAGGAATCCAAGGCCCACAGACCAGCCGGGCATCAAGCGGAGCAGGCAGCCCCGCCACCCCCCTTGCTACCACGGGACTCTTCAGCTCCTTGTGCCACAGTCGCAGCACAGCAGGGCAGAGGACTCCAAGGCCCACAGACCAGGCTGGGCATCAAGCGGGCAGGCAGCCCCTCCCCCTTGCTTCCGGGGGACTCTTCAGCTCCTCGCACCACAGTCGCAGCACAGCAGGGCATAGGACTCCAAGGCCCACAGACCAGGCTGGGCATCAAGCGGGCAGGCAGCCACTCCCCCTTGCTTCCGGGGGACTCTTCAGCTCCTCGCGTCTCCCGCTCTGAGGGAGACGCTTCGCGCCACAGTCGCAGCACAGCAGGGCAGAGGACTCCAAGGCCCACCGACCAGCGGGGGCATCAAGCGGAGCAGGCAGCCCCTCCCCCTTGTTACCGGGGGACTCTTCAGCTCCTCGCGTCTCCCGCTCCACGGGAGATGCTTCGCTCCACAGTCGCAGCACAGTGGGGCAGAGGAATCCAAGGCCTACAGACCAGCCGGGGCATCAAGCGGAGCAGGCAGCCCCGCCAACCCCCTTGCTACCACGGGACTCTTCCGCTCCTTGTGCCACAGTCGCAGCACAGCAGGGCAGAGGACTCCAAGGCCCACAGACCAGGCTGGGCATCAAGCGGGCAGGCAGCCCCTCCCCCTTGCTTCCGGGGGACTCTTCAGCTCCTCGCACCACAGTCGCAGCACAGCAGGGCATAGGACTCCAAGGCCCACAGACCAGGCTGGGCATCAAGCGGGCAGGCAGCCCCTCCCCCTTGCTTCGGGGGACTCTTCAGCTCTTCGCGTCTCCCGCTCTGCGGGAGACGCTTTGCGCCACAGTCGCAGCACAGCAGGGCAGAGGACTCCAAGGCCCACAGACCAGCGGGGGCATCAAGCAGAGCAGGCAGCCCCTCCCCCTTGCTACCGGGGGATTCTTAGCTCCGCGGAAGATGCTTCGCGCCACAGTCGCAGCACAGCGGGGCAGGGGACTCCAAGGCCCACAGACCAGCAATGGCATCAAGCGGAGCAGGCAGCCCCTCCCCTTCATCAACAGGCACATTTAATTGCAGACTTACTCTCGCTACGCGGGACTCGCACGGGCGAATGCCGGGCTAAGCCCGGGCAAAGGGCGGGCCGTTTGTGGCCGTCCGGGGCAGACCGAGGCATAGTAGGGCCCAGTCCCTAAGCGTCCCCATACAAGTGGACCCATTAAGAACCTTGGTAAGAACTTCTGATAACCGGGACATATCATAGTCTCATAGTCTGCATATTTTCATATTGTCGTCTAAAGAGTTTCCCTTTTTCCTTTGGCAACCTAGTACACACAGCATCTATTGACTCTTAAGCCTCCCAAAGTGCCCCATCAATTATGGAGAAACGTAAGAACACTTCAGGTACGCTAGACGCATATTTATTAAGAACCGAATCTCTAATCAATCAAAAGATACATCTAACAGAGCGTAGGCTCTCACTCGATCTCTCACAGTTTCCATCTATCAGGGAGGATGATCCAAATGTTTCTTTATTACTAACTAATTCTCCCTCCCTAATTTTCTCTCCTTCACCGGCCGTTTACTCGTTATTAAAATCACCTGAAACTCGAGAAAGGTCCTTGGCAACCCCTATCCCTAGAGCTAAGGGCCCCCAAACTCTGGGTCAATCTAAAGTAAAAAAAGGGCGAGCACCGAACATAAAACAAAAGGGTGGCAACCAGGTTAAAGAGGGAAAGGTGTCAGCTGGGACTGGCTCTTGCTCACTAGGAACCCAAACAGACAAAATTCATCTCCCCCTGTAGCTCAGTCAAGCCCCGTTATTGACAATTCGCACCCATTAGTACAAAACATAGGAAAACACATGGAAACTCTTATAAAAAATATCCTAGAACAAAAATTCTCTGATATGGTCGATCAGCTATCCTCTACCTTTGATCAATCAATCAATCAATCATAGCATTTGTATAGCGCACTACTCACCCGGAGGGTCTCAAGGCGCTTAGGGGAAGGGGTCTGCTATTGCTCGAACAGCCAGGTCTTGAGTTGTCTCCTGAAGGCGAGATTGTCCTGGGTCAGCCGAAGGTGGGTGGGGAGGGAGTTCCATGTCTTGGCCGCCAGGTAGGAGAAGGATCTTCCTCCGACGGTGGCTCTTCAGATGCGTGGTACGGCGGCGAGGGCAATGCTTGTCGAACGTAGCTGGCGGGTGGGCGTGTAGAAGGTTAGGCGGTCGTTGAGGTACTTGGGGCCCAGGTCCTGGAGGGACTTGTGTGCGTGGGTGAGGAGTCTGAACGTGATTCTCTTGCTGACGGGGAGCCAGTGCAGGACCCTCAGGTGGCCAGAGATGTGGCTGCGGCGGGACCCTGATGCAGAGGTCTAGCCCGGGACCAGGGTTCAATTCCCCGCCTCGGCGGGTCTTGGGCTCAAAATTCCACGGACCTAATAATTCTCGCCTCGGTGCCTATTCCAATCATGGAGTCTCACTCTGCAACTCTGGGCAATAGCTTGCTTAATCTCCACAATGGCCCCCACAATGCTAAGGATGCCTGGCCTCCACCTTGGGGGTGCCCAGGAGTGGACGCCTCACAGGGAAAGCCAGGATGGGTTCCACAGCGGTATTCGTACAAGCGCCTTGAGACCCTTGCGGGGGAGTAGTGCACTATACAAGTATCAATTTAAATTTTTTACATCTGATGTCCAGGATGAGTCAGGCGGAGGTGTTCTGGATGCGTTGGAGTCTTTTCTGTAGCTTGGCTGTGGTTCCGGCGTAGAGGGTGTTTCCGTAGTCCAGTCGGCTTGTGACGAGTGCCTGGGTGACCGTCTTCCTGGTTTCGGTTGGGATCCATCGGAAGATCTTGCGGAGCATGCGTAGGGTGTTGAAGCATGATGAGGAGACGGCGTTGACTTGTCTGGACATTGAGAGGGAGGAGTCCAGGATGAAGCCCAGGTTGTGTGCGTGGTCTGTTGGCTTGGGAGTGATGCCCAGGGGGGAGGGCCACCAGGAGTCGTCCCAGGCGGAGGGCGATGGTCCCAGGTTGAGGACTTCCGTCTTGTCTGAGTTCAATTTCAGGCGGCTGTTCTTCATCCACTTGGCGACGTCTTTCATCCCTTCGTGTAGGCTAGTTCTGGCGGTGGCGGGGTCTCTGGTGAGGGAGAGGATCAGTTGGGTGTCGTCGGCGTAGGAGATGATGTTGAGGTTGTGTTGGCGTGCGATGGCTGCAAGGGGTCTCATGTAGACGTTGAAGAGGGTGGGGCCGAGTGATGATCCTTGCGGAACACCGCAGATAACTTTGGTGGCCTCGGATCGAAACAGGGGGAGGCAGACTCTCTGTGTTCTTCCGGCGAGGAACGAGATGATCCATTCCAGTGCCTTCTCTTGGACACCTGTGTTGCTGAGGCGTTGGACTAGGGTGCGGTGGCAGACAGTGTCGAACGCTGCGGAGAGGTCCAGGAGGATGAGGGCCGCTGTTTCCCCGTTGTCGAGCAGGGTTCTGATGTCATCGGTGGCTGCGATGAGGGCAGTCTCGGTGCTGTGGTTGGCTCGGAAACCGGACTGCCAGGGGTCAAGGGATCCGTCCGTCTCGAGGAAGGCGGCAAGCTGTCTGTTGACGGTCTTCTCGATGACTTTAGCCGGAAAAGGGAGGAGCGAGATGGGGGGAAAGTTCTTGAGGTCGGTGGGGTCTGCTGTTGGTTTCTTCAGTAGGGCGCTGAGCTCGGCATGCTTCCAGCTCTCAGGGAAGGTGGCGGTGTTGAAGGAGATGTTGATGATGTCCCGGAGTTGGGGTGCGATGATGGAGTCGGCCTTGTTGAAGACGTGGTGGGGCAAGGGTCGGTTGGAGATCCAGAGTGGATGGTGTTCATCGTGCGGGCTGTGTCTTCGGTGGTCACCGTGGTCCATGTGCGGAGGGTGGCGGTGGGGGCGTTAGTTCGACGGTAGGGTGCGTGGATGGTGCGCCGAAGCTGTTGTGGGTGTCGGCGATCTTGCAGTGGAAGAACGAGGCGAGAGAGTCGCAGAGGTCTTGTGAAGGAGTGATGTCGTTGTTGCGGGTGCTGGGGTTGGAGAACTCCTTGACGATGCTGAAGAGTTCCTTGCTGTCATGGGCGTTGTTGTCCAGTCATTCCTTCAGTGATTTCTTCTTGGTGGTGCGGATGAGCTGGTGGTGCTTGCGGGTGGCTTGTTTCAGGGTGGTCATGTTGTCTGTGGTCTGGTCGAGGAGCCAGGCTTTCTCGAGGGTGCGACAGTTCTTCTTGGAGTCCTGAGCTCGTTGGTGAACCAGGTGGCTTTCTTGCTTCTGGGTCTGCTAGGGGGGTTCTTCAGTGGCGTGAGGTCGTCTGCGCAGGCGGTCAGCCACTGTGTGAAGTTGCGGGCTGCTTCGTAGGGGTCCGTTGTGCTGGCGGGCGGGTTCTGGCTGAGGGAGGTGGTGAGCTGCTCGGCGGTGATCTTGCTCCAGCTCCTGTGAGGAACCTGTTGCGGGTGGTGATGTGTCGTTGTTCTTCTGAAGCTGAAGTGGACACAGCTGTGGTCGGTCCAGTGAAGTCCAGGGGAGTGGCTGAAGGTGATGTGCTTGCTGGATGAGAAGACGGGATCAAGCGTGTGGCTGACGTAGTGGGTGGGGGTGTTGACCGGTTGCTTGAGTCCAAGGTTTGCGAGGTTGTCCAGCAGGGCGGCGGTGTTGCGGTCTTTGTTGTTCTCCAAGTGGAAGTTGAGGTCCGCGGAGGGGAGGGCGTGCGGGCTGATGAAGTCCGTGATGTCTTCGCTGAATTGTGTGCGTGGTCCCGGGGGTCTGTTGGCGAGGGTGCCTCTGAGGGTAGTCTTTGGGTCAATGTGTATCTGGAAGTGGAGGTGCTCGGCGGCGGGGAAGGTGTTGTTGGAGTCGGTCGTGATGCGGATGGTGTTCTTGTGTACGATGGCTATGCTTCCTCCAGTCTGGTTGACACTGTCCCTCCGGGTGATCTTGTATCCGTCCAGGATGGCGATGGCGATGGCGATGTCGGGCGCTGAGGAGGCGTTCATCCAGGTTTCCGTGAGGAAGGCGACATCTTGGGATGTGGTGTCGAGCAGGTTCCAGAGTTCGACGGCGTGTCTGTGGACGGAGCGGGTGTTGAGCAGGATGACAAGCTTGCTCGTATAGAACGCAAGATGGATCGAATAAAGGAGGATTTTGAGTCATTTAGAGCCCCTCTAGAAGTTCCCAATGTGACACTTAGTGTAAACAACACCGCATCGCCTCCAACTGATCCTCAAACCCAACTCAATAAATCTGTTCGGTCTGGTCCCCCCATGGACCTGCAACAAGCGACCCAAAATACTATCACTGGGGGCCCTACACCGAAGATTTTTGAAAGGGAACAGAATCACACAAATCCTGGACAGAAGAAGGCGAACTACAATCCCACCAATAGCAGCACTCAACCAAATAGAGATTCCTTAAGTCTGCCACCTGCATCATGTCCCTATGTCTTGGTACTAACGGGTGTTCCACCCTTAAAGCAAGGAGAGTCCGAATCTTGGTTCTCTCTCCGGAACAAAGTGGTGGACTGGCTAGGGAAACACAAGCACTTTAACACCCAGAACTCCAAACAAATCCTTATGGTCCGGAGAGTAGGATGGGTCGGTCCCTCCCAAAAAAGCATCCAGGGTGATTGTATAGTTCTTAATTTTAACATTCCACAAATTGTTCGCTCACTTTTAGCCAACAAGGAGGAAACCCGGTTGCCACCAACAGCAATCCTCTCTGTTCCACTTGGCTTCTTCTATAGACCGGCCCTCAACCCAACAATGAAAGCTAATGGCTCTATCTTAACACAGAACAGATTCAAACTTTTGTCACCAATAGAGGAGGTGGATTGAAACCAACTCCTCCTACACCCAGCTATGATCCCAATGCATACCAACTAAACTCTTATGAAACAATACCTCCAGAACTAGTCGCAGTTCCTTTAATCAGTAGATCCACCCAAAAAGAGAATAGCTCACCAAATCCACCTTCCCAGTCAGTAGCCGAAACTTTGGGAGGGACTGCCACAAAAGTAATTTTTTGGAACATCGCCGGTCTCCGATCTAAGGTCAACCAAGAAGGGTGGATAGCATTTGTGCAGTGTTATGACATCCTTTGTTTCCAGGAGACTTGGGCAGTATCACCTATTCATTTAAACGGCTACAAAACCTTCTTCTCTGCGACACTCACCTCATCTTTAGAGCGAGCCAAAGGTGGGTTAGTGATCTATGTTTCCAATTTAATACAGCCTGTAGAAACTAGCTCCCTAAAAATTGAGGCATACTATCAGATAATCCTAATAACTGCAAACAAATCTAGCCCATATAGTGGTAGTAAACTTCTACAACAACTTACAAGACAAACACCTAATGGAGACACTGAAGGAAATCCATTATTTCCTTTTAGTTTATGTCAACACTAATCATACAAAAAAAAACGTAATTATGTGGGGCGGTGACTTCAATTTACTCCTATGTGAGAGAAATAACAATACCACCTGTGGTTATCTTGATCCCCAAGAGAATAACATCCCCCATTTCACTCACTTTCTTAAAGGGGAGTGTATGAATGAGACAATGTCATTACTTCAACTGGATTTTGCAAACGAGCTGCTAACATCTGCCGTTGACTTTAGTCCCACTTTTAACGGCAGAGGAGCGTCCAGTTGCATTGATTTCATTCTCATGACTAGCAGCGTTTCGAAATCTTATTACCAACTTCACAACGCATGATTGCGCAAGGTTCTAGAAGCCACAGGAAAGGTTGGACTCCTAGACTCCTGGTCGGAGTCCATCTTGGTCCCAGTTTTTAAAAAGGGCAACCGTAACAGTCCAATGTGTTACCGCCCTATTTCCCTACTCGACTCGCTGGGAAAGGTGGTGGGCCGAATCCTATTAGAACGCTTGCAGTGCTGGACGGAAGATAACAACATCATATCTGACCTCCAGTACGGCTTCAGGGAAGGCCTCGGCACCACCGAACAAGTACTCAACCTTATTCTGATAAGAGGCAAATACGTAGAAGCAAAAGGTGGCAGATTGTACATGGCATATGTAGACCTGACCGCAGCATTTGACTGCGTGTGCCATGCAAAACTTTGAGACATTCTCATAGAAATGGGGGTTGACAAGCTTTTGGTTAATTACTTGTGAGAAATATATTCCAATGCTTCTGCAAAGGTGAGATTCTGTGAGGGGTGCCAGCTATCTTCACCCTTTAAAGTGGAGCAGGGAGTAAGACAGGGCTGCGTCCTGGCTCCCTTCCTTTTTACGCTATACACAAATGGTCTGGAAACAGCCATGTTGGAAGGGAGCCAGGACCTTCCACTAGTTCAGAACCGCCGTATCCCCCACTTTTATACGCGGATGACGCGGTTATTATCGCCTGCACTCCCCGTGAACTACAACGTTCCCTAAACCGTTACAACTTATTCATGTCACACCTGGAGCTAAAAATCAACATAAAAAAGACCTTCATAATGACATCTGGAAAAAAGCTACGAAAGGGAAATGATATCTATTTAACCAGCTGCATGATTGACCACACTCCAACTTATCCCTATCTGGGAGTGGTCATAGATGAAAAGGGCACCTGGAAACGGGCAACAGAGGTCAGAAAACTCCAATTTTTGAAAGCTACAATGGCCTTGGTTGGGTTTACACAGAGGCTTGGAAAAAGATCCCCTAAAGAGCTGCTCCAAATTTATCATGCTAAATGTGTTAGCACTGCCATTTACGGGGCTGGGGTTTGGGGGCACATGCAGTCTGAAACCATCCAAAAGGTTGAAAATAGCTTTCTACGCTTCCTACTTACAGTACCGCAAAGTACTTCAACATTCAGCTGCCACACAGAACTGGGTATCCCTTATATCTCGGACATTATTCGGATGCAACCAGTCCTGCTATGGCACCGCATCTGGACATCAAATAAACTAATGTTCACTCAGGCAATTGTGTCAGCTTGTGTAAAGTTGGAACATGTTCATAAGATTTCATGGCTACAGTATGTTAAGATGTTCCTATGTGATCTGGGTTACCAGAATTATTATCACAATCCTCTATATTTGGCTAGGATCTCAAGAAAGGAGTTAAGGAATGAATGCTTAAATCACCTAGCGGATCTCCGACTGTCCATCGAAGTCAATAAATTATCTGCACAGCATTCTATGATTATCCAAACGATAGACACGATCCAGCCTTATTTAACCATGAAGCTATCTACCTTTGACCTATTTCTAATGACTAGATTCAGACTAAATATTTTTCAGCGCCACCTAACTTTTCCCTCTGTAAATGATTGGTCTAAGCAGCTATCTCAATGTCCCTGTGATGGCACTTCAAACCAGTCCCTTCTTCATGTGAGGTTATTCTGTAAATTCTATGCCAAACCCAGAAAACACTGGCTGACCCCAATGCTGAAAACCATGGGTTTGCGACACTTTCGCCCAGCCCTACTGGCTCTTCAAAGGCTAGAATCAGAGCTTTTAGCTGTAAACATGGCAAGGTTTTTAAAATTTGGTGTGAGGCACCGAACCAACTTATAGTCTGAGGCCAATCATATTTTTAAAATACTGCTAAATGATGCTGCTAATTTACCCGTGAAGTACTGTAAATTATTTTTAACAATGCACTTTAGGAAGCAATCTTATACTGTATCTAACCCCTTTGAAAATAAGTTGTAGTGTGAAATTTGCAATGAATTTGATCTTGATTTTTAAATTGAAATATTCACCGGAATTTGCATATTGTAACATCTAGATCATGTAGGGCTCCATAGGGCGTAATCTTGGTGATCCAATATTCTCTACAACTAATTAAAAGCACATACAGGATCCCAGGTTGAATTAGGCACTTTATCTGAACTATTCCCATAAGAGGGCCTCTGTTATGAATGCTTATTATTTCCCTAATTCGTTTGAATTCACAACTGTTCTGTACTTTCTAAAGACATCTAAGACCACGTTGATGAGCCCAGAATGAACTAAATATTTTATTTGAGTTATTTGCACTAGAGCCTTCCTGAGAAGAGTGTCTGCTATTTTTCTAACTTGTCTGACTTTAAAATTTGTTTTGGACTTTTTACAACGGAAACAACCAGCTTAGTCTGTAAGAGTCAGTTGTTTTGATTTATATTTTATTATCACTAATAACCCGCTAATTTTTATCAATATTTTTGTACTTGTGACATTTTTAAAATGTGTATCTGTAACTGCTTATATGGTTTTTCACTGCATACCGAATAAAGCGTTTTACTATGATTATTGCTATTTGCATATGAATTTTTTGGATGAATTTTGTTCCTTGTTGTTACCCCCCCCTCCCCCCCCTATTTCTTTCTTTGACTATACACCAGGAATGTGTATTACGGCTTTATATCTCTTATTCAGACCCTAAATGACTGCAACTGTCCAGTCCGGTTGGTCCTGCCTGGTGGTTACCTGCAAATCCGAGTTGTCTACGTACAATCATCTGGTTCTTTCATCCTGATGGATTTCTGCTGTTGCTGATTGCTTCCCTGTTTCTCTTCTTCGTATTGGACTGTTCCTTTTCGTTTGAACTGTTTAGTCACCAAAGAAAGAGGAGTTGGCATTCTCTATGGGACCTTTTATACTGGTAACTCTATGATCTATCATGTGATACCCTAGTATTCATGGGTATTGTAGTTTTTGTTGTCTATACTGTTTTCTGATTGGCTGCTGAGCTTTTCTATTAAAGAAATGAGATAGTATAATCCGCGACTCCGTGTCCTTAATAGAATTGAAAATTCTTGTCACGTATTTTCACAAATGTTGAATTAAGCATTGAAACGATTAGCAGACGGTACTGTCTATCCTTATTTAAATACAAAACTGAGAACCTACGTAGAAGAAAGACCAGCACAGCCAGAATCAAACAGGCATCAGCCGTCTAGGAATAACTCTGATCCTTTGCAGCGTAATTAGGGTGACCAGATTTTTAAAAGAAAAAACTGGGACAACCACAGACGTAGGACTATGTTTTGGTTGGCTGCTTCATTGTCATGCCACAGCTTCCCCCAGGAACACAGATGCACGGACCAAAGGTTTGCGGTGCTTCAAATATTTATTCGCTTGCCTGGCTTGATAATATATATTCACTGAAAAAACCATAGGTTTCACACCAGTTATAGTTAGGAAATAGCATTTAAAAAACCTATTAAATTCACTGAAAAAACCATAGGTTTGACACCAGTTATAGTTAGCTGGAAATTTATGAGATATCACTGCGTCACTTTTATGACGCTGTTGCGTCCAAATCTTACGCCTGTTTCACAGCAGGCGTAAGACTGATGCAGGCCCTTTCACATGGGGTCTGGCCCCATGTGAAAGGATGCATTGCTGGAGTTGCATCATTTTTGTGACACACTCCAGCAATGCATCACTTTTGCGCTTACAGATACGTCTAAAATACTGACGTATCTGTAAGTACTTGCAACATAATACGTCATATATTTAATATGACGCATGCCTACAAGACTGAAGGCCTCATTTATGAGGCCATGCGTCACTGTAACACCACCGGTGAGTCACTTTTTGTGACGCACCAGTGCTGTATAAAATGCACCTTATTCAGTCATATTTACAAAGTGACGCATCTAGGTTGATGCGTCACTTTGTAAGCCCCTGCACCACATTATACATACGTCAGTTGTAATGTATGCAAAAGGGACGTATTGACGCACGTATTGACGCAAGAAAGGGTCGTAGAGGTGACGCAATGAAATCTATGAGATATCACGGCGTCACTTTTATGACGTTGTTGCGTCCAAATCTTACGCCTGTTTCACAGCAGGCGTAAGACTGATGCAGGCCCTTTCACATGGGGCCTGGCCCCATGTGAAAGGATGCATTGCTGGAGTTGCATAATTTTTGTGACACACTCCAGCAATGTATCACTTTTGCTCTTACTGTCGAATACGAACACTTCCTTGTTGTGATGTCCTGATACTCATGTCACATGGTGGGGGCTGTCACCGGCACCAGTTTTGCTATTGGTCTATGTTGCGATCACATGACGGTCGATTAGCCTATGATAGGCATTGTTGTAGTATGGTCCGTATTCAACAGATTTCCTCAAGACGCGGTCGCGTCCGTTTGCTCGTAAGTGTTGGAGCGATGTGATTGCTTATCTTTCATTTATTTTTCAAAATTATTTTGCACTGGTATTTTTTGGCTTGGACTTTCTCGCACAGTTGGATTCAGTTCAGTTTAGCAATTGCGCTCCGATGGGTCTAATTCACTTGGTGGCATGTACCTACATGTTTCCCTTCAGCACGTTTTTTAGCTTCAGTTTAATTCACTTCACCTTGCCAAATTTCCGGTTCACCATTGTGAACACTTGGCATTTGTAGATCGCATGTCACAGCATAACACGCTCATTGTGTTTTGTTTTATCATTACTCGTATATATGTAAATGGAGTGACTAATCCGGTCCTGTTTGTCCCTTGTTTCCCTTACGAAGGGTCACAGTTGCATGACCCGAAATGCATTGGGTGAATTGAAATTGTTATGTCACCATCAGCATTGCTACATAAGAATGTAATTATGTACGCACGGAAGTTCTTTTGACATACGATGTCCTAATTTACATTTGAAAAATTAAAAAGGTGCAAATAAAATTTATGGAACTTGGATAAGAAACCCCATTGTTTCAAAGTTGATTGTGCGCTCAGCCTCGAGGATAGATGACTCTACCCTCAATACTTGCTATCATATTAAAAGGCACGACCTGACTACGTGCGACGACCAGAGCGCTGTTTGTATATAGCTATACGAATACTAAAAATTGTTCAATTACGAGTGCACAGGGATTACACACCTTCGTATTGTTTATTAACCCACAATTCACCTGTGCATGATCAGGATTGTCAGGTACACTTTAATTATTGTATTTCGCTGATATAAAGCTGCCAACCTGTATGCACAGCCACTTAATTTGCATCTAACTCAGCCATTTATGCCATCGGGTTCAGAGCCAACCATCCAATGAGAAGAGTGAAAGGTGTTTTTTAGGTCGAGCATAGACGTGCAAGCAATGCGAAGCATTGCTTGCTGTCTGCTCGACAACTATTTTTGCCCGTTTCTGGGAATGTAGACACGAGTCGGACGCAGGCTTTTCCAGTGTCAGTTTTGTCCGCGGGAGCGCGCTGCTGGCTGCTTGCTGTGTGTGCGGTGTCAGTTTCGCTTTCGCTGTGGAGCCTGGGCTTTCGCTGTCGAGCTGGAGGCGTGCTCTTGTAAAGGCGTGCTCTTGTAAAGTTGGTATGATTGCAAACATAATACAACATAATAAATATGCCATGTGTAATAGGCTTTAGACATTCACGTACACCTTAAAAATAAAGTCGGCATTTTATGGAGCTTGAGCGCATTTGTGGCTTTCAATTAACACGGCCGACTATGCTCAGCTACAATCATTATTTCGAGGGCTGCCTTTGAATTAACACGCTCACTTTTAATTATTGTACAAACTATGTTTAAAGTAAATGTCGATGGGGGCGTGGCCAAGATGGCGACGGAGTAGGACGTGCTTTAGTCCCCTCTGGCGCCGGGCCCTACAAAGCTTTGTCTAGCGTTAGCCCCGAGTGTCCTTCTGGGGCTTTTGGCCGCTCTGGAGCCAACTTACAGTGGTGGCCGGCAGTGGAGCGATTTGCGGTGACCCCTGCGCCCGAAGTCGGAAGACCGGAGCCGGTGGAGGTGCCCGAGGCCTGGGCGGCGCTGCGAGCTGCGGCGCGGGGGAACAGAGAAAGGACTCTTGGAGGTGTTCAGCGGCAGGCAACAGGCGGGAGCACCGGAGCAAAGTGGTGCGGCGCTGTGAGGAGCTTACGGCGGTGAGGAGACGTCTGCCTGCCGTAGGAGCCCGGGACCCGGTGAGGGGGCGGAGCCTATCCTCCGCGAACACCCGGAGCTGCGGTGCGGCCGCCAGAGAAATCGAGGCCGTGGCTTGAGGCCTGGCCCAGAGGGCGGTCCGCACTACCACCGAGACCCGCGCCCAGTGCCCCGACCCGTGAGCAGCAGCTATTCCGGCCCGAGGGGAGTGTGGACGGACCCCTCGGGAGTGAGCAGAGGCAGACAAGGTACGGCTACACTAGAGGCCTCCTGCCTGGGACCACGTGTGGCTGGTGGGTCTGGCCTGGCAGCTGAAGGACAGGACAGTGGCGCAGGACACCGGGAGCGCCAAAGACCGCGGGCAGAGGCGCTGAGTGAGCTGTGGGGGCCGTGGGGGCGGACAATGGCCATAAGTTTGTTCTCCTCCTCCCGCCCCCCCCACCTGCGACTCGGAGACCGAGTCTTTGCTGCAGCAAGAGAGAGTGCGGGTCTGCCCTGAAGAGCGAATCTGAGAAGGGGTTTTGAGAAGACACACCTGGGGTGTACCCAGGCTAGTCGGAGTGCCCGCTGGTGGTGTGGCCCACAGAGAGGGGTCGGGCCCCCTGGACATTCGCCTCCACCGAGTTGCGTGCTGGTACTGCAGCGCCGTCCCTGGCATTGGAGGGGGAGCTGGTGCTGCGAGAACTTCCCCTGCTGGACCGGGGCTTCCTGACGCACTGAGACGCTTGGGGTCAACAACTCCGGCTAGAGCTTTGGACGCACGTCAAGGGGGCACACGTCGAGGGATCGAGGTGGTGGCAGCGACTGAATTCTGCCCTGGTGTGAGTGGGCAGCGTTCGTGGTGTCTCCCAGGAAAACGAGGGGGGCCACAATGGCTACCGTCCTGCGCAAGGGGAAGACCGGTAAGGATGGCCAACCGAAGAACACCCAGCAACCGGCGTCCCCTGGCCCAAGCTCCTCTCCCAGGAGGTCTGACGATGATGCTCCGGCCACCAAAGCTTTTATGACTGACCTCTTTAAATCCATCAAGGAGGATATCTCGGACCTCCGAGCGCAACTGACGTCTGACCTTCGGGAAGTGAGGCGTGACGTGGATGGCATCGGGGAGAGAGTGGCCACGCTGGAGGATCACGATCTCAGCATGGCGAACGACGTCCACCAATTGCAGCAGGACGTGCTGAGGCTCACCGAGCAGAACCTGGACTTGCAATCTCACGTGGAGGACTTAGAGAACCGTTCTCGAAGGAATATCATTCGTATACGAGCGGTACCGTGGGATGGCGAAGCAGGGGACCTACGGGGATATGTGCAGGATCTATTCCTTCAGATCCTGGGCGAGGACGATGTAAGTGAGATCCGGATGGACCGTGTCCATAGAGTTGGCCTACCTCGGAGGGGGGGAGGGCCGCCCCCTGATATCCTCGTCTGTGTCCATGACTTTCAGCTTAAGGAGAGAATCCTCAGGAAAGCGCGAGACATTCCTAATCTGCAGTTCCGGGAGCATCGCCCGCAGCTCTATCAGGACCTGGCGGCAACGACCCTTCAGAAAAGGCGAGAGTTTAGACCGGTAACGGCGTTTCTACGGAACCACAACATTCCTTACTCCTGGGGCCACCCCTTCCGTATAGTTTTCCGGTGGCAGAACAAGCTGGCGCAGATCCGCTCCTTACAGGTAGCAAAGGAACTCCTAGGCATTGAGGATGAAGCCCCGGCTTCAAGGGCGAGCAGCCCCACGTCGAGGAGACGACATCGGTCTTCTTCCTGGCAAAGAGTGGGATTGGCGGCAGATCGCAGGCGGCCTGATCGAGCGACCAGCCTGCAGGAGAGAGGTTACGCAGTGGCTTCCGTTGCTTCAGCGACGTTGACGGATTCACAGCAGAGCTCCGGAGCGCCTGAATTGTGGGCTGCTGGGCTGTAGGCGCCGGAGGGGTCCGTGCGCTCTGGTTCCGTGGGTATGGTGGTACTTTGTGAGAAGACACCCTTGGGAGTCCCGCCTGGAATCTCCCGTCCCCTTCCCGGTGACTATTCAGTGCGCTGCACTGACCTGGGACGATCCATTGAGACTGCTAAGTATATTTGTTTGTTCTTGAGTTGGGGTTTGGTTTGGGGGGGGGGCACTGGGGGTGTTGTGGGTGGCCTGGTGGGAGGGGGGTGAGTGGGTCAGGGGGTGGTGGCGCCTGGTATGAATGTATGGTATGCTTTTCTCACGTTGATTATATGCCCTTGGAGCTTATGACTGTCGGACCTCGGGGGGGGGGGGTCGTTGAATGGGTGGAATATGTTACTGACCTTGAGCTCTGGAACGCGGGCGGAAGTCCAGTGTTTGGTGGGGACCCGGTGGAGAGGGTGTTTCTGAGCCCAGAGGGTGTGTTTCCTGGGTATTGGCTGGGAGGAATGGCACTGGCATTGACAGGGAGGGGGCGAACTCTACCTTACCATCATGCCGATTAGTATTGGGACATGGAACTTTAAGGGGCTCAACTCCCCTCAGAAGCGCCAAAAAGTGTGGAAATAGATTTCTTTCGACGGCTGAAGACTCTCTTGCTGAAATTCATCTGGCAGGGAGGACGGGCTCGCCTTGCCTTCGCGCTTTTGCGGCGCCCGAGGGAGGAGGGTGGAGTGGACCTCCCGGAAATGCATCTATACTATAAGGCCGTGCAGTTGCGGGTCATGGTGGAGTGGTCGCAACAGGAATCTGAAAAACACTGGCTACACATGGAAAGGAGTGTGGCTGGGAGGTCAATCTGGGACCTGGCTTGGAAACCCAAGCCAGACAGGCCTAGGAATGCTTACATCAGCACCCCCACAGGCACTGTTCTGAAGGTATGGGATACGGTCTCGGCAGACGAGCGTTGGACTTCGTTCCCCTCCCCCTTCACTCCTCTGCACTTTAATCCTGCTTTCCCACCGGCGCTACGGGAGGGGCCATTTCGGCTTGGAGGGAGGGCGGCTGTAGGGCCCTTACACACCTATTCCACGGCACGGAACCCCTCACATTCTCCAATTGCATGAGGGACTATGGCCTGTCACCTACGGAACAATTCCATTATGCCCAGCTAATTCACTGGGCGACTTCACCTGGTATGAGAGAGGCAGCCACGAGACCGTCCTCGCTTTTTGAGGCCTTTCTTTTACGAACTGCTACAATGTAGGGAACAATCTCCTTTTTATACAAGCTCCTACTTAGCACAGTGGTCTCCCCTCGTCCCCGCTATATGGATCATTGGGAAGGTCAGCTGGGTAGGGACATAGCGGAAAGTGAGTGGAAGGGCCTCTGGCGGGACATTAGGGCTCACAACCACTCAGCGGATCTCCGCGATGCCCATTATAAAACTATGTTTGATTGGTACCTTTACCCCTCGAAACTCCATCGCATATTCCCGGCAACCTCAGACCGCTGCTGGAGGGGCTGTGGCTTACTGGGAGATTTCCGCCACATCTGGTGGGATTGCCCACTCATCCGACCTTTTTGGAGTGAAATTTTGTCCCATATCAAGGATATGTTGGGATACCCGATCCCGGACTCCCTGTCTTTCGTCATCCTGGGTCTCCGGGACCCGCTATTGGAACACCAGACGAAAGCGGACAAACAGATTATGTGGCTGTGCCTGGGAGCGGCCAAGCTTACACTAGCTGCGGCCTGGAAGAGACCGACGGCCCCGGCTATGTCACTATGGCACGCAAAACTATGGAAACTGATGAGCATGGAGAGAATGGCGGACATCTTCTTGGGCAACTTTAAGAACTTTATGTTCCGATGGGGGCCATTAGTCAGGTTCTTATCGAGTGGTTTACCATCTGCTGGATGTCCTTCGGCCCTACGAGCACTCCACCTTTTCCAGGTCTAATTGCATGCCTGAAGTGAATGCGTGAGGCAGAGAGTGAATGGGAGTTGGCGCCACCACCTGGGGGGGGAGGGATGTCGGGGGAGGAGAGGGGAACTCAGTTGGGGGGGTTTCGTTTGTTGCGGCATAGCTGACTAGAGGGGGACACTGGCCTACCCCGGACCATCCCGGGGAAATTAGCGTGATAGGATGGCCCTTCTTGTGAAAGACCTAGCAGAGACATTGGGGATCATCTGGCGGTTGACACCCTTAGCTATCTCCAACTTCCTGGACTTCGCTTTGTTTCATTAACTGTAACCCGCAGCTCTTCCTGGGGTTGTCAGACGGTATTGCTGGGCTAATGTGTGTACCATTGCATTGTTGCCGCCTATTTTTCTTTCTGTCTTTCCTTAATTTGGTTCCTTTTTTCAAATGCAATAAAACCAATTTTACAAAAAAAGTAAATGTCGACAACACCCGCAAATGAAGTCGGCATTTTATGAAGCTAGAATGCTTTTGTTGTTTTCAATTACCACGCCCTACTATGCCTAGCTGTCCTTGTACATTTGCCGGATGTACGTTGTTACAACGCATGCTTTTACCACGCATGCCTTTACAACGCAGGTTTTTCAACGCAAGTCGTTACAACGACTTGCGTTGGGGGGTGCTAGATAGTGAATAGTTTAATTTACTATTCCAACTCCAGTCCCCGTGGATAGTAGGGAAGGTGTTGGATAGTAAATTAAACTATTACCTATCCTAGAGCGCCCCCCAGCGCAAGTCGTTGTAACGACTTACGTTGTAAAACCTGCGCTGTAAAGGTACTGCGTGGTAAAAGTTGCGTCGTAAAGGATGTTTCCCACATTTGCCATGTGTAATAGATTTTGGGCATTCACGTAGAACTTAATAAAAAATAAAGTCGGCATTTTATGGAGCTTGAGCGCGTTTGTGGCTTTCAATTAACACGACTATGCTCAGCTACAATTATTATTTCGAGGGTTGCCTTTCAATTAACAAGCTTACTTATTTGCTGACATGCCCTTACTGCCCGCACGCTTAGTTATTTGCTAACACGCCCCGACTGCACCTATCAAAAGTAATTATTTTAACAAGTACGTTTGCATTAAACATCAACAACAGCCGCAAACAACGTCTTCTCGTTGATTAATAAAAATGCCGTTCCTTGAACTATACGATCACTAATACGATCACTAATAATTTCATGCACGATAAATACCATACTAACTTCATTTATGGTACAAGTAGTTAAGATCCAAATTAAAATGCTTTTCTTTGATGACTGCCTTTCAATTAACACGCTTACGTTTGTTCGAGGGCTGCTTTTCAATTGCCCTGACTGCGCTTATCAAAAACAATCATTTTTAGAAATACGTTTCAATTCTTATTTTTCTAATGTAACTACATTTGTGTTAAGAGTAAGCAACATTACAAAACAAACACATTTCTATTTGTTGCTAAAATGCTGCTTTTTCGTACTTTTACTGTTAACTCCATGCCCCAACATTCACGCACAACTTAACTTAAAGCCGCCATTTTAGGTAAGCTTCGTAAAATCTTCAAACACAAAATAAACACACATTCAAACATTCGCACTGCTGTTCGCTGCGTTTTCGTGTTTAGAACTTCTTTAAAAGGTCAGTATGCGCTTCACACATACAGCATTCCACGCGCTCCACACAAACAGCATGCCACACGCTTCACACATACAACATGTCACACACTTCACACATACAGCATAACAAGTGCTTTACACCTACAGCATAGCTCGCGCTCCATGCATACAGCATGCCCCGCTTATCAGTCAGAGTAGACTTCTGTAGAAAGCGTCTGCAAGTTCTGCTCCTTCACACAGGTTGCAACACGCAAAGCTCCGTCAGCTCACAAGAATTTAGACACTGCCACGCGCTCTATCCCCCGCCCATGTTCCAGGCAAAGTTGACAGCACGCATGCTCAGTGCGTAAGCGTGTGTGCACGAGCAGCTTGCAGTTTCGCTCTCAGCTTGCTTGTTATTTTTTTGCCATACATATATAATCGCAATGTTAACGTTACCAATTAAGCTTAAGTAAAGAATGTAACTTGCTAGAAATCAGAATGCAAAAACATCACAAAAAAACTTATAAACAACAGTTTCCTTTATGCTACCAAGCAACATCACGTACACAGCTTCTTCACAGTTTTTGAGTTTTAGAGCTGCGCCACCTTTTGAAAGCAATTATTCGGCGCATGTTTCTTTTGCTTTGTCATATTTTTGATCTCCTATGAAGAGATTGCTTTAGTGCTTTCTGCCACCTCCTCTTGCCTACGTTTATTATTGTAGCTTGTAGAGCGCTTCGCTACTTTCAAGCAGAAGTGTCTGCCACTAGTAGCATAAGTCAGAGTAAGGCAGATTATCTAACGCTAGAGATGGCTGACAAGCTGGATACACTAAAATATCTGTAAGCAATTCCTTTTTGTATCTGCCACAGCAGAGAAGAGTTTCTTAGGGCCACATTCAAATAGCAAGTGTCACTTTTAAAGCACCCACTAGAGCATTCAACCTTCCACATATTACAATGACACAGCATGTACAAGTGTTTAGCGCTTGCATACAAACTCTTACTCAACATTAATCAGTTGCTTAATTCATATTCAACGGTCTATATATTTTATTTCAGAGGTGTACAAGTCACCTTTAGTTACAGTTATTATTTACTATTAGAGATGATTAACATTTTAACTACTTTGCAGCTTTCATGCAAAGGCCCATACCTCTAGCTTCTCTAACTCTACTCTGTTCAGCTTTTAATCTTGGCTGCAGTCTGTGCTTACAGCAATAGAACACCTTTATTGTAAGTGTGTGTGTGTACACCGTTAACTATCAATACTTCCTATGTGTAGAACTAATGCGCTCCACTGCCTGCTGAGCTCTGCATGATCCTTTAATAGCTGTCTTGGTGCCAGTAAGCAAAATGATTTTGCACCTTACATTTCAACAATTGTTTTGCATCGAACAGAATGCATGTTTACAAATAACAAATGAAAGCGTGCCTTACTTTACTAGTAAATACGAAGTGTCAGTTTTAAAGCAGCCACTGCAGCATTCAACCTCCCACATATTACAGTAACATAACATGCACAAGTATTTAGTGCTCACACACAGAGTTTTATACCATTAATAAGTTGCCTATTTCATATTCAGCTGTCCATATATTTTTATTAAAGAGATGCACAAGTCGCTTTTACTTTAAAATAAGATTTTTCATCAAAAAATATATACATTTTAACTACTTCACTGCTTTATAGCAAAGGCCCATATTTTGGCTTCTATAACGCCACTCTGCATAATCTTTTAATAGCTGTCTCAGTGCTAGTATGCAAACCCCTCGTAGCACGTTCATGTATTACACTACAATGTTTTTGCACTCAGCACCAACACATTATCACTCACACCACCACAGCACCACTCAATACCGCTACATTATCACACAGCCTTACTACATTATCACTCAGCCCCAACTCAGCACCACTCAGCACCACTACAACATTACTAAGCAGCACCACTGAACACCAGTCAGCACCACCACATTACCAATCAGTAACACTACATTATCACTCAGTGCCACCACAGCATCATTCAGTACAACAACAGCACCACATAGCACCATCACAGCAACACTCAGCACTACCACAGCAACACTCAGTACCACCACAGCAACACCACAACACCACCACACTATCTGTCAACACCACCACTGCACCAATACAACACCACTCTGCACCACCACTGCACCACCTCAGCACCATCACAGTACTACCACAGTACCAACACAGCACCACCACAACACGACTCAGCATCACTACAACACCACTCAGCACCACCACAGCACCACTCAGCACAACTACAACATCACTCAGCACCACAACATCATCACTAGTTCAAATATATTGCCTCAATGTTACAAAAAGCTACATTACAAATGCTGTAAGTGTAACATTTGCCAAAATTATAACTATTGAAGTTGTAAATGATGAAGCTGTTAACTTACCTATTTCTGAACAACAAAAACATAGATAGAAATATTGTTATTTACAAGACCAATAGCTCAAAACTTCTTAATGTGAGACCTATTGCATTGCAAATGCTTGTTTAATAATTACATTTCCACTTTTGACAAAGAAGACATGTCGAGACAAACCAAGAAAAGATGGGGAGGGAGACATATTTCTAGAGAAGTGTGGCTCACTGGTTAGAAGCGGCAGACCCTGAAGCAGAAGTTGGCCCGGGACCAGGGTTCAATTCCCGACGCGGCAGGGTCTTGGGTCAATGTCCGCGGACTCGATAATTCTCGCCTAGGTGCCTACGCTAACCATGGGTCCCACTCTGCAACTCTGGGCAATAGCTTGCTTAATCTCCACAACGGCCCCAGCAGCGCCGGGGATGCCTGGCTTCACCTTGGGGGTGCCCTCTCACAGGGAAAGCCAGGACGGGTTCCCCAGCGGTATACAGCGCCAGGACGCCACGTAACGAGGTAACAGTGCGCTTTACAAGTATACATACATTACATTACATGCTTTTAAAGAATAAGACAAATACTTTTCACCAAATGTGTGATTGGCCATCAATTGCTACAAATCTTTTTAGAGGAAACAACGAAAATCTGAAAAAACAGAAGATTATATAGCAGCTCTTAAAAAATTGGCCATCTCATGTACATTAGGTTCGTTGCATGATTAACTCATCAGAGACCAAATTATCATGCATCTACAACTCTACAGGATCGCTCAAGGGTTAAATGTGATTCTTCACTCAAAGATGAAGTATTTATTGTACAGAAAGCAGAACTTCGAAGTAGAAGTACCAAGGCCACAACTACGGACGACAGTAGTAATGTTGTTGCTAAAATTAAAAACAGTAAAGATTGGGTTAAGAAAGAGATAGAGAAACTATTAAAAGTGATAAGTTATGGAAACATAATAGCGATGGGAACTACAAAATTGTTGACGTTACAAATTCAACAGATGTGGGAACTCAGGTCATTTAGACCATAGTAAAATAAGCCCAGCTTTAAAGCAGAAATGTTCAGCTTGTGGCATTGTGGGGCCTTATGCAAGGATATGTAGGAAACAAAAGAAGAAAAAAAACTTATTAGAACAAAATCAAATGTGTTAATGATAATTTAGAAGAATCTAGTGGACAAAGTAGCGTCAGTGAAGTCAATTGTATGTTGGTTGTACATTATTGTGTAGTTGATGCTCTTGATAATAAGATAGTTAGGAATCCATAAAGTTATGTTGTGTGGTGTGGTGAGGTTAACTATTGCTGCATACTTGGGCTCACCGTACACTATTATTAATGATCATGCATGGAAAGAAAACTGTGAGTGAATTGTGTGATGTTTTGGAGCCGGCAGATATCAAACCAGAAAGATTTGAAAGAGAATTAAAGAAATTACAAGTAGAAGGAATATTTGAACTAGTGCAATCTTTGGATTTGGTGTCACCCCTAGATGTTAAACGCCGAGCATATGGTAAGGTGAGACTGTGTGTGGACCATCGTGAGCTGAACAAATATAATTTTACTGATTAATTTCCATTGTCTAAGATTCAAGAGATGTTAACTTTGACTAAAGATGTAAAGCGTTTTTCAACAGTTGATCCAAAAGCGGCCTATCATGGAATGGAATGGAGTAGGTTTTTGTAAAGCGCGATAGCTACCCGAAGGCATCCTAGCGCTAAGTAACTGAATACAGGTGTGTGGGGCAGGTCGGGATTATCTGCTGAAGAAAAAGGTCTTTAATATTCTTCGGAAGGGCAGGATGTTTGGTTCTGAACAGATCGAAAGTGGAAGAGAGTTCCACAGCCTTGCCGCGTTAGTAGAGAACATTCTGCCTCCACTTCTTTCTTTTTTGTATCTGGGCATAACGACTTGGAAGGCATGGGTCGACCTTAGCTGCCTATTGGGAAGGTAGGGGGTGATCAGTGTGTGGTTGAGGATTGCTCCTTTCCTCCAGTAGGCACGGTGAGCGATGCACAGGCTTTTAAAGTTGACTATCTTTTACTGGCAGCCAGTGAAGTGTTCTTAATTCATTTTTCACTGATTGCCGGCGGGGAATGCGCAGGAGAGTGGGGGCAGCACAGTTTTGGATAACCTGCAGTTTTTTCAAGGTGGATTCAGGAGAACCTAGGTATAGGGCATTACCAAAGTCCAGTCGGGACAGGATAAGACCCTGGACCATGATCTGTCTGGCCTTGAAAGGGAGAAGTGGTAAGATTCTTCGAATGAGCCTCATAATGCTCATGCAGGTGGCTGCTAGTTTGGTTGCCTGGTGGCCGAAATTTAATGCACTATCCAGCCAGATGCCCAGGCTCTTGATGGTATCCCTGGCTGGGGGGGCTGGGCCTAGTGCTGGTGGCCACAGAGAGTCAATAGATTTTTGGGGGGAGTTGCCTAGCACCATTAGCTCAGTTTCGTCGCCGTTGAGCTTTAGGTAAGACTGACTCATCCAGGTGCATACTGCCTCCATGCAGCCTCTGAGATCATTGGAGTGAGAGGAAGGATGGGTCAAGGTCACCAGTTGCGTGTCGTCGGCGTAGGACACGACTTGCACGCCGAAGGGGCGTATGATTTCTGCAAGGGGGAGCATGTAAATGTTAAACAGTGTGGGGCTCAGGGATGAGCCCTGAGGAACCCCACAACTGAGAGGTTTACTGGATGAGACGTTTTTGCCCTCGCAGACTCTAAAGGAGCGGTCAAAAAGGAAGGAATGGAGCCAGGCTGCAGCAGTGGAGGTTATCCCTAGCTCTGACATTCTGTGACATAGGATGTCATGATTTACAGGGTCGAAGGCGGCACTGAGGTCCAATAAAATAATGGCCGCAGTGCCACCCTCGTCCACAATCTTTCTAGCTCCTTCTGTTACTGCTAATAGTGCAGTTTCAGTTCCGTGCATAGGCCGGAACCCTGTCTGCGAGGTATCCAGGGAGCAGTTTGCTTCCAGGAATTCAATGAGACATTGATTTACATGTTTTTCTGCGAGCTTAGTTATCCACGGTAGCAGAGAGATTGGACGGTAGTTTCCCGGGTTCATCTGATCTAGGTTTGGTTTCTTCAGGAGGGCCTTAACTGTAGCTTGTTTCCACTTAGGGGGAACAAGCCCTGATGCGAGGGAGTTGTAGATCACATTCTGGATGGTTGGAAGAATGGTAGGCGTAATTGTTCTTAAAAAACGTGCTGGAGCTGGGTCACTGGGGGATCCAGATTTTACCTGAAGTATAATAGTTTCCAGGCTGATAGGCTCCAGAGGTGGGAAGGCTTTCAGGAGGATAGAGGGGGTAGGTCCAGCGCACTGCTGTTCTGGGCAAGGGTGAGGGGATGGGGTGAAAGAAGAATAGATTGTGGCTATTTTATTGTAAAAATAGTCAGCCTGTTCATTGCAGCGAATTTGAGCGGTCTGAGGATCTGGTGGTTTGTCAGGGAGTTTGAGCAAGTTTCTAGCGATCTTGTAGATCTCCTTGGGTTTGGATGCTGCTTCATTAATTTTGTTTTCGAAGTAAGTGGATTGAGCTTTTTGTATATTGGTTTTGTAGGATTTTATAGATGCCCGATATTCAGTTTTGCTGGTATGGGAATAGTCAAGGCGCCATTTCCGTTCCAGTCTCTTGCATTGTCTTTTGAGAAGGCGTAGGTCCTCTGTGTACCAAGGGGAATTTTTGGGTCTCTGTTTAGGTTGAATATCCTTGAATGGGATAATGAGGTCAAGAGAGGTGGTGATCCAGTTGTTGAAGGCGTCATTGCTGACAGTCGGATCGGGGTTATTTTGTGGGACAGAGGATTCCAATGTGGAGGTCCACAGGTTGGTGTCGAGCTGTGACCATTTGCGGTCTCTTTTTGAGGCAGAGGGAGGTGAGGGGCGGGATCCTAATGGTGACCGGGAGAATGGGATCAAAAAATGGTCAGTCCAGGGAAGGGTGATGGGTGGGTTAACTGTAAGATGAGTGCAATTACTGAAGATAGGATCAAGAAGGTGACCTTTTTCATGGGTGGGTTGCAGTACTAGCTGGGAGAGATCTAATGCTAGTAGGTTATTACGCAGTTCGGTGGCTGCCGAATCCGAGGGGTCGTCCAGGTGCACATTTAAGTCACCTAATATGGTGTAGTTGGGTGAGGAGCAAATAGCATTGGCTACCTCTGGGGCAAGCTGGTTTATAAAATTAGTCAGAGTGCCAGGTGGACGGTAAATGAGAGTTCCCGAGAACGTGCAAGTGGGGGAGAAGTGGAGCTTTAAAGAAATATAAATGACAAAGCCTTTTATTTAAACATAAGTAAAAGGCATTGTCATTTACAATGCCAATAGCTTAAACTTATGTAAATGCGAGACCTATTGCATTACAAAAAAAACCCCACCATTTTATGTGCAGTGGCTTTTCCAAAGCCGACTATGACATTCGCAGCATTTAAGATCAGCCACTTTTCACAACTTATTTTAAAAGGATTTATTTTGAAAGGTAGAGCTGAAAGGAGAGTGTGTGGTGCAGCGGCCAGAGCTGCCGACTCAGGAGTCTGGGAACCTGGTTCGAATTTCGCAACATCTTGCGAGTCTGGGCAAATCACTTACACTACTCTTGCTGAACCAGTGTAAGGACTTAACAGAGAAGACATTTAAAAAGGATGTTGTAGTTTCTGCCATCATGTTAAAGAACAATGTGTACTTCACATTTTACAGTGAAACATTGCAAGGAATAAAACAACTGCAAAGGAAAAAATAATGCCAGGACAAACTTAGTGAAAAGTAAAAGTGTGATTTATTCACAATAAGATAAGTCTCTCAACTTTTTTTTAAACAAGGTATTTGCCAGTCCAAATGGTGTCCAGAAAGTCCTGTGCAGAGGTGTGCAATGGCACTCAGATTGCCTTCAATTACACTGCCAAAGAAAAATTCCCAGGAAGGGGCATCTAGTGGGCAGAGCAGGCACCTAAAGATGTTACTTGGGGGGTGGGTTTGGGACGGGTGATCTTGGGTTTTGGAAGGTTTGGTCTTAGGTTTGTGAGGGGGTGTGTGGGTTTGGTAGGGTAGTCTTGGTTTTGGGATGGGACTTTACATTTTTAAGGGGTAGCTTGAGGGGGTTATTAATAATCCACATTTTGTAAAGCGCACAATCACCCGTAATGGTCTCTAGGTGTTGGGGGCCGTCGGGAAGATTAAGCAACCTATTGTCCAGAGTCACATGGTGCTGGGCTAATCTGCCGCCGGTGCCAGGGATCGAACCGTGATCCCCAGATTCCGGAGTCAGCCGCCCTAGCTGCGGCACCACACCTCTTCCAGGATGGTTCCTGTCTTTTGAGGTTGCGTTGGGATGTGGAAGGGTTGGGTTATGGGGTGAAAGGTGTAAGTGTGTGTTTGGGATGGGTGGGTTTGGGTGTGGTAGGGGTCAGGAGTCAGTGCAAAGGCAAACATAATAATCTCATGGGAAAATGGGTGGTTCGGGAGGGAGTTAATGTTGGGATGTAGAGGGAATGGAAGTGTTTGTTGTGCATGTGTCTATTGAGGTTGCAGGTGTCTGTGGGTCTGGTGAAGGTTGTGTATGTTTGGGGGCGTGCTGCTTTGTTGGTGTATGTGGTGAGTGTGGGTATTTCTGTTTTGTGGGTGTGTGGACTGTAGAGATGCTTGGTGTGGTTGTGGTGCACATGGTTGTGATGGGTATGGTGTCTGGGGGTATGCTTGTGGTGGATGTGGCTGTGGTGGTGGGTGTGTGTCTGGGGGGTGCTTGTGGTAGTGGTTTTGGCTATGGTGCTGGTTGCTGTGTCTGGGGGTGTCCTTGTGGTAGTGCATGTGGTTGAGGTGTCTGGGGGTATGCTTGTGTTGGTGGATATGGCTGTGATGGCAGGTGAAGTATCTGGGGGTGTTTTAGTGGTGGTGGATATGGCTGCAGACGTGGGTGCAGTGTCTGGGGTGTGCTTGTGGTGGTGGTGGTAGGGCATGTCAGTGTGGTGGTGTCTGTGTTTGTGCTTGTGGTGGGGGTGGTACCTGTATGGTTGGATTTGTATCTGTGTTTTTGTGCTGTTTCTGTTTGTGTGTGGGTGTGCTCTTTGTGTCTGTGTAAGTGGGTGCACGCAAATGTGTGAGTGTGCCTGGGACAGGTCTGGGAATAAGGAATTTGGATGAGAACAGGGCGGGAGGAGGAGCACAAGGTCAGGATGGTTGGGTGGCTCGGTCAGTGAAGAGGCTAGACCTTGCTTGAAAAGACCTCTGTAGGCCAGACATTACACTGTGAATGTCTTCCAGGTAGGATACCATTTGCTGCAATTGGCTGTAAAGCTCCTGGAGGGCATTCAGTAATTCAGTCTGGCCTACAAAGATGTTCCGATCATTAGGCTCCCCACTCAGCACAGCCGGGGGAACAAGGGCATTGGGTGACTTGCTTGGACTGAAGGAGACGCCACCCATTTTAGGGATTGGATTTCGCCGACTGGGGGGGGAGGGAGAGGTAGGGTGGAGTCGGTACTCTGGGTGGCGGACAAAGATGCAGGTATAACAAGAGCAGTAAGCTGCAACACCACTAGGGACCGGTCACTCGTGGGAGGCCTCCAAAGAAGATTTTGAGCTGGAAGCCTCCATGAAAGTCCCCTAACCCTCTGTGGCACTATGTTCCTCGGTGTCTCATTGTCGTAGCAGGCCTCAGCTAGACCCACTAGTGCAAGGGGTTCGCCCTTCTCTGCACAAAGTCCCCAGACCAACAGGAAGAAGTTGTAACAGAAACTGGAATAGAAAAAGTAACATTTATTACACCTCATGAGGTGGTGCCACGGTTCAAACAATACCCTTCGGTATTGCAAGAAGTAGGACCACAAGCTAAGAAAGCATGGTTTATTTATACCCACACAGGGGCTCAAAGGGAGGCGGTACAAACACAGGAGCACAACTTATGTACGTATAAGGTAATATCGAGAGGCACAATCGATCAGTGGAAGGAGCTAACAGTTTTTGGGGGTCAACAAACACATTCCTATTTGGAACTCAACACCGACAGATGTGGACCCTACTAGACATGCGCGGAAGTGGGGGATGCTAAATATACCTTGTTGCCGGGCAGATTTCAAGCGCCGTGAACAGGAAGATAGGATGAGGCACATAGTCGGCAAGAGGCAGCATGTAGCAGACAAGATGGCTGCCGTGAATACAAAATGGAGTCCGCTAAATGTCAAGATAATGGCTAAAGCTAAGATGTCTTCGTCTAATGCTTAATCTAATCGCTGTCAAATTACAACATCACCAGCTGAGATACAGTGTCCAGCTGCTATCCCACCTTCTTGGCCAAGGTCTCCTTCGACTGTTCCACATGATGCTGAAAAGACATACAATACTTATATAGAAGCTTTGTGAAAAGAACTGATCAACAACTTTGAGCTAAAAATATTTTCTTGGTTCCCATATAAAACCTGCTACAAGGCTCACAAACTTTTTTTCTTTACATCATCATTTCATGCATGTAAGGAACATCTTCAGACACCATTTGCACACAGTTCTGTAATTCCCCATGAAAGTTCCTACCTCAAATATGATCTTGCCTCTTAACCATAATCATTTCTCTGAAGGTGCTGTTGAACACCTCTGAATGGTTGACCTTTGTTCTCCAGAATAGTGAACTGATGTCACCAATTAGGATATATACCAAACATACCTTTGGACACGATGTGTACAAGGTCCAAAAAGCTGCATTAATGACATACACTAAAAGTTAAATATGAATCATGTGTATCAATAAAACTGCAATGTTCTCACATTTGTAGAACCTGAAAGCCTGTCTCCTTTGTCACAATGGTAACAATGACCTCTAGTAACTCAATTATCGTAGAAATGTGAAACATATTATAAGCTTTTAGTATTGAAGTAGCTTGAAGTAACACGCAATATGTATTTACACATGCTGTTAAAGACATGTAGACATATTGTCATAATGGATTGACCATTGACTCCAATATCATGAGTAAATACATAGGCCTTGATACATTCCTAATCCAGTTTAGTACAGAGCAGTTACTTATTCACACCTGACCGCAAAACATCTCACATTAGTACAATGCAAAGTTGGGAACAGCCACTGTATCATAACTGCATATTATGCAATGTCACATGTAATTGGTCTACCATTACATCATCCACAATGGTGAATAGCACCATACCTGACACAACAAAGACTAGTGGCCTGTGTGGTACAACTGTCCCTCGTGACATCAAAGAACCGGATACATATGTTGAGTTTATGCAGCCAAGTGTCTGCTCAGAACAGTCCTTTGGTTGTGAACAGGAATCAGGTGGGATACTTCACAACACAATATGTAATTGGAGCACAGGTACACTGTACTTTATATTTCTACTGCGATTTAGGTGATCCCACAATACAATCTACAGTACATGCACAACATTTGGGAAGTATATCATGCTTACCTTGATAACTTCACGAGTACTATTTCCATATTTGTATTACTTGCACAGTTACTATGATTCTTGTGTTTTACCACTGCATTATATGCCTAGACGACTGCTAAGGTACTTTGTTTGGTTCTCCTAGAGTCCAGAGTAGCAAGTCCTACCTCGGTATTCATATAGTGGGTGCACAGATATTTCTGGGCTCTACGTTTTTCATGCCTAAGTAACACATAAAGCTTATTAAGAGCACGAGAGTGCTGTTCCCTCTGTATTTATGGTGACATGTGACATTTTCATGCCCTATGTGTGTGTTTTCTAGTCGTTTATGCTTCATACACTAAATATCCACTGTTAATGTGTTGTGTGTCTCTGATGATTATTGTATTACTCAGGCTAACAAGTAGCCTATTTTAGTAATTGTTTTATTTGCACAGTACTTATGATTTATGTTGTTTTGGTCTTATGGGATATCTACAATATAGACCCATATTTTTATACAACCCTGTATAAACTCTATTTTGTGGTGTATTTATTGTGCTACTTTTGTGAGTGTGTTGTTCAAACGCTTAACACGTTGCCTGTAGGGATAAGCCTGACTGCTCTATGCCAAGATGTCAGGGTGTGCTCCCAAACAAATGATGGAAGGAATGCTGAATAAATCGTACACTCACCCCCAGTCAAGAGATCTGGGTTACATCCATCGTTCTTTTGCTCACCATGCCACCCCAGTTTAGACCCAGCCGTATGCAAATCAGTCTTGACCCTGTGCCTCATGGGAACAGTCCAAACCGAACTGCCAAGCCAGGTCCTCCCTGGACCGGAAACAAGCATCCTGGGACCAGTTTCTGGGTATTACCCTTCATCAGCCAGGCTAGCTTGAATCCAGTGGCACAGTGAGCAAGGGACCCACGTCTGGGCAAACCCATCCCACTTAATGTGAAAAGTGCTACGCAAACAAATGATGAACAGAATGCTGAATAAATCATACATTCAACCCCAGTCAAGAGAGCTGGGTTAAATCCATTGTTCTTTTGCTCATCATGCCACCCCAGTTCATACCAGGGGGTGAGCACAGGTTGTCTTCGGTCTGTAACTTTCTTGACCTGACTAGAGTGGTGTATTCTGCCTGGCTTAGATGCATACCCTGGCCAACCAGGAACCCCATTTCTTGCATTGGTGGCAGCAGTGGGATAGGACTTGCGTTTGTGTGATACCACAGAGGTTTATTGTTGCAATACAACTCTGCACTTAGACCATTATGTGTTTAGTTTTTATTCTGTTCTCTCATTGGTCATTTTTATAGATTACTCCAGCTTCAGCACTAACACCTGGTAATCTTGTTGTTTCACTTATGTTTTTGTATCTCGTGAAAATGGAACCCTACCTTTGATCCTAATTAATTGTTGTTTTACAATTTGAAGGAGTTGTAGGGGTTCTGCAGGGAGAAGGGACTAGCTGTGAGTGAGGAATCTGACAAGTGGGACCTTCGTAGAGTCCTGTTTGATTTTGATCTGGCACACTGGGGAAAGGTTTCTACCAAGTACCAGAAAGGTGGTGGTTTTACGGCAAACCCGGAGATTAGTGTCGAGTCTGGGGGGTAGGGTTCCCAATCATCAACCCTAGAGGGAAGTGGCCTGAAGAGTTTGAGGAAGAGGGAGAAAATTAATGATCAGAGACGTCAGTAGCCAGAGATGACCCTAAAGATAGGGGGTCCAGTGCCAGGAGCAGTGTTACCTCCCATTACCTATCCCCTGAAGAGCTCAATAATATACAGGAGGAGAGGGAACTGAAGCTGCAGTTGACTGAGGAGCAAAGAGAGGTTGAGAGAGTCTTGGAGATAAAAAGGCCTTATGGACTCACAAACTGAGTCTAAAGGAGCCAGCTGTAGAGGAGCGAAGGCTAGAGGCTGAAATAGCCCTAGCTCAGCAGAGAAAGGCAGAGGCTGGAAGGGTCTTCACCAGAGAAAAACATGCCTTTGAGGAAAGGAAGTACCCCATGTGACAGCAATATTGAGTCCAGCGCACAAATTACCGCCTATATACCCAAAGACCTGGTACCAAGAGAGCTCTAGCAGTGTGCAGGATCCCTGAGGAGGATTGGGAAACAGGTTTGTGAAGGGCAGATTATCTGCACACAACACAAGCCTTCCATGTCATGTTTTGTCCTTTGCTGATAAATTCAAGGATCCTGCTGGACTGTTAGCATTAGATGCCGAAAATGCTAAAGTAAAATGGCAATTCGTTTTTCACACATTAGAACCTTTCCTTTCGGCCCCAGTTTCACGAATATGATTAAAACATTATATACCAAGCCATTAGCTACTATCCATGGTATTGGATTCTTCTCCCATGCCTTTAACTTACACAGAGGAACTAGACAAGGAAGTCCTTGATCACCCTCTTATACCTTATAGCCATTGAGCCCCTTTTTAGCTCTCTGTATGAATACAGAATATACTGGAATTACTATAAACTATCTTGTTTTGAAGGTTACAGCATACGCACATGATATCCTATTATATGTCACCAACCCTTCTACTTCTGCCCTTGTTATTTTGGATGCTGTTGGCTAATATGCAGGTTTCTGGTCATAAACTGAATGTAAGTAAAACAGAATTTGTGCCCTTAAACGTTTATTGTACCCCCTAATATGAAAGTAAATACAGATATTTTATGGAACTCTCATTCTCTTTCTCAAACTCCATCAAGCATAACTCAATTATACTACTTTAATTAGTAGAGGTAAAGAAAAACGTAATAAATGGTCAACAAGTCATTTGAACTGGTGGGGCCGAGTAGATGCAATTAAAATGGTTATAACTCCCCAAATATTAGACACTTTATCTATGTTACTTATTTGTCTCCCATCCAATTTTTAAAACCTATAAAGAAGTTAATCAATCAATTGTATTTAACAGTATTTAAGGCTAATACGTGAAGGTTTAAACCTTCATATATTAGCCTTAAATACTTGCAGGTTCCCAAAAGAGAGGGATGGTTAACTGATTTTGGAAACTATCACAGGTATTTTTTTATTGCTCAAAGGTCATTTTGGTTTCCTTCTAATGATACTTGGAAATTGTATATCTGCCAACTGCGTCCTTTTCAAGAGATTGTATTTTAATAACGGACTTGGCGTTCACCCATGTGATGACACCCATGCCATGGGTAGTGACGCCAGCCGAGTGTATGAGATCGCTTAGAGGCAGCACTTTAACATATTGCTACCTACCGGCAGATGAGACTCCTGCAACAGTGCAATGTCTATCTCATGCCTCGTAAGGTACGCCATCAACTTACGTAGCTTCCTATAGTCATTCAGACCTCTTATGTTCCAGGTAAGTAATCTAACTTTGTCACCTCTACCAGCCAAGTGTCTGCTCAGAACAGTCCTTTGGTTGTGAACAGGAATCAGGTGGGATACTTCACAACACAATATGTAATTGGAGCACAGGTACACTGTACTTTATATTTCTACTGCGATTTAGGTGATCCCACAATACAATCTACAGTACATGCACAACATTTGGGAAGTATGTCATGCTTACCTTGATAACATCACGAGTACTATTTCCTTATTTGTATTACTTGCACAGTTACTATGATTCTTGTGTTTTACCACTGCATTATATGCCTAGACGACTGCTAAGGTACTTTGTTTGGTTCTCCTAGAGTCCAGAGTAGCAAGTCCTACTTCGGTATTCATATAGTGGGTGCACAGATATTTCTGGGCTCTACGTTTTTCATGCCTAAGTAACACATAAAGCTTATTAAGAGCACGAGAGTGCTGTTCCCTCTGTATTTATGGTGACATGTGACATTTTCATGCCCTATGTGTGTGTTTTCTAGTGGTTTATGCTTCATACACTAAATATCCACTGTTAATGTGTTGTGTGTCTCTGATGATTATTGTATTACTCAGGCTAACAAGTAGCCTATTTTAGTAATTGTTTTATTTGCACAGTACTTATGATTTATGTTGTTTTGGTCTTATGAGATATCTACAATATAGACCCATATTTTTATACAACCCTGTATAAACTCTATTTTGTGGTGTATTTATTGTGCTACTTTTGTGAGTGTGTTGTTCAAACGTTTTACACGTTGCCTGTAGGGATAAGCCTGACTGCTCTATGCCAGGATGCCAGGGTGTGCTCCCAAACAAATGATGGAAGGAATGCTGAATAAATCATACATTCACCCCCAGTCAAGAGATCTGGGTTACATCCATCGTTCTTTTGCTCACCATGCCACCCCAGTTTAGACCCAGCTGTATGCAAACCAGTCTTGACCCTGTGCCTCATGGGAACAGTCCAAACCAAACTGCCAAGCCAGGTCCTCCCTGGACCGGAAACAAACATCCTGGGACCAGTTTCTGGGTTTTACCCTTCATCAGCCAGGCTAGCTTGAATCCAGTGGCACAGTGAGCAAGGGACCCACGTCTGGGTAAACCCATCCGACCTAATGTGAAAAGTGCTACATAAACAAATGATGAACAGAATGCTGAATAAATCATACATTCAACCCCAGTCAAGAGAGCTGGGTTAAATCCATTGTTCTTTTGCTCATCATGCCACCCCAGTTCATACCAGGGGGTGAGCACAGGTTATCTTCGGTCTGTAACTTTCTTGACCTGACTAGAGTGGTGTATTCTGCCTGGCTTAGATGCATACCCTGGCCAACCAGGAACCCCATTTCTTGCATTGGTGGCAGCAGTGGGATAGGACTTGCGTTTGTGTGATACCACAGAGGTTTATTGTTGCAATACAACTCTGCACTTAGACCATTACGTGTTTAGTTTTTATTCTGTCTCTCATTGGTCATTTTTATAGATTACTCCAGGTTCAGCACTTACACCTGGTAATCTTGTTGTTTCACTTATGTTTTTGTGGCTCGCGAAAATGGAACCCTACCTTTGATCCTTATTAATTGTTGTTTTACAATTTGAAGGAGTTGTAGGGGTTCTGCAGGGAGAAGGGACTAGCTGTGAGTGAGGAATCTGACAAGTGGGACCTTAGTAGAGTCCTGTTTGATTTTGATCTGGCACACTGGGGAAAAGTTTCTACCAAGTACCAGAAAGGTGGTGGTTTTACGGCAAACCCGGAGATTAGTGTCGAGTCTGGGGGGTAGGGTTCCCAATCATCAACCCTAGAGGGAAGTGGCCCTGAAGAGTTTGAGGAAGAGGGAGAAAATGAATGGTCCGAGACGTCAGTAGCCAGAGAGGACCCTAAAGATAGGGGGTCGCGTGCCAGGAGCAGTGTTACCTCCCATTACCTATCCCCTGAAGAGCTCAATAATATACAGGAGGAGAGGGAACTGAAGCTGCAGTTGACTGAGGAGCAAATAGAGTTTGAGAGAGTCTTGGAGATAAAAAGGCCTTATGGACTCACAAACTGAGTCTAAAGGAGCTAGCTGTAGAGGAGCGAAGGCTAGAGGCTGAAATAGCCCTAGCTCAGCAGAGAAAGGCAGAGGCTGGAAGGGTCTTCACCAGAAAAAAACATGCATTTGAGGAAAGGAAGTGCCCCATGTGACAGCAATATTGAGTCCAGCGCACAAATTACCGCCCATATACCCAAAGACCTGGTACCAAGAGAGCTCTAGCAGTGTGCAGGATCCCTGAGGAGGATTGGGAAACTGGGTTTGTGAAGGGCAGAGTATCTGCACACAACACACGCCTTCTATGTCATGTTTTGTCCTTTGCTGATAAATTCAAGGATCCTGCTGGACTGTTAGCATTAGATGCCGAAAATGCTAAAGTAAATTGGCAATTCGTTTTTCACACATTAGAACCTTTCCTTTCGGCCCCAGTTTCACGAATATGATTAAAACATTATATACCGAGCCATTAGCTACTATCCATGGTATAGGATTCTTCTCCCATGCCTTTAATTTACACAGAGGAACTAGACAAGGAAGTCCTTGATCACCCTCTTATACCTTATAGCCATTGAGCCCCTTTTTAGCTCTCTGTTTGAATACAGAATATACTGGAATTACTATAAACTATCTTGTTTTGAAGGTTACAGCATACGCACATGATATCCTATTATATGTCACCAACCCTTCTACTTCTGCCCTTGTTATTTTGGATGCTGTTGGCTAATATGCAGGTTTCTGGTCATAAACTGAATGTAAGTAAAACAAAATTTGTGCCCTTAAATGTTTATTGTACCCCCTAATATGAAAGCAAATACAGATATTTTATGGAACTCTCATTCTCTTTCTCAAACTCCATCAAGCATAACTCAATTATACTACTTTAATTAGTAGAGGTAAAGAAAAACGTAATAAATGGTCAACAAGTCATTTGAACTGGTGGGGCCGAGTAGATGCAATTAAAATGGTTATAACTCCCCAAATATTAGACACTTTATCTATGTTACTTATTTGTCTCCCATCCAATTTTTAAAACCTATAAAGAAGTTAATCAATCAATTGTATTTAACAGTATTTAAGGCTAATACGTGAAGGTTTAAACCTTCATGTATTAGCCTTAAATACTTGCAGGTTCCCAAAAGAGAGGGATGGTTAACTGATTTTGGAAACTATCACAGGTATTTTTTTATTGCTCAAAGGTCATTTTGGTTTCCTTCTAATGATACTTGGAAATTGTATATCTGCCAACTGCGTCCTTTTCAAGAGATTGTATTTTAATAACAGACTTGGCGTTCACCCATGTGATGACACCCATGCCATGGGTAGTGACGCCAGCCGAGTGTATGAGATCGCTTAGAGGCAGCACTTTAACATATTGCTACCTACCGGCAGATGAGACTCCTGCAACAGTGCAATGTCTATCTCATGCCTCGTAAGGTATGCCATCAACTTACGTAGCTTCCTATAGTCATTCAGACCTCTTATGTTCCAGGTAAGTAATCTAACTTTGTCACCTCTACCTTCCATCAGGGGTTAGTGTAAAGATCACTTCAGGGACCATCTTATAACCAAAGTAACACAGATGACATCCCTGGTGCATTCTCATCAGTAGAGCATAGCTTGCACGTTACCTGCCTCCTGCACTGTATTACCGAACAAGAAAAATCCCTCCCACCCCCAACCCACGTCATGCCTCCCCCAAAAGGGCATGATCGAGTCCAATTCACCCTTCCCCTATTGCATAGTGATTTCATAACAAGTAGAAAAACATATATGAGTAATGTGTGCAAAAACAAAAAGGTAGTGGGTAACACTCAGGGCTGGATGTTACCGGCATCACTCGAACATACACTTAAAACATTGTGATATGAAAACTAGCCATCCACATCTATTAAGCAGTCCCCACCCGACTATAAGCAATAGGTCCCTTCAGGTCAGGCCGCACCACAGCATATGACGTAGCATAATCAAGACATAGCTCCTAATCCTTGCACAATAGTTCCAAACATATATTGAATCAGTTCAAATATCTCGGGGTGCAGGCACCATAGTAGTCCAAGTCCCAGAGTGCCGGATTACACCAGGGTAACTCCTTGATATCCATCCCCTCAGAATAAAAATAAAATACCTTTTACTATAATTAACACATTGTCCGTCTCCCCGATCTAGCCCTTCACTCTTCTAGATCACCACTTGCTGAGTCCCGTTTTTCCTGATTCAAGTTGTCTTGTATGCCCGATTTTGTACAGTCCTTAAGGGTCTTTTGCAGTGACCTAGGGTCAATGAATATTTTCGAGTGCCACTGATTGTGACCCTAAGTCTTGCCGGGTAGAGCACAGCATTGTCTAAACCCAGTTCTCTCAATTTCCTCTTCATTGGGACAAACTGTTTCCTTGCCTCATGGCCTTTAATAGTAAAATCAGGGAATAGTGATAGGGAGGAGCCCTTATACTGCAGATCTTTCATCTCTCTGGCCTTCTTCAGGGAAGTGTCTCTATCCCTGTAATTCAATATTTTTGCAATCACTGGGCGAGTTAGGGCACCCTGTGGGGGTCTAGGCCCCAGAGAGCGATAAGCCCTCCACAATAAACATATCTAAAAATGTATCCTAGCCTAGCAGAGTGACAAACAACTTTTCTATGAAGACCTCCATGTTTCCAATCGGCGTGGTCTCAGGCAGCCCACCTACTCGGATATTACTGCGTCTAGATCTCACTTCTAAATTTTCCGCTTTTTCCTGTAGTGTTGTTAGCATCTTCATCATCTGTTTTTGCGCTGCATCAGCTTCCGTTTGCGCCTCTTCATCATCTGTTTTTGCGCTGCATCAGCTTCCGTTTGCGCCTCTTCGACATCTGCAACTCTCCTCTCTGTCATATCTATTCGCTCTGCATGCTTGTCTATGTGCTCCGACATCCTGTCCATTCTGTAGGCCAGCGAGTCAATTTTAGCGTCGATAGTGGACAGGCTCTTTTGCATAGCTGCTAAAATCAGTCTCAACTCCCCCTCTGGTTCCTCTGAAGTTGCGTGCTGCTCTGCCCCGGCCGGGCCTACCCTGTCCTCCCTATCGTGCCACTTACGCTGCTTAAATTGCAGCCTCTGTTGTGCCTATCCACTTTGCCAATCTTTAGAGTGTAGGACAGAGGGAATGCACAGGCCACTCTTTTTCTCAAGTTCAGCCCCCCTAAGGTTCTCCTAGATGAGTGCCAGGCGGTGCAGTCTCCCAAGGCACTCGGGACCCCACCTGGTAGCCGCTATTCCAGTTTAGATCTAACGGCCCCTCACAAGCCCAGCCACTTTCTGCTGATATCTGTTGTTGTGTTGTCAAGGAGCCTCATGCGCCACACGGGGAGACCTCTGCGCTAGGATCCTGTGTCAGTAAAAAATCATCTTGAGGCTCGCTGTGCTAACTGCACCTCGCGACCAGGTGTCCCATAGTAACTAATCATTTACATTAGGGCACGCTGCCGTCCGCCCTCAGCACTTAAGGTGCACCTTCAGGCTTCGTATCACAGGGCGACCACTGCGCTAGGATCCTGTGTCAGTAAAAATCATCTTGAGGCTTGCTGTGCTAACTGCACCTCGCGACCAGGTGTCCCATAGTAACTAATCATTTACATTAGGGCACGCTGCCGTCCGCCCTCAGCACTTAAGGCGCACTTTCGGATCACAGGGCACATCTATATGCAGAGTGGCGGTCTTCTAGCTTGCGCCAAAGTACCCCGAGCCCTCAGCGACGGTTTGTGCGTGTGCTTGGGGGCAGCCTGAAACTTTTCTGTCGATTGGCTCGTGATCGTGCACACCAGAAGAGCGAGTGTGCCTCAGCGATGCTGTGTGCGTGTGCTGTTCGCAGCCTGAGACCCTCGCTGGAGGTGCCCTGTGATCGGGGGCATCGGGAGATAAAGTGTGTCTCAAGCAATGCTGTGTGCATGTACCTTTTACTGCCTGAGACTTGCGCAAGAGGTGCCCTGTGATCTGGGGCACCAGAGGATAAAGTGTGTCTCAGCGACGCGGAGTGCGTGTGCTTTCTACTACCTTAGACTTGTGCAAGTTGTGCCTTCTGATCGAGGGCACACGAAGATCAAGTGTGTCTCAGCGACGCTGCATGCGTGTGTCGTGCGTAGCCTGAGACCCTCGTGAGGAGTTGTCTGGTTAACGTGCACCTGGAGTTCCTATGAGTCTTAGTGACTCTGAGTGCAGGTGTAGTGTGCAGCCTGAGATCTTCCAATTGCCTGGAAAGTCAGAGATTGCATCAGAGGCCCAAGTGGCTGGACGAGGAGAGGAGAGTGGGTTTGCGCCCCCCAGGTAACGTGTCAACTCCTGGTGCGGGGCGCGGGCTTGAAGGGAGAAGCTCTCGGCCTCCCTCTCTGTTTTGGAGTGCGAGCATCTGCTTCGGCTCAGATTGAGGCCCGTGTGCCAATGGAGTGGCCGCACTGGGGCTTGAGTGCAAAGCTGCAGTTGCTATGTTCTATCTTACCCATGTGGGGGGGCAACTGTGGCCGGAGACTAACCGCCATCCAGCACGAGTGGCGAGAGACCGCCGGAGGCACCGTGAACGGTGCTGGAGTAACTTATGTATTGCATAACTTCTGTGTAGCGGAGTATCTGATGATAGTATAACGCATTGAAGTAGTGTGGCTCACTGGTTAGAGGCGGCAGACCCGAGAGCAGAGGACGGCCCGGGACCAGGGTTCGATTCCCGACGCGGCAGGTTTCTGGACCAGGGTCAGCGGACTCGATAATTCTCTCGCCTCGGTGCCCACTCTGATCAGCGATCACACTCGGCAACTCTGGGCATTAGCTTGCCTCATCTTCACTAACGGCCCCACCAGACCGCCGGGGATGCCTGGTCTCACCCTGGAGTTACCCATTAAGGGACCATCTCTCAGGGAAGCCAGGAAGGGTTTTGCAGCGGTCGAAGCGCGGAGATACTCCCCCGGGAGTGATTCTAGCGCTATATAAACACGCAAATTAAATTAAATTAAATTGCTTTATTTCTGCACAACGGACTGCCTGTTTTGTCGGACTTCCCATTGTATTAGTTTGCCTAACGAACTGCCTGATAGGTGTGTTACGCATTGCACAAGATTTGCTTAACGAACAGCCTGATAGATGTGATACGCCTTGTCTGAATCCTGCACCACGATCTGCCCGATTGTCGCATTACACATTGCATTAGTGTTGCATACCGAACTGCCAGATATATGTGTTCCACATTGCATTCGTTTCGGATAACAAATTGCCTGATAACTGTATTATACGGTGCATTAGTTTTTCCCACCAGAGTACCTGAAGGGGGACCGTACGTATTGCATAACGAGGGCATAACAGTTTCCAACATTGTTGCTTTACGCATTGCATTACAGTGACAGTACAAATCGACAGATAACCGCATTACGATCTGCATTATTCTTATTTTGTGAAGTACCTGACTGTTGCATATTGAACTGCATATTACGACATTAGGATTACGTAGGATTGTTTAGTTTAGCTCAATAATATTAGGCCGGGGGAACATTTCCCCGACGCATATGTTGGTTTAGTATTGTGTGGTTGCATCATATATCGTTTTATAAACATATACCTGTTTTCTATTAAACTTGTGTGGAGTCTATTTGTGGTGTCACCATTAGATTGCTGTGAGCGTAATTGCAAATACTTTACACATAAGCCTTGAAGATAAGCCTGGCTGCTCATGCCAAGCTACCAAGGGGGTGGAGCAGGGGTTATCTCTGGAGGGGACCTGTCTTTTCCCCAAGGTTGGGGCTCACGGGTCCTTGCTTGGCCTGCGGTACCTACCTCAGTAAACCAGGGATCTTGGGGATTCTAACACATAGCATCTAAAGTATATAAGAATCCTGTTACCAGCATTCCCACTGTTTCCTCTGATGACTAAATGGAAGCCTTCTTTAGAGACTCCTCTAATATAGAAATCTGTTTGGATACGAAGCATTACTAATTCTTTCCCAGCTTCACTTTCTCAAACTAATGTGTTTGTTTTTTACAATGGTTTCTGGTCCCCAGATAAAATGTTTAAAGCTAAATTACTTGACACACAAAACTGCTGGCATGGTAAATCTTCATTAGGTTGTATTACACACATGCTTTATGAATGTTCTATTGTTTCCCATTTTCAGAACGAAGTTTGGGAAATCATTAAAAACAATTTATAATGTTCATCACCCATTTTCATTCAGTATCATATGTAAGTTTCACGCACTTCCCAGATGATGGTAAGTTATCTGACTTTCTGCTTTCTACAGCTGTAAAATCAATTACATAAAATTGGAAATATGCTAGTTTCACTATCTGTTCATGATTGGTGGGACTGGATAATTTTTCTTAGATGTTATTACTTATCTTTGCTATCTCATTTTGGCAACTTTCCCATACTTACAACTACCATAAGGTGTACTCTTGACTCCTAGATTTATATTTTGAATACAATATGCCTAGAAGGTTCTGATGTACTTTGAACTTAATGCTAGTATCCCTTGTTTTTTTCTTTTATCCTAGATTATTACTTACTTATATTTCTACAGTGTATGTAAGTTACTGATGTTGCTGTTATAATGTAAGGATATAGCATTTATTCCTCAAGGTAACAGTATTTTTTTCTGTATGTCCTCTACTGCTGTTTGATTATACTCAATAAAATATTCTGAACATGGAGAATAATATGGATGTCATCGGTTGTGAGTGCTCTTGAGTTTAAATAGCATTTACAGCTGAGATGGAGTGGTCGTGGATCTTTTTACTCAATAAAGCTCGATGTTTGGAATTCGTGGCTCTGATTCTCTTGTTTCCAAATGCATTCACCAAACTCTGCAAAATGTAAGAAGTATTTGTAATGACGTTAAAACAATTTACAGGCTATGGCTAGTCTTTCAATGTGCACTAGATGGTTAAATTACGTAAGCAGATAATAAAGCACTGTGTATCAGGTTTTTTTAGGTCTCGTCTGGCATTGGAGCACGCATGCGCTCCTCGCCTGCGAGAGCTGTACTAAACAGTCTGAAGAAAGGCACTTCAATCCACGCCCCTGTGTCTTAATCGTTTCTGATTCGCTTGTGTTGTGATTTATGTTATTTTCTCACTTTCGATTTGCTGGACGTCATTTGTGTTACCCTCCTTGCAGTTTTGTAAGCCCGCCCATCGGGACAAGCGCATCTGTTTTCACTCAGCCCAGTGTGTTGTTCAAGCTGCCTGCACGGGCTATATAAGCTTTGTGATTGGTGGACCTTGTCAACCAATCAGAAAGCCTACTGGTGCGTGCAGGCAGCGTGATTAAGACAGGCAGTAGACTCGCTGTCTCATGGGCAGCAACGGCGATGCTGTTGGTGTAGATATGAAGGAAACCGTCATGCTGCCTCCCGCCTCTGGTTGGTCTGGCTCTCCATGAGTGCAGCTCTACCCCCACCCACCCCGGCCGGGGTCTCCTTCCCAGCTTCATGCAATATTGTAAACAAAACACCTCATGTTAGTAGTGCAATACTAATAGATCTTCAGTAAAGTTCGACCCATAACTACTGTGTGAGCTTTTCTTCCTTTTTACCTCTGCTTTCTGCCAGCATATCTCACCCGTTAACACGCATGCGTCAAACTCAGGTCATTTGAATGTGTTCTGCGGTCTGTGGAACATGAACGATTGGGATATATCTCGACACACCCACCCTTGCGCAAAGAGGCTGGAATGCGGTGGACAAAGTTTACTCTGGTGTAATATGCTGCTCATTTTCGAAATATAGGATGTTGGTGGTTTCACTTGTTTTTGTTGCAGTAACTCCCACGTAATCCCCACGTTTGTGCGCACATTTCATTGCCACATTTTTGTGCCCGACCGCGCTGGTTTTACTCCAGCCCCCTGGTGGCATTAAAATCAATAATATGTGCGCCGAGCGGGAGCAAGTCCAGAGACACTGCATTGAACAGAGCGGGGAAGGTCCACAAATTATAGCGGCAAGTAACGAGTCTAGTCGTTCCGTTCCTGTCCCTCCTTTCCTGGGCACCCATGTATTCATGTATTTTTTTATTCTTAATTTACCAAACTATGAAGGGTCGAAGAATGAATTAACCTTGTCTGAATTTGAAGACGTGACTTGCAGACGTCAGCGGCAAGCTTTAACTTATTGACACCGCCTTGCCCCTCATACTACCCAATACAAACTACTTGTATTTCTCATAATGGACGCCGCCTCCCACGCCTGGTACTCGCATCACACAGAGGTCTAATTACATTAGAGGTTCTCGCCCACTGACTTCTATAGATGCCCAGCCCTTGTCATCTTTGCCATAATTTTAGCTGAAGCACTTCAGCCCCAAGACGCTTTCAGAGTGGACATACGCTGCATACCAGAAAATGAGTGGAGTCAAGACATATTCCTGTGGAATTTGGAAACATGCTTGATGTAGAAAGATTATTGTGTGTTGCTTTGGTGTAGGAGAGAGCCGCACATTTCTCTCTACCACATCCAATCTAAAAGAATGCTTGTAGCCTCTTAGGTCATATAATGCATTTTATTGTAATTACCTCTTCTGATGGACACATGCATCTATGTACTCTATAAGTGTGTGTGTCTGTCTGTCTGTCTGTCTTTTGTGAAGAGTATGTTCTTGGCACCAACTACGAAAGATCGCCAAACACTTTATAACAAGGTCAGGGCTCATTAGCTTCTCTTTCCTTCCCCTCGCTCCTCCATCCCACTCTCTCTACTGTTCCTCCCCTCCTTTCCAATCAGTCATGGGGCTTTCTGAGGTAGCGGCCCACAATGCAAATGTAAACAAAGTGTTTTTTCCCCATTTTTTATTAATCACAGACACCGTTGATGTAGTTATTTAATAAAGCTCCGGACTGTTTCTGAGTGTATATGTCACTGCTGTTCTCTCATGCATACGGAGTTCGGCTCTGTAAGGGATCATGCTTCAAGAGCGTAACGGGGCTCAGAGAAAAAAAAAATCATGCTTAACACCTTGGCTGCTAAGGCAATTTCCAGCCTGTGCTGGAAATTGCTATTTGACATTATTTATGACGAGCTCAGCTCGTCATCAGCACAGCTCCACTGTGCCTCATGACGAGCTCAGCTCGTCATGAGCAGGGAAGGGGTTAAGAAACAGACTCTTGTTGAAGGGACCCCCGTGCACAGACCCCGCAAAGGAGCTTGGAAGTGTGTGGGCTGTAGCCGGGCCAGCTGTCTAACTTGTGACCGGGAGGAGAAAGAGGGTGTGCCTGCCTTTGAGGGGCCTGCTGCTGGCCTGTGGCCTGCTGCTATGCCTGAGGAGGTGAGTGCAAAACCGGGGGTGGGGGGCCTTCCAGATTATCCCTGCCTTTTATAATAGCACTGGCTGTAGGGTTTGCATTCTAGCGTTCACGCTACGTCACCACGTAGCGTGAACAGCGGCCATTTTGGGTCGCGCGCGAGGTGCGCGAGATCGGGTGCAGGAGCGGATTTGAACTGCAGTCAGCTCGGCGCTCTCTGTAGTAGTGCAATTAGTTAAATAAATAGCGGTGGCAAACCATCCTGTGTCCTGTCATCTTTGGGGATAACTCAACCTCTACAGTGGCGACGAGGCTGGGACCAAGCGGCAAGGTCCGGTTGTGCGTGGACCTGCGTGAACTGAACAAAAGCATTGTGGTGGAAAAGTTCCCGTTACCCCGCATCGAGGAAATGTTGGCGAAAACTAAGGGTATAAAATGGTACTCCACCATTGACCTGACGTCGGCGTACCACCAGATAGCGCTACACCCGGAGAGTAGGAAGTTGACGTTATTTATAACTCCCTTCGGGTGTTACCAATTCTGCAGAATGCCTTTTGGCCTTGCCTCAGCGGAGGCCGTCTTCCAGAAACTCATGCACCGCCTCTTCAAAGACATGGAAGGGATCCAATACTTCCAAGATGATATCCTGGTGATGGGTAGAGACCGACGAGACCACGACACCAAGTTGTCCAGAGTACTGAATGAGCTGGAGGATAAAGGGCTGAAATACATGGAGAGGAATGGGATCATCACTAAACACACGTCCATATACCACCCCGCGGGAAACGGACAACTGGAACGATTTAGTACTAATGGGGTCCATCCAGGCAGCCATCATGATAGGGAAGGACTGGGAAAAAGACATTTTACACATGATTTGGGCCTACCGCATCATGCCCACAAGTACGGGGTACAGCCCCTTCCAGATTCTCAGAAGCAGAGATCCCTTCACTAAAGACAATTTGGCATTGAAGGAGAAGACTGTTACCAGCAAATGGTCTCCTGCTGTAGTACAGAAAAATTTGGAAAAAGCTCAAACCATATATACTGAACATTATAACAAGAGGAAAAATGTAAAGGACACAACGTTGAAAGAAGGAGAATGGGTGAGGGTCAAGCTGGCTGTGTTACAGAAAAAGGGCGACAGCAAATACAGCCGGCCCCTTCAAGTCAGATGTTTATGATCGAGCAGCGTTGCTTAGTGATGGAAATGTGTGGTCCTAGGATCGCATGGCTCGATGCAACAAGATCATACAATGGGCTCTCGAAGATCGGGAACAGGGAGTGACAGATCAGAGTACATCAGAGAATGAGGACACCACACAGGAAGGAGACATGGAAGGTGCGGACCCAGGGTTGGAGCAAGGAGGCCGTGAAACTCCCAGAGCAGAGACACAGAGTCGAGAGAGGAGAGAGCTGTCTTGCAGAGAGAGTCATTGTACCCAAGAAGGTAGAGAGAGGGGGTCCACGATGGCCAGCGGGAGAGAAGTGATGTCCACCCCTGTAAGATTCACAAGTGGGGGCGGTTGATTGTGAGACCTTCCAGGTTCCGGGACTATGAGATGGGTGATGGACAGTAACACCCCCAAGACTGCTTTTATTCATGTGATACAAAAGGGGGTGATATGTAGGGTTTGCATTCTAGTGTTCACGCTATGTCACCACGTAGCATGAACGGCGGCCATTTTGGGTCGTGCGCAAGATCGGGTGCCGGAGCGGATTTGAACGGCAGTCAGTTCGGCGCTCTCTGTAGTAGTGCAATTAGTTAAATAAATAGCGGTGGCAAACCATCCTGTGTCCTGTCATCTTTGGGGATAACTCAACCTCTACACTGGCTATTTGTTGTTTGATGTGAAAAAGCAGGGTTACATTTGAAAAATTACTTACCACCCAGAATTCTTCGCCAGTCGTTGACATTTAAGGTTAAAAGCAGCTGCTTTCAAACTGACTTTTAATGTTAGTTTGTTTAAATATGTTATACATTTTAGAGACCGTAGCTTATGTTGAGAATTTTCTGAAGCTCTTTGTGCCTCAAGGCAGCCAGCAACTTCAGTGCCCTCAATTTAGGAACTGTATTACCTTGTGTACATGAAGCACACTCCACAAAAAGAAAGCCTCGAGGCAAACTATCGCCTCCCCCACACTTCTTAATGTTGTGATGGAACAACGTGGCACTGCCCCTTGTCTCCCCCTCCTAGGGTCCTGGGCATCAAAGTGCGAACTAGCTGAGCCACTTTAAACAGGGTCTCTGGGATGGGGTAACCCACCAACTAGCTGGCTGTTTCTAAATCTTTGTTGTAATGCAATGCTTAATCTTCTAAATCATCATTAGTGAGTGTCACGTGCTTGTCTTACTCCTCTGTCATTCAACATGTACCCAAGAATGAGACTGAATGCAAAAGAGGGACGTCTGAGTCATTGTGGGGGTGTTGCCTGAAATCCCCGAGGGTCACTGACTGTACACAGCTTGATTAATTTTCACTCCTCCAGGAAGTGACTTTTGCAAATGAATGAGGCGTTTGAAGGGTGGAATTCCCATTTGTAGAATACTTTGAAACAGTGCCTGCGCGTATTTTTTGTGGAAACTCCTAGTTTTGTTTTTCACTCGCAATACTGTGTCCCCCAACCACGCACCTAGATAGTATAATTTACCTAGAGGATTGATATGACTTGAGAAGTTTTTTTTATAGGTTTAGAGGAATTTTCTGGATCACACATTCTACGTTTAAGTTGGGGTCTACAATCAATCCTTCCTTACTGTAGTTGCCTCACAGTTCGGAGTGGGCGGGATCTATTTGTAACAACGTCCTATGGCTTTTAAAGTTTTATTAATACAGATCCATATTTTTGTTAAAGAATAGCCGTTCCTTGAGTTGCTTTAGTTGCAAGGGATGCATCTACAACTCCCGGAAGGCATATATTGTATTGTAATTGCGTTTATATAGCGCTTAGTACCCCTGACGAGGCGTCGAAGCGCTTTTCGGCGAGTAGCATGCTACTCCGGGACCCATAGTGAAACATGCAAGTACATTTTAAGTGGTGGAAAGGTTAGTCAGTTATTTGGAGCAAATCCCTACGTTGCCGCTCTAGGGTTTAATTAAATGATGTAATTCATGCGGATGCTGAGAACTCGGTGGTTTTCACAGAATTGCGCGTGATCACGGCTTTGATTAAGCCGCTCGTTTTCATTCCGAGCTAAAGAAACGAAACGCGATCTCTATTACGCCACACAGTACTTTCAAGGCCCTTCTCGGAAACCCGGATGTGGTGTCTTTTCTTATGAAGGGCGTGTCTAAACACTAGACCGCTCAGAATGTGTCTGCAGTGCTCCCAGGTCATTCTATGTGTTTGAGCGCCCAGTCACCATAGGGTTAAATCACTGCGTGAATCTTCTGTCAGTTTGTTCCGGAAGCCGAGAGTGACGTGGGGCTCTGGGCCACGCCCTCTTCTGAGTATGGTGACAGGGGGAATTCCGACGATGGGCTGACAGTGGGATGCGCCGTCTGTTCAGCAGGAGTCGAAAATGTGACCTGTACCCCGAGGGACGTGCGACTCCGTACAGGTGAGGGACTGGGGTGGGAGGGTTACGCGGGGCACTAGGAAGGCCTCACCTGGAGGAAAGGGACACGGCAACAGTTAAGCGGCCTTTTCTATAGATCTCATTATTTTTATGTATTACCATGACTTACCTTGCGAGAGAGACACGTACACACACTCTTTTATGCCCCGTTACCAAAATAGATCGCGTAGCTGACATCTTCTGTTGGTCCTGCCTTTTTAACTTGCAGAATTTTGCGCATTGGATTTTCCGTTTGTTTGCTTTTCCATCCTTCACCCTTGAAAGAAATGATTTTATTTCTTGAACGTACCTGGTAAGAACCCCATTCAGAGGGCCACGGGGCAAAGAGGAGTTCCTGGGCCTAACCGTGGGGGTTGAGACCATTTACTCCGGGCAGGAGCTACAGTGGATCTTGAGCAACTGGGCCAAGTACCCATAGGAGCTTTAAGTGGGATGAAAAAAATTGGGGTGTCTCAAAGGGGTGTGGCCAATATAATTAAAGGCGTGGCTTAACACACCTAAACTAAAAATCTGTGCTACCCGACTTGTATTTTGCCGTTTAGACTTGTATTTTGATGTTTCTGTCATTGCATCCAGATATATGATACAACAAGTAACATCACACCTAAAAAAAGTTAGGACTATTGGCATTGTCAATGGTTGTTAGATGCATAAGATAAATAAGTAGCAACTATGGCTTGTTCTATGTAATATTGTAAAAGCTTCTACTTAAAACCCTGGTGACACCATGACAATGTTGCTGCTCCGGAGTTTCAAAAAGAAAAGAGGGAAACCAGAGAGAAAATTACTCTCTTTAACCCCTCCCCTGCTGATGACGGAACCGCTCCGTCATCAGCTACAGTTGAGCTGTGCTGATGACGGAGCGGTTCCGTCATGGCCCAGCCACCGCGCCTGCGCGGCGCTGACTTCGCGCCTGCGTGGGCGTTCTAATGAGCGGGGCGGGTCATGACGGAACCGCTCCGTCACCAGCATAGCTCAACCGCGGCTGGTGATGGAGCGGCTCCGTCACCAGCATGTGGCGGCCGCCCCGCCCCTTTAGCGCTGCGGCGGAATAGCCGCCGCAGCGAAGGGGTTAAAGGATTTCCCTTCCCGTACGATGCTCACTTGCATCATGTCATGCCGTAACTTCTCCACTAGTGAGAAGTACGCACACGCACATCGATGTGTCTGCTGTCACTGCAGTCAGGACAAAAACGGACCGCCTGTGCCAGGGCACAAAACGGAGTTCAATAGAGACCCGTTTCGACTGCTCCTTTAAAATTACATTTTAATTACATTTATTATGTAATTGCATTACATACGCTGTGGTATATTACTAAAATATACATTTTTGGAAGCACCGTTTTATCGAAAACTATTTGCACATTTTGTACTAGTCTAAGTAATGCTGTGTGTAATGCAAGTATAAAAAAATGACTTGCGCATTCACAGTGCTTTCTGACACAGGCTGTGACCTCTGAGCACAAAAAATACGCAAGCCACTATTCTCCACTGCACCAACCAAGATTTAATTCTGTGGCTCTCATGTTTCACACAAACCTCTGCAGTGTATCATCTAATAGAGGTTTTATAATGTACTACGGTGCATTTCCCACTGAGTAACACCATTTTAAATTTATTTTTCATTTACACTGCCCATTATTTTGAATGTAAGTACCTGATGGTGAAACCTAAAAAACGTACAGAATATTTCGGGGCTTATTTATGAGAGGATTGTGCTGCCAGAGCATCACTTTTTGACGCTCCAGAGTTGCAAGCGTCTCAACCATACCTATGAGGCGGAGCAAAGTCACCCTGCATAGCCTCATAGATATGGCGTAAGACAAAGCAGCTCAAGTAACTGCGCTGCATTACTCTGCGTCACTCTGCGTCATGGAGGTGTTCCAATGGGCGTTGCATTGGGATTCCCACGCAACACCCATGGATTTTGATGCTGCCCCATTATTTACAAAATCACATAAACCTGGGACAGCGCCAAACACGTATGTCTCCATGACAGGTGTGTAACGAGGAGAAATGTTTACATTTTCCTCTTTCCATGTGTGCTGCATTCTGCAGCTCGCATAGAGGAAAATGCCTCTTGGGTTTGTTTTTGTGAAGGAAGGTGCCCCCTTCCTGCTCAAAAACAATCCTGCCAGCAGCAAGTTGTGTGCTAATGCAAGGGGAAAGAACAAGAATGCACCATGTTTCATAAATACGGTACATTCAATCAAACAGGTTTATAGAGCGTGGCTAACCTGTGAGGGTCTTAAAGCACTGGGGGGTGGGGATAAGAAGTGGCCTGCTGATGGCGCTGGGGTTCAGTCAAATGCATTTCTGCCTTTTCACATTGGCGTAGGGCAGCACAAGAAGAATACTTGCGGCGCCGCCCTATGTCAATTCTAAAATGAGCCTACTTGTTTTTAGGTACACCATTTGACCATGCCCCCACGCTCACTAACCTTTGGTTTGCTAAACACTGTTTAATATTAGTTCCACAACATAGAAATGATTTTCTGTGGGAATTGGGGATGTTTATGGTTGTCTATAGCTGTCCATGATGAGGAGTGTATTTATTTATTTATTTTGAAAGTTTTATATAGCGCGAACAGGATCTTTGCAGATATCAGAGCGCTTTACACAGCTGGGAATGCCAGCAAGAGAGTGGGGTTACACATAGGTAGTACAGCAAATCAATAGTACAAGTATAACAGTTAAATGTGTGCATAGATAGTCAGTGGCATCAATCATACAGGTAAGATACATATTCATAGAGTTCGAACAGCGAATTAAATGTGTGCGTAGATAGTAGCGAAAATAATTCAGGTGAAATACATAATCGCGGTGTTACTCCAACACAAAATGGCTCAAGGTGAAATACATAGTCATAGAGATCGAACAAAGTGATACAGGTCAGAGTAGGGTCTTTCCAAATCCAAGCTAATAGGTCAAGTGTATTTGGCCATAAAAATAGCTTTTACTTCTTTCTTAAAGAGTGTGAAGGAGGAGATGAGCCTGGTTTCAGGAGGGAGTGAGTTCCAGATCCTGGGTGCCATTCCTGAGAAAGAGCGTTTATAGGTTTTTACCTTCCGGAATCTTCGAGGTTTTAGCAGAAGATTGTCTGTGCCTCTAGTGTTTCTAGAGCCGCCAGAGATTGACAACTTCTGAGTGAGGTATCCGGGAGAGCTTAGATGTAGAGCCTTGTGTGTCATGCAGGCGATTTTCAAATGTATTCTGGCTTCAAAAGGCAGCCAGTCCAGCATTTTCAGATCAGGTGTGATGTGCGAGTGTTTTTTTGATCCAGTGATGAGTCTGGCTGCAGCGTTTAGAGAGGCTCTTAGGGGTGCAGTGCTGGTTAACGGGAGACCGCAGAGGGCGGTGCTGCCGTATTCAATTCGTGGGATTACTAAAGCTTGTACTGCAGTTTGGAAGTCTTTGGCTGGTAGGAAGGGTTTAAGTTTCCTCAATGTATTGATTTGGAAGTTCGCTCCCTTAGTGGTTTTGCTGATATGCTGCTGCATGCTAAGGTTGGAGTCGAGGGTTATGCCTAAAGATTTTGCTGAGTCCACTATGATGGGTTGGACATTGAGTGCCGTTAACTGTTTAAGCCAGGTTTGCGTGATGGGGATCTTCGCGGGAGGTGCGATCAGCAGGAATTCTGTTTTCAGAGCATTGAGTTTGAGATGATTATCAGCAAGCCAGGATTGGGTGCTTCTAATCGTAGAGTTCAGTAGTAAAATGTCGTTGGGGGATTGGAATTTGAGCTATAGTTGGGTGTCATCTGCGTACATGTGAAAAAGTACATTGGATGCTTGAAGCAAGGTGGTGAGAGGTTCCATAACTAGGTTGAACAGGGTTGGTGATAGGGAAGATCCTTAGGGGACGCCTAACGACACAGGTATTGGAGAGGACATCAGGTTGTTACTCTTGAATTTCTGCGACCTGTTGTGTAAAAAGGAGGTGAACCACTTGAGAACAGTCCCAGAAAGACCCATTCTTGTGCTCAGAAGATCGAGTAATTTCTCGTGTTTGACAGTGTCGAATGCCGAAGAGAGATCAAGCAGGATGAGGAGGCAGGTATCACCTTGATCTAGGATTTGAAGGGCGTCGTCAATTATGTGAGTCATAACAGTTTCAGTGCTGTGTCCTGCCCGGAAGCCTGATTGATGCGGGTTGAGGAGATCAAACAGGTCGATGTGTTTAGTCAGTTGTAGTTGAACGCACTTTTCCAATAATTTGTCGAGAGTGGGAATATTGGTAATGGGACGGTAGTTGTTTAGGTCGGACGGGTCGGCAGTAGGTTTCTTTAGCAAAGGTGTGACTTGTCCAACTTTGAGGGAGTCAGGGATGGTTCCTTCTTGGAGCGAGCTGTTGATTATTTTAGTCCAGAGAGGAAGGAGCAGTGGGATGAAATCTTTGACAGCGTTAGCAGGGAGGGGATCCGTGAGGTGATTGGAAGGTTTCAAGGTGTTGAGCAATTTCCCTATTTCTTCTTCGGAGTAGGTTTCAAAGGTTGACCATGTTGCATTGTTTTTAGGTTCGGTGGGTGTTATGCAGTTGAGTGTGTTGTGGAGTCTTGCGTCATCGCGGAGATCATTCTTTATGTTGTCAGTTTTTTGGGTAAAGAAAGTGGCGAAGTCTTCACAGGAGGGTGCTTCGTGCAAGGTACTGAGAGGTTGGGGTTGTTCCTTGGCTTGTGTTCTGATTAACTCAAAGAGTTTTCTAGGGCGATTTTTTTGCTTGGTCGAGCTGGAGGCTGAAGAAGTTTGCTTTTGATCGCTTTATTTTCCTGAAGTAGGCGTTTCTCTTTTTCTTCAGGGTTTTCAGGTGTAGTGCAGAGGGAGCTGTCCTCCAGGTGCGCTCTGCCAATCTCATGGCTCGTCTATCTTCATTGAGACTCCCGTCGTACCATGGGTTGGAGGTTTTAGCGGAGACTCTTTTTAGCTGCATGGGAGCAGCCTCATTAATTATTGAGGTCACGGCGCTAAGATAGTGGTCAGTCAGGGATTGGACATCTGTAACGCCAGTAGGGGGGAGTAGGAGGTCGCGACTGTTCGGGGGTAAGGATGATGGGTTGAGTTTTTTCAGGTCTCTTTTCCAGACTTTGGTTCTGGTGGGTTGAACCGAGTTGAGTTTGACTTTTTCATTGATGTGAAATGTAACAATATGATGGTCTGACCAGTCACAGGGTTGAATAGTCTCAAGTTGAGTAGTGCCCTCTTTGGCGATGATAAGGTCGAGGATAGAGCCTTTCTCGTGGGTCGGGCTGTTACACAATTGTGTGAGGTCCAGTGCGCTGAGGAAGCTTTTAAGACTATTTACCACCGCATCGTTAAGATCGTTCCAATGGAGGTTGAAGTCACCCAGGTATATTTGGGTGAGCTGTCGTCCTGCGTTGGTTGAAATCGGGTCCATCATTTGTTGGGCGAAGATGAGGTGGTCTCTGGGAGGGTGGTAAATGCCATGGAGAGAGCATATTGGTTTTCCATCACTGATGATATCGAGGCAGATGTATTCGTAGGAAGTTGGGGAGGTTAGGGGCGGCACGGAAACTGTCAGAACAGAAAGGCTGTTCCTGTATATGCATGCGATTCCGCCACCTATCTTGCCAGACCTGTCAAGCCTAATGATGTGGTAGTTAGGGGGAACCAGAATGTCCATTATAGGTGTAGAGGATTCGGTTAACCATGTTTCAGTCAGGATGATAAGGTCAAGGTCCAGTCTTAGGATGAGATCAGCGATGTCGGAGGAGTGTTTAGAAGCCGATCTGCAGTTTAGGAGAGAACAAGGTGGATCATGTGAACCTAGCCAGGGAGAAGGTTTTTTAGGGCTGCCCAGATTTTGGGCGGTGCCGTCTTGGAAAAGAAAATTATTTTCTTGAGTCCCCTCACTCACCCAAGGTTGCCCTTAGGTGTCATGCTTCATCATTGGGGCCATCCCAAGCATCTACTGCTTGGGGCGTGCTGCGTCTTCCGAGGGATACGTAGGAGCACTATCAGTGAAGCTATGTGTAGTGCAGTCTGTGGTGATGAGTGATAATTAAAAATATCTAGCTAGTAAGCCAATATTTTATTCCTGCCTCTAGTTGGTATGTTAAAAAAGGTGGTTGGATAAAGGAAATATAGCTGTATGTTGTCACAGTTCCTTGTATCTTGTCGACATGTTTCAAGGTGTCCCCTACACCTTTTCTTCAGGACAACATGAGGGCCAGCCCCATGTATGCCACTTCTTTTAATTCAACCTAAATATTAAGGCACTATCATATAGACACACCTAATGTGTGTATCTGGTCAGTATACATACGGTTAACGTTGTACTGATAGTATTTTTTATTGAGCAATATTGTGCCCCATGGTCCGCCTGGGTGGAGGGGCCTGTAGACTTTGTCTTAGGCAGCTCTCCGGTAGTTCAACCTGATGTGTCCTTGGCTTGACCGCATCTTGGTCAACCTACAGATACTGGAGAAAAAACCCACCTATCTTGTAATAAAATGTAGATTTTCCCACTTTTGTGAGATAATACTCACCTCTGTGTCGTCAATAAAATCATGACTTTCCTTCACAAAAGTGGGAAAATCTACATTTTATTACAAGATAAGTGGCTGTAGGTTCTAGTGGTAGCCAGGGCCAAAATTGACGGATGAGCAGAGCAGCCTCTGTCAAAACACCTGTGATTCTCCAGGCTGACCCAAAATCCTCCAAGCTAACAGAGATGGTATCTAGTTGTGAATCCTCTCTTGACAGTAGCCCTGCTGGTCCAGAAGTAAATCTTGAAAAAGAAAAACTTACTATTGAGCAATCTATTGACTGTTCCAGAATGGTAGGTGACCAAGTCTGAGAGTGCCAGAAGAAAATGGTCAGAAGGATTAACAACGCTTTTGGTGCCAGACGAGAGCCAGAACTCATGGTATTGGGGAAGGTGTAATTGTGAACAGACATATCCTGGAGAGATGCATCTGCAGCCAAGTTCTGTGTATCTTGTCTCCATCTGTAAAAGGAAGGGATTGGAGTATTCAAGCGTAAAGCAAAAAGGTCTACTGAAAAGGGACATCACTTTGAAGAAAATTCAGATTATTTTAGGATGAAGATACCAGTTCATTGAATCTTGAAGGTTCCTGGAGCACCAGTCTATCTTGTTTATACTACCTGGAGTAATCTCTGCCTGAACAGAAAAACTTCTTTGTGGACACATTTACCAGAAACCTTTGTCTAGATCCACCAAAGGCTTTGATTTCTCCCTCCTCCACCCCCTCCCCGCCAATTGATTGATATACCTCACTGCAGTCAACCTGTCCATTCAATGAAGTACGGAACATCTTAATCTGTCCTTTTGCAAAGCTGCATATAGCAAAACAGTCTAGAAGGATCTCTAAACAATTTATATGCAGAGCTGACTTATGGTCCGAATGTGTGCTGCCAAAGTGGCAGATTCTGTGCCCCAACCCGTCAGACTGGCATTAGATTCTGATACTAGGTCTGGGTGGAAGAAATAATTGTATTCCCGTTCAAGGGTCCAGATGATCCAACCACCATTTGAGCTCTGAACGAGAGTCTGAATCAAAATTTAATGTATCTGAGTAGTGGAGACCTTGGCAAAGAAGATAGATTTTTAGCCTCTGTAAGGCTTGATAGTGAAGGGGACATGTAAAACTTGCTTTTAAGGAAGGCATCAACCGGTCTACCAGCCAAGCAACTAGTTTAAGAAATACTGTGTCTATTTTCAAAACTTGGTGTATTCTCCTTTTACTGTTCCCACCTTGGCCTGAGGATGTTGCTTTCTGGATTTGTCTCAATATGTTAGGACTCCCAAGAATTCCATTTGTTTTGAAAGTACCAGAAAAGACTTTCCTGATAAATCCTAGTTAACAGAAAAGAGGAGGATGAAGTTGTCCAAATAGACAATCAGTCTATAATACTGAGCCTTTAGGTGAGCTACCACAGTTCTCATGACCCTAGTAAAACACCTGTGTGCCAAAGAAGGACCAAATGAAAGAGATTTGAAGAAGTAAAATGTGTCTTTCCACTGGATCTTCAAAACTTCCTGAAGGGTTTGTCAATAAGAAACCTAAGGTCTTTGTCTTGGAGATCTTCTCACATTTGAGAAGCATAGTCCTCAGATGGATGATTGTCTCTATCTTGACAAGACTGTAAACTATGAAATTGTTTAATAATTTGAAATTCGTCACAGGTCCAATTTTTTTTGTATCCTATAAATTGTTCTTAGGAAACCCAAAGAATCTAAAGAGCTGAACTCCGTAGCTCTTTTAGTATATGAGAGATTCCACTTCTTAAGAAATACGTCACTTTTTATCCTCTTGGAATAGGAGAGCAAAAGAAAGAGCAAATTGAAAAGGTGGCTTGCAAATCTATGTAGTACCCTTGTACTGTTTGTAAAACTCACATGTCTGCAGTCAAGTCTTGCTAAGGGAGAAAGAAAAAAGCTAGACAACCCTCTACTGGAGGTCGACCAGTAATTGAAGGACTTTCCTGTGACGTGACCTCCTCTCTGGTTATAAATCCAGTTTCTGAAACCTCTGACTGTTTGGGGGAAAAAACCCCTCCTTAAAGTTTTGTTGGTATCCGTAGGAGCCTCTGTAGTGAGTGTTCCTCATAAGTGGTATGCCGCCGGTAAAGGGGCTTGTGCATTTGCTGACCCTGCAAAAAACCTGCACTCCATAGATTTTCCACAACTGAACTGGGCTTTATCAAATGTGACAAAAGCAAAGACTTATTCACTCATCTCCTTAATCAAGGAGTCACCAAAGAGACGTCCATTCACCTCTGGACCTGCTTCTTTTGATGCCAGATTTCCTAGCTTTGTATCTATTTTTAACAGGAGACTTTTACATCTCGCCTAAGTTATTGCTGCATTGGCATTTCCCCTGTGAACCCAATTTGATGATGCTGAGAGACTAGTCTTTGTGCCCTCCAGCAGAGCATCGTATCCTATATCAAGAATCCTGGGCTAGTGCCCAGGAGTGACGTATAACGCATGATCCTGGGCCAATCTGGTGCCACTAGGATGACTTGGGCCTGGTTATTCCTGATATTCTTCAGAACTCTGAGTAGGAGAGGAAACAGTGGGAAGGCATACAGGAGCCATGAGCCCCACTCTCTGATAAAGAGACATCATTGGAACTCCAATGCGCCAAAGTGGTGACATTGTGTGTTCTTCGCAGTGGCGGAATGATTGAGCCGCTGTTATTTATTTATTTTTTATTTATATGCTTATATAATAATAATAAAGAGGTATATAAAGCGCCTGGTGACGCCATCTCCGCTTGTCCCCGCGCTATGGAGAAAGGAAGCGCTCAGAAGCAAGGAAAGGCTCCTCTGTTCAGCTGTGTATTTAAATATTATACAGGTGGGTTTTTAGAAGTTTTCTGAACTTGACTTCAGATCCTTCCAATCTGAGGCTAATCGGAAGTCTGTTCCAGTTGCTGGCTGCCATCAGTCTGAAAGAGCGACCACCCAATTTTGATCTTTTTACGAGGGGGATTTTCAGTAGACCCGCTCCTACTGAGCGTAGTGCTCTTGTTGGCTCATAAATGTGTACCAGGTCATGAAGATAGGATGGTGCTTTATGCCATATAATCCTGTGGCATATTAGGAGCGCTTTATACATCACTCTCTTTCTGACCGGTAGCCAGTGTAGCGCCGCAAGAGCTGGTTTAGAGGCTGCTCTTTTAGGAAGTCTCAGCACCAAACGGGCGGCTGTATTTTGAAGGACTTGCAATCGCCCTAAGCTTTTTTCAGTGGTGCCTAAGAGCAGAACATTTCCGTAGTCCATACGGGACGTAACCAGAGCTTGAGTCATGGTACGTCGAGCCTCCAGCGGGAGTAAGTCTAATGTGTGATTGAGAGTTTTCAGTATCCCAAAACACTTTCCCACATTGACGGTTGACGTGGCCCTCATAGGATAGTTTGGGATCAACCCATATTCCCAGGTTCTAGGCGTGGGGCCTAGGCATGTTGGCCACCAGTCCATTGTCCAGCTACAGTTGCTCCCTCCAATCACCATAACCTCCGCCTTGGAGCCGTTGAGCTTTAGACAGTGAGAGTTCATCCATCCTGCCAAAGCCTGCATACAGGCCTTGAAGTTAGATGCCGCTGTAGCGGGGGCTTGGGACAGGGAGATCAGCAGTTGGGTGTCATCAGCGTAGGAGACTAACTCCACTCCATACGCTTGCACCACTTCTGCCAGGGGGGCCATATACAGATGAAACAAACTTGGGCTCAAGGCTGAGCCCTGGGGCACCCCTTGTTGTAGCGCTATGGCAGAAGATTTAAAGGAGCCCCTTTGGACCTGGAAGCTTCGGTCAGTGAGGAATGCTTTCAGCCAACTTAGCGCGGACTCCGAAACACCTGCTTTGTTTAGACACTGTAGTAGGATGGCATGAGCTACAGTGTCAAACGCCGCACTGAGGTCGAGCATTATCAGTGCCATGGTGTGTCCGGAATCCGCCCCTTGCCGCAGGGTCTCTGTTGCTCTCAAAAGGGCTGTCTCCGTAGAGAAACCCGGTCGAAAACCTGATTGAGAGGAATGCAAGAGGTTGTTATTCTCTAAGTGGGCCATTAGTTATATGTTGGCCACTTTCTCTGCCACTTTGGCCAGGTACGGTAGTAAGGAGATAGGTCTTAAATTTTCTAGAACTTCATGGCTAACATTGGGTTTCTTTTTAATGGGAAGAACTACCGCTTTCTTCCAATCATCCGGGAGTGCTCCGGAGGCAAATGAGACCTGAAGCACATGCCTGATATAAGGTTCCAAGAATGGGGGAGTCAGGTCCTGGGACGTGGGGCTAGCTGGACCATTAATATAACTAAGTACAAAGATTGCCAGCCACACACTTACTTAAATCCTCTATTTTTGAGGGAACAAACCATAAGAGACTTCCTGGTTCGTACGGGTATATCACTCAAACCCTTTTATTATTTATTTGTTTTTTGTCTTTTTAAGTATTGATGTATGAAAGGGACACCTTATCGTTTTGTACACCTTATATACAATTATTTACAATTCGCGATTATTTACAACACAAACACATACACATAACTAGTTGTATTATACAAAGTGAATTGCTCTGATATATATACACTCAAATATTCATACTACGAAGAAAAAATCATCCGTAATTCTATAAAGACCAGAGTAAAAAGTATAAACTTGATGACAATCATAAATCAATGAACTACAGTTGAAAGTAGGCAGTTCAAAAAAAGAAAAATAGACTTCAAATTAATTCATTCAGTCCATTCAACCAATAAATGGCTAATCTTTTTACGCCAACGCGTTTCGAATCCAGTATGTCAACTCTACAGATTCTCATCAGGGCTCTGTCTTAATACGGGATATCTGCAAGTGTATAAAATAAAACTTGTTTTAGCTACATTTCTGACAGTTGTTTAGCTTCCAACTACATTTAACTCGGATTCCTCATATTACCTGTTGAACCAGCAGCCGCCGGTCAAGGGTAGGGTATTAGTTCTGACTGAGTTTCTTTTCTTTTCGGGATCTAAAAACAAACGCAGGTATCATGACCTGTTCTTGCTCACTTTCTAAGACCAGAATGGGGCACATGTGTTATCAACATACCTTACTGGATCATGCTCGTGATCCTACGTTTCCACCAAATGGGAGTTAATTTCAGTCTTGTATTACAGCCTGAAAATAATGAGAATAACGTTTTACGCGCTTTTTATGCACAGACGGAGAGAGTATGGCACTCGTTGCTCTACTCGGCATACCTGCTCTGAGGGATTCCTCGCTTGGGCTGTTCGTGTTCTAATCGGTTGCAGCGGTAAACGCTTTCTAACCATGTGGGCACCGCTTTCCTCAGTCCTTATTATTTGCGCTCGCTTTCCCTAGAGGAAATAACAGCGTTTTATTAGGTTCCTGGGGCTACTGCAATATTGGTGGCAAATCAAACCCATGTTAGCTCTAGACTTACTTGAACAAGCTGTGACTCGGCATCTAGCTCTCATTCACTTAGTTTGGCAGCCATGTTGTAACATGGTTTTGGACCTACTTATAGCTACTTGCTTGGCGGCCATCTTAGAGTGGGGTCGCTAGTGAAAGCTCTCATTCACTCAGTTTGGCAGCCATGTTGTAACGTGGTTTTGGACCTACTTATAGCTACTTGCTTGGCGGCCATCTTAGAGTGGGGTCGCTAGAGAAGGCTATCATTTAGATGTGAAAAAAGGTGAATTTAAACCACATATGAAAACATACGCGCAATTACCATCGACCCTTTCTTTTGGAGGCACTATACTAGATAAAGCTCACACTCTAGATATTTCAGAAAGCGAGTTGAGCCCGCTGAGTGCGCTATTAAACTTAAGTATAAGGTAGGCCTCTTTTTTTAGTAGAAGTTTATCACGGTCAATGGGTCTAGACTGTTGCAGAACATATAGAATTGACCACTTTAAGTCATTCTCAGTGTGTTTATTTTCAATGCAATGCTCCACCATAGGTGCTGTAAGCACTTTATTCTTGATTCTAGACTTATGTTGCGTTATGCGCACATTCACTTGTTGTGTTGTCTTGCCTATGTAAATCTTATTACATGGGCAGATGACTACATACACAACATTTCGTGTTTTACAATTTGAGAAACTTAAGTGTTTCCACTTAATATTCCCATGTTGGAATTCCTTCCCTTCCACAGTAGTCCCACAGGCCACGCATGTCCCACATTTATGATGTCCCTCAATGGGTTTCATTCCCCATTGAGACAATAGGTCACGCTTAGGTTTGGGTAATGCTATCTCGGCTCGGACAAGATGTTGTGCGCATAACGCAACATAAGTCTAGAATCAAGAATAAGTAGGTCCAAAACCATGTTACAACATGGCTGCCAAACTAAGTGAATGAGAGCTAGATGCTGAGTCACAGCTTGTTCAAGTAAGTCTAGAGCTAACATGGGTTTGATTTGCCACCAATATTGCAGTAGCCCCAGAAACCTAATAAAACGCTGTTATTTCCTCTAGGGAAAGCAAGCGCAAATAATAAGGACTGAGGAAAGCGGTGCCCACATGGTTAGAAAGCGTTTACCGCTGCAACCGATTAGAACATGAACAGCCCAAGCGAGGAATCCCTCAGAGCAGGTATGCCGAGTAGAGCAACGAGTGCCATACTCTCTCCGTCTGTGCATAAAAAGCGCGTAAAACGTTATTCTCATTATTTTCAGGCTGTAATACAAGACTGAAATTAACTCCCATTTGGTGGAAACGTAGGATCACGAGCATGATCCAGTAAGGTATGTTGATAACACATGTGCCCCATTCTGGTCTTAGAAAGTGAGCAAGAACAGGTCATGATACCTGCGTTTGTTTTTAGATCCCGAAAAGAAAAGAAACTCAGTCAGAACTAATACCCTACCCTTGACCGGCGGCTGCTGGTTCAACAGGTAATATGAGGAATCCGAGTTAAATGTAGTTGGAAGCTAAACAACTGTCAGAAATGTAGCTAAAACAAGTTTTATTTTATACACTTGCAGATATCCCGTATTAAGACAGAGCCCTGATGAGAATCCGTAGAGTTGACATACCGGATTCGAAACGCGTTGGCGTAAAAAGATTAGCCATTTATTGGTTGAATGGACTGAATGAATTAATTTGAAGTCTATTTTTCCTTTTTTGAACTGCCTACATTCAACTGTAGTTCATTGATTTATGATTGTCATCAAGTTTATACTTTTGACTCTGGTCTTTATGGAATTACGGATGATTTTTTCTTCGTAGTATGAATATTTGAGTGTATATATATCGGAGCAATTCACTTTGTATAATACAACTAGGTATGTGTTTGTGTTGTAAATAATCGCGAATTGTAAATAATTGTATATAAGGTGTACAAAACGATAAGGTGTCCCTTTCATACATCAATAAAAAGACAAAAAACAAATAAATAATAAAAGGGTTTGAGTGATATACCCGTACGAACCAGGAAGTCTCTTATGGTTTGTTCCCTCATAAATAGAGGATTTAAGTAAGTGTGTGGCTGGCAATCTGTGTACTTAGTGATATAAGGTTCCAGCACCGTGATGCTTTCCCCCAACACCCGAGGAGGTGCTGGGTCTCGAGGGGAGCCAGATTTAATACCCTGGCAGATGTTGATTAGTGTCTCTGGAGGAGGTACCGAAAAGTCCTTTAGACAGTTCTCCACCTTACTTGCCCCCGCCTTTTCCTCAAAGTCTCGTCCACATATTATGCCGCCCGAGAAGGTGGCATATATATCTTTGACCTTTCCTGCAAAATAGTTGGCTATTCTGTTACATTCCTCGACTGAGTCATTTTCTGGAGTATTTGTATTTACTACCACTGAGATCTCTTTGAAAATGTTAAACAAGTCTCTCGAGGAGTTTTCTGCCTCCCCAATACGATTTTTATAGTGTGTCGCCTTTGTTCCTCGCAGTTTGATTTTGTATTTTCTCTGTGCCTCCTTGTAAATGGTCCTGGTTTGAGGGCAGAAGTCTATCCGCCATTTCCGCTCTAGTTTACTACACTCTGATTTGGCATTCTGCAGCTCGGGAGTGAACCAAGGGGCAGACTTTTTTTACCTCGGCTTCCTATCTTCGATAGGCACATCGGGGCTGACACATCTAAAGCATTTAGAATACGCCTCTCAAGTTTGCTATTAGCGCTTTCACAGTCTGCGTCTCCCGGTGGACCCCCTAGCTCTAATAGTTGATTGAAGGTGTCTTGTGAAAAATGCTTCCATTTCCGTTGTGGAAGCATAGCACAGGATTCGACCCCCGGAGGGGTATCTCTGCGCTTGGTTCTCCGTAAGTGCATAAAAAGGGCTTTAGGGAGGCACGAGGGTTTATGTCGTCAGAAACAAGTGTGTTTTTAGTGTTTTCCTGAAGACAGAATAGTTAGCAGTTTGTATCAGACTGAAGGGAAGTTTGTTCCGGAGGGTAGGGCCCATATATACGAAAGTGCCTTAATGATTAAGGGAACCTGTAGCAATAATTGGTTGCTGGATCGAAGGGACCGTCCAGGTTTATATGTGCTGAATTTGTCGACCAGATATTGAGGGCCTATGCCAGAGAGGCTTTTATGTAGGACACAAATTTTGAATTCAACCCGTTGGCGGATGGGCAGCCAGTGGAGTTTTTCCAGAAGAGGGCGAGAGGGAGTTCTAGGCGGGACATTAAGGACCAGCCTTGCCGCAGTATTTTGGGCAACTTGCAGTCTGCTAAGCACTTCCTCATTAGCAGATAAAAAAGACCATTACAATAGTCTAACCGACTGACTACAAGGGTCTTTCTGTAAATGTCCGACAAGAACGGAAATACGCGTTTCAGGAGTCCAATTACCCAAAAACAGGATCCTGTCACCTGATTTGCGTGTTCTTTTAGCAATAGTCCCTGGTCCAGTCGCACGCCTAGATTCTTCACTGCCTGTTTAGGACAGGGGACAGGTCCCAAGTCCAAAGGCCACCAGTCCGGTGACCATAGGAGGGGGGCCTTCCCAAAAAGCATGACCTTGGTCTTGCCCACATTACATTGTAGGCAATTGGAGGCCATCCATTCAGACACCGCTCTCATTCCTTCAGAAAAAGCGTGTTTGGTAGCAGGAGTAAGGGTCTGGAATGGAAACAGGAGCTGGGTGTCGTCCGTCGTATGCGACACTGGAATGAATCCATATGCTCTCACAATGTCAGCCAAGGGGGCCACATACTCATTAAATAATGTGGGGCTTAGGCATGAGCCCTGTGGAACCCCCTTGGTGAGTTCCCTTGAGATGGAATGATGGGAGCCCAAACTGACACTTTGTGAGCGGCCTGAGAGAACTCTCAAACCAGGACAGAGCCCGACCTCCTATCCCCACCTCCTGCAGACGACTGAGAAGAATATCATGTGATACCATGTCGAAGGCTGCCGACAGGTCCAACAGCACCAGAATCTGCTGTTATCTGCATTGATGGAAGACTACCTCTAGATGCAACTGTCAATCGTGGACCGCTAAGCCTTGTGGCCAAGTTCGTCTGCCCTGGTGTTTATAGCGATGCCGCCAGGTAGTTCATCGGCAGAGAAATTACCAGACAGTCCTGTCTCTTTCAGCGACATACAGCCTCCTGGCACAGGACCCAAGACCCCACCTGCCCTGTTTGCTGCATTTCCACATAATGGTACTGTTGCCTATGAGCACCGGGCCTCGCCTTCCACTGATGGTAGGCATGAAGGCTTTCAACGCCAAGTGAATCGCAGACAATTCTAACAAATTTAAGTGAAGTAGATCTTTGTCAGAGGCCTCTGATCCCCGCCTCTCCCAGACATCCTCCCCGACCCGTGAAAGAGAGCAACTGTGAAGGAGTCATGTGTGACTTTGGAACGTTGATAGTAAACCCCAATTGAATGTTCACTGGCATCTGCAGATTGTTGTTGCCTCCTTGCACAATAAAGCGCTGTAATTTTATTTATTTATTTATTTATTTATTTTGAAAGTTTTATAGAGCGCGAACTAGACCCTTGCGGGTATCGGAGCGCTTTACAGGCAATGAAGAAAAATTATATATCAAAATACAAACTGAGTCGAAACCAATATGTGTAAACACTGTGCAACCATACAACAAACAAATGAGGTAGATCAAATATGAGCAACACATTGTGCAAAATAAAACAGAGAGAGGGGTGTGGGTCGAGAGAGCATCTGTGCAAGAGGGTTGTCTGTTTGCATCCATAAAAGTCATGCGATCTATAGGTGATGATCATGTGAATTTTTTCATGAGAATCGCCTTTATTGAACAATGAAGTAGATGTGATAAGTCTGGTTTCAGGGGGTAGTGCGTTCCAGATCCTAGGAGCCATCCCTTAGAAGGAGCGTTTATATGTTTTCGGGATATTAAATCTGTGTGGCTTCAGTCATACTTTTTCTGCACTCCTTGTGGATCTCTTACCCCAGAGATAGTCAATTTCTGAGAGAGATAACTTGGTGTCTTGTGGTGAATGGCTTTGTGAGTCATGCAAGCTATTTTTAGGTGAATTATAGCCAATTCAATGCTATATCCGTGGAGATGTGGGACCTTTTTTTTTGAGCCGGTGATGAGTCTAGCTGCAGCGTTGATGGTGGCTCTTAGTGGTGCTGTTGTAGCTTTGGGGAGTTCACAAAGAGAGACACTACCGTACTCGATCCTGGGAATAACTAGAGCTTGCACTGCCGTCTTGAAGTCGTTTTTTGGTAGGAAGGGTTTAAGCTTCCTAAGAATATTAGTCTGGAAATTTGCTCCCTTTGTTGCGTTGCCAATATGTTTATGCATGTTGAGGTTGCAATCAAGGGTTATACCCAGTGATTTTTCTGAGTCAATGATTGTTGGTTGAACGTTGAATGCCGTGAGGTGTTTGAACCAATCCTGGAGGAGGGGTATTTTGGAGGGTGGAGCAATAAGTAGGAATTCTGTTTTGAGTGCGTTAAGCTTGAGATGGTTCTCAGCTAGCCATGATTGGGTGTTCAGCAGCGTTTTGTTAAGTAGTTTGATGTCTTCAGGAGTATGAATCTTCAGGTAAAGTTGTGTATCGTCTGCGTACATGTGAAATTTGATTTTGGATGCTCGCAACAAGACAGTAAGGGGTTTCATAAATAGATTGAAAAGTGTAGGGGATAGTGCGGACCCTTGTGGGACTCTCAGAGTTACTGGTACGGGTTTGGATAAGGAGTTATTGACCTTGAATTTTTGGGTCCGGTTTTGAAGAAAGGAGGTAAACAAATTGAGTACTGAGCCTGAGAGGCCCATTCTGAGATTCAGGAGGTCAATCAGGTTTTCGTGTTTGACCATATTGAAGGCCGAGGAAAGGTCTAATAAGATGAGTTGGCATGATCCATTCCGATCGAGTATTTGTAAGGTGTCGTCGATAATGTGAGTCATGGCTGATTTGGTGCTATACCCTGCTCTAAAGCCAGATTGGTGATTGTCAAGGAGGTCGAAGTGGTCAATGTGTTTAGTCAGTCGTTGGAGTACACATTTTTCCAACAGTTTGGCTAGGGTAGGGCTGTTAGAAATAGGGCGATAGTTGTTAAGGTCCATCGGGTCAGCTGTGGTTTTTTTTAGGATGGGAGACACTTGACCAATTTTGAGGATGTCAGGGATGCAGCCTTGATGCAGAGAACTATTGATGATCCTAGTCCAGAGCGGTAGGATCAGAGGGGTTACATCTTTAACTGCGTTAGCGGGGAGAGGATCGGTGGTAATATTGGCCGGCTTGAGGGTGCTAAGAATCTTGCCTAATGCTTCTTCAGTGTAGGTATAGAAGGAGGACCAGGCTGCCTCGTTTTTTAGTTCAATTTTTGGGGATGCTTGTTGTGGCGGAGTTGGACGAGAGGGAGGGATTTTGCTGTGAGGGCAAGACTTTAAGCCTGTAAGGTCATTGAGAAGATCTCTTGATCTTTTCGGTTTTTAGATGAAAGAAATCAGAGAATTCGTCGCACGTGGGTTGGGTGCGCGAGGTATCTTGTAGTTGTTTAGGTTCATCCTTAGATTGGGATTTGATTAAGTCAAAAAGATTTGGGGGGCGATTTCTCGCTTGAACTAATTGGTGAGAGAAAAATTCGGCTTTGGTGCGTTTGATCTTTCTGTAATAGTCCTTTCTCTAATTCCTTAGAATTTTAAGGTAATTGGAAGAAGGGACTGATCTCCAAATGCGTTCCATAGTTCTAAGCATGCGTCTGTCATTGTTCAGCAGGTCGTTGAACCAGGGTTTAGAGTTTTTTTGATGAAACTCTCTTTAGTTGCAAAGGAGCAACCTCGTTGATAACCGTAGACATTGAGTTAAGGTAGTGGTTGGTGAGGTCCTGTACCGAGGAGAGGCCCTCCGGAGGCTGGAGTACTTTATGAGAGTGGATGGGCAAAGTGTTGTGCTTGAGGTTTTTCAAGTCTTTTCAAAATTTTTGGTTTAGTGGATTGGGCTGCGTTGAGTTTCACGGTTTCCTTGATGAAGAAAGTAATGATGTGGTGGTCTGACCAACCCCAGGGAAGAATTGAGTCAAGCTGAATGGAGTTGGTTTTGGAAATTATTAAGTTCAAGATTGCACCTTTGTTGTGTGTGGAGCTGTTGCAGATTTGGGTGAGATCAAGCGCGCCGATGAAGTTTTTGAGACTGTTGACCCATGAATCCTTGATGTCGTTCCAATGGAGATTGAAGTCGCCTAGGAAAATTTGAGTGTTTTGTCGTCCGGTGGTCGTTGTGACCATGTCCATGAAGTGTTAAGTGAAAATTAGGTTATCACGAGGTGGATGATATATGATATGTAGGGAGCATACTGGCGTACCATTACTGGTGATGTTAATGCACATGTATTCACAAGAGGAGAATGTGGGGGATAAGGCTTTATTTACTGAGATGGTCCTCCTGTGTATGCATGCTATTCCTCCCCCAGTTTTTTCACTTCTATCAAGTCTGATGATGTCGTAGTTTGGAGGTACCAGAATGTCTAAGAGGATTCAGTTAGCCATGTCTCTGTTAGCACAAGCAAGTCAAGCTCCTGAGAGATGAAGTCGGCGATATCTATTGCGTGTCTGGCGGCCAATCTACAGTTCAGGAGGGTGCATTTAAGACTGGGTGTAATGAGGGAAGGGGTGGGATCAAGTGTGAGTGTGATTCTTCTAAGATTATTGTCAATGATTCCTCTATTGTTGTGAGAGGCGGATCTGTGTGTGTTGGGGGTAATAGCCCGAATGACCGTGTGGGTTGCAGCGATGGGAGTGATGAGAGGGGGATTGTAGGAGAGAGCGGATATTATTCTCCGGGAATGGGTTGGTGCTACGGATTGGACGGGAAGGGAGATTGGGGAATGGGATGGAGTTCCAGGCGAGGCGATTATGCTTGGTGGTGTGTGGAAGGCGAATTGGGGGGTAGCTTGAGCTAGACATGTTTGCAGGTCTGATGTGCATTGGTTGTCTAGCAATCATCTTTTTGACAGTGTGGAGTTCATCCTTGATTTGAAGGAGTGCAGACATGATCAGATCGAAACTGGTATCTGGAGCTATTATGAGTGGGGTAGACGTGTGTGATGGTTCATCCATCGTGGTATCCGGGGCGGATGTGAGTGGAGGGTGTGATTGAGATATGCATGAGTGGGGTTGTGCCGTAACCTGGATGGGCATGTGCAGAGTAATGGGTGGTGGTGTATTTGTGGTTGGGGGGGACTGTTAGTAAGGATAACATATGTGATAGGGTAGGTTGCTGGTGAATAGAAGTAGTGGGTGTAGCTGGGAGCGGAATGAGGGCTGGAGGGAGAGTGTGTTTGTGATAGGATTGGGGGTAAGCAGACGCGTGTGCGCGCATTAGATCTGTATGATGGAGGTGGGGTGCATTTGTATGTGCTGGTGCATGAGGCGTAGTGGGTTGGGTGGGATGTGAGGATGGGGATGTGCGTTGGTAGATAGCGATGGTATGGGGTGTGTTGGAGGAGAGGGTAGTCTGGGAGGTAGGGGCATATGGATCCGAAGCCTGAGTAGGGTGGGGATGAGGGGGGAAGGTGGTAATAGAGGGGGATGTTGAGGTGGCAACAGATTTGTTGGTTGCATAGAGGGGGAGGGCTGGGTTGAAGTAAGGGGATTGGATACATGATTTTTAATGATGGGGAAGATCTTCTCTAGTCAATTTAGATTATGATTCGTGGATTGCATGAGGATAGTGCCATTATTGTAGATTGTAATTGTTGCAGTAGCTTGGAAGAGCTGTAATGGTGCAATAGTGATTGTTAGACCATGTGGAGATTTTCTAGTGGAAGAGATCGAGAATAGCGTTAGGAATGCTTTGCATCATTGGGCTCTGCGTTTGGTGTGGATGATGATGTCAGTGGTAATGTGACCGTTGTGGAAGAGAAAAATAGGGGTCAGCGAAGAGGGTTTCGGGGTGTAGTTTTAAGAAGATGTGCTTGAAGCGCTTGGAGGCTTTTTGTGCGAGGTGTGGGGGATAAATGATATTGAATGTATGTGTGCCAATGAGTTCCATTTTGCTTGTTAACAAAGTGAGCAGTGTGGGTGATGTGGGTTGCCAGAGGCTAAGATCAGACTGGGCGGAGGTATGAGTGAGTGTGAACCTGTGTCTTTAGAAGTATGTTGTGAGGTGGTGGGGGGGTGAGGTGGGAGGGTGGGAGGTCAGATGACCTGGGAGATTATATTGAGGGTGCTAGGTGAGGATGGTGGTTTAGGTTAGGAAGTGATGGCATGTGATGTAAAGGGGTGAGAGACTGACCTGAGCTGGGTAGATATGTGAAAAATCAGTCTAAAGCAATGTAATGAGATCAGTCCAAGATGGCCGAAACCTTAGTGTGGCTTGTTGCCCGGATATATAGTCCTTTGTTGGTGTCCAGCATTGGTGAGTCCTATTACCCTGTTTAGTGTTGTAGAGACTATGGTCCTCTTTCAGTTGCCATAGGGTAGTGGGAACCCGGCCATTTTACACTACACAACTATGTTGAGGAGCCAATAACATTTAGATACACACAGGGCCATTTTGTTCGGAGAAGCCATATGCTTTTTAGGAACAGTACAAGCCAGTCAAAGTCTTGATGACAAAGGAAAAGATATACAAGTAAAATAAAAATAAAAGTAAAAAAGAAAATAAGAAGTCACAAACTGAAGTTCGGGTTTTAAAATGAGAGGCAGCCGAGGAGGAGGAGGAAAAAAAGACACTTGCCTTTGCCGTATCTCCCAAACACCGCGCGGCCCTTGTTAGTTTACAAGGTGTAAGATCTGCTGTATGTAAAAAATAAATAATAATAATTAAACAAATTCAGGGCCCAAAGCGGCATATGCTATGGGAAGGCAGGCATTTTCAGTATTTTGGAGACCACTCTTTGCAATACACACTGTCATGCACTTGCTGACAGCCTGGTTAACTACGGAGAGTTCAGAGGGGCTCCCCTGACCATCATAAAGACCCACGGGTGGCAGAAGGGTCTATTCAGGTCTGCAAGCAGAGATTTCTCCTACTTGGGCCCCTCATCAAACCAGCTGGTGACATGTTGCCGGTGCGTTACCACAGAATACAAAAACAGATCAGGCAGTCACAGGCCGCTCTCCAGCCAGAGGGATTTTAGGGTGCCTTAATTCCACTTGGCTTAATTTTCTGCCCACACGAGTTCAGGATCCCATCAATCCTGAAGCTGAAATTGGACACATTTAGTTCTGCAGAACATATAAACGGGGGACGAACACCATTTTGGCCACCGTTAAGTGCCCCATTATGGATAGCAACGGTTTTATCCAAAAGTCAACTGAGCAGTCCAAACCCTTCATCAGTGTGCCCACATTAAGGTCCTACTGTGTCAAGTGGACAGTGTCGCCCATATGCCCAGGTATCGTAACTTGTCCTTTCCTCACTGTAGCCCTGCCTCCCATGGAAGTGCTGCACCTGGTTGGCCCAGTCATCCCAGAGGAAACAATAGGGTCTTAGTTTTATTAGTATGTAGCCCAAACACCGTTGTAAACTCCTCAGTTCCTCTAATAATAGGGACTCTGACTTCTCTGGGTCTTTAAGATATACAAGGGCATTGTCTGATTGTCCACATACAGATACATAAAATAAGTCTCTGTAGCAAGATGATTTACCCTACGGCTTCAGTACTGCCTGCAACCTGCAGGCCAGCAGCTCCACTGATGTTACAAACAATACAAGGGACGGGACGCCCCTGCCTAGTCCCACTGCTCAAACTCCTTGCGGCTGAGACAATGCCCCCACTGCGCATTTGGGCCACCGGATCCGTGTACAATAGCTGCACCCCTTTATTGTAATTAGGACCAAATCCCATACTCTGTATGACTGGCCACATGTACTGCCATCCCACTGTATCAAAAGCCTGTTCCACATCCAGGGTTGCCAGAGTAAAATATTACTCTGATGTCTCCAATTAGTGCAATACATGATTCAGCCTACTAATATTCTATGTTGTGCTTCTGCCTGGCAGAAACCCAACTTGATTTGGGTGTATCAGCAATTCGATCACCCCAAGCAGTCTGTTTCTAACATTTTAAAGCGTAGTTTTATGTCGGTATTCAGCATGGACAGAGACCTGTAAGAGGCCAGACAGGCAGGGTCCCTCCCTGTGGAAAGCGCACCTCTGCGCTCTGGAAAATGACACTCTTTCCACTTAAATCCAAAGGAGAACAGGCAGTCAGAGGTAAAACAGAGCAGTTTATTCACGCTTAAGCGGTTGCAAAACCAACAAGGAAAAAACTTGTTCCTTGAAGGTAATGGACAATTGAAAGAATTCCCTTTTCATATGTATACTATATTTCAAACCAGTCTGCGTACAGACTACACTCCGTTCCCCTAATCCATTGGCAATTTCCTTCCAGTTATCCATACAAAAAGAATAGCTAGCCATTCTACATTTTCAAGGTAAGTAATGTAAGAAAGAATCCCAGACCTTGACTAATTGCAAATTGAATGGTAAAGAAATGTGGCTTTACATTTCAGGGAAGCACAAATGATTAAGAAGGTGTCATCATTCTAGCAACCATTTGGTACTTTTCCAAAGGCATGGAAAGAAAAGAATGCACAATGTCAGGACGTACAAGGAAAATTTCTCAGACAACGTTGTACACAGTCAGGTGGATTAAAAAATAAATCAGCACTCCTGTTGATATTATATAACCTTTTCCTCAACCCCTCTTCGGGGATCAGCACCATCAGCGCTACCCTCATGATCCGAAGGACTCATTTTTCCATTTTTCTTGAGCCTCCAGGAACAAGCACAGCAGCCACTTTAATAACAATTGAGACTGCATCATCTAGTACAATGCCACCGGGGCTGGGGGGGGATTTGATTTTAGGCCTAAACCTCCTCCAGAGCACCATAATAAGTAACAGAGAATGGTTCAAAAGGAAATAGTTGTGATAATCTGTTTATACACAGAGCGTCTTCGCTACTGCCTGTTACATAATCCAGTATGTGTGGTCCGTTGGGTAGTGATGCCGCCAGATTTCTAATAAGTTAAGATCCTACACAACCCTCTTCAACAGCATTTCCATATTTAAATTAAGACCTGGCTTTGGGACGGGGTGGGGTGGGAGGATTGTCACGTTAGCAATCTAATAAACAATTAAAATCTCTTGCACGCATGATTCTGCTGTGCATTTACAGGACTGAAAGCCTCGTTATTTCAGGAAAAGTTTTATCGATCACATTCCGGTTGTAGATTTTTCACTAAGCAAGTATTAAATCTGCCCAGAGCCCCAGGTACTTTAATGCATTTAACTCCTGGATCCTAAAGTGCCACCTTCTCTATAAAAGAGACCTTTAGGAGTTTCCACATCATCACTCCCCCCCCCCCCCCCCCCCCTAGTATAATTAGAGTATGAAGCTGCAAACACCAAACCCGTCCATGTTTTCTCTGTTTAAGAAGATGGGTTTCCTGCAGCAATGTAATTTGAACATTGTATCTGCGACAATATGAGTGTATCCTGTATCTCTTGGAACAATTATCTAGTGCCAGAACATTCCAAGCTATAAGTGCCCTTTTGTTCACTGTACCTTCTAGGTTAAAGTAGCCGCCCAGCAGGTCTTCCCACGGTGGCATACATTCTTAGAGCCTCCCTGGCATCCCAGTGGAGATGACCACGCTCCAGTCAATCACCACAAACAGCTTGGTTGCAGCCTATATTGATAACTCTGCATTCTATTCCTCCCTTACCTCTCCAAAGTATGGCAATTACTCTCTACTCTCCCCCAACACACACCCTAAGGGCATACTTAACATTTCCACAGCCTGTGGTTTTCCAAAGTGTATCTCTAGTTCTCTTATTATACAAGACGACTGTGTACTAATTCTACCCCACCCTCAACTCTTTACCTTGATGTCTATGTACCCACCACACTTATATCGTAACAAAAAAAAACAGAACCGCGGACAGTTTACGATCAGCCAGAGGCCCAACCAAATGAGAGGACCCCCCGAGCAGGCCGATTCCGCCAACACCCCAATAGCACATGTGAGATCTTTGATCATTCCTCTTTGAATAAGATGGGAGAACCAATGTTAAGTCTGGTTCTTCAGTCAACCCCAATCACACTTGCAAATGCCCCCTCCCCCTAATTGCTCCCCTATGTTTTATAGGCAGGGTCACTGGAATTGTGCGGCAGGAGAGAGCTAAATTATGCGGCAGGGTTGAGAAATTATTTGGCAAAAAAGCCAAATTATGCGGCATAATACTGCACATTTTGTAGTAGTATTACTTCATTATTTGTCATTTTTAAACTTGATACCACTGTTTGGGCATTGGCTGCACCTTACTAGTGCCAGTTTAATACCCAAACATAGCAATAACCAACAGAAAGGTGACTAGTCCAGCTTTGCAAAGGGCCTTCTACTGCGTGGCAACGCATGTTGCTGTATTTTTAGCAACTTTTGCAATGTTTCAGTTAGAAACAACTTTTGTGGGGGGGGGGTGTACAAATCTGCAGATAATGGATTATGTATGAAATGCGGCAATGGGGAAAATCGCTGCAGCCACACAATCGCATAATTCCAGTGGCCCTGCTTATAGGCTATCATCTCACACAGAGTTGGTTAGAACAATACCGTACCTTTATCCGCACTTTTGTTCAAGTCATCTAGTGACAGTGGCAACCACATCCAAGAGTTATGGAGAGGTAGTTTCCTCCTCCATGGCGTCAGCACAGTCGCCCAACATTTATCCTGGTCAGTCCGTAGGAGGTCCTGGTCCTTCAAAGAAGGACTCCTCTGTCCTCAGCAAAACTGCCCCCCACTATCGTCCCATCCTCACCAGTTGTTACTCGCTGGCCTATCTTTTGGTCTGTGCCTGCAGCCAAACCCCTGCTGCCACCCCGTTGTACAACGCTTCACGAGGGCTCTCTCTTTGGTCCCGAGGGCCCCCACAGGGCAACCTTGCCCCACGTTTCCACCCACCATGTCTACACTTCAGGGCTGTTTACACAAAAAAAAGTGCCCCTTACCCTGAACAACGACTTAGTCATGCAGGAAAGAGCAATATAAAGGATTTCCACTTCTCCCACACCTTTTGAGTGTAATCTTTGTAAACAATGATGGTGTGATTCTCAAACACTGTCTGCATAACCAGGAAGGCTGCCTTTAGGCTACAGTCCCTGTCTCTATAATTCATGATGTGTTCTGTCTGGGCTCGCGGCTGAGCCCTAGGATGAGGGTGAGCCACCAGGTCCTGATGTACTCTCTCCACAGCAAACTGGCCGGTAGGAATCGGGTCTCGATGGATCCTGTTCTCCAGAAAAACCTCTGCATTAGCCCCCTCCACCTGTTCCAGAAGCCCAAGGAAACAAAAGATCATACACCATGATCGATTTTTCAGTGCCTTCAGCCCTTTGGTTCAGAATGTTGGTTGTAGTCATCAATTTCCCTGTTTGCGCTTTCAGTGCTGTCACCTTGGCTTGCAGCCCAATCATTGTGCCCTCAACCTTGTATACACTGTCTAGCACCTTGTGCAGGTCAGCACATAGTAGATTGACATCCAACAACACTTTCTATTTTACCCTCCAGGGCCTTGCAATATCCCTAAATGGCTGTCAGTAGTTCTGTCATAGACAGTGCTTGAAATGGAAAAATTGAAGTGCGGGTACTCTGTACCAGATTACCTGCTTGTTTCTGAGAAGTGCTGCGACTCTCAAATTAAAATTATTGCATTTCTCTGGAGAAGGGACAATACCGGCCCATTTACATTTAAAGCACTGTTCCTAGAAGATTTATCCAACTGCTCTTCCTGTTCTTGTGTTCTATGCGATTCTGTCTATTGGTAGGTCTTTACTGTAATGTGTGCTATGTAGTGTACCGCATAATGGTGTTCCCCTGTTGCTCCTTCACATGTCTACTGGTTCAGAGACCTCGCTGCATGTACTGTGCATCACAGACGATGCGCAATGCAAGGGCTTTTCGGAGTGTTTTTAATATGTCCAACTACTATGTTCTCAGCCATTACTCTCAGGTGTCCTCTTTCGGTATATTTGACCACCAGCTCCTCATTTGGAGTCTCCTCAAAGGATCCTTCACTGAACTACTGTACAAACATGCAGCAAATGTAACTAAAGGGGGGGTCAGCTCAAGGGCTCTGAGGCACCTGGGCAGTGTACCATACACATACGATCAGTGCCCAGTAAGGGCTTTTTCTTTGTGTTCCAAACTTTGAGTGTCTTCTCCGTCTAGATGGCAACCTCTCCAATCTCCAGTGTGTGCTGCATCTCTTCACCCCAGGGGGCAAACTGCTCCATCAGGCAGCACCTCCACCAGGCCCCAGGCAGAACTGATTTCCCGTCTTACCTAGTTGGGACACCTAGCACTCCCTAGAGACCGCTGGTGACAGAAAGGGGGGTCTCCGGGTAGTATCAGGATTTTGAAAATCCTGTCCCCAATTTACACCACGGCAAGCCAACCATTCATTTTCATGCGCAATTCAGGGGTCTATCTCCTTAGCTCACACACGACCTTGGTGCTTCTCCCCACTCTGCTATGGGCAGATGCAATGCACATCCAGCAGTCCTGCCAGCAGAAGCCTTTCCACGCAGAAAAGCACAGTGTCAGGACAGCTCTGTTCCACCGTGGTCACAGGTCTCTGCCGCAGTCTGCACCCACCCAGCACCTTCTCGTTCCTCCACTTGCTAGTTCTAGTGCGTACACCAATTCCCAAGTTGAAAATGGCCGTCTGTTCTTGCGCTCAGTAGTCCGCAACCCAGCGGCTCTGGTTTCCGAGCCTCAGATTCTTCCCAGGGAGGTGGGATACATTAATTTCAAACTGGGAGGACCATTATCCCAGCAGAATTCCGCAGGATTCAGATCAGGGCTCTTGGATCACGCAGGTTCTACCTCTTGTCAGGCCAAGCCATCCATATTCAGCTTTTAAAAAGGTACCAATATCTTAAAAGCACTCTAATGGAACTTCTTAATTGTTTTAGCTTCTGTTTTTGTTATGTTTATTTTTATTTTTAGTTTTAGTTTTAGATTGTGCAATGTTGGAACAAACCAGACAAAGCAGAACGAACATTTGAAGATGGGCGGGAATAATACACACTCCGAAAAGAATCAGAGCTGCATGTTTCGCTTAGGATCTAATAGGGTCTTGTTTATTACCCCCATCCCCCCAACATAACTGTGTAAGGGCCCAGATCTCTCAAACCTTTTTTGTTGTATGACTATCAATTGTATGATCAGTAATTAAATGTGGCTTTTGTTTCTAATATGTGCTTTTTTTTCCTTTTCAGATTTCTGCTGCCAAAATACACCCTGGATTCATTTATTTTTTATCATTTCTTCTGTTGAGTCATACGCTTTAAAATGGAAGCCTAAACTCACTAAAGGGGATGTTGGTCCAAACTCTGGGAGGTAGTTTTGTGAACCAAAAAAGAAACTAGATAGTAAACCGGAATTGCTGATTATTATTTTGTTCTTGTATAAAGTAGCAGCCTAGCAAATAATGGTCTATAAAGAATCCGTGATGGAACCTCTCCCTTGGAGGGTTATGAAACATTTTTATAAAGCAGCGAATGATTGAGAAAACCGGAGACGAGGCATATGAAAAGGTGTTTAATTTAAAAATGCTGCTAAGCGTTCTACATCGTGCTAAGGCATCGTCTACTGTATTTATTTCAGTGCCTGCGTTAGCGAGTAGAGAGAGCTTTACATCGTGTGTGTTTAAAGTGACATGTGAGTTAACATTCACTGGGGCCACTTAGCCTACAGTTGGGTTATTGAACCGAACTGTAATAAATGGATTCTTGTTGGTCATTATAAAGTTTCTTTTTTGGTGAGCTAGTTTCTGCCAAATTGTTCAGAATAAACCTTATTCTTGTGGATTTTGAAAACCCTGAGAAAACAACAGTTGAACATTTAATGCTTATAGAAGTACTGAATTAAAGTAGAAATTGCATTTTAAATTTGGTTGATTTTTATGGGGACATAGATCCTGATGGTGTTAGTGCTGCTTTAGATTTCATCTTTAGACTTATTACAGTAGAGGTGAAGCTAAATGCAAGATTTTAAGTGTCACCTGAAACATTTTACAAGCCATTGTCATTGCTATCCCCATTCAGAGAAACTACCTCTATCTTTTGTCGTCCAATTCTCAGGGCAAAACAGATGCCCTTCTAATGGTGTTAGTGGAACATGTCTAGATCTAGCCCGCTTTGGAAACCTTTTGTTTTTTGGCACTTCACTGTTGTATTCTGAGGGTTTTCCAGATTACGAATAAAACATATTAAGACTTGCAGAAACGATTTGGTTTGAATTGAAACTGATAACATTTTGCAAAAACTGCAAGCGAATGTCTTAATATTTAATGCAGGGCTCATTATTTCACTTTTGCCAGTTAACAAGCATGTTTGGTGGTGTAACTGTTTTGTAAAATTAACTCCAATCCTTTATGAAACCACCTATTTGAAAATCTGTTTTGTTATTCTCTTGATTGAGCCCTTTAAGAAGGTTCCAGCAAGTTAGCCAGGGATATCTATCTGGTGTCTTGGCGTGGTCTACACGCGGCAGGAAGTAATTTAGTCTTTTTTTTTTACTCCAACTGAACATGAATTTATGTGCTTAAAAATAGGGTTCCTAGAAAAAGAAGTCAACATTTCAAATTTTCGTGGAGGAGCTGCTCGTTGTGCTAGTACATATAGCAAAGGAGCAGATAAGACCAGCTTCAGGCTGAACTGTGGTAAAACCTGAATTTGTTTATGTAAAGGTAACCATCAATAAAAATAGACGGCTATTCTTGATTTGTGACTGAAAAGCGTCAATAAAAGTGACCAAGTGAATTAATGCACAAAACTACCTCCCAGAGGGAGACCTTCCCCATTTTTTTCATATTCTCCATTATGAATCTTCTGCAGAACAGTCCATTCCTGACGCATTTGATGAGCAACAGTACTGTGCACGAGCTCAAGTATGACTTCTCGTGTGAACTCTATCGACTTTCCACATTTTCCAATTTCCCTCCGAGTGTGCCAGTGACCGAGCGGAGCTTAGCCCGGGCAGGCTTTTATTATACTGGCTTAAATGATAAAGTAAAATGCTTCAGCTGTGGCCTGATGCTGGATAACTGGAAAAAAGGAGACAATGCGCTGGAAAAACACAAACAACTGTATCCAAGCTGTAGCTTCCTTCAAGGTTTGCATTCAGTTAGCAATCTTGGGTCATCATCTCATTCAGCTTTCTCTCCTCCAGCTACAAGTAGCCTCTTGCAGTCTCCACAGTCGACCTCCTTAGCATCTACTTTAGATAGGAGTGGATATTTCAGTTCTTCCTATTCCAGTTTTCCTCAGGATCCGGTGACCTCCCAAGGCATTGAAGACTTTTTAAGCATTCGGCCCAGCCAGCCCAGCTCTTTGTTGAGTACAGAAGAAGCCAGGTTGAGCACTTTTAAGGCATGGCCACTCCCCTTTCTCTCCCCAACCGATCTCGCAAAGGCTGGCTTTTATTACACTGGACCTGGAGACAGAGTTACCTGTTTTACTTGTGGAGGGCAACTGAATAATTGGGAACCTAAAGATAACGCTTTATCGGAACATCGCAGACATTTTCCGAGCTGTCCCTTTCTGGAAAGCCAAATGGCAGAGCAGTCACGACTAAATGTTTCCAATGTCAGCATGCAAACCTATGCTGCCCGGGTTAAAACATTCATCAGTTGGCCTTCAAGAATCCCTGTACGACCAGACCAGCTGGCAAATGCTGGTTTCTATTATGTGGGTAAGTTTTGTTCATACAAGGACCTTGAATTCTGTTGGTATTTGTTGATTTAAGTCCCTATTTTTGGAAAACATGCATTGCATAAGATTTCCTTTTTCTTTTAATATATTGAGGTCGCAATGATGATGTCAAGTGCTTTTGCTGTGATGGTGGACTGAGATGTTGGGAATCAGGCGATGACCCATGGATTGAGCATGCCAAATGGTTTCCAAGGTACAGTTATGATTGTGACTTCAGTGGTTTTTGGGGCTTTGTTGCTGCTAGCTTGGGCAATACCCTCTTACCAATGTTATGGTCTGTAGAGCTGTTGCAAACTAAGGTTTCCTGTTTCACCATGTTTTAATTCCCTGTTCAATTGTATGTAAACCTTACTTCCTTTCTAACACATGTTGTGAAACAGTGGTATTACTTAACCTGTTGAAGTGCTTGACTTTACTACATTGCAAAATATTTTTCCTTATAAGCAATAGTTAAAAAGCAAGCCAATTGATGATGATAACCTTTCCAATGTCTTATGAAATGAGGTGCTTTCTAAGTTGGTAAAATACATTTTTTACAGTTTTATTTCGGCTACTGCAGTTAGCAAAGTGTAAAGGTCCCATTTGGAAACGCTTTTACATGTATTTATAGCAGGAGTCCTCAAGCTGGGGAGCAGGCCCCCCTAGGGGGGCCTTAAGTGATCCCGGGGAGGGGGAAGGGGTGGAGGTGTGGGGGGGGGGGCGCCAGGCTCTGGCCAAAAGAACCATTATGCTTATAGCAGTGCTTTGTTTTCAGCAGAAAGATAATGAGCGGCAGTAGGCCGCTTTGTAATGGGCCATCACTAACATATTTTGTCATTTATATCCTGGCTGGTAAAAGGTGCCAAAAGGGAAGGAACTGGCAGGAGATGTCCAAGTTGACCTCGAATCTGGGGAACCGGGTTCGAGTCTTGGCAATGAAGCTGAACATCCTGTGATTCTGGGCAAATCACCCCGCGCCTAATAAAAATGAATGTGTCCTCATGTAACGCAACTAGTGCTATGTACAGCGCTCTGATACCCAATACCGGGTCAAGTTTGCGCTATATAAAACTCTTTTAAAAAAAAAAAAAAAAAAAAAAGAAAGTTGAGGGACTCCAAATATTCATCAAAACCAGAACTTTCCTGCAATGTTTAAGTAAGTCTCGACCTATTTAAACATTGTCAGTTAAATGGAATAATTGTGAATAATTTTGAGAGGAGGCCCCTATGATTTTTTTTTCCACACAGGTGGCATTAAAACGTTTGAAGACCACTGATTTATAGTCTCATTATGACCTCCTTGTTGCAGATATTTAATCACTTTCAAAGCGTATCCAAATTTAGTACATGTTTCTCAGGCTTAAAAATAATGCTCCTTATCAAAGCTTGATGCAATTCTGAAAATTTCTACCATTGTTACATTTCTGTCTTGAGTGATCTCTGGATTAGAAGCAAAAATACTTGTATACTTCGTATTGATTTTCGTGGCACCCACCTATTCATCTGGTTCATAATGATGATGTCCACATAGTCAAAGGTCACTCATACATCTTGTGACTTTGGCACGTCAGGAAATGTAGACTTCCTTTGCAGGAGAGGATTCAATTCAGCCCCATGGTCCTCGACTTTTAGAGGAAAAATAACCCATTCTTTGTCTAACGCCTGCAGCAAACAGTCATATTTTAACTTTCATGCTTCCTGGGAAGAGGTTTCTCCCCTCTATAGTTAGTGGTGAAAACAAACTCTTTGGGACCGTGATCAGGTTTTCTTCAATCTTCAGCGATGTCCTATTGGATGCCCCATCAGGACATCTGTGGGAAGATGAGCTGTGTAAATGAGTGCTACCCTCTGGCCAAACCTTCCTATCTCATGTTTTGTCTTGCATTTTGCGAGCTAAAGGTGCTTAGTTTGAAGGATGACCATGTAGAACGCAAACCAGATCTGTGGATGATGTAGGCACCCTTAGAGGCCCATCCAACTTCCTCATTGATTCAAAATATTATAGTAAATCTTTGATTTGGAGACTGTAATCATTGGCAAAAACCAATTTCAGTCCACAGTCCAGAATTAAGTGTTTACGCATAGGGGTTTTCTTTCATGACTTTAAAGCAGTCATTTAATCCCTTTAGATTTAAGAACTGTCTTGATACGAGTATCAGAAGCAAACTTTGACTTTTTTGTAGAGGTGAGTGTATCATTAATCTTCTAAGGCAACAGCCAATCTTTAAAATATTTACTCTGCCATGAGAGTCATGGCCTTTGCTTAGAATTGGAAATGCACTGTTTCATGGCTAAAGGGGTTTGGAATTGTGTTGTGCAACCACTCTCCCTATTAGCATCTATTTTAATTGGGTCCTTATTCTGAATTTCCCTGTTGGTTTGGCCCTAATACTGTCAATAAAATTAATGTTTACCTCTCAAATAATTTATCTAAATCTTTGGAAATGTTAATTCTCGGTCATAAATCTTTCATCACAACCCTACATTGCCATGCCCACCCCAAATCATTTAGTGGTCACAAATATGATCAGTGTATCAGCCCCGCCTATTTTGTTGCATGCTTAATAGTTTCCCTTTTAGGACACCCTAATTCTCAAAATCGAATTTATATATAATTGAATATGTGCATGTTCTCTTTCTGTCATATAGTGGGAACATAACTGACTTAATGCAGAGCTTTGGCATTCATCACATGTTCAACCTCAGTGGGCCATACCAAATGCATCTTCTAGAAGTATTGTCATATACATCTACTGAAAGATGTCCCACGAAAAAGAGGCTTAAGATCAGTATTGGGCAAAATTACTTTGGTGTCTTTAACTTGTAGGATAAAGCTGAAGACCATTTGACATGCATTTTTGTACCATGCCATCATTGGTGATGCTCATGATCGAAATAAAGAAATGTGCTCACCTTGGCTTAGAGATTATCTTTGGAAATAGCCATTAGAAAATGAGATGAAAATGAGATTGGAGAGTATTTTATAGTTTAACTAGCTAGAAAAAAAAGATTTTGAGGTTTCCCGCAAGTTTCTATTACAGTACTATTTCTTGTTTTATATGGCAGAAGGCCAGTCTGCAATGCCATCTAGAATAATACGTTATATGCTAACTGTTAGACCTGACATCATTGGCTTGAGTCTCTCCTCCATTTTTTCTGTTTGCCTCCACTGTTCTACGATGTTTTTGCTGGTATAATGCTTTGGGCACTGTGCCACTGCTGATCAGTGCCACAGTGCAAGTGCTCCCTATGTTAAATTGCTGTATTGATTGAATTCCATGAATGGCTTATTTGTTTTACTATCAGTCCCTAGTCTAGTGCACCAGGAGTGCCAGGGCTTGTAAATACAAATGCTGCTGGTGGGCCTGCAGCACATGTTGTGCCACCCACAAGAGCAGCCTAGTAAAAGTAGGTCTACAGGTCTGCCATTGCCAGACCTACGTGCAGTCTGGTACTGTCACGCGGACTGCGCAAGTATACCTACTTGCCAGTCCCTAAACCTTCCCTTAACTTAATGTTAGTCACCCCTATGGTAGGCCTGAGGGCAGGGTGCATTGTAAGCATAAGGTAGGACAAGCCTGACCAAGTTGGCATATCCTAATAGTGAATTACAGCCATATTCGTTTTTCACTATTGTAAGGTAACCTGCTCTCCATTAGTTAGAATGGGCTGCCAGGATTATTAATGCTATAATCCTAGCTGGCTCGGGGAGCATGGTGCAATGTCGAGTTTGGTATCCCTGAACTCGGGGTTTAATAACGCATCCGTTTGTGTGGATGGTTTTTGGACTCTGGGTTTGAAAATAGCACTTTTAGAAAGTGGCTATTTTCTTGTCTAACCATTTCTGGTTTCTGCTGGTTTGGTGTGTGTGTGACAGGAGCTGGGTGGCTCCAGAGGTCTGGATGAGTCAGTGTGGGATGAGTGGGACATTTGCATTGAGAGTAGGGGGAGAGTAGTTCCTGATAGCCTGCCCTGCCTGATACAATGCTGGCTCCACCTCCTGCCAGGCGACTGATGGCTCTGTGCCTGCCATGGACGATCCTAACCCCACCTCCTGCCAGGAGGCCGATAGCTCTGCTCCTGCCAGTGACAATGCTGGCTCCACCTCCTGCTGGGCGTCTGAGGACCCAGCCCTGCACAGTGAATAGGCCAGGTGCCTCTGCCTGGCTACACCCACAACAAACCCAGGATGTTGGGAAATTCCCCTGCATGGACAAAGGGATCAAAGCCAAAAAGGGGTATAAGAGAAGGACCCCTGAACCAAGACTTTAGATCACTTCTGACAAGGAAACCTGAACCACGGACCAGAAGCCTGCTGATCCAAGGACTTGCCTACCCCTTCTGCCAAGAGTGCTGTTTGTTGGGGGAATCCTGCAGTTGCTTCTTTATTTTTGCCAAGGAACCAGGAGAGAGGAACTTTGTGTGTACTCTCAAGCTTTGCTAAGAAAATCTCCAAGGGCTGGAAGAGTGCCAGCCTCCTGTTGAAGTCACAGGGATAAAGGACTTCATCATTTGCTAAAAAGTGCTTGTTGCTGGAACCTGAAAATCCAGCACCTCTGAAAGAGACCAGCATTCTCAACGCCGACGGACGCCGCCGAATCCAGCTCGACATCGTGAGTAACGGCTCCAGTGTCCCGCTTCCTCGACGCCGGCCGCCGGGCCCGATCGATGCCAGCAGCAACGCCAGTGAGTAGCGAGTTCGGCTCCAGCTCCAAGTGACTTTGTGTCTGCACCGCTGCTGATCGCATCGACTTCGTGCCCTCTCGACGCTGTGAGCGCTGCTCACTCTTGCTTCATCATCGACCTCGACGACGACGCCGTATCCTGCTTCACCTCGTGAGCGCTGCTCCTGCCTGACATCTGTCGACGCCGCTGCAGGTCGCCCCGAGGCCGGATCGATGCCGAAGACGCGACGCCGGACATCTCGACGCTGCTGATCATCGTGTGCTTCGCTTTTCCAAGGTACTGTGTTGTGGGGGTCTGTGCGACTCCGGGCTCGACGTAGCGCTCCTCGCGGTCGACGCCGAACCTTTGGATTAACTTTGCCTCGACGTCGTGTGACTCCAGTGTGGGTTACATTGTTGCCAAGAACTGTGTTTTAAAGAAGAAGAGTTGCTTTTGGAACTAAAGACTTTTGTGCTAAGAAGAAACTACACTTGAACTATTATTTTTCCTTCCAAGAGTATTTATTAAGATTGTGGTATATTTTTGTCGTTATTTGGTCTTGTGCTAAGCCTTATATAAAAATCCTTATTTTTATAATACTACTGTGTCGTGTCCATTTGTAGTGTATTCACTTTATTACTGTATGTGGTCATAAATGCTTAACACACAGCCTCTGAGATAAGCCTGTCTGCTCTGCAAAGCTACCAAGGGGGTGAGCAGGGGTTATCAAAGGGTGTGATCCCCTTGCCCTGACTAGAAAAGGTGTGTCCCTATTTGTCAGAAGTGCATACCTCTGCCAACTAGAGACAGTCGGTTCTAACACTAACATAAAGATGGAAATACAAAACAGGGGTATGTAGCGTCTACCTATTCAAACAATGGATGAGTTCTAATACAAATTCATTTTTGAATTGTACAGTAAAAACGATTGGCATAACCTAGAATAAAATTAAAAGGCAGGGACCAAAGCTAAATAACTATTGCAAAAAACATGAACAAAAATTATTCAATTCATAAGCAAATACGGAGCGAGTTCGAAGTAGGCTAGTCCACAAAAGAGCTTAGCTTAGCTTGAACAAAGGCATTGCTAATCCAGGAAATGACGGTCTCCTTTTATTGTAGACCTGGAACATAAAGAGAATCTTTTTTATGGCAGTGGTCTTCAAAGTCTCCCTGAGCAAAGTGATTGGCTTTTTCGGGAAGGAGTGGCTTACGTTTTTGGGAGTCCAGTTGATGTTTAGGGTGAGAAAGTTTATTCAAATGTATTGCACTTTTAAGATTGTACAAGGGCATTAGGCATACAGGATAGGCTATTCTCCTTGGCTTCCCACTCCTCACCCCTGCAGCACACACACTCAGCTAACTCCTGCATTGTTACTGCTCGCTTGTGCAGTCTCCTTACTTACCTTCTGAATTTGAATAGTGGCCTTCTCTACTTAGTCCTGCAGCAGCCCGTCCCTTCTTAGTGCTGCAGTTCTTGGTATTTGTTTCATCACTACCGTCTCTTGTATCTCACAGGATTCAACAGCATTTACTGCCTCCTGGCGCATGCAGCATTTCTGTACCTGCTTAGTTTCCCAAGGCCACGTGTGCTTTCCTGCTGCAGTTGGTACAAAAGGGGGTGGTGATGGACGGAGCATCTGAATCAATCAAACACTCACACCCAGTCAAACTATCTGGGTTTGATCCATCACCGTTCTTTAGCCCACTCTGCCACCCCATGTCAGACATGGCTATATGCAAATCAGTCTGACCCTGTGCCTCATGGGAACAGTCCAGCCCGAACTGCCAAGCCATGTCTTCCCTGGACCGGAAACAAGCTTCCGAGGACCGGTTTCTGGCATTCCAGCTGTCTTCAGCCCGCAGTTAGGATGTTTTTCTTTGCATTCGGGGACTTGGAGTCCTGTTTATCTCATAAAACCAAAAGGCCCCTTGGTGTCATGCTTCATCATAGGGGACCCCTATGATGAAGCATGACACCAAGGGGCCTTTTGGTGTGTGAGGGGTATTTTACAAAACACTAAGTGCTCCCAAACTTGTGTGGGTAACACTTCCCTCAGTCACTGTTAGTAGGATTCCCCTTATTTATGTAACTAAGCCCGTGGAGTAAGAATCCTACATCATTACTCTACCTCCCTCCTTTGTTAAAATTGCATATCTCATAAAACCTTCACCAGAAGCCTCGGAATGCAAGGCAGAAAACTGAACATCGAGCAGCTTCTTCCATTTGGATCTGGGAAACCTGCCAGGGCTGTTTACCCTGGGCTTCTTTTAGCTCCCCTCACTCCATGACCCTTCAGTGTCCCCTTCTTTCAGGATTCTGGTGCTCTCACTTGTACCTGGCTCAAATACTTCTTGCTTTCTCTATAATTCGGTAGCACCCCATCTTCACTGGGTTCTGCAGAGCCGCTTACCTTCAGTTACTTACATTGCTCCTCTGTCGAGTCACCTGCTGCACCCTCTTCCTGAAGTGTTCCCTCTCTCAAGATACAACTTCACCTCTCCTCCCAGTAGGTCTCTACCCTGCTCCATTGCATTCTTCACATTTCAGACCTTGTCGCTGATAATTTTAATATTTTTATCGGTACAACTGCCTATGAAACCGAGTCCAAAATAAGTCTAACCCTCACAATGATGTGGATAAAGTTTTCACAACCACTGTGTGGTTTGCTTGTTTTGGGCTTGTTCCACAGGCATTTGTGCTAGTTTGCTTTTCCATCCTCCCCTCGATTCATTAAAAGGTGTAAAAGTAGTGAGTTTCTTAGATGTTGAGATGCCCCTTTCTCTGATAAGATAAACCCACATCTCCCCAGAAGGGCACGACCCACAATTTGGAAACCACTGTTTTATGTGCAAGATCAGTCGTTTTTTTTTTTAATTAATAGTTTTGAAGGCCAAATGGAAAGTATTGATCACATCCTTTGCAGAGTAGGCTAATGTAAGTGGTGCAGGAGAGGCAGTATTGAAATCTATCCTTGCCAAAAGACAGTGCTTGAAATAGAATTACAGAGGGCAGGAACTCTGTACCAGAGTACCTACTTACTTAGGAGAACTGCCAGCACTCCAATTTAAAGTATTGCATCTCTGCTTCGAAAGGCAGGTACCGTCCCTCTCGGAATAAAAGGGCAGGTACTCAGTACCGCCCATTTGAAGAACTGCCTAAAGAGGAAGTCAATGTAAGCACACACTGTAGGATAGATGTACTAGGATCCCAACCATGGGCATCAGCATGTGGGTAAACATGGGTAAGCAGAGTAGGGCATCATTTCTTGGGTCCTAGAGAGATGGGGATCACGGTTTACCCATCATAACCTACGCATTGTAATACTGCGTAGATGAATGGTTATTAGTACACTTTTTTCCAAATAACTAATGTTAAATAAGTCACGTTTATTTTCACTGGTTAAACATAAATATACATTTATACACTTATCCGAAACCTAAATCAATCTTTTTCTGATACTAATAACTTAGAATGAAAAATTTCCTAGCTTTCGTAACAGAAACTTTTAAATTCTATTAAGGACACGACGGCGAGGATTAGACTGTTCTTTCTTCTTTATTGTAACAAGCAGCCCTTCAAAACCAACAGTAAACACCAACAAAGACTTAATTTCCCATGAAGCTTAGAGACAAAACTATCAAGTTTGTGTTAGAGAGGGGCGTGGCTTGTGACCGACTCAAGATGGCCGCAACCTAGAGAGGCTCCCGATACCCGACAGCCGTGGCCCACAAATCCTGCATTAATCCTGTGACCTGAAGTGCCCAGAGCGTTGAAACAGCGGCAGCGTGTCCCACGCTACCTGAAAACGGGATCCGGTGAGGAGCGCAGTGTCCCCTGAGCCGGGAAAGGAAAAGGGGCGGAGCTGAGGCCTGATAACCATAAACTAAGCCAGGGCCCACCGTGAAGACCAGGGCTGCACGTCTGAGCACGCACGACGGCGGGGCGGCGACCAGCTCCTGTTTCAAAGAGCCGGGCTAGAGTGTTGCCGGTCGCAAGTACTTTTTTGCAGCCAACGCAATTGCGGCGACCCGAAACGGACCCCTTCTGGCCAAGGTAAATAGCGTGTACATCAGAGCAGAGTGTATAGACGGAGCACAGAGTGGGAGCCAGAGAAACACCCGGGAGGCTAAACGGCAGCGCAGTGGGCAGAGGGACGCCCGAGGCAGTGCAACGCCTTCAGTGCTGGTGTGACACAAACAATAAAAAGGGGGCGATATACACAGGAAGGGCCTCTGAGGCCTGCGGCGGGACCCGGTGAGCGACAGTGAGGAGACCGCGAACTGCAATTGAGGAGCGGGAAACCCTTCCCGCCCCCCGGGGTTTAATCTACGCAGGCTACCTGAAGAGCGGCAAGATGATCTCCACGGGGGTGCGGCAGGTGCAACAAAATCTCATTGATAAATACACAATGGCGAAGAGTCAACAGGCAGAGCCACACTCGGGATCTCCGACCAAGGCAGAGAAGCCCCAAAAAGAGGTCACATAGAAAGACGTGATGGCAACGTTATTACTGATGCAAATATCTATAGGCTCCATCTCCACGGAGGTGTCCCTGTTAAGGGCTTACCTCTCCAAAATGAGCTCTAGGGTGACGAAAACCCTCACATCAGACATGTCAACACTGCAGAAACAAATGGCGCACCTAGAAAAAATGAACCTACAACTCTCGGGAAAGCTGGACGATCGGGAGGGGCGCTCTCGGCGCAACAACGTGTGCCCCGTTGGTTTGCCGGAGAGTGTTCGGGGGCCAAAACACAGCTCAAAGACGCAGATTCACGGAATTAAAGAAGGAATTCCGCAAAAGAGAACTAAAATATGCAATGCTCTTCCCGGCAAATCTAAGAGTGGAAGCAGAGGGAAAAACCTGTTTTTAGGTCGAGCCTGGGAATACGCATCCGAAGGATGCGGTCCAGGTGGAGAACTATAGCTAGCTGACTCGGGGGAATGAAGGACAAGAAACTGCCACGCGCTTCTCTCCGGCTGGATTTCACAGCGTGCACGCGCACGTCGGCTCCGTCCACATTGGCAGCAAGTCAGCCTAACGCACGTGCATGCACACATACACACACGCGCGCACACGCACTTACACTTACACACACACACACACACACACACACACACATAGAGACCCGCCCCCTCCTGCCCCCGCCACCGCCTCATTACTACTTTCGAAAAGGCAGCCCACCCGCGGCCTGCCCGAGTCGTCCCCTGCCCCCGCCGCGTGTGTGAGTGGAAGCGGCGGGGCACAGAGACTAGAGACGGCGTGGGAAGGGGTGACCAGACCCGCAATCAAGAAGAATAACGAGGGGGAGGGAGCGGAGTAGCTAACCGCCTCCTGACCCCCCTCGCAACGTTTGTCTAAGGTCTACTGCAAGCGGAGCCCACCCGCGAGTGCAGCGACCCCCTGCCAGACAATCCGTAGTAAAAGCGGAGCCCACCCACAACAAGACACGAAGACCCCAGCATCACCCCGCCCGCGCAAGGACTGCTAGCCGCCGCGGGCAGGGAGGACAGAGGGAGAAGTAACTGCCGCCCGCACCGCCTCGCGGTGCCCTGAATCGGGCATTGAACACCCTCCAACACACGGCTGAAGCGGAGCCCACCCGCTCAGCACGGAACACACAGCGACCCGGTGTACACACACACACACACACCCCCGGCAGCGTGTGGACGAAGAAGCTGCTGCAGGGAGGGGGGGAGAATGCACGGAGGACGAACAGTGCCTCAGCTGCAGCGCCGGCTCTCCCCCGCCTCGCGGAACGAGTGAAGTCTAGGGCTTCCGCGGGCGGGGAGAGCAACAGCCGACAGGACTGCCTCCAGCGATCTGAGTGACCCCGCCCCCCCCCCCCCCCCCCCCCCCGCAGCCCGTGAACATTTGTCCTGCTGTGAGGGGGAGGGAGAAGCCTGCATGCGGCCAGCGCCGCCGAGTCCGAATGTGCCCCCACAGCAACAACAAATGAAAGTGCCGGTGCACCCGGCAAGTATGTGAGCATTTGCCCCGTGATCTATCATAACAGTGCCTTACACAGAATGTGCCCGAACAATGAGCCTGTGCCTATGCAACACTGGGAGCAATCGGGTGCCTGTGCCTCTCTGCCCCAATAGAAAAATATGCAGAAGGAGAGGGACTCACCGGGTCACAGCAGCAGCTCCAGCCCCCTGTGTGCACTGAGGGACAGACAATGGAGTGCTCAACCAGGGAAGAAAGTATTAAGCAAGGCAGGCTGCCAAAGTGAAGTCTACTGCCACCCAGTGGCCAAAAAATTAAAACCATCTCCCTCCCTCGCCAACCAAAAATAGCACCTTTAATTTCACGTAAATACAACACATATTGCATTACAAATGCTATAAGTGTCACATTTGCGAAAGTTAAAACTATTGGCATTGTAAACGACAAAGCTATTAAGTTTGCTATTTTAAAAACCAACACATAAATAAAAAATGTGTCATTTACAATACCAATAGCTCAAACTTTCCTAATGCGAGACCTATTGCATTGCAAATGCTTGTTTTATTTAATCGCCTGGAGAGGCTACTGACTGGCTGGAAGGCTGGAGGCCTGCAAACAAACATCGGGGGCAGAGGGAAAGGCGCCGGTGGCTCTCTCGGCAAGATTGAGGTGAGGAACGAGAGGAGGGGACACAGGAGATCAGGGAGGAACAAAGAGCTGGCGACGCGGACGAGTGAAGGATAGGAGGGACAAGCAGATTCCACGAAACAATGGATAATGATACGGACATAGACTGGATACAACCCCACTAAAGAGAAATTCGAGCGGCTGGGAAAAATCGACCCGAGCACATGGACCATATAGAACTGTGAGTAGGATAACGCCGACTTGTCTCAACAAGGAGAGGATACTGCAATATGGGGACTATTCGCCATGGACTAAGCAGAGACTCCGTTACAGGTCTTCAGATGAGTATACTAAGGGGTCGGGTGGGCGGGGTAGGCGGGTTCTCTCACCCCCCAAGTTACAGATGTATAACATTTGGGGATTGAAGCACTCTGCTTTGTTGGGGAGGCGGGTCGCTTTGAGTCCGCTGGGCAGGGAGGGGGTCAGGGGGGGCGGGGGGGGTGAGAGGGAAGAAGTTCTTGGGATCGTGTCCCCAATGTTCATGGGGAGTTTGTTTTTTAAAAGGAAACAGATGCATGACAGATTTGATCGAATTGGGATCATCCAGATGCAGGGTATACACATCTACTCACATGGCGGGGACACATCGGACTCAGGAGGCCCAGCAGCGGGGGCCGCAACTAACAGTGCTCTCCTTGAACGTTAATGGGCTGGGGGACAAAATAAAGCAGGGCTTAGTGCTGCAATACATCAGAAGGAAAAACCCGGCAGTAGCACTGATTCAGGAGACTCTCATGCAGGGTACAGCGGTAAAGGCACTGAATAGATGAGGGCTACACATGGCAGCAAATGCAGAATTCTCCTCAGGGTCCAGGGGAGTTGGTGTCTTAGTGAATCAAGCGTTTTCCAATGGTGGTGTCCCATGCTTATAATGATGACTATGGAAGGTTCGCTGCTATATCGGGTCAATGGGATGGCAAGAAATATAATATGGTCTCGGTATATGTCCCACCGACGCTACACCAGGATACACTGGCAGATCTGGGGAAGTTCCTTCTCGCCCTCCCTGAGGGAGAATTGATTATAGGGGGAGATTTCAACGCAGTTATAGACCCAGACCTAGATAGACAACCTGCAAGGGAGACTAGCCGGGAGACACTAAGATTAAGGTTTGTAGAAGCAATGGGACTTGTGGAGAACTAGATACCCAACGGTTAAACAGTTTACATATCACTCGGGGCCTATAATAGTCTCTCTAGACTGGACTATGTCTTCACTTTAGCCACTGGGATATTGGGTATGACAGAAGTACAACATCACCCGAGGGGTATCTCGGACTATTCCCCGGTCAGTATCACATACACGTCGTCAAACCTACAGCATCGGGGACTCTTCCCCCATTACACCAGGCTATTTACAAGATAAGTCGATACGGAAAGCTTTACTCCTGACAACCAAGCGATATTTTGAGGAAAACGAGCTTTCAGTCACCTCACCATCGACACTATGGGAGGCATATAACGCTGCTTTGCGAGGCCAGGCTATTTTGGAAATTACAGGCAAAAAGAGGGATCAGCAAAAACATATAGGAGACCTTGAGGAAGCAGTAGACAAGGCAGAGAGGGCGCATACAATAGATACTTCTGAGGACACGACACATGCATTGAAGCTAGCACAGGAGGAATACAGGGCATACACAAGGGAGGAGGTCGCTGACAGACTCACGAAAACCCAGCATACTATTTACGGGCAGGGAGACAAGGCGGGGAAACTACTGGCATGGTTAGGATGAAAGAAAGGGAAAAAAATTGGATATCGCAAATACGTACGCGGGAAGACACACTGGTACAGGGCCCGCAGCAGATTGCAGAGGAACTAGCGCGTCACTACGAAACGATATACACTCCAGTAGCTACGGCAACAGTGGAAGATAATAGGCCCTTTTTACATGACATACAGACTCTCAGGATGGGGAAGAAGTGGTTTCTGCACTTGAAAAAGACATGAAGCAGGAAGAGAGAGCGCAAGCAATTAGGGCATTGCACCCGGGAAAGGCACTGGGACCAAATGGCATCCCAATAGAATTCTATAAGCTGGGAAACGCGCAACTAGCGCTGCGCCTGCTAGCCATGTACAAGGAAAGCCTACTGCAGGGGGCCCTTCCGAGGGACCAACGTCTGGCCACTATAGTTGCAATCCACAAGCCGGGCAAGCCAGCGCAGGAATGTGGTTCATACAGGCCAATTTCGCTGTTCAATGCGGAGGCTAAAATATGACATTTGATCTGGTGGAATGGCCATTTCTATTTGCAGTCCTCCAGCATTTGGGCTTTGGCCCTAAATTCTGTAAGTGGGTGGGGTTATTATATGAGCAGCCACTGGCAAGGGTGGTGGTAAACGGATGTTTATCCAGAGAGTTCGGCCCGGGAAGAGGGGCACAGCAGGGGTGCCTGCTATCCCCCCTGCTCTTTGCTGTATTCTTGGAGCCGTTAGCGGCGTGGATAAGACCGGACCCAGTGATAAAGGGTATACGATGGGCAATGGGTTGGGAAGATCGAATCTCCTTATAGGCAGACGACATCCTACTGTACCTCACCTCCCCAGGGAGGTCTATTAATTATTTACTGGACATCTGTGAGGCGTACGGAAGAGCATCTGGCTATCCGATAAAGTGGGACAAGTCGCTATTATATGTCCTCCGTGGCCCGCCACCTCGATTGCCAAGAGGGTGTGCGTTACAGACAGTTACGGATGGCTTCAAATATTTGGGGATCTTCATTAAACCTGACAGGATACACTTCATTGATAAAAATCTGATGCAGCCGCTGCGGCGACTCAAACAGGATGTCCAGCATTGGCGCTTGCTGCCCCTTGCGCTCCTCGGCAGAGCGGCGCTGTTTAAGACGGTGGCGTTGCCGAGATTTCTATACGCGTCTATGTATCTCAGAGCAATAGAGGCAGAAATGACCACGCTGCTGTGGGAAGGGAAGGCACCTCGCATTGCTATGAAGAAACTACATAGAGGCTGGTTTGACGGAGGAATAGCCTTACCTGATATTTGGGCCTACTATTGGGCTGCACACCTTGTTCCGATTAACCAATGGCTACATGTCCCCCAAGATGAGCCAGCGTTTAGGCTAGATAGGCATATCTTGTAGAAAGATGGTATCATGGTTGGCCTATGTAATAAGAGACGTAAGCAGTTGGCCACCGGACCGACACTACATACGATTAGCGTCTGGTTTATGGCGCAGCGCGCATTGTGATGGGAGGGAGTGATTACATTGGCGGCGCCATTATGGGACACCCGAAAGCTAGGCAGACTGGTTAGTTCAAAAGTATTTCGGAATTGGGATAACATTGGGATCTCGTCAGTGGGAGATCTATGGCAGAAGGGAATGGTGATTTAATTTGCGCAACTACAGGCCTATGGCCTTGCTGAGACGGAACGCTTCCGCTATATACAAATTAAGCGTGCTCTGACATCGGTTTTAATACCTGGCGAGACCCCTGAGAAGTCCTCGCCGTTGGAGGATAGGCTCCTGACTGACCACCTTCAAAAAAAGCGATATTGACGACGTATAAAAAAATCATTAACAATAGACCTGACCCCACAGAAACATTGAAGAGGGCATGGGAAAGGGATGTAGGAGACATTGACAAAGCGGATTGGAGGGATGCGCTTGCCTCCCCAAGAGAGGCTGCAATCCCGTCCAGACTGCGTCTGGTGCAGCTCAAAATACTACATCTCACATATTACACGAAGGTGCTCTTACACAAAATTGGTACCGGAGAGGCTCCACAGTGCTTGAGAAGGTGTGGGGAACTAGGGACCTTCTTTCACACGATGTGGGCCTGCCCAGTGATAGAGAGGTACTGGATGGCAGTATTGAGAACAATCTCTCAAGTAACAAAAGTCACGCTATTACCTGAGCCGAAATATTGCCTGTTAAACATCTAGGAACCAACAGATTTGAACGTGACAATGCAAGGATGGGTAACCATGGGGGGTCACAGTGGCCAAGCGGAATATTGCGCAGAAATGGGGGTGCTGGACCTGCCCGACACTAACCCAATGGTGTGCGGATATGGACCTAGCGATGGTGGCGGAGAAATCTGTTTTTGTATATAGAAGATGTCCCACAAAGTGGGAAAGAGTATGGGGTAATTGGAACTCGTATAGGGGAGGCATATGTGATCCACCACCTCCGGAGGACAGTGATTCAGATGAGTGAATAAATGCCTACTCTTTTGGGATACCGGACTACCGTGCTATGGATTGGGAGAGTCCCGGGTTTTTTCATTTCAGATGCAAAGGAACAGGTTCCCCACAACTGCAATTGTGAATAATCTGATATGCATTGTTTATGATCTGTATCAATGTCATGCTTATATTACTGTACCATTATGCTTTTGCAATCAAATAAAAAGTTTTACAAAAAAAAAAAAAGTTTGTGTTAGTCTATCAACCAATTAGGCACCTCCTGGTACGAGAACTGCAAATGATCCCTGCTGGACTTCTTTTTCTTCCTGCGACAAACCCGACTGCGGATGATCCTTATTCCTGCTTCCAGGACTCTGCACCAAAGGGCAGAAAAGAGTTCAAAATACCTTGCGTGCGAAACGTTTATCCTACACCGCATTATAGCAAACACATGACTGATCAGGAAAATGCTTTACTTATGTCTGGCGCAAGTGTGATAAACCTGTGCGGGTCCAGGTCCAGGTTCTTCCTGAGGACGGGCTAATCCTCACCTTTGTGTCTTAAATAGAATTGAAACTTTCCGTTACGAAAGCTAGGAAATTTTCCATTCTATGTCAGGACCTGGAGGCGAGGATTAGGTTAGTTCAAAGCTTATCTACTACTAGGGTCGCAATGGAAGAGACTGACTTAAAGTAAAACCTCTTGACTGTTGAGTCCGGCGACCAGTCTGCAGCATTCAAAATGTCCTCCAAGCGAGCACCTAGCATGAAAGCCTTGGATGCAATGGCACCTCGCTGAGTGTGCTCCGAAAACCTTTGTATCGATGCCGGCCTCCAGCATCACCCAGCGGACCCATTGTACAATGGTTGGAGATGAGACTGCTCTAAACGGTTTCCTCAAGGCAATTAGGAGTTGCCGTTCTCCATGTGGACGCACATCCGCAGTCATGGCCGCATAGGCCTTGATACCTCCGACTACACAGTTTGGGAGACCCAGCGAAGGCCGGGTAGAAAATTATCCGGGACTGGGATTTGGTACGACGGGAAACATGGAAGGTGACCCCGTCCGGTGTGCACGATCTCCCAGAAATGTCCAGGGCCCTGACATCCGAGACATGTCTACAGGACACAAAACACTTGGGGAGAGGAGTAGGCCTAATGGCTAGGGCAATCGACCTCTAATCTGGGGAACTGGATTCGAGTCTCGGCAATGGCACTGAACATCCTGTGATTCTGGGCAAATCATGTTATCTCCCTGTGCCTAACAAAAAATTAATGTGTCCTCATGTAATGCAACTGGTGCTATGTAACGCGCTCTGATACCCGATTCTGGTCAAGTTTGTGCTATATAAAACCCAGTAAAATAAAAAAATACAGTAACATGGCCAGTTGGATCATAGCTGCTTGCGCGACAAGTACTTATTGCTAGGCCATTCAGATAGTAGATGCAAAATCTTGTTGACATCCCAGAGGACTGAATATCGAGACTCTGGAGGGGAGAGAAAATTGGCATAATGCGAAGTTTCTTCACCCGCAGGTGGTCCCCCACCGGATGATCTGCCACCACGGCATGCCCAACTGAGATTGCCCTCTAAAGCTAAATGGGCCAAAAAGTTCAGGATGTGAACAACATCTGCCACCATGGGATCTGGACCCCGCTGCAAATACCAACCCATCCACCAAGACCAGGCTGACACGTAGTGGTTAACCGTACCATCTGCCCAGGCCCGGTAGAGGAGCTCTGCAGCGTGTCCCGAAAGTCTCGGGACCTTCCATTGATCCCGGTAATCCTCCATGCCATCAGGGGTAGGGAGTCGCTCACTATCTGAATGTGGGTTGCCTGCTGGATCGATCAGGAGATGAGGGAGCGGGAGTAGATGGATTGGAGAAGCCCAAGAAAGTTCCATCAGAACTGTAAACCATGTTTGCGCTCTCCATTCCGGGGTGTTCACCACCAACTCCGCCTTCTGCCGACGGATCTGAGTTGTCAATCGCATTATCATGGTGAAGGGGGAAGGTATATTCCTGTTCCAGGGACCAATCCTGAAGGAACGCTCTGGTGGCAGTTGCCCCCGGGTCCTGTCTCCAGCTGTACCTGGGAAGCTGGTGGTCGAGGCGAGACACAAATAGGTCGACCGAGAAGGGTCCCCATCGATTCTGAATGGCTTGGAACATCGGGGGAAACAGTTTCCATAGACTCTAGTCTCAAAGATGTCTGGACTGCCAGTCTGCCACCTGGTTGGCTTCTCCCGGGAGGTGCTTTGCTATCACCGAAACCTGATGGGACAGGCATTAATCCCAAAAGTCCTTGGCTAAGTCCACCAGAGCCTTGGAGCGAGTCCCGCCCAGCTGGTTTATGTAGTGACAGCTGCCACAATGTCCATTTTTAGAAGGACTTAGGCATGAGCCCTGTCCCTGGTCCAACAACAGGCTGCGAAGGTGCCCGCCATGAGCTTGAGGCAGGTGATGTGGAGCGATTGCTGTGCGGCGACCAACCTCCTCCTGTGGTGAACTCCCCACAACGTGCCCCCCAGCCTGAATCGCTGGCGTCCAACTCGTTCATTAGGTCTGGAAGGGAACTGAAGATGGCCTGACCGGTCCATTCCTCCATGTGGGAAAGCCATCACTGGAGCTCCTCCTTCGCCTCCTCGGACAGAGGTACCCGCTGGGCATAGGACAAACCCCAGCGCAGGTGAGACTCCTTGAGTCTCTGAAGGGCCCGAAAGTGAACCAGACCCGGGAAGATGGCCTGGATCGAGGCTGACAACAGCCCGACAGCCTTTGAAATGCTTCAAAGATAAGTCTGCGGCTTCCGTAGAATCTGTTGTATCTTTTGGCGAATCTTCGCCATCTTCCTGGAAGGCAGGCTTAAGGTAGCCTCTATGGAATTGATCATAAACCCTAGGAAGGTGATAGAGGGAGAAGGAAGGAGGCAGGACATTGCTTGGTTGATCACAAATCCCAGTGACTGAAGACTAAGCACTGCCGACTGAAGCTGTTGAAACAAAATTCGCGCCCCACTGATGCATGAACAGCATGTCGTCCAGATAAACGATCATCCTGACGCCCTGCGACCTCAACCTCTTCACTACTGGGTGCAAGACCTTGGTAAAGCACCACAGTGCCAAAGACAGGCCAACGGTAAGTGAGGTGAATTCGAAAATTTGGCCCTTTCACTGGAACTGAAGGAAACCATGACGAGGAGGGAAAATGGGGACCATTAGGTAAGCTTCCTTGAGGTCCAAGCGGACCATCCAGTCGTTCGGACGCAACAGATCCTGGAGAAAGTGAATACCCTCCATCTTGAAGTGGCAGTAAACCAACCACTCGTTGAACTCTCAGAGGTTTATCACCGGACGCTGCTACCGTCCTGTTTCTGTACCTGGAAAAGATTAGCAAATAGGAAAATTGGTGGTTGGGTTGTAATTGCGCTGGGTAACAGTGATAATAGTCAGGATAAGAAAATATATAAAAGCTCCAAGGACTAGGTTTAGACCACCAATCTAAACACAACAGGCATGAACCAGTCAATGCCCTGATACACAACACAACATTTATCCTGAGCTAGTACGAAAGTTCACTTTTCAGCCAATAGACAAATCACAAATCACTGTTTGTTTTCTTCTCTTCTTTCTTTTATTTCATGCGTTGATCGTTCATAAAACCTCCTAGCCGACACGTGTTTCGTCTGATATGGCGTTAATCCACAGACTTCTTCAAGGCTTAAATTGAGTAAATTCGGCCTCTAATCTCCTGTTCAACACCCCTGCCACAACGTCATTGGGGTTTAGTTGTCCTCTTAGTCTATTTTCCGTTGTTTTAGCCCGTGGGTAGTGGTTAAAATCAATCTCTCTCCATATAGTATTAATCGGGTATTTTCCTCCTGTGACGATATCTCGTCTTCTCCAAAACCGGGTTCCTGGCGTTCAGGAAAAGTGAACTTTCGTACTAGCTCAGGATAAATGTTGTGGCCTGGAAAAGATTGCTTAAGAAGGCCCTTGGGTGGGGAGAGGCGTGGCAGATTGCCCGTTTGTTCAGGAGTTCCTCTCTGCCAGAAAAGCAGATTGGCGTCTGCAGGGAAACCTGAACTGGGGAGCCATAAAACTCTGTGGAAGCCCTGCACTGTTTGGAGCTCCCAAGCGTCGGTCAGGAGGGCCTGCCAGCTGTCTATAAAGTGAGCTAGTCTGCCCCCCTAGCAAAGACATGAGATAATAGAAGAACCCACAGCGAGGGGGGGTGGAGCACCTCCACTGCGTGCTCCGTTGCATTGGCCTCTGCGGCAGGATCGACCCCTGGTGGGATAGAAACCACCGAAGCGTGAAGAGTCCTGATATTGTCCTCTCTGCGACTGTTGTAGTCTGCCGGAGACTGTCTGAGGATTGGCCAGCCGAGCACCCCCCCTACCCGCCAAAAACCTGTGCATTATAAATGTGTTTTCACAGTGGATTGCGCTTTGTCTAAGAAGTTGAACGTAGAGACAAATTTACTTAGCTCCTTCACAAATGGGACCCCAAAGAGACCTCCTTGAGCCACTTGACCTGCCTCTAAGGCGGCCAGTACGCCGAGCTTGGGGTCCAGTTTGATGAGAAGTGACCAGCACCTCTCTGTGGAGATGGCACAGTTACATTCCCTATGAAAATGATATCCCATTGGGCCCAACTAGAGAGGACATCTGGTGGGATTGAGGCCCCCGACGCCTTGGCGTCCTCAGCCATGTCAAAGATCTTGACCAGTGGCACTGTGATGCACACCAGGACCTGTTGATGCTCTTCTTCGGACCCTTAATGTATTTAGTAAGGAAAGTCGCCATTTTTGCATCTATTTCAAGGGTCACTGCCACCTTGCCATCAAGAGATGGGCGAGGATTTCTGCTCCAAGGCAGGAGCGGACCTCCTGGTCTAGGGGTTTACGTAACAGACTCGCCACATACGTGGCCACCTTTTTGCAGGGTAACCACTCCGAAGAACTGGAGTGTAGGAGGTCCTCCGGATCCAAGAGGTCCGACTGGGTGTCACCCCATGGTTCTGTGGGCTGGGGAGGGTCAATGGCCTGAGAGGGGGAGGGGCGCCAGGCCCTCCTGTGATCTGAATCCCTGTCAGATCCGACCTGGAAATATTGGAGGCTGCAGGGTGGCTGCTGCACCCTGACCCTCTGGAGGCAGGAGCTCCGGTGGGACAGAACCTGTTGGCGTAGTGGGGGTTTTGGTGTCCTAAAACGCCTGCTTTAGCCATCCAACGCATCCAAGTCTACCCCCTCAGGGTGAGGGCGTTTGCGCGGTTTGTCAGGGGGAATAGCGGAGGCCAGCTCTGGAGGTTTGGGGGCTAAAGGCCCCAGAATCTCTTCCCTCGTAGGGAGGGGTTGAAGGCACTTCTGTGCCAGGTCCGTTAACCTCTTCTCTAAAGAGGCCACCGCCTCTGAGACGGCCCTCAAAATGGAGGCATCAACTGTGTCACAAAAGTCATCCGTGAGTGGGAAATATTGAGATTCCTCCTTATAGTAGTCGTCAAAGTCCTCAATATTCGCAATCCGGAGGAGCTGAGGACCGGGGGTAGGTATCTGGTAAGTAGGGTAGATAACGTGGTGGCCACCCACCAGGTGAGAGGACTTGTAAGGTTGGGATGGGGCCCAAGAATGAAGTCCTTAAAGAGGAAGTGAACCCAGGTGAAGGCAAGGGTTTGGTTGAAGTACAGGCAGGCCCCAACACTGGAAGACCTACTCTTCTAAACCTGAACCCGGAAGGGGGCTCCCAACACCCTTGCACCATTAGTGCTGCACAGGAAAGGTGGGGGAGGGGGATATTCAGACCCTGCCCACACTGGTGAAAAGGGTTGTCATCACAACCTTAGAGACTAAAGAAACGCCTTCCTGTAACATGGGCTGAAAAAAACAACAACCTGGGCTTGTCGGCAACTGGCTGAAAGAGCAATTCCAGGTTGGTCCGGCGAGGCCGTGCAAGACGGCAGACGTGGACGGAGGCGCTCGGCGATGGCCGGAACTGACGCGACCTCCAACCACGTTTTGCTGAAGAGAAAGTGCCTGACAGGAAAGGTGGGAGGCACGCCCTCTGGAGGTCGGCAGACCTCCGCTCACTACCCGCCAGCAATCTACCATCAATTGCAGCCGCATTGGTGCGACTGAGTGTTCCCACGGCTGTGTAGGAGGAGCAGACGCTCTAATTAGTCACACCGAAGCCATAAAGACTAAATGTACATCGAATACAATTTACAGCTACTGACCAGAACAATCCCAAGCAGAAAATACTGAGGAAAGTGCACTTAACTAAGGCAGGCTGCCAGCAGCAAAGAAAGCGAAAGTCCAGAAGGGATTATTGGCAGTTATTGTACAACAAGGCGCCTGAATGGTTGATAGACTCTAAAACGAACTTGATTGTTTTGTCTCTAAGCTTCATGGGAAATGAAGTCTTTGTTGGTGTTTACTATTGGGTTTGAAGGGCTGCTGGTTAAAATAAAGAAGAAAGAACAGCCTAATCCTCGCCTCCGGGTCCTGACATAGAATGGGGCATTCACCGAAACTACAGGTTAGAGTAATGAATCCCAGTTTTCACCCTTGAGTGAGCCTACACATCCAAAACATTTTCTTTTCTAAATTTGACATCATAAAAAATAACTTCTGGCCAAGGAACTAAACACGAACGCTGCCCAGCTGAGCCAAAGTGGTAGTGCATTTAGCTAACCCTAGTCATGAACGCAATGTTGTTAGTTTGTAGGACATGTCCTGTAATGGCTCGATCAGTGGGAAGAGCTAACATTCCTACACTCTATTCTGAGTTTGGTTCAAGGTTACCCATTCTGTTTATCCACTGGTCATTGCCTGACATTCTTTGTAAAGTACATTTTACAGGGATTAATAAACATTTGAATGAAATTACTATTTCAGGTGTGAGTATTTGTTACTCATAAAGAAACAGGAGTTTGTCGATCAAATACAAGCAAGATTTCCTCATCTTCTTGAGCAGGTAAGATGTTTTTATGCAGATAATAAAGCTGATATTCTGTTTTTGCCTTCACTTTAAATGCATTGGTTACTATATTTAAAGGCATTGTTTGAAGTAAAAGCTCCTGCTTTTCATTTGCTTTTCATTTGCCAAATGTCAACTTTCACTCCTGTATATTTGTCGCTATCTCTCCAATTATTTAAAGAAATTATTCTTATTCAGAATGGGGATTTGGACTAAACAGTGCTTTGATTTACTTACAATTCAAAGAGATGGAGCTTGGGATCCCTTCTTATTTGTAGTTCTTGATTGACATTTTCTCATTGGGCAGACTGTCTTTTGTTTCAACTGCCCTATCCAATGGACAAGCGGAGGGTGTCTTGAACAGTGAATCTATCTTTCTAGCCCTTTAGATTCTAGAAGTATGGTGATCACCACTTTTTTTCCAATTAAACAATCGCTATTAGTGTCACCATAACTTGCGGTGGCTGCTCCTAGTAACTATACCTGACTCCTCACTGGAATCGTTTTATTGCAACTGAGCAATTTTATTACACAGGTCCCTACTTGGAAGATCTAGTTGATGTAGCCCACTATTTTGCCATCTATTGCCAGAAAAGAAGAGACCGTTATGGCACTGACTGTGACCCTAGTAGTTAACCAGGACTACCAGGGAAAACCTTAATAAGTCGCCACAGGTTCCAGAGAATTGGAATTCTGTTCTTTATGCGATAAGGTTATGGGATTTACACTTTTGAAAACTATATCTCTGGACTATTTTAGGGGTGCCTACTTTTATTCTAGAGCATCCTTGAATGCCACAGATGGGTAGAACAAAGTAAAGCCAGGGTGCAAGTGGAACAGCCTGTATTCTGTAACTTAAATGTTTATTTTTAGTTGTGAGACCGGAGTTCTTCCGTACATTGTAGAGCTGGCTGGATGCTTTTCCCATAGATTAACATTGGCCGTATAATGCTCATTGGTGACAGAGTTCTAGCAACTACCTTTCATGGTGCTAATGCACATTTAAAAGGTTAAATTACAGGCTGAAAAGATGCTAGGCCCTTCTGCTTTTCTTTTGTTTTCAGTCATTGAAGTTCCTTTTATTTTTTTATTTTTTTTTATAAAGGACGTTGAGTTTATTATGTATTATTTAGGGTGTATTACTATATTTTGGGTTTCCAAGCCCCTTCACGTTCAGCAGTAAGATGTCATTGCTTCCAGGCCACCCCGAAACGCACCCACGGACCCTTCTCCTGCCTCACCTGCAACTTCACATGCGACAGAACCACCAACACCCTAAGGAATGGACCCAACCACCTCTGCTGCATACTCCTCAACAGCCGCTCCGCACGCAAACACACGGTCGAGCTCTGGGATCTGCTCGACACTACTGCCCCAGAGGTTTCCTTCCTGACCGAGACCTGGTGGAACGACTCATCGGCACCTTACATTGCCATTCCGGACGGCTACAAGATCTCCCGCAGAGACCGCACCAACAGGATATGGGAGGAGGAATAGCCATCGTCCACAAGTCCACCCTCCAGGTCCACACCCTCGCAGACGACTACCACAACTCCGCTGAACACCTTCACTTCCGGATCCACACCGACCCCAACACCACCCTCAGAGGAACACTCATCTACAGACCCCATTGACCCCGGGCCCTCTTCAGCGACTCCGTCGCCGACCTCGCCAGCACCCACGCACTCGCCTCCACGGATTACATCCTCCTCGGGGACCTGAACTTCCACCTCACGAACGACGCCAACTCCACCGCCCTGATCGCCAACCTCTGCCTCCGACAACTCGTCACCGAACCCACCCACGCCTCTGGCCACACGCTCGACCCCGTCTTCTCCACCTGCACCCACGTCGCCTTCAACCACACCACCGAACTCCACTGGACTGACCACCAATGCATCCACTTCACCTTCAAGAAACCAACCACGCACCCAACAGCTGCCTCGCTGCTGCTGGAGCAAAATCACAGAAGACCAGCTGACCTCCACCCTCATCCAGAACCCACCCTCCGACACGGACGCCGCCGCCCGAAACCTCAGACAGTGGATCGATGACTGCGCCAACACCCTCGCCGGATCAAGAAACCCTCCACCAACCACCCCAGCAAGAAAGCCGCCTGGTTCACAGAAGAACTCCAGATCTCCAAACGAACATGCCGGAAGCTTGAGAAGAAATGGCTACACGACCACACACCCGACAGTCAGGCAGCCCACAAGAACGCCATCCGCAGACATCACCACCTCATCAGAACAGCCAAGAGATCGTCCTTCAAAGCCCGACTGGATAGCAACGCACACGACAGCAAAGAACTGTTCAACATAGTGAAGGAACTCTCCAACACCAGCGGCAACACCAACGACATCCTGCCCTCGCAAGATCTGTGCAATTCACTGTCCACCTTCTTCCATTGCAAGATCGCCGACATCCACGACCGCTTCAACTCCTCATCCGCCCCGACCACATCAGACCAACGAGCTGACCTCCTGGTGCCACGTCAACGACTAAGAGACACGCAAGGTCATGAACTCCATCCACTCAGGATCCCCGTCAGACCCCTGCCCACACCACATTTTCAACAAAGCTGACGCAACCATCGCACCCCAACTGCAGAAGATCATCAACATCTCCTTTGATACAGCGACATTAACGGAAAGTTGGAAGCACGCCAAAATAAAAGCCCTCCTCAAGGACCCCAGAGACCTCAAGAATTTCCGGCCCATCTCCCTGCTCCCCTTCCCAGCGAAGGTCATCGAGAAAATCGCCAACACGCAGCTGACCTGCCACCTCGAGGACAACATCCTGGACCCATCCCAGTCCCGATTCAGACGCAACCACAGCACCGAGACAGCCCTTATCGCCGCCTCAGACGACATCAGGCGCCAGCTAGACAACAGCGAACTTCAGCCCTCATCCTCATGGACCTGTCAGCCGCCTTTGACACGGTCTGCCACCGCACACTAAGAACACTCCTCCAAGAAGCAAGAATCCAGAAGAAGGTCCTGGACTGGACCACGTCCTTCTTATCAGGCAGAACCAAGAGAGTCCGCCTCCCGCCCTTCCTATCCGAAGCCACTGACCTCATCTGCAGATACCCCAGGGCTCATCCCTCAGCCCAACCCTGTTCAATATCTACATGGCCCCCCTCGCACAAGTGGCCCGCCAGCACGACCTGAATATCATCTCCTACGACACTCAGATCATCCTCTCCCTCGACACTCCGATCATCCTCTCCCTCACCAAGGACCCGCACACCGCCAAAACCAGCCTCCACAAGGGAATGAAGGCCGTCGCCAAGTGGATGAGGAACAGCCGTCTGAAACTGAACTCTGACAAGACGGAGGTCCTCATCCTAGGTCTCACCCCCTCTGCGTGGGACGACTCCTGGTGGCCGACCACACTGGGTGCAAAAATACAACAGAGGGACCCTGAAAACCTAAGACCATAGGCACGGGGAGCAACCCACCAGGGAAGAAATACTTATATAAACATGAAAGGTAGCTTCCCTAAGGAGAGAGAATAAATCACAGAAAATTTGCCAGAAACACCCACAGAACAGCTAAGTTATTTTAAGAAAATTTATTTTCAGTTGATCGTTTTTAATAAAATCATTTAGTCCATCATTCTAAGTGTATAAAAGTACATTGAATTGTAGAGTCATGAAGCAACATCAGCCCAAGTGCAAATACGACAGTAAAAACATGACACACCGTTCATTCATTTTATCATTCATGTCCACTCTCTCTATCAAACAAATCATGTATACACACTCGAAACCACATCAAAAACAGCATACAGTAGAGGAAAAAGCGCCACACTGGGAGCAGGGCCAACACCCACGGACCACGCACACAACCTAGGATTCATCCTCGACTCCTCCGTCTCCATGTCAAAGCAGGTCAGCGCCATCTCCTCCTCCTCCTGCTACAACATCCTCTGCATGCTTCGCAGGATCTACAAGTGGATCCCGATAGAAACAAGAAGAACAGTGACCAAAGCCCTCGTCAGCAGCAGGCTGGACTACGGCAACGCACTCTACGCAGGCATCCCGGCCAAACACCTGCGACGACTACAACGCATCCAGAACGCCTGAGCCCGACTGATCCTCTACATCCCCGGCTGCAGCCACATCAGCTCCCACCTAAGAGACCTGCACTGGCTCCCCATCAACAAGAGGATCACCTTCAAACTCCTCACCCACGCACACAAAGCACTCCACAACACCGGACCAGCCTACCTGAATGACAGACTCAACTTCTACACTCCCGCTCGGCAACTCCGCTCCGCCAGCCTCGCCCTTGCCGCTGTCCCGCGCATCCAACGAACGACCTCCGGCAGCAGATCATTCTCCTTCCTCGCCGCCAATACCTGGAACACCCTCCCCACCCACCTACGGCAGACCCAAGACCTGCTCACCTTCAGATGGCTCCTCAAGACCTGGCTCTTCGAGCAGTAGCAGCAAACCCCCCCCCCCCCCCCCCCCCCCACGGCCACCCCCCACCCCCTCCCTCAGCGCCTTGAGACCCTCACAGGTAAGTAACGCGCTTTACAAGTTCACTGATTGATTGCTCACACTTGATATCTGGGTTGCCATCTTTCTCAGAAAAAAATGTCATGCATTTGTTTACATTTTACTATTTTGGAAGAACCAGAGGGTTGTGGATGCAAAATGTATTATTATTATTATTTTAACCTGGCAGTTATCCCTCTTTTTGCCTTAATAATAATTTGACACCACCTTGCATAACTCCCAGATGATAAATCAACATTTCAGATTGGATCACCTATGCCTCTAGGCTCCCTGAACAGAGCTGCCTCAAAATTCATCATTTCAGATTTATGGCCACCAACACAGACCAGTCATTTTGTTAAATGCTGGAGCTGTGTGCAGGGCCTTCTCACAACCAAAATTGATACTTCATTCACTTCAGGCTTAATGAAGAGGTAATCCTCATACCACCAAAAGAGGGCTGGATCAGCTATTATTTAGGAGTGTCCTGCCCCTTCATCACAGGAGGAGTCTTGCCGATGCAGAATTATTCCTCTTCATCTTCTTCTGCACCCCTTTTAAAGGCAAATAGATGTATGAATTCAAGACAAATTATTTGGTACCTCTACCAAATACATTAGTTCATTGTGGCAATCATTCGAGCACTTAATTTACTGCATATCCGGAGCTTAAGAGAACAAGACCTGTGGAATTAATCATTTAGAAATTGGAGGATTTAGGGCAAGTTATAAGTGCAGCAACAAACCTTTCTGCCCATGGCACGTCAACTCCTCGAGACAGTCGTGTGTCTCTCACCCAAAGCAACAAACTAGATACTCAAAAGGAGGTTAGTTCATATCATTCAGTTTTTCTTCCTACATATTCAGTCTTATGCAGTAGCTGGGTTTGCAAGATAAAGGTCTGGGAATTAAAGATTGTCCTTTGAATACGGAAAGTAAATTACTAGGTCTCAGTAGGAAGTTCTGCGTGTAGAGCGCACCACAGAATGTTAGAGCACCCTATTAACAAGAGCAGCAGTAGCCAAACCCCTCCTCCCCCACCAACAAAGGTAATGGTTCCGTGAGAGCCATCTTTCAAAGCCTCAACCAACATTAGTTGACAATCTCCTCCCTTTATGCCTACCATTAATATACCAGGAAGATACAAATCCTCACCATTGTCATCAAAGATGGCTGTGCAATCAATATCCTTTAAAAAAAAAATGTGTGTTGAAGAACAAAATACTACTACCTAAACTTCCATCCTTATTGGCTGCACCAGGAGTTCCACTTACTCTTAAATAATAAATGGGTAGTAAAAAGTGTCTAGATCCCAAAGGGTCAAATGAATAGACTACTGGTTAATGTAATTAAAAAAAAGTTGAATTAAGTGCAGCTAATAAATGAAAGTTTAGAATATACCATTTGTCTCTAATGTACTAAATGGTCAGCATAACCACAATATGTATATTACGATGTTACCATTGCAAGGAAACGCAGGTTTTCATTGTACAGCAATCGGTCCCATTACAAGGTTTTGCCATTTGGCCTAATAGCTACCCTGTATGCATGCCTCTGGAGCATCTCGCTTCAAAAGAGAGGAAGCCATTGTGGTAGGGAACCCTTCCAGGATACAATCCTCCACCTAAGCATAGACTAGTCCTGCACTGCTTTTACATAAGCCAGCCTGCAAATATGATGTTTCCTGCTCCCCCCCCTCCCAACAAGCTTATAAAATCTGTCTTTGTGTAATATTCTCAAGAGTGTACCGTTCACAGAAAACATTATCTCCTGTTTCTACTTGCTATATCTTTTATCTTCTGGCATCTGTGGCCACTACATTAACTTTACCCCATTTGTGGCTGTACATGCGATTTTTACAAGAACGTCTAGAGTATAGGACCAGCTTATTATTAGCGACCTGGAAAGTCAAACTAAAGTTGCCATCTGCAATGCTAGGATCTCTCTCCAGGTACTACTATAAAGAAAAAACTTTCAGTAAGGTATCAAAACCTAATTGCTAGGGGATTGCCCCTTTGATCAACAGGTTAGCTGTTCTTTTCTTTGCGTTTACCTCTCGTTACTCTTCTGCAGAAGGTAATATTTAAAGTTGAGGAATCCATTGAGACGATGGCCCTGATCGCTCTGGTGTGATCACTCTGGTAGTGGTGTTCCTGACCTCTCATTTTGCAGAAGACACACAAGAGATTACTGTCCTGCATAGAGGGATGGGGAGGTTCAAAGGCAACTTTAATCACAACTTTTTAAGTAAGATTGTTTATTGGCATTTTAATAGTACAAAATAAATGATTCACCATCTTTGTTTGGCAGCACATAATCGTTTTGATTGTTATTATGAATAACTAATCTGACTTGAATGTAGACGTGTCAAGAAGGCAACCTAGATATGTAGTTCATAAATCTATAGAAATAAAGCTTAAAACCGTTTTCCAAAGCAGTAATGTATATGGAAACTATCCTTCCAAGGTGTTAAAAAAAAAACCGACATTTTATTCATGTCCTGTGTTTGGGGAGGGGGCTGGAGTCCGCCAGCAAGTCACGACAATCAACCACATTAACTGTAGTGCTCCTAAAGACGTGCAGGGTGGGCATATAATGTTCCCTCGCGATTGGTTCAAAATTCTGAAAGAGGCCAAGTGTTCTGCCTCAATCACAGGGTAATATGTGCCATTAAATGTAAGTGTCTGTACATATGAGCTATAGCCATTGGATCATTCCTTGTATACGCTAGGAACTGTAACTTTTTCACAAGTCAGTAGCTGGTTTTAAAGTTTTAAAAAGAGCCCCCCTCTGAAAATAAATATCCTTAAATTTAAGTTTAAAACAGTCTTTTTTTCTATTTCAGTTAATCTATTTGAATTGATGCATAAAGCTGACCATCTTCTTTAAGACATTTGTCTTCTAAGATGCAATTTCTGCTGAGTTTTTACAGGTTTTTTAAGTGGTATCTGAGTATTTGTCGTTTTTTTTAACCACTTTTATGTGATTTTTCATATAAGCCAAAACCATTTTACTTTTACTTTAGCTTTCTTCTACAGAAAAACCACTTTGCACAGTGGATGTATAAAAAGACCATTATTAGAGGACTCCAATATGATCAACGGATTTAGGAATCAAAAGCAGCTCTTTCTCAACCAGTGTACAGTTTGCAGACTTTTTAATATCTGAACAGTTTGTTTTAGTGTAGAGTTTAATTTGTCACATTAAAAGTAGCCCAATCAACCCCTTCTGCTTATGTCTAAAGCCCATCCCACTGGAGGCAGGGTAGTGATGTTTGCCATACTTTGGGGCATTCTAATTGAAGAAAGTTGCAGAGCAGCAACGTGGAAGATGGGTCCAGGTCTGGGCTGTGGCTCCAGACTTGCAAGTGGGTTATTTGTAGAACATATTCTTCTTAGGTCAGAGAAGACCTTGTGATGGTTGTTTCCTGTATTCTGTTCCTCCATTGTGGATATCTTCACTCCATTTACAAACAGCCCTCCTGCACCCCTGGAAAAGCTGAAAATACTTAAGAGAATCAGAATTAAGGATATTTCTCTTAATTTGGCATCCGAAATGGTCGATGCTTAGGGTGGTGTCTGCCTGCTTCAGCCCAGACCACTCTTTGACCTGCAAATGAAGGCCTAAGCAAACAAAAACTTTTCTTTTCCTCCTATAAAAATTCTACATTTCTATACCTTACAGTTCATACATTATATGGAACTACACTTAAGTGAGAAACTAGGTGGAAAAAAAATAGCGTGTTTCCTATAAATACACCCTCAGTAATTTTATCAGTTTATGCCTTATGTAAATAATGGTTATGTATTGAAATATGAGTTGATGAATAATAAAGTTTGTTTTTGGGACGTGAGCTTGGTAGCAGAACTGCATGCAATTTGTTTTTGAAAACCTAATACCTGTTTTACCTTGCCTTTTTTTGTTTTCAGTTGTATTCGACTTCTGACACCCCTGTCGATGAGACAGAGAGGCCAAGTACGTACATTTGGTTACTTGTTTTAAGTTCATTCTATTTTAGGAAGTGTGATTTAATTAGTGAGATTTGCTAAAGAAATTCACATCCCTTTTGTACATTAAAAAAATCTTCGTATTAAGCCTCTGCAAATGTACTTTGGTGGAACTTACAAGTCTTGTATCCGATCATCAGAATGATCTTCTGCATCTTATCTAGCCTCTGAGTGAGTGCCAGTGTCTGCCCATTTTTAATGAGTAACAAACGAAAGAAAGTGGTTAAACAAAAGTTGTACCTTGTGCAGCATTCTCGGAAGCTCACTATTTCGGGCTTCATGAATATTTAGTGATACGTCTTTAAGTTCACAGCAAAGAATATAATTGATGGTTTTGTCTCTGTACTTGGGAAGACCTTTGTAATAATTAATTTAACCCTTAACAGTTTTTCATTTGGATCCTGGGGAAAACAACACAGAGGATGCTATAATGATGAACACACCTGTTGTTCAAGCTGCCTTGGAAATGGGCTTTAGCAGAAGACTTGTGAGGCAGACTGTGCAAAGTAAAATCCTGGCAACAGATGAAAATTATAAGACCGTGAATGAACTTGTGTCTGATCTGCTAACTGCAGAAGATGAGAAAGTTGAAGAAGAGCGTGAGAGGAAAGCAGAAGAAATTATATACGGTAATTATAAGGGATTTAAAATATTAAGGGGTGGAGAAATGATGTCAAAGACAGAACCGGAAACTAAAAAGTTATATCTTAAAAGAAATATTTAAGGGAATAAAAATAATGCATTTCCAACAAAGTCTATAGAGGAGCACTTCGTTACACTGACGTGTTTCAGGTCTGTGTATAGGCTTTCGTGGTCTTTAACAAACATGATTCTTGAATTCTGTCTTGGCCAGCCAATGCATCTAAGTTGATTGAAAAGTGAAAGCCGAATGCGGTCTTGCAACAAGCATTGAGGAAACTGAAATAATGTAATAGTTTTGTTGTTGGCAGCGACCTGTGGATGCTCTTGGAGAACAAGTAATTTCCTAACCAATGTTCAGTGCTTGATGGCACCATCTTATTGGGAACAAATGTATCGAAAAGCTGCTGTAGACACAACAAAGTGCTCAAACGTGCATTAGGACTGTTTTTCAGATGCCCTGTACTTGATCTAATGCAAAAAACATGGTGATAGATGGAATGCTTGAATTAATCTCGGTCACGGGCAGTCACTCGGGCCACATTTCATTCCATCATTTTTCACCCTCCATGCCACCTCACTTTGGACCCAGACATGTGCAAATCAGTTTTCACCCTGCACATCATGGGACCAGTCCAGTCCAAACTGCCAAGCCACGTCCTCCTTGACCGGAACACAAACATCCTAGGACCAGTTTTGCCCTAGTTAGTGCTCTTCAGCAAGGCATTGCTTGGATGCAGTAGCACAGTGAGCACGGAACCCAGGTCTGTGCGTACCCGGCGCACTTAGGGTGTCAAATGCGAAAACAGCACAGTGATGGTGGAATGCTAGAATTAATCTCAGCCACTGGCAATCACTCGGGCTTCATTCCAATACATCAATTTTCACCCTTAATGCCGCCTCACTTTGGACCCAGCCATGTGGAAATCGGTCTTGACCCTGCTCCTCAGGGGAACAGTTCAGCCCGAACTGCCAGGCCAGGTCCTCCCTGAACCTGAGCACAAGCAACCAAGGACCAGTTTCGCCCTAGTTAGCCAGGCATGGATTGGTTCTAGTATCACAGTGAGCCCAGGATCCACGTCTGTGCAAAATACTGATAGATTGGAATGCGGCCAGATTAATTACCACTGGCCTAGATTAATTCAAGCATTCCATCCATAACTTCATTGTGTACTTTGTGTCGCCCTAAGTGGAATGGGTTTGCCCATATGTGGGTCCTGTGCACGCTGGCACTAGAACCAAGCTGTACCCGGCTGATGAGCCTATAACTAGGGCAACACCGGTCCTGAGTTGCTTGTGTTCCGGTTCAGGGAGGACCTGGCTTCTCAGTTCGGGCTAAACCGTTCCGATTGGAGTAGGACAAGACTGATTTGCATATAGCTGGGTCCAAACTGAGGTGCCCTGGTGTACAAAATAACAATGGATTGGGATACGGCCCGAGTAATAAACAGCGGCTGAGACTAATTCCAATTACATCCATCACTTTATTGTATACTGAATTTGAACTAAGCAGCTGGAAAAATAATGTAAATGATCTTTCACAGCAAATTTCCTTTCTGCTTTTGTAGATGACTTGTCTTTAATCCGGAAGAATCGAATGGCTTTATTTCAGCGTCTAACCGGTGTACTTCCCATTCTGAAAAGCTTGTTATCAGCACGTGTTATTAATGAGTTTGAACATGATATCATCAAACAGAAGACTCAGACTGTTCTTCAAGCTCGAGAACTTATAGATATGATTCTGGTCAAAGGTGATGCAGCAGCGACTATTTTCCGAAATTGTTTGAAGGAATGTGATCCACTGTTGTACAGAGATCTCTTTGGTGAGTTTAATGTGCTTCTTTAACAGAAAACTATTCTTACTGATTTCAATGTTGGGGGGGGGGGGGGGAATGTAAACTTTGCAATATATAATACATGTGGGGCACCATTTTACAGTACAAATACCAGCTACTGAATTGCTCATGAAAGTGGGTTGAAAATATTGCTTCATGATGATACTTAGAGAGCGAGAAAATATATATATATATATATATATATATATATATGTATATATATATATATATATATATTCATTGTCTCACTAAGCAACCAATTATTTATACATTAACACCTTAGCTGCGTGTAAACATTTCTCCCCAGTGCTGCGCTGTCCATTAGAACTAGTGCTGAATGGACGTTCAATGGTCGTGCGCAGCACTGGGGAGGTAGCGCTGCTGACGACCATTGGCCGTCAGCAGCACTTAAGGGGTTAAAATATATATATATATATATATATATTCTCATCAAATAGACTTGTAGGAGTTAAGAAAAATAATTCTGTCATGTATTTTTGGGTCCTACAATATTGGACGCTGGCATTACCCAATTGTTTATTTGATTTCAGGATGGGGACCCTTTGCCTTTTCTTAGGCTTTTAACTCACCTGTTAGGAACTGGACTTCATGCGATGAACTTAGTGAAAACAAGTAGACCAGAAAATGTTTTAACAACATGAGTTACATTTGAAGCTCAAGAGTGCACTTGGCCCTGCACGGGCCATCCTCTGGGCCACTCTCCCCTTTACTTGCTCATGTCTGCTCAAAGAGTTTGGACTTTTTATAAAGTAGATTGATTATTGTGCTTCCTCTTTAATTTTGGGTAAATCCCTGCGTCTATGGAATGAGGAATTTCCTAGCTAACATAACAGAAAGTTTTAATTCTATTAAGGACTCTGTGGCGACGATTATGCCTTCTTTCTCCACTTCATTCTCACAGCAGCGTAGAAACAACAAACTACTTTTTCCCATGGAACAATGGGAAAAAAAGCTGTTGAGAAAACAACATAGCAACAACCAATCAAAGAGGACACCAATGTTCAATCAGGGGCTTTGCAGCCCAACATAGTCCTCTGTCAGTGTCCCCTTGTCCTCTTTCTGAGCGCGAAGACAGCCATCTTGAGAATCATAACCTGAAACAACAGGGAACACATTACCTAAAGAAAAACCACAAATGAAACCTGTGAAGAAACAAGTAACAGTCACGTAAAATTCAGCAGTAATTGTTACAGATATTCCAAAGACAAGTACTTACTCCAATACGGGAAGGGACCTCCTCCTGGAGATTCAGGGCGGGATAATCCTCGCCTCCGAGTCCTTAATAGAATTGAAACTTTTTCGTTACGTTAGCTAGGAAATTTTTCATTCTATGTCAGGACTGGAGGTGAGGATTATGCTTGTTCAAAGCTTGCCCACAACCAGTTGAGCCATATTAAGCACTGGCTTAAAGAAAAACCTCTTAAAGGTAGAGCCCGAAGCCCAATCAGCTACGTTGAGGATATCCTCCAAACAAGTACCTAAGCCAAAAGCCTTAGAAGCTATCGCCCCTCGTGCAGAATGCGCACCGAAATTACGAAGGCTAATGCCAGCTTCTTGCATAACCCAACGAACCCATCTCGCGATGTTGGGGGAAGAAACCGCTTTAAAGGGCTTCCCGAGAGCAATAAGAAGCTGGCGCCCTCCTGGAGGACGAAATTCCTCCGTCATCTGCTCGTAGGCTTTTAGGCATCTAACCACACACAGTTGTGGGGAATTGCAGCACTCCGGATAAGAGATCACCCTGGTATGGCATTTAGTACGACGAGTCAATGTGAATGTCACTCCTTCGGGAGTGAACATCCTTCCAGAAATGTCCAGGGCCCGGACATCAGAAACCCTACGACATGACACAAGGCAGAGGAGCATGGCCAGTTTTGCAGAGAGCGCCTTCCTGGAAAGATATTGGTTAGGCTGCCAAGACAGAAACAGATTGAGAACTTGGTTAACATCTCAAAGGGCGGAATAGCGCGGTTCCGGAGGCAAGGAAAGGCGAATACCCCGCAAGAGTCTGCAAACTAAAGGATGTTCCCCAATTGGGTATTCCTGAACCGGCACATGGCCAGCAGATATGGCCGACCTAAAGGTATTAATGGAACGATCTGCCAAACCATTCGACTCAAGATGTGCCAAAAAGTTCACGACGTCGGCGACCAAGGTATCGCAACCCCGTCGCAAACACCAACGGGTCCATCTACCCCATGCAGACTTGTATCTCTTGACCGTACCGTCCGCCCAAGCCTTCAAGAGGAGGCTCTCCGCCTCTCGCAAAAGTTCTGGGGCCTCCAATCTGCCACGCCATGAGCAATAGCGATTCTGTCACTATCAGTGGGTGAGGAAGCCCGTCTGGGTTTGTGAGTAGATTCTGAATGCGGGGAAGTAGGATTGGAAAATCCCAAGATAGTTCTAGTAGAACTGGAAACCAGACTTGTGACCTCCAGAGAGGGGTAATCAGTACCAGGTCTGCCGCCTGCCGGCGGACTTCGCTGAGGTTCGCGTGATCATCGCGAAGGTAGGGGACGCGTACGCCTGTTCCCGACTCCAGTCCTGTAGGAAGGCATCTGTAGCCACTGCCATAGGATCCGGCTTCCAGCTGAAGAAGCGCTGGATTTGGTGATCTAGCCTGGATGCAAAGAGGTCCACTGAGAACGGACCCCAGAGGGCGTCCAGCGTTTGGAACACTGACTGATCCAATTTCCAAAGGCTGAAGTGACATGACTGGAAGTCCGCCTACAGATTGGGACGACTTGGCAGATATTCTGCTGTAACTGAAATGTGACTGTCCAGGCAATACTGGCCAAAACTCGCCGCTAGATCTGAGAGCGCTTTTGACCTGGTCCCTCCCAGGTGTTTGACATAGCGGACTGCGGAAACGTTGTCCATTTTCAGGAGAATGCATGACTCAACCGAGTCTCTCGTCCAGCAGCGCACTGAAAAGGAGCCCGCCAGAAGCTCCAGACAGTTTATATGTAATTTCTGTGCTTCGGGTGACCCCAAGCCACCTGTAGACAAATCGCCGCATCTGGCGCTCCTGCCCTGCCGGCTGGGGTCCGATTCAATTACCAGATTGGGAACTGAGCCGAAGATTGCTCTGCCATTCCAGGTCTCCATGTGCTCCAACCACCATTGGATTTCGGCCTTTGCCTCTGCTGACAAGAAAACCTTGTGAGAGTATGGGAACCCTTTGCGGAGGAAGAAAGCCTTGAGGCGTTGAAGTGCCTGTAATGGAGGGGGCCCGGAAAGATGGCTTGAATTGAAGATGACAGCAGCCCCACTACTCGGGCCAACTGGCGAAGGTAAACCTGTTTGGACATGAATCTACGAAGCTCGTGCCGAATCTTGGCTACCTTCCTGGGTGGAAGGCTGAGAGTAGAGGTTGTGGAGTCGATCACGAACCCTAAGAAGGTAAGCGACTGGGCAGGACGTAACACTGATTTGCTCTCGTTTATCACAAAACCCAGATTCTGAGGGAGGGAGACGGTCATCTGAAGCTGAGAGGACAGCTGACGCGGACACTAAGCCATCAAGAGAAGATCGTCTAGGTACACGATCATTCTGATCCCTCGAGCTCTCAAACTCTACCGCTAGTCTGAGGACCTTGATGAAACACCAGGGGGCCGAGGAAAAGCCGAACGGGCGAGATGTGAACTCGTAGATGAGGTGACGCCAATCAAACTGGAGAAAACCCCTGTGAGGGGGAAAAATCGGAATTACCAAATATATATCCTTCAGGTCCAAACGAACCATCCAGTCTTGAGGGCAAAGAATGTCCAGAAGGAGATGAATTCCTTCCATTTTGAAATGGCGATAGACTAGCCATTCGTTGAAATCTCAGATTTATCACAGGTCTTTTGCCTAGTCTGTCTTGTCTACCAAGAAGAGATTGCTTAAAAAACCCTGGGGTGTAGTGAGGTAATGGAGGTGGATCCTTTGTGGAGGAGAGAAGCTACTTCCTCGTCCACTAATGCCTCGTCCTGTCCGGAGAACTGGATGGGCCGGGGTCTAGTTCTTTGAACAGGCTGTCCCATGAACTCTATGTGAAACCCCTGAACCGTTTGGAGAACCCAAGCATCGTACGTTAAAGACAACCAGGCGTGGTAACAACTTGCCAGTCGCCCCCCTATGTTTGACAGGGAAGAAGGTTGAACACTCACCGGAGTTGGAAGCAGAGGATCCTCCCCGGAATCCTTTTTCCTTTTCCATGTTGTCCTCTTGTGGGGTAGAAATTCCCGAAACTGGATTGGTCCTGGTAGTGACCGGAGCATCTTTGGTTACCCTGGGGGTGCTGGCGACACAGGGGAAAACCTTCTTTATTGTGGACTGAGCTCTGTCCAGTGATGTAAATGTATTTACAAATTTCCCAAGCTCTTTTACAAAAGGCTCGCCGAACAAGCTGCCTTGCGCAATAGCGCCGGCCTCCGAATCGGCCAGGTCTCCCAGCTTCGGGTCTATCTTGATGAGAGGAGACCGGCGGCGTTTGGTGGATAGCGCACAGTTAGCATTGCCCAAAAAAATTACCACCTTTTGCGCCCAGTTCGAAAGGGCCTCTGGGGAAATAAGAGAACCTGACTCTTTGGCCTCCTCGGCCATATCTAGAATCTTTGTAGCTGGGCCGAGGGCATCCAGGAGCTTGTCCTGGCAAGCCCTCCAGGATCTATCATTCTTATGGTTGCGAATACATTTTTAAAGGAAGGTGGTCATATGGGGGTCGATCTCTGGGGTCAAGGCCACCTTCTCCTCCAAAGAAGGACGTGGGTACTCCGCCCGGAGGCAATTACAGGCCTCCTTTAGCGGGCGGCGAATGTGCTCTGCCACATAAGGCCTCCTCCGCTGGGACCCACTCTTAGGAGCGGGGGTGGATGATTTGTTAGGGTCCAACATGTCTGACGTTATCTGTGAGGAAGCAGGTGGACATGAAGGGAGCCAGGGCCTCGAAGAGCCGGGGAAATCTGGATCACCTGCCGGATCTGTGTCAGTAGACTGTGGAGCCGGAGCAGGGGGAGGGGGAAGACCCTACCTGTGGCACCTTTTTGCTATTAACAAACTCCTTTCGCAGACACTCTAAAGCGTCTGAATCTACACCAGGTTCTCGGGGACGTTTGGCCGGTGGGAAACCAGTGGGGGCGGCATTGAAGAGCCTGAGGTGGTAGGGCCAGCAGCCATGCGCTGCTCCAGACGTGCAACCGCCTGATTAATTTGGCGAGAGAGCCTGTCTTCTAAGTGGGTGATTGCTTGATCCACCGCTTGCTAAATAGAAGTGTCCACAGCCTCATAAAAGGCATCACCCCAAGGCATGTCCGCCAGAGGGTCTTCCTCTTCAGGGAATTCGTTGTAATAGTCCATATTATGAGTACAGGGGTGGGACTGACAGGGCCCAGCAAAGCATGCTTTTTCTTTTTTTATAAGGCTGGGTGGAAGCCTACACTATGGGCGGTGCAACCACAGGTAAATGGGGTTGTAGCTCCCGGGGACCAATGCTGGCTTATTACCAAGAATTAAAGAGAACTGCAAGGGTTAAACTGGCCCGGGATAAGTCCCCACTGAAGGCTCTAAGGACAATACAGGACCGCCCACAGGAGGCGTCAGCGTGTATGCCACAATACAGACTGTTTCCCACTATGTAAGTACCGTTGTGGAAACAAGCGTGAGAAAATATGCAGAAAAAATCGCACCGTGAAACTAGCACAGATGCCGTGTACAGACCCACCGGTCATTCACCTCTGGGACAGAGCTCCGGTAATGAGAAGCGCGCGCGGTGTTTGTAGAGCGTGTAACTGACACAGCTCATGAAGCACTGCGTCGCGCTGAAGTCTGCCTCTCGCGCCACCTGCCAGCGGGAGGACCACGGAGCGAGCCAGCAGACGCCGCGTAAGTGCAGAAAACCTGTACCCGTGGCGTCCTAAAGAAAAGCGATGGAAGCGCTCGAAAATACTTAAAAAATGTACTGCGATACAAGCGCCGTAATTAGAGCCCAAAACAAGGTCAAAACACAATCCGGACAGAGCCCGGCACACACGCCTAAAAGACAGCACAACAAACAATAGCGATCGCGTACATCAGTATGTATAACTAAACAGCATACCAGCGTAAATTAATCGAGGAACCAATGCCACACAGAAAAAACTGAGGAGCACTTATCTCTAGCTGCGGGGCACCGAAGAAAGAGGACAAGGCGACACTGACAGACGACTATGTTGGGCTGCCTAGCCCCTGATTGGACATTGGTCTCCTCTCTGATTAGTTGTTGCTATGTTGTTTTCTCTACTACTTTTTTCCCATTGTTCCATGGGAAATGTAGATTGTTGTTTCTACGTTGGTGTGAGAATAAAGTGGAGAAAGAAGGCATAATCCTCGCCTCCAGTCCTGACATACAATCTGGAACCCCTCTGATATTTGGCTTACTGACTCTGTGTCACATCTGCTGAAGATTGTAGACTTAATGTAACATTAAAGGTGCAGCACTTGGTTAACCAGCAGCTTGTGTGCACTTGTGTTCATTTTGATTCTGTTTCAGTTTGAGCTCTGAAGAACAGGAGTGATCTAATTTCTTTATTTGCCTTTTTCTTGAGGCAAAACTTTTCAACCACAGTAAATGGACCTTATCCAGTCTTGGAACTTTCATTGATTCACATGCTTGAATCATTCCCCGTCGTCAAAGTGGGAGTCCAACAGTACCATAATATCTAGTGCCATAATACCCCATGCCGGCGGTGGCAGTCCTTCGGCCATCATACAGAAAATTCCCACCTCCAAATTAGGATGGCAGTGGGAATACCAATGTTACCACAGTGGACGGAAAGTCCGCCTGCCATGGTTCCGCAAGGCGATCCTTTTCCGCCTGCCTTGCGGAACCTGGAACCTGGGCAACATTGTGGCGGTCCCGTGCAAGCACCGCCGTAGGGATTACAGCTTGCCTAAGGCCTTGCGGGATACTTCGACCTACGGTACTTTCAGAAAACATCTAAAGGCTTTCTTGTATTAAAATAACTACAGTTTATGCCCCCGCTATTTGAGACGTTTCTCAAGGCAGCGCCGAGATGCCCCAGGGTGAGCTGAGCGCTATAAAAGAGCTACTAACATAACATAACATAACGTTATCCCTTTCTTGCTGTCTTTTTGCAGCGGATATCCTGCCATAAGTTTGGCCCCATTGGTGCGCCTCAACATGTGCGCCATTACAAGTGTAACTGCAACTCCTATGGATATAGTCAGAATACTGACTTGATCTTATTACTCCGCAGATGATACCCACACTGCATGGCGGTCCTGCAAACCACATATCTCGCAAGGCTTAACTTTCCTACCACTGGTCCCGGATTTCATCATCACCATGAATGCTTCTATGGAGGGCTAGGGAGGCCACTTGCAGAACCTTCAGATCCAAGGAAAGTGGTTCACAAGTCCAAGGTCTCTCAACGTCAACAGCTTGGAGCTTAAGGTCATTTTTCTCACACTGCAGGTTTTCCTCCTAAGGACCGCACATTCCTCCGAGCTGGCCCATATCAACAATACGTCCAACATGTATTATATCAACAAACGGAGGAACTCTGTCTCGAATACTATCTCGAGATGCTCATGAGCTATGAGGTTGGTTTACAGCCCACAGAATCTCCTTGAAAGCCGAGCATGTTTCCGGAGTCTACATCACGCTTTCAGCAGAACCAAGGACAGTTGCCACAAGTGGGAAGTGGACTACCATCAGTTGAACAAGATATTCTCTTTGTGGGGGAAACCAGTGCTAGATCTCTTCTCAACTGACAGCAATGCCAAATGCCAATTCTTCACTAGTGAATTCCCTCTCCTAGGGTTTCAGGGAATGTCCTTTTAATGCACTGGTCCAGGATCTATATGTACTCTACTCTCCACTCCCCCCCGCCCCCTCCCACTTCCCACTGATTCCCAAGGTCCTCACCAAGATGAAGATGGAGCACTTCCGTTTCCTATTGATCGCTCGCCAGTGGCCCATGCAACACTGGTTTTCGGAGCTTCTCCAGGGGCATCTCTCCTGACACTGAACCAGAGTCAAATATGCCACCCAGAGCCAGCCTCTCTCCTCTTGCATGCATGGCTCCTGAATTCTATGAGTTTCGGAAGTTAGATATCACTCAGGAGTGCAGGGATATCCTCTCTAAGTCTGGAGCGGAAGGCACTGCTAAAACCTTAAGCCTAAAGTGGAAAACATTCTGTCACTTGTGTCAACAAAACAACTTACTCCTGTTTCATGCTTCTCCAGAACAGATCTTACCTTATCTTCTTTCTCTGGCCAAGTCGGACCTAGTTTACTCATTAGTCAAAGTCACCTTACTGCAATTTCAAGGTGCAGGCGCTCAGCACAATATCTATCTCTCTGTGCTACAAGACTCTTTAGAGCTTTCCCACCGGTGCGAGCTTCTTCTCCAGAATGGCATCTCAATGTGGTCCTCTTGCAACTAATGAAGCAGCCTTTCAAACCCATTGATAAAGCTGAATTCGTTTTCATATGGAAGGTTGCTCTTCTCGCCCTCACATCTACTAGAGGGGTTAGTGAGATACAGGTCTGTACCACTGAGGAATATTTTCATAATTTGTGCGGATGATTCTATACTTCTCAGGACAAACCCGAAGTTCATCCCAAAGGTCCCTTCTCAATTCCACCTCAATGAGACTGTCCTACTTCAAACTTTTTCCCAAACCCAGCCATACTGGCTGAGCAGCTCTTCATACTTTGGACATCAAGCGGTGTCACAAATTTTACCTTCACAGAACTAAACTCATTTGCAAGACTGGCCAGTTAGTTGTAGCTTATGGCCGAGGTCGTCAAGGCACAGCAGTGATGAAGCCTTTGATCACAAGATGGATCTTGACAACAACTCAGTTCTGCCCTTCCAAAGCGGCAAACCCTTAACACGAAATGTTAAAGCTCATTCAACAAGAGCAATTGCCACTTCTGTTGCTCTGTTTGCAGGCATCCTGCTGCACAAACTATACTGTGCTGTGACGTGGAAGAGCACCCACTCATTCTTACAGCACTACTGCTTGGAATCGGCGCAAGGAAGCGACGCAGCCAAAGACCAGGCGGTGTTGCGCCATTTATTACAATAAGGAGAGTCTCTTTAAATAAAGGAGTTTATGTTCAAATCAAATGTTTCAAGTTCACTACTGTTCTTTGTTCCATTTGCATTCTTTTCTAAACATCTTAAATGCTTATGTTCTCAACAGATTTGTCTGGATATATAGAGAATTGTATATGTTTATATGATATATTCAACTGGTCACATTAATCTCTACAAAGTGTAATTTTATACCCACGATCCGCTAAGGGTATTTTCATTATCTATAATACTGCTTCCTTCTCTGATTCGAGCATGTGAATCTATGAAAGATCCACCACTGGATAAGAAAACAAGTTACTTACCTGTAGCTGCAGTTATCCAGTATTGGTATCATTCATAAATGTAAATGCGACCCACCCTCGTTCCCCGAGAGGCTCTCCTTATCAGTAGGGATATTATTAGCACTTGTCCTTGAAAACCTGTGGAAATCAGCATCTCTTGAGTGTTCTAGAGGGTGCTACGTCCTGATTGGTCATAGTTAAAGTTTGGTCCTTTTTTAAAAAGGACATATATAGGCTACCTTTCCTGGCCTAGTGCCAATTTAGCTTATACTAAGTTAACACATACTGCTGTATTATGGTACCATGGGACTCCGACTTTGACAACTGGGAATTATTCAAGCATGTGAATCTATGAAAGAGACCAATACTGGATAACTGCAGTTACAGGTAAGTGACTTATTTTCTTCTTTCCCAGAAGCCCCCTTAGCTTAATAATCATCTTGAAAGAGGAATAACTAGGTCTCTGTATGCCGGTCTTTTCTGGCCTCATTAAAGCAAAGCTTGCTTAGAGAGGACTAGACACCCTCATATAAGTACCAATGCAGTCAGTATTAAGTGCTCACTCATTCCAGTTCCAAGGCATGCCCTTACATGCTGATCTTTAATGGCAATTATAGCTGCATGACCCAACAACACATCCTATATTGTCTTTACAGTGTAAAAGTGCAACTAGTCATAGTTCACTGTGACACAGACCAACGCCCACAACTCTTGCAACTGTTTTTCTGCTTGGAACAGACATTACCTAAGAGGCGTACTGCCCACCATATCTTCTCCCCTTCCCATTACCTCTTTGCGCTCCTCAACATTCCTTCTGAGCATGGGTTGTTAAGGCTACCAAGAGAGTTGGACCTTAGCTTTTGTATCCAATAAAGGGCAACTAAAGAAGCATTCGTTTTGTTAATGCTAGTGGCTGCACTGGCTTTCACAGATCGGATTTTACACCTGAGACACTGTAGCTTCTCTTGAGGTTACTTGGTAGATCAAGTTTTGGACCACTCAAGCCAGCTCCCCCAGGCAAATAGTCCTTAGGATTGTCCCTCTTCCAAGTTTCCAGAGGACTGGGCAGATGGCGTTTTTTGGACCTCTGTTTTTAAAAAAACCTGGTTGAGTTTTTCTGGTCGGGCAGAAAATGTATGCATCTGGCTCAACTGAAAACTGGCAAAGGTGAGCCATTTGTATTCAAGATTTAGAAGTGGAACATATGGAACCCAAACGGTCTATCGCTGCCCTTTCTGGCATTAGACTGTACTCATTCTCAGCAACCTGTTTTGTTCCCACTGCATCCCTGTTGCACTCTATGAGAGTCTAGATGTAAGGTACCTCATGGGATATGCATAGCCTCCGGCCCTTTTTTTTTATAATAAAAAAAGGTACTCAGCAGCAGTTTTATCAGAGCAATGAAGGATATCAACAGTGTATCTAGCGCTCAGGGTTACAGTACTGGCATATCCACAACTCCAAATTACTTTCATATTTCAATATACTAAGTCACCACTAATCTTTTATGGGTCCTGGAAGCGCTATATAAATGCAATTACATTCCAATAAATACTGCAGTTAGTACGAATTCCATCCCTGACCCCATGAGCCCCTTCATCATAGGCATTACATCTCGAACTTGTTATCCACTTGGCCTCACAGAGGGGGGCCACACTCTGACTTCCTTGATAGATGTTCCATTTGCCCCAAATTCTTTCCCATTTCTTTGGACAACCCCGGATTTCAAATACAGCTTACTCTGCCACCATGCACTAGTCCATATGTTTTTCCCAGTCTCAGAGTTGGTGCAGTTGGCACTCCCCACAAGCGGGCAATATAACTTTTCGCAATCGCTGCCCCCCAATTTCACCCAGGCCTCCTCTTTGCTGGTTGGGCTGATAGCTTCCCATATGTTTAAATAAAATACACCTTTATGCGATGGTACCAATTCAACCCCACACGCCTGTTACATACAGTGAAGGAATACCTCCCAGAAAGCTCTCACCGTTGGTCATTCCCATAGTATGTGTTAGAAAGTACCCTCTCTGCCACACTGAATGCGAAAACCGGTGTCCACGGCCTGCCCATCCTAACTAGGGTATTGCAGGAGAAATGGGATCTGTGGACTATCAAACTGCAGTAATCTAAATCTCGCCGATAAGGCCGTAGCCCCCATCTAGTCCTCATCCGCTATTTACCTCAAATCTGGGTGCCACTGTTCACGGAAGCAAAGGAAAGGGTCAGGGGAGTTGTTGATTAGCTTCTGGTAGCTCAGTGAGATTGCTCTACAATTCATATGGTCTATTAAAAGCCTATTTTCTAGTGTTGTTGCTATCGGGAGCTCCTCCTCTCTTGGGATGACTGCCTGGAGAGTATGTCTAATTTGCAGGTTTCTAAATGTTTCCCTAGCTGCCGGATCATGATCTGCTGTAATGCCTTGAATGGAACCACCCCTCCCCTCGACCACAAGTCCCCCACTCTGGAAATACCTATTAGTTCCCACTTGTCAAATCGGGACATCCCATAACAGCGTAGTCTGTGTTATTTTATTTTTCCACCCCAAAATTCTATGCACCTTGTGCTAGAGCTTGGCTGTGTGATCCAATAGACCCATAGGATGGAGGTGCCTAGTGTCGGAATATAACACTTGCACATATCCTCCCGGGCATAGGACATATCTGTCTATCCAATATGCGGGTTCTTCTTGAGGTCGGTGCACCCATTGGTTGATGACTGACAGTTTTCGGACGTCTGGTTACGCCATCCCTCCGTCATACCCCCGTGTCAATTTATTTGTGGCTATCCGCAGGGGTTTCCTTCACACAGTAGGGCTCTAACCTCCCCCTCTATTGCCCCAAGACTGGGAAAGGTGTATTCTGAAAAGCGTATATAAACCGGGGAAGCGCCATCATTTTAAATAGGGCTGCCTGTCCCACTAAGTAGAGCGAAAGTGACCTCAAGTGGCAAACATCTCCCTGCAATCGTGTCTGTGGGCCCTGGAGATTGTGTGTATAGCAATATCATAATCTTGAAATATGACATGACAGGGGCATTCTTTAATGCTTCTTGCTCAGTTATTTTCTAGATTTTGTTTTTTTAGTGATTCAATAATTTGGTTAGAAGCTTGGATGGTTCTGAACATAGTGCCTTTTTTTTTTTTTTTTTTTTACCCTTCCAGCCTTTAACATATTCTCACATGTGCTTTGCAGATTTTCTATCTGCCGGTATAGTTTTGCTCTGACTTCTCATCCGAGTTTTCGTTTTTAAGTTGAACAGGAGCCTCTGTTATTAAAGATTCAGGAAAGGGTTGATTAAATCTGTAGATTGTTAGCTGAGGAGCATGAAATAATGACAGGTGAAGCCTTCCTGTAAGAATGTTTATTGGTTTGGATTGGTTGTGTGTTATTTTTTTTTTGGGCTTTGAATATTTGCATTCAGGTTTGTGTTAAAAGTAATTAGGCAGTGATCAGTTAAAGAATGTGGTTTAACTTGTATCGGAGGTGTAGATACTGTACTTGAAAACCAGATGCAGAGTCTTGTGACACCTGTGTGCTGGAATGAAGAGTTTCCGTCTGGCTTACTTACAGAGCTTCTTTGTAACATATATTAAATATTTGTTTTTATATAACCTATTTATTCACCACATTAGCAGAGTTTAAGCACAATGTTAAGTGTTATAAATAAAATATTCCTCATTTTCTTTTTTGTTGTAGTTGAAAATTCGCTAAAGTACACACCAAGTGAAGATGTTTCAGGTAAAATGTTTATATTTTCTTATTCCTTTAGTAAAGCCTTCACCTAAAAGTTAACTGTTAAACAAAATAAGAGTAGTGTTTTAGCTTGCATCTTTGATATATTGTTGTTGGCCTCTCCTGGTTTATGCAAGCAAATTAAATAATATTCTTTCATGTTAAGAGAAGATAATTTTGCGTGTCGCTATAATTTTGGTATCTGCAGCGAACATCGTAGATGGTAGTTCCCCAAAGGAAAAAAAAAATCCGTTTGCAAAAGCAGGTGAAAATACTACATTGTATTTATTTCAAAAGTTTTTCAACTGTGTAAGTTTAGCTTGCGGACCTAAACAATCTTAAAATTACAATCCAAACCAAATTGCTCGTAATAGCATATGTCCACCATTAATATTATGCCGTATTCACCCCCTGTTTACCGTTTTTACTCTCTACATTTTCTCATCAATTATTTATTTCATAAGCATTTCACTATAAGATGAGACGGAAGTCTAACCAGAATAATGTCTTTTGCCGACTGTATACTGAAACGGTCCATCCACAGAGTTCAAAATGTAATAAATCAGTCCGGAAGAAAGGATAACAATTGGAATGTTCGTTTAGTGCCACACCACTTTGTGTCAAAGAAGAATCCAGCATTACAACATTCTAATAAAACCAATATTAAAGCATTTCTAACCACAACTCGGTTTGGAATCTCTACAAAAACATTGTTTTTCTTGATTTCATCATTTCTGATCATCAGCCAGTTTTGTGTTCTGTGGCACTTATTCCTGTCATTTGTGTTTAGGTTTACCTATGGAAGAACAACTGCGACGGTTGCAAGAAGAAAGAACATGCAAAGTCTGCATGGATAAAGAAGTTTCAATTGTGTTCATTCCATGTGGCCATTTGGTAGTATGCAAGGATTGTGCACCTTCCCTTAGGAAGTGCCCTATTTGTAGAGGCACAATTAAAGGCACAGTTCGCACTTTCCTTTCTTGAGGAAAGGTAAACCTTGTTGTGAAACTGTGCAAATGCAGACCATTTTAAAAGTAATATGTCTTTCGATGCAGATGCAGCCACTATAAGAATTATCATACTGTGAAATAGTTCATTTATTTTCATTGCAAGATGTACAATAAAATTTTACAACAGCAACTGTAAAGTTGACGGTGTTAAATGTCTTGCATAACCAGAGGCATATAAAATATACATGTGCATATAATTGCCGTGGCCAGAAAACCTCTGTTACTAAAATCATTCTTGCATTTGTCATAAGTGTTGTTTCATGAAACTTACTAATGGAAATGGAGACAAAGTGAAGTTCTTTCTAAAAATGTTGCATGAAGAACATGCTGAAAAGGAATGGTGATTTGGGCATTTGATATTAATATACTTTTAGCTAGTTTTACTGGGACTACTATAGTTGTCGAAGGCAACATGGAGCTGCATAGCGCCACTTACTGCCATACAGGAGTAATGCTGTTTAAATCTAGTCTGGCGGCTTCTAAAGCAGTGTTTCCCAGGGGGTCCTCAGGCAGAGGTTTAAAAGTACTCCAAAATTCCTTTTAGAATTAACAGTTTGGGCAACAATAAATGTTTCATGGTAACACCAGTAATTAGTGTACCTGCTCGAGAGAGATGAGTTTTGTCCAGTGGCGTGTTTAGACTTATCTAATGTAGCACAGAGGGTTAATATGCCTGCTGCAAAGAAGGCGTACCGTGCATTTTAAAAAACAGCATTTTAGGTGAATAGGTCAGTTCATTACTTCTTTTGTCACAGAGATTCTTTTGTTACTCTTCCGCTCATAAGAGACAAACGTAATCTAGCACAGTGACCTATAAACTCTCATCAAAGAGCTGCTTACACACTGCATAGTATAAATTAGTAACATGTTTTTCCCCAGTCTTTTATTATCCTGATGGTGCTAAAGGGGTTTATTTGGGTGGAAATACATTTTTATTGTTAAAGTCAATGCTAATCACTGTGTTAGGTTCTGAATCCTGAGTTTGTGCTTTTCCGGACTAAGCCCTCTTTAAAAATGCCTACCAGTATGAATGACATGTCAATCCTACACCTTGTAGTCCCCTTTGCCCTATGTAACAGTTTCGCTACACTGATTTAAAAGTATGATTCATTGTTCCTAGGTGTGTGATGTAAAGTGGTCTGACATCCTACAATGGTATGAGAGATGCTATAAAACAAATGAAATACATGTAAAAGATGTGCTACGGAGAAATGAGAGGCACTGTTGAAGGGTGATAATAAGGGAATCAATGAAGAACGCAAACAAAGATTGTTCTATCCTGGTGCATAGTAAGGTCATCATTACTATTCTTTTAACAGCTCATACAATTAAATATATAATGATAAATGTGTTGTAGAATGCACCATTGTATCCTACATTTTCTTTGGGGAGAGCCTGCCAAAGCCCCCTTTCTAGTGATCAGCCTCACTCACTGCACTTGGTGTGCACTGTATGGGGACAGGCCTGAAAACATTTGACAGGGCTGCTTTTGGTTTCCACTCTGGCCCTGGCAGGAGCAGGTGCCTTGTACTGTGAAATAAAAGTAACCATTTAAAAGGTAATCACAGAGATGCAGCACCAACCTTCCCATTAAAATTTCAGTTTTTTTTCAAACTCCATATAAAATACTAAAATCCTTAGTAATTCGAATATTTGATATGTCTGCACGTGTTTTTTTAATTTCTCTTTTAATGTTTGAAATTTAAATCATACAAATTCCTGGGGGGGGGGGGGTCCCTGGCTTCCAGTGTTGAGTCAGAGGGGGTCCTCAGGAGTCAAAGGTTTGAGAACCACTGTTCTAAAGGTGAGGCATATGAGGTTAGATGTATCCATCCGAAACTGCTGATCAAAAGGGATAAATAGTGTTATAATACTTTGGACAATATTCATCAGTTTGCACATTTAAAGTTTGGGATAAATATTCCTTCAATCCAGGAGAGCAACATTGTACTGAATTACACTAATGTTGTATCAAACAGCTGTGTTGCAGTTTAAGGGACTCAAAAATATGCTGATTGTAGATGAACCCGTGGTCTAAAATTAAAACCTGGCCTGCCTTTTAACCATTAGTTTCTTGTAAAAATAAATATATTGGTCTGTTTGAACAAAAACTCAGATCCCCACAGTCGCCTTTCATTAAAGGTGACCTTGACTTAAAAGTACATTTAGTGTTCCACCTGTGGATATTGACCTAAATCGGGGTTATGCATGGTCACCTACAGTCCTATGTAGATCCAACATCTAATGTCATGCTAAGGGTATAGTTACAATGGTGGTTTATTGAAACTAGTTTCTTAGGTGTGCACATCCTTTAGGTGAAGCAATTGAGTTAGTAAGTCCCTCATTTCCTGAATTGTTTCTGATAATTAAGGACACTCCTCAAGTGCAGCCTCTCTGACCTGAGCACACATCTTGTACCCAGCGTAACTTACTAAAACTGGACCCACACTACTTCCTTTCCAAATGAGTCTCCTGGAGCCCTATTATGTGTGCCCCATGATTCTTGAGGTATTCTATCACCTGAGTTAGCTTCTTCATAGACCTCAGACCATTAACATTCTAGGATCTAAACTGGACTGTAATTAACTTATTCATGCTTAAAACTCTACACCCTGTACCACTTTAGCTCTCTCTGCAGGGGCTCCTGTTTAGACATCCTATGCTGATAAGACCATGAAGTAGCATTGAACTGACTAGAAATTGGTGAGACGAGGACAAATGTTTCCTTTTTTCTCCATGCTTCCACCATCCTGTGTACCCCGTCACAACCACCCCCCCTTCCCGATCCCCCCCCTGGAAACCTCCCTTCCCATCCCTAGGCGATAGAGTCCGCCCTTCGCGACCCCCCCCCTTCCCGACGAGAGATAAAGTGCACTAAACGACTGGCTACTCTATATAACCTTCGTTTGATACATACTATTGCTAAACTACCACGCCTAGTGGGGACCATTACAATGCAGAGCTAGAAGTGGCAGCTGCGGTTCGCTCCATCTGAGCTATGAAGGTATCCACCTCCTCAGAGGTGCTAATATTGTGCATCTTGTTTCTACACGTGATGTTAAGCACAGCTGGAAACGTCATCTGGACCTGGGTGCCTTTACCACGCAGGTCATTTATCCTGGTACCCAACTCCCATTGCCTCTGTGCAGCTCTCTTCCCTATGTCTGATCTCACTTGATAATTAAAGTCCTCCAACTTCAGGGATCTCCCCTTCATTGCGCGTCCCAACACTTGCTCTTTAACATCATAGGTGAGAAAGTAAATCAGAACTTTTCCAGAGAGAATTCCTGTTAGGGTTTAATTTAAAAGGATCCCTGTGCACTCTGAATTTCATTATCGAGATCTGGCCTGACTTGCAATATCCCTTCTCTTAATAGTTTACAAATAAAGCCTTTTATATATTGCCTTTTTCTGTGCCTTCCGGCATACTGAGAACTCTCACATTGTTTCGCCTAGATTGAGTTTCAAGCTGTTCCAAGTCATCTTGCAAGATTTTGTTTTGAGATTTTAAGACCTCTATGTACTGGGAATTCTGAGTCATTCCTGCTGACAGAACCTTCACATCTCCTTCAAGGGTTGCAGTTCGTTGTGCAGTACTGTTCAGCTTTTACTCTAGCACCACAGATTTTTCTTGGACATCCTTTTGGTTGTCCTCTAAAATCTCAAATCTCCTGAGAATGTCCTGCCTCAAATTCAGAATAATGTTTAACAACTAGTTTTTAGGGCTCCCCCTCCCCCCCCCCCCCCACCCCCCCAGCCCCGTCTCTGGGACTAGCCTCCCCCTTACTTGGGCTTCCCACCATAGGGATCTGTCTGGTATCTTGGGTTTGTCTTGGGCCACCCACATCTTGTCCACCATCCGCTAAATTATCTAATGGAGAAAAGCAGTTACTAAGAGGGACTGCTGGTATTCTCTCATCCTGTGATCCGGACTGTATTTGACTTAGCCCACCACCTCCCCCCTGAACGGGTACAGCAGCCTTTGTCTGCTCCATAATTCTGAAGTAAGATTTGAGCAAGGGTGAGGGTTTAGGAAGTTAGGGCACCTCTTTCAACCGACACCGCTTTGGTCCCCCCGAATTCCTGATGGGCAACACAGTGATCACCTCATAAGCAGTCTTCTCCCTTGCTCTCACACCTTTTAGCTTTTTTCTCAGGGTCAGACCTTAGCTGATATCTATTCCTTACTTGCAATACTTATGGTATCTGCTGGGGTATTTCTCTCACTAATACCCCTAACCTCAGTACTTACACTTTCTGCTTCCACCTGCCCCTTCAAAGTGAAAAGTATCTGGGGGAGGGTTCCTTTCCATCCGTTCCAGCTGTACCTGAAGAGAATGCTGAGGTTGCACACTACTGCAGACGCCCTACATTCTTCTGACTCCAAACGTCAGAACTCTCAGCCTCCCAAAACCATTCCTGGGCCCCTGTACCTCATGTGCCTCCTCCTTGAGGTGCAGCTGTTTCCCGGTGGGTTGCCGCCTAGTGCTGTCTCTACCAAGCCCCACCCGGAAGCCGGCAAGTGCTGGTGCCACACAGGATCACTTCCAGAGAGCCGCCGCCCAGCACCAAACAACCTGATGTTGCTTTGCGTCTGGTCCCATGCACACCACAGCTTGGAGACTGGGTGGATAGATAAAAGTATCCCCAGCCGCTGCACTCAGTGCCCCCAAAAACAAACGCCAACTTTGTGATAGCTACAGGCAGTGTGGTAAGTTCCTAATTCTCCCATCCTGCACCACTCTCTTCACTCTGGGAGCTCCCGCCACTGGCGTCAGCCTGCCGTCATGTCCCCAGAGGAGGGGTGCAACTTTCAATCACATCAAAACAAGAAGTTAGGGAAATCTTGAAACAACTTAAATATCAAGATGTGATTGAAAGACGTGCTACTTTCAATCACATCTTGATATTTAAGTTGTCTCAGGATTTCCCTTACTTCTTGTTTTGCTTCCTTTTTGTATTAGGTATTGTCTTTGAGGTTGTGGGGTTACTCTCATTGATACATCATGTTAAGGTGAACCGTCATCCCACCCCACCTGGTTGCAGTATCATACAGGAGCCTGTAATAAAGCCCACTCCCTGGCATATGAGTGTTTATTTGATTCTGTAACTAGGTCGGAGAAGGCTGGTAAAATCGCAGTTTTCCCTCTTTGGGCAATCCATTACAAAGTCGGGTGGCAAATCTTTTTCGGGCAGTAAATTGTCATATCCTTGAGTGAGTTCCTCCCAAAAGAGGAAATTTATAAATCTGGGCACCTCCCCTTCCATCCCTAGTTGGACTTCGTATAAACGCTGTGGAACACTTACCTTGATATCCAGTATTTCCACCAGACAATCCATCAGGTTCAGACAAACTATTGTGATGACTTCTGCTGCATTGTCCGGCACTGTCAATGCTGATTCCCTGTTCACAAGCATAGTCCTCAAAATCTGTGGCAATACTAACCTTTAAGTCCGGCTATCTTCTTTTTAAATTGAGGTTTTAATATTTTACTCAGATAGGAACGAGAGGAACTTGTATCATTATCCTGAAACCTATCAGGTGGTTTAACATTATCACGGTTACATAAATTGTGACGTTTTTGGGTATATTCCTGTGTAGGAGACCCACCCTGTGATCTTGCTTTTTCTTTGTTTTTCGTATTGTCCAACTTCTCCGTTGAAGAGTCAGGTGCTTGCTTAGACTTATCCTTTTCAGATTTACTTTGCAGTAGTGGTTTTCCTGGTCCGGATCCTAAATTATCTCTGCCTAGTATAGGGGGTGTGGCCTGGTGCTCTGCGAGATGGCTGCACTGTAGTGCTGCTCTGCCAGCCGCTGATCAAAATCTGTCAATTATCCTGCCTCTGCTAGGCCATCTGAAGCAATAAGGGATGGGTAGTTGCTGCCAACGCTGAGACCGCTTGCTGGAAGTGAGTTGCGGTTCACACAGAGCCTCAGGGCGGAATCTGCGGCGAGGGAAGTGCACCGGCCTCTGGAAATGGTGGCGGCATAAGCGAGGGAGGCCTGCCTTTCGTGCCCCCTTGCTGCTGGGATATGCACCTGTGAAGTGTGAGGAGCAGTTCGGAGAGCAGCGGGGACTACACGGTGTCCCGCGATTACCAGTGCAGTGCGCAGATGGGCGTCCTACCGCTTGGCCACCTCTTATGCGCGGGGAGGGGGTACTTATTCTCATCAAAAGGGGTGTCCTGTTCAAACCTATACAGACATGCGTATGTGTTGAGGGCCACTGGGCGGTGGTACAAGGTAAGCTTGGGATGCTACAGGTGTGACAATAGTGAAAATATACGGGCCTGTGGTGGATGAACCGGCGCCTTATTTACAATTATTTAATGTCCTGCGCTCCTGCGTGGGGGTGATCTCAATACGCATCTGAATCCGCGTGAAGATGATTCTAATCCGGCTGGGGCGCGCACAGTTAAAGTTGCGCAGTGCATACGAGATGTCATGGGGGAGATGGGCTTGGTAGATGCCTGGCGGCTGCGCAATGTGGGAGTTCTGGAAGGCACACACATCACCCCTGCATTCAACAGTTGGTCTAGGTTGGACTACTGGTTGCTTAGTGAGGAGGCGAATGGTTTACACGCTCCCGAGAACCCTCCCCGATCATAATTCTGTTGTCCTTGAAATATCTATACCTGCCAACCTGCACCGACCATTCACCTGGCGCTTTCGGGCGGACGTACTGCTAGACCCGGTTTATGCTGAGACGATTAGGAATGCCATTACACAAAACTTTGAATTAAATATGGGTTCAGTCGATAGCCAGGCAACCCTATGGGAAGCCTTGCGGTGTGACTCCTATCGCCCGCTATCTTTGATAAATCTGGAAGCAAAGTTACTGGTGAGGATTCTGGCCACTCCTCGTACTACCGGATCAGATCGATATTTGCCATGTTCCATGTGCTCAACCCTGATCTGTCGGCTGTGGCTGTTCTTTTAGACGCTGCAAAAGCGTTTGACTATATAGAGTGGCAGTACATGGAGTATATTCTAAATAGAATGGGATTCCCCCCTATGTTTGTCCGCTGGATTCAGGTCCTGTACAACAGACTCTTCCGCAAGGGTTAGGGTGGGTGGGCTCACATCGGAGGCATTCGCCAACGAGCGCGGTACTAGGCAGGGCTGCCCCCTGTCCCCCTTCCTTTTTGCTACCGTTCTGGAACCACTAGCGTGCAAAATCCTAAAAACGCATAGGGCGGCTGCATAAAATTTTAATTATCGGCCGGTTGGAATTTCTCTATACGCGGACGACATGGTCCTCTACGTTCGCAATCCACAACGCTTTCTATCCCCGGTTATACGCGAATACATCAAATTTGGTCTCTTTTCAGGTCTTCAAATAAATTGGGAGAAATCTGTTCTTATCCCCCTGATGCCTGTCACAGTCCCGCCCCAGGTGGAATATCCCTTAATGTGGTCCTAAGAACCAGTTAAATATTTAGGGGTATGTCTAACCATACTCTCCATCTTGTCTTCTCAGATCCTCCTTGTAGGAGAGTAGGGTCTGCTATCCTATGGTCACCCCACATTTTTGCTTTTTGCTTCGTTGGTTTCTGACTTAATGTGGCTGTGGGCCTGCTAATTAGACGCACAGCTGCTGTTCTCTCTCTAAATTAATGCCAATGCACTCTAGGTGCATTACCAATTGGAGCTGGTTCACCTTATAGGCCCCTGTAACAGTGTACCTTAGGTACCCAGGGCATAGGTGTATCCAAGGCCTACTAGGGGCTGCAGCATGTATTAAGCCACCCCTGGCCTGGCCTAGCTATTTGACACAACTGGCTGATCACTCAGCTGGGGTAAGTTGGTGTAACCACCTCTTACTTAGATATAGTATATCTATATCTAACATATATGGACACATGGTAACCTATAAGTCACTCCTATGGCAGGTCTCGACAATCCTGGAGGCAGAGTGCTTGGTTTCATGTGAGATGGTACTCTGGCATGAGCTGAGCCTGTCTGCAGCTTTCGGAACAACGTCCTTTAGCTGTTTCATGATATTGCCATACCATATACTCTTAAGTGCATTATGAACCTCGTGGTTAAATGCTATCTTTGGTTTGGCTTTATCAAAACATGTCAAGTAAGGTGTCATACGACTTGGAATACTACCCCCTTGCCAATTCTGGCGACGGGGATAGCATTACACACTTCTAGAGGGAGACAACATGTACCTAACCTGAAACCCGGGTAAAGTTAAACATGAGCCTCCGCATCACAAAATGGATGCTGCCGCCACAGACACAAGTCTGACCTCCTGCTGCTGGGAGTCCTTCCAGCTTGGGAGGCATGGACAAAGGGTTTCCTGTTAGGGAAGGTGCTTGCACCACCCCAGACAGGATTTTGTGTAGTGGGTTAGGGAGGGCTGAATATAATGAGACATGCCTGGGGCACACAAGGTGTCCCTGTGCATACACCAGTTCAAACCGGAGCTGGGGCTTTCCAGCCCCAGTCCTGGGGCGAAACTGGACAAAGGAAAGTGGATGTAACCACCCCCCCCCCTTCCTGGTCCCACCCAGAGGAGGGACCTAGCAGGTGATCCGGCCCCTAGATTTGGTTTAAGAGTAGGGGCTGTGTCCTAAGACTTCAGATCATCCTGAACTCGACTTGAAAATAAGAAGAATACTGGACTTCGACGTTCTGCTGCACAGAATACTGAAGAGCATCTCCCTTGTGGCCAAGGAGTGACCACCCTGTGAATACAGGCACCATCCAGCAACTCGACGTCTGCTTTGCCGCCGCCTCCTGCGGGAACCTGAACCCAGAGCCCGACAAGGCCTGGATTCCCAGACATCTCAGAGCCTGATCCACAGTCCCTGAAAAGGAGACCCGTGGAGGCACCGAGAGACGTGGGACCGGCCATCTTGGAAGATCCAAGAGAAGCTGACTGCGCAGCACCCGAGGCATCCTCAACGCTGTGCTTTGGGGTTTGAGAAGCCCCACCACTGAGCAGCATCTGCACCGAAAAGCAGCCCTCCAGCATCTCCACGATCTGCGTGGGGCCCTTGTGTATTTTGCCACTTGACGCGTCATCCCGGTCACTGGTCCGTTGGCTAGTGGCCATCTTGGCGACAAAATCTACAATCAACACCGCTGGTCTGGTTGCTCCAGACTGGCCCTCGCTCCTGTAAAAAGGAGCAGCCCCTCTGACCTTGCTGGTCCGAGTACCCAGCTTTCTTCAACTCCTGCATGGCTTGCATTAGCCAAGGCCTGTTTGTTTCAATCAAGTCGCCGACACCGCCATCCGCTAGAGCCTGCGTGGGACAGCTCGGGATAGACTCCTGGACGTCCTCGACCTCTTCATTTCCACGTGGCTGCAGAGACAAGCTACACTTCTTCAACTGTTTGCACCTGACAACGCCTGGTTCCTTCCTGGTTCCTCGCCGGTCACTGGTTAGTGACTTTAAACATTGTCCCCTCTGCTTTCAGGTCTTCACTTCTTCAGATCCACCCTTGGATCCACCGGAACTCTCCTCGACGACCCGCCTGCAGCATCTTCATCTCCAGGCTCCATAGAACAGCACGAGGAAACCCGACACACTTTGAGACGTATGCACCCGCTTCCTGTGGGTGATGTAACTCTGGCACTCCGGTGTAGAAATACACCTCTAGTGTCTAAGTTCCAAGTTGCTAGGTTCTAGGTCATGCAGAAGGTTCCCTTTTCTTTAACTTTGTGACTTTTACGCACCCATTGAAATCAATAGGCGCCCGCGTGTAACTTTCAGCACTGCACATGCATTCCGTGGGCCTCCTGGTCACTAACTTTTGTTAGCTCCTTGCAGTCCCAGCGATTTTCAAGGCCCTAGGCCTTCTTCCTTTCAGATACGTGGTTCTTATACCACTATTTTAGCATATGGTTTGAGTGGCCACCAGGGCCTATCCATATTGTGTAACTTTTGTATATTTAAACACTGTTTTGTTTTAACACATTTGCTTCTGTGCTCATAAAGAGTATAGGGGATACTTGTAGTAAATAAATATATATATATATATATATATATATATATATATATATATATATATAAATAAATATATATATATATATATATATATATATATATATATATATATATATATATATTCAATATATATCTGCATGGTGTCCTTTCATTTGGTATTCAAGGAGAGTGTATATGGTAAAACAGCTTGCTTCACATGCCTTTACAGAGTTTAGCCTAAGACTGCTTTGTCCACGCTACCCCTAGGATAGCTGGTCTATAAGGTTGACTTACAACCAATCATCATAAGGGTTGTTTGGACTGATACAAGGTGGTCACTAGAACTAGTGAACATCATATATCAGGCCAACTTCACACATTGGTGAGCAGCGGTTGGGATGTGAGCTTGCTGTTGTTTTACCATTGCAATCTTTGACAATATTATTTGAAAGATCATACAGGTACCTTTAGGTACATATACAACAAGACTAGTATACTTAAGTTCTACTGAACTTAGATGTTGTAGAGCAAAGGGATTAGCACACCCTGACTACAACTAACTAGAGAAGGTTTAGTAGGTAAACACCAGTGTAGGTAGATTGCAACACATCCACCCACACTAGAGCAATGTCTGGAGCAGAGGGGTCCACTGGACCTGTCCCTGTTGAGTGACCCTACAAATGCACCATCCAAATTTGCTATGTTAAACCTTAAAGAGTTGAGGCAGCTGTGTATCTTAAGAGGTCTCAAGCCAGGTCAGAACCCTAGCACAGCCCACCTCAGAGAGCTTTTAGACCAGTCTGAAGCTCTAAAAACCTCTAAACCAGACCCCACAGGGAATGGAGAAGGGGGCTCTCCCACTGAAGATGATAACACTGATGTCCCTATCCCTAATGTCCAGAACCCTGATGAAGTTCAGAATGAGAATCAGCCTGAGAATGAGGATGATGATGAGGAGGAGGAAGAAGAGGAGGACAGTGAGTCTGATGATGGTAGAAATAGTCAGGTGCCAGCCAGGAGACCTAGCCAGACTAACTTAAGCCTATTTGGGACTGATACTGGGTCCAACCCACTCAGACCCCCCAGGTGGACTTAACCAGGAGTCTAGGAGGAGAAGGAATCACTCAAGTGACTCTGACACCTCCCATGCTTCTAGAGGTTCTCATGGTCACTCCAGAAGGAGGATGACAACCCCTCAGAAGAGGGAACATGAGGCCAAAATGAGAGAGGCTGAGCTTAGGATCCAGAAGCAAGAATTAGAAGTTGCCCTGACCCAAGAGAAACTTGTTAGAGCAAGACAGCCTACAGAGAGTGGATTAGGATCCACTGGTGGCAGCATTATCCCTAAGGATAAAGACAGGTCCTATGACAATAGACACCTGAGTGAGATTGTGCCCCCCTACAAAGCTGGGGATGACATCCACAAATGAATAACTGCACTTGAGAGGGCCTGCAGAGTACAGAAGATCCCTTAGGAGCAGTGGGCAGCAATCTTGTGGCTCTCCTTTGAAGGTAGAGGCAGAGACAAGCTCCTCACAGTTAGTGATGAGGATGCTAGAAACGACCTGGTCCTGAAGAGTGCTCTGATTGATGGGTTAGGCTTAACCACTGAACAGTACAGGTTGATGTTCAGAGAGACCCAGAAGACACAGACTCAGGACTGGTCTGAATTTGTTGAGTGTGCCACTAAGAGTCTGGAGGGCTGGTTGCTGGGAAGTAAGGTTACAGACTATACAGGATTGTACAATTTACTTATGAGAGAACAAATCTTAAATAATTGTGAGAACCAGCAGTTGCATCATCACTCAGATCTGACCTCTCCCCAAAAATTGGGAAAGAAGGCAGACAAATGGGTTAGCACCAGGGTTAAGCAAAAGAACCAGAACCAGAACCAAGGTGGTGATCAAAAGAAGGCAGACCAGAAGGGTGGAGAGCAGAAAGCTAAGGACTAGAAGTCTTCAACAGGGCTCCAAACTAATAATGAGAGTGGGTCCCAAACTTCCAAGAAGAAGAAGAAAGAAGGTCAGAAGAAACCCTGGTGTAATACTTGTAAAAACACCTCTCACTGGACAAGTGAGTGTAAAAAGGGTGGAGGCCCCAACACTGCAGCCCCTAAGGCATCTGCACCCACTAGTACAGTCATACGTGTGGGTCCACAAACAAAGGGGGTAGTGGGTATCACCTTGGGAACTGAGGGAGAGTCTGGCCTAGTCAGAACCCCTACACAGGCTGATCTGATTTGTGATGGGGACATGGATGTGTCCCCCACTGTAAGCCCCAGTGATCTGGGCAAGTACAGACAGACACCTTTAATAAATAAAAAAGTGGCTAAGCATACAGGGACACATGTGCCAGTGTCACTATGGTGACACCTAGCTTTGTGGACCCTGGACAGTACATACCACACAATTACCTGGTGACCAATGCCAGCAATGTCACTACTACACATAGTGTGGCAATTGTTAATTTCTCCTAGGGAGGGGTAACTTGCATAAAAAGATTTGTGGTTAGTGCAGACCTCCCAGTTGAATGTTTGTTGGGCAATGACCTTGAGAGCTCTCTATGGTCAGAAGTGGAGTACAGGACTCATGCAGAGATGTTAGGGATTTCATCACATGTCCTTGCTGTGACCAGGTCACAGGCCAAAAAGTGCCTCACTGAATCTCAGGTCTTGGATCCTGGAACAATAGACCAAGCACCAACCAAGAGGAAGAACAGGAGGGTTAAGGCAGTGCCTTCCCACCTGCCTACAAGTGTAGATCAGCCTTCCCAGAAAGATGATCTTGAGACCCCTGAAGGAACTGTCCCTGAAGAACTTGAACCTGATCAGGTTGAGTTTCTGGGGACAGGGGGACCTTCTAGGGCAGACTTGGGGCAGGCTCAGTTAACCGGTCCTTCTCTTGAACCCCTCAGACAGCAAGCTGCTGCTGGGAATGCTCAAGGTACCCATAAAGTGTATTGGGATGATGGGCTCCTTTATTCAGAGGGTAGAGACCCCAAACCTGGTACAACCAGGAGGTTGGTTATACCTCTGCAATTTAGGGGCTTCCTTCTAACCTTGGCCAATGATATTTCTTTAGCAGGACACGTAGGCCAGAACAAGACTTGCGACAGGCTTGTCCCTCACTTTCACTGGCCTCACATTTCTGAAGATACCAAGGAGTTTTGTCGCTCCTGTGTCACCTGCCAAGCCAGTGGCAAATCAGGCGGCACAACAAAGGCCCCCCTTATACCACTACCTGTGGTGGGGGTTCCCTTTGAAAGAGTGGGGATTGATATTGTAGGTCCAATGGATCCCCTTACAGCATCTGGGCACAGATTTATACTGGTGGTAGTGGACCATGCCACCAGGTATCCAGAGGCAATTCCCCTTAGGACCACCATAGCTCCTGTGGTGGCCAGGGCCTTACTTGGAGTTTTTTCCAGAGTGGGGTTTCCTAAGGAAGTAGTATCTGATAGAGGTGCCAACTTAATGTCAGGATACTTAACAGCTATGTGGAAGGAATGTGGTGTGAACTTAAAGTTCACCACCCCTTATCATCCACAATGTAATGGGCTTGTTGAGAGATTCAACAAGACCCTAAAGGGTATGATCAAAGGATTACCTGAAAAGCTCAGGCGGAGATGGGACATCCTTCTACCCTGCCTTCTGTTTGCTTACAGAGAGGTCCCACAAAAGGGGGTTGGCTTCAGCCCCTTTGAATTGTTGTTTGGGCACCCTGTAAGAGGACCACTATGTTTGGTGAAGGAAGGATGGGAGTTACCTCTCAAAAAGCCTAAACAAGACATAGTGGACTATGTACTTGGTCTCCGCTCCAGGATGGCTGAGTATATGGAGAAAGCATCCAAAAACCTTGAGGCAAGCCAGGAACTTCAAAAAGCTTGGCACAACCAAAAGGCTGTCTTGACTGAGTACCAGCCAGGACAGAAGGTATGGGTGTTGGAGCCAGTGGCCCCAGCAGCACTCCAAGACAAATGGTCTGGACCCCCTACAATTGTTAAAAAGAAGGGAGAGGTTACCTACTTGGTGGACATAGGAACTCCCATGAGCCCCCACAGAGTGCTCCATGTCAACAGACTGAAGGCATATGTTGACAGGGAAGACATGGGCTTGCTCATGGCTACAGATGAGGGGCAGGAGGGAGAGAGTGACCCTCTCCCAGACCTGTTGACTCAGAACCCTGAAGATGGCTCAGTTGATGGTGTGGCCTTAGATGGCAACCTCACTGAACATCAGCAAAATGACTGCAGACAAATTGTACAGTCATATAGACATATGTTCTCCTTGACACCCAGTCAGACTAACTGGTGTACCCAAGTGGTGGACACTGGTGACAGTCTTCCTGCGAAAAACAAGACTTACAGGCAACCTGATCATGTCGGGGACTGTATAAAGACTGAGGTGCAAAAGATGTCGGAGTTAGGTGTCATTGAACCCTCAGAGAGCCCCTGGGCTAGCCCAGTGGTTCTGGTTCCCAAACCTCATACCAACGATGGAAAGAGAGAAATGAGGTTCTGTGTGGTTTACAGAGGACTCAATGCTGTCACCAGGACAGATGCACACCCTATTCCAAGGGCAGATGAGCTCATAGGCAAATTGGCTTCTGTCAAATATTTGAGCACATTTGATTTGACAGCTGCCTATTAGCAAATCGGGTTAGCTGAGGAATCCAAAGCCAAAACTGCATTTTCGACCCCAGGAGGTCATTACCAATTTGTGGTAATGCCCTTTGGTTTGAAGAATGCACCTGCCACCTTCCAAAGGTTGGTGAATCAATTCCTTGCTGGGTTGGATGACTTTTGCGCAGCTTATCTGGATGATATTGCTGTCTTCAGCTCATCCTGGGAGGATCACTTGGTCCACCTAAAGGAAGTGATAGAGGCTCTGCAAAAGGCAGGCCTCACTATCAAGGCTACTAAGTGCCAGATAGGGCAGAGTAAGGTTGTGTACTTAGACCACCCTGTAGGTGGAGGCCAAGTTCAACCACGGAGAGTAAGACCCAGATCATCAAGGACTGGTCCCCTCCAACTACCCGGACTCAGGTCAGAGCTTTCTTAGGCCTGACTGGGTACTACAGGAAGTTTGTTAAGAACTATGGGTCCATTGTGACTCCTCTTAATGATCTGACATCCAAGAAGATGCCCAAAAAGGTTCAGTGGGCAGTAAACTGTCGAAAGGCATTTGATGACCTGAAGCAGGCCATGTGCTCTGCACCTATCCTGAAAAGTCCTGACTACTCCAAAGAGTTTATTGTCCAAACAGATGCTTCTGAGTTGGGGTTGGGAGCTGTGCTTTCACAACTTAATGTAGATGGTTAAGACCAGCCCATTGCGTTTATTAGCAGGAGGCTGACCCCCAGAGAGAAACGTTGGTCAGCTATTGAGAGGGAGGCCTTTGCTGTGGTGTGGGCCCTGAAGAAGTTGAGACCATACTTATTTGGCACTCACTTCAAGATTCAGACCAACCATAAGCCCCTCTTATGGCTTAATCAGATGAAAGATGAAAACCCCAAACTACTCAGGTGGTCCATTTCCCTACAGGGGATGGACTTTACAGTGGAGCACCGCCCAGGGACTGACCATGGTAATGCAGATGGTCTCTCCAGGTACTTCCACTTAGAACATGAAGACATAACTGGTCAAGGTTAGTCTAATGTCCCTTCGTTTGGAGGGGGGGGGGGGTTGTATAGGAGAGTAGGGTCTGCTATCCTATGGTCACCCCAAATTTTTGCTTCGCTGGTTTCTGACTTAATGTGGCTGTGGGCCTGCTAATTAGACGCACAGCTGCTGTTCTCTCTCTAAATTAATGCCAATGCACTCTAGGTGCATTACCAATTGGAGCTGGTTCACCTTATAGGCCCCTGTAACAGTGTACCTTAGGTACCCAGGGCATAGGTGTATCCAAGGCCTACTAGGGGCTGCAGCATGTATTAAGCCACCCCTGGCCTGGCTTAGCTATTTGAAACAACTGGCTGATCACTCAGCTGGGGTAAGTTGGTGTAACCACCTCTTACTTAGATATAGTATATCTATATTTAACATATATGGGCACATGGTAACCTATAAGTCACTCCTATGGCAGGCCTCGACAATCCTGGAGGCAGAGTGCTTGGTTTCATGTGAGATGGTGCTCTGGCATGAGCTGAGCCTGTCTGCAGCTTTCGGAACAACGTCCTTTAGCTGTTTCATGATATTGCCATACCATATACTCTTAAGTGCATTATGAACCTCGCGGTTAAATGCTATCTTTGGTTTGGCTTTATCAAAACATGTCTAGTAAGGTGTCATACGACTTTGAATACTACCCCCTCGCCAATTCTGGCGACAGGGCTAGCATTCCACCCTTCTAGAGGGAGAAGACATGTACCTAACTTGAAACCCGGGTAAAGTTAAACATGAGCCTCAGCATCACAAAATGGATGCTGCCACCACAGACACAAGTCTGACCTCCTGCTGCTGGGAATCCTTCCAGCTTGGGAGGCCTGGACAAAGGGTTTCCTGTTAGGGGAGGTGCTTGCACCACCCCAGACATGATTTTGTGTAGTGGGTTAATAGAAAGAGACATGCCTGGGGCACACAAGGTGTCCCTGTGCATATGCCAGTTCAAACTGGAGCTGGGGCTTTCCAGCCCCAGTCCTGGCGTGAAATTGGACAAAGGAAAGTGGGTGTAACCACCCCCCCTCTTCCTGGTCCCACCCAGAGGAGGGACCTAGCAGGTGATCCGGCCCCTAGATTTGGTTTAAGAGTAGGAGCTGTGTCCTAAGACTTCAGATCATCCTGAACTCGCCTTGAAAATAAGAAGAATACTGGACTTCGACGTTCTGCTACACAGAAGACTGAAGAGCATCTCCCTTGTGGCCAAGGAGTGACCACCCTGTGAATACAGGCACCATCCAGCAACTCGACGTCTGCTTTGCCGCCACCTCCCGCCGGAGCCCGAGCCCAGAGCCCGACAAGACCTGGATTCCCAGACCCCGATCCACAGTCCCTGAAAAGAAGAGACCTGTGAAGGCACCGAGAGACGTGGGACCGGCCATCTTGGAAGATCCACGAGAAGCTGACTGCGCAGCACCAGAGGCATCCTCAACGCTGTGCTTTGGGATTTGAGAAGCCCCACCACCGAGCAGCGTCTGCACCGAAAAGCAGCCCTCCAGCATCTCCGCGATCTGCGTGGGGCACGCATCATCCCGGTCACTGGTCCGTTGGCTAGTGGCCATCTTGGCGACGAAATCTACAATCAACACTGCTGGTCTGGTTGCTCCAGACTGGCCCTCGCTCCTGTAAAAAGGAGCAGCCCCTCTGACCTTGCTGGTCCGAGTAACAAGCTTCCTTCAACTCCTGCATGGCTTGCATTAGCCAAGGCCTGTTTGTTTCAATCAAGTCGCCGACACCGCCATCAGCTAGAGCCTGCGTGGGACAGCTCGGGATAGACTCCTGGACATCCTCGACCTCTTCATGTCCACGTGGCTGCAGAGACAAGCTACACTTCTTCACCTGTTTGCACCTGACAACGCCTGGTTCCTTCCTGGTTCTTCGCCGGTCACTGGTTAGTGACTTTGAACATTGTCCCCTCTGCTTTCAGGTCTTCACTTCTTCAGATCCACCCTTGGATCCACCGGAACTCTCCTCGACGACCCGCCTGCAGCATCTTCATCTCCAGGCTCCATAGAACAGCACAACGAAACCCGACACACTTTGAGACATATGCACCCGCTTTCTGTGGGTGAGGTAACTCTGGCACTCCGGTGCTCCTGTGTAGAAATACACCTCTAGTGTCTAAGTTCCAATTTGCTAGGTTCTAGGTCATCCGGAAGGTTCCCTTTTCTTTAACTTTGTGACTTTTACGCACCCATTGAAATCAATAGGCACCCGCGTGTAACTTTCAGCACTGCACACGCTTTCCGTGGGCCTCTGGTCACTAACTTTTGTTAGCTCCTTGCAGTCCCAGCGATTCTCAAGGCCCTAGTCCCTTTTCCTTTCAGATACGTGGTTCTTATACCACTATTTTAGTATATGGTTTGAGTGGCCACCAGGGCCTATCCATATTGTGCAACTTTTGTATATTTAAACACTGTTTTGTTTTAATGCATTTGCTTCTGTGCTCGTAAAGAGTATAGGGGATACTTGTAATAAATAAATACTTATATATTTTCAATATATATCTGTGTGGTGTCCTTTCATTTGGTATTCAAGGGGAGTGTATATGGTAAAACAGCTTGCTTCACATGCCTTTACAGAGTTTAGCCTAAGACTGCTTTGTCCACGCTACCCCTAGGATAGCTGGTCTATAAGGTTGACTTACAACCAATGATCATAAGGGTTGTTTGGACTGATACAAGGTGGTCACTAGAACCAGTGAGCATCATATATCAGGCCAACTTCTCACACTCCTCTCAAGGGAACTTTCTGATTCCACGTTTTAAATTGACAAGAATGGGTGGACGTTTCTTCTCCTGTCTGGCTCCTAAACTGTGGAACTCTCTCCCAGCTGCACTGAAACTTGAACCATCCTTGATGAAATTTTGTAAAGACCTTAAAACCTGGCTCTTCCCTCAATGATAACTGTTGGACTCCTTTTATTGCTACCTCAAGTGGCGCCGGGAGACCCCATGTGGGTAGCTGAGCGCATTATAAGTGTAATTACAAATACAAATATTCATCGGGACCCCGAGGTTGTTGTCAGGGAGAATTATGGTTGTGCGTATTTCGCGCTAGTGCAGCAAGTCGATCATTATGTTTGTGTGCCTCTGTCCCTAGCAGAACGCATAGCAGTAATAAAGATGATAATTCCTCCCAAGTTTTTGTACTTGTTCTGCAATGTCCCGGTCAAACTGACAAAACATTTTTTTAAAACTGTCCAGACCCAGCTGCTGAGGTTAGTGTGGGGAAATAAGCAACCAAGGATTAGCTGGAGTACATTTGACATTGGCCTTTGAAAAGGAGGGATTTAATGCTCCGGATATGTATGTATACTACCTATGTAGGCAGGCTCAGTACGCATACTTTTGGTTCAGGGCACATGGCTTCATCCCGCATGTGGCTGTCAAAGAGGGGGATGCACATCCTATACAACTGAAAAACATTATTACACATACCAACAGGCAGACGCCCAAGTCTGAGCTAAACACGATAGATATGACTGTTTCGGTGTGGCAGGAAATTGGAAGGCGGGCTCAAAAACTACCCTTGTAAGCTCCAGCACTGCCTATAGAGGGGCACTCTGCTTTGTCCGCAGCTGTGGAAAGAGGCCCCATTGCAGCACTCAGAGAGGCAGGGCTTACGCTTATTAGTGATCTGTACGTTGAAGGGAAGTATATCTCCGGGGATGACTTGAGCTATATACAAAATCCCACACTACTTTTCCAATACACCTGTTACAAACTTAGACGGGCAGTGAGGGACCACTAAGCTTGTTTTCCTGATGAGCTGGAAGTGCTACGGGCACTGCAATTGATAATAGTTGCTCCATCTAGAAAGAAACTGCTCACTAGGTTGTACAGGACAGTGCAAGAGGAGACGATACATGGGGAGGACAAAAGTATGGAACGCTGGAATTTTGTGCTAGATTCACCGATTACTGAAGCAGTATGGAAACAGATATGCATGTTGACAGGGAGACTGACGTCAAACAGTAACTCGCGAATTATACATCTGAAGTTCCTTCATCAGGTATATCACACTCCATACAAATTGCACAAAATGAGGATCCGAGAATCAGACTGTTGTAGATGTGGGCAGGGAGGGCTAATTTTCTCCATCTCGCTTGGCAGTGCAGACCGGTAGATCAATATTGGGAGGAGGTTGTCACTCTTATACACGCCATGACTGGCTGGGTGGTTCCCTGTACTCCATTGAAGTGTTTACTGTGTTATGTACCAAGTTTAAAAGCAGCAGTGGGAAGATTTGTAAGGGAGGCTCTGGTGTTTGCAAAGTGGTGGGTGTTGTTCACGTTGGCTAGTCGATTGTGCCGACAGCTGCTTTGTGGCTCAAGGACATGGTGTACTGCAGTGAGCAGCTGGAACTGTACGCCGAGGAGCTACCGGCGTCCTCAAGACCTATGGAGATTTGGGCTTCCCTAAGGGAATATTTACTGGCTCAGTGTGAACGGGTCGTGGGTAGGCTTTTGTGTAGCGTTTTAGGACCAAATGATTATCATATGAATACACCTATGTTTAATTTTATGTTATAATTTTGGCCAGGAGAGAAATCTGTAGGCTGTGGAAATCAGAAGACCCTGCAGTATGTTCAGAACTATTAAGAAATTTGATATATACTAGTGAGAGTGACATGGCCTGCGATTTAAAAAACAAGGCGAAGACATGGGCACATTTCTTAATTTTGAGAGAAAAAGATACTGGGTCCAATGATTAAGCCAAAACACTGCTGGACCAAATCCCCCTAGTAACTTGGTCGGATGTAACCGGATAAAGTGAAAGGGATTGGAGAAGGTATCGGTGTCATCATGAAGGGAACACTCTACCATTCTCCATTGCCTATCCGAAGTGTTGGTAAAGTATGGTATGGAGTAGTTGGAGGTATCCCATCTTGAGTTTTTTCTTGACTTTTTGGCAGTATGAGGACACAAAAAAAAACAAATGACTGATGACAAAAGCTGTGGATCTGCAGGCAATAATGCCATGCCAGGTCTTGACACTACAGGCTTTACTGAAGCCGACCCGGATGCTATAATCATCCCAGTAAACGTAAGGAAAACCATCACTATAAAAGCTTATAACAAATGGCATATCATCGAGAGGTGGTAGGGTAATTTTTGTTATAGAGGCACACGAATATCGGCAGACAGAGGTATTCTATTCATGGATTGTCTTCCCGCAAGCAAATCCAGTAACACATGGGTTCCACTTCTACATTTTAGAGGAACCTCCAGCGGAATAAACTCCTTTTGAGGATGTTGAAATTCCATTAACATACCAAGAGCATGCGCTCTTGTTTAAAGGCGCCCTACAGCATCAAAATCACATTACCAGGCTTGGTCCACTAGGTATACCAGGAGCAAAATGACCGGTATTAGCCAGCTATACACCACATCCTGACATTGAAAGAATGTCAGATGCAGAACTATTAGTTCAATTAAAACAACTAATAAAAATTCATAGATAATTGGTTCAATATGTCATGCGGACTTTAACAGTCCAACCTGCCATAAGGATTCCACAACACACCCCTCACCAGGGGAACAAAAATAAAATGACACCACAGACTATACAATCAGTCATTGGTAAATTGCCCGCAAAACGGGAACAAATTCCATTCTGGATAGCTCAAAAGAGTACTCAAATAGAGACAGTATTTCCTGATAGTACACCTCATGAAAAACACAGGATTTTAACAATCTGTTTACCAATGGGGATCGCACCACACCTGGAGGACTGCGACACTTGGGGTACAGTCTTTGCTGCAATCTACACAAAAAAACACGGTGTTCCGTCTATGGCGGTAATACCAGACATCCTGAAACAGATTCAAAATGAATACGGGGCAGAGCCTGCTTTAAATCTGGTATGAAATTACTGAAGGATTTTAAACAGGTCTCAGCAATAATATTAGCTAATATTAAAAGTGAAACAGCATCTGTGGCTATCCGCCAAAAACTGAAAGTACTTGATATAAATGAGCAATTATATGAACTAGCCAGAATAATTGAGAAATCCTATGAAGAATTAGGTAGAGACAGTTTGGTGGTAAACCAGTGAAACCCCAACTGACTGAAAGTCCTGAAAAGGTCTTTATTAAAAACACTCTCACTACTCCTAAAAAGAAGTGGGAAAACAGTAAACAGACAGTTCCTAAAGAGAAGCGTTCTTAGTCCAGAGGTAGGTCTCCTCAAAAGGAGCCCTCTGAAAAGAGGTATAACTTCAGGAACAGGGATAATTTAAGAAAACATGATAGATATCAAGCTACTGATACACCTTCCTCTCGTACCTTTCAGACTTCCTCACAGAAATCGGAAAGAAGAGGACGGTCAGAACACAAGGTAGAACGTGTGAAGTCCAAAGACGATCAACACATTCCAAAAAATAAGAAACCCCAATTCACCAAAAAGAAGGTAGCAGGTCTAAAAATCAGACATGCCGAGGATCTTGAGGACACAACTCAAGAACCGGGAGTGGGCGCTGACAATGCTAGACAGCGCAGCAGAAGTCACCATAGCTCGAAAGATCCTGAAGGATCATCTGGAGACAGTGAAGTTGAATGAATGCATCCAAGTTGAAACTGCAGATAAAAGGGTTAGTGTACCCCATAAGTTAAATGAACTAACACTCCGGATGGAGGGGGACATAACAAGAAAGATAAGAGCACTCTTTTGGGAGAAACTCTCTAAGGGTTATGACATTCTTCTAGCTGAACAAGACTGGCCACCTGAGTTTGTCAGGGAGTGCCCACATGGCGAAGAAATAACTATCGTCAAATCAAGAGGGAGAGAGAGGACTAGATAAGCTTGTCCATATCCCCAGGGTTTATATGTAATTATCAACAAGGACTAGCTTAGTTGTGAGAAGCGACTCAACGGAGAAACGTTTGTGGGCAAACCATTTGGTTTGATCATAACGCCCTCACCCACCAACCTAGTTGGTGGGATGCTTCATCATCGGGCCCAACACAGTGACACCGAATGTGTCCCGGGTGTGCTGCGACGCCTGGTTACAGCGGAGCTGCTATGATGGTATGGGCCCCTGTTAGACGCTAACAGGGGTCCATTGATTAAAATCTTTCCTTACCCTCGGGTACTGGGACCCACTGTATAACTTTTAACTTTCACTAAACTCACCCACGACACTGCACACTCAGCAATCATACCAGCTCCGCTGTAACCAGGCGTCGCAGCACACCCGGGACACATTCGGTGTCACTGTGGTGGGCCCGGTGATGAAGCATGCCGCCAACTAGGTTGGTGGGTGAGGGCTTTATGATCAAACCAAATGGTTTGTCCACAAACGTTTCTCTGTTGAGTCGCTTCTCACAACAAAGCTAGTCCTTGTTGATAATTACATACGAAGAAATAACTATGCCAGCCTTCTCAAATCATATTCCAATTCATAAAAAATACACTTATGCCAGAAAATGGGCTGTAGCCCAGGCTCCTGCATTATATAAAAATCATGTAGGATGGGATGAGGAATCTCCTCTCCACAAAATTCTGTTAAAAACTCAACCAACTGCTCAAAAGCAGTATCTAGTTAAGCAAGAAGCTAAAAAACAGGTCAAGGAGATATTAGATCAACTTGAATACCAAGGGGTGATTGATGGATGCACTTCATCCATGAACAATCCTTTGTTTCCTGTCTCCAAACCAGACAATACATATTGTCTAGTCGTGGACTACAGGCACTTAAACTCTTGTTGCAAAACATTTGCAGTACAAATTGCACACAGTGCAGCACTGATGAATACCATTGTGCGTAAAAAATATAAAACAACATTAGATATTTCTAATGGTTTCTTCTGTCAAAACATTGCACCTGAAAGCAGGTATTGGACCGCTTTCTCAATTATGGGGGTACAGCTTCACTTTTGTCGTCTTCCCCAGGGATTCAAGAATAGTCCAGGGTTATTTTCAGCCAGAGTAACAGAGTTACAACAAAAGTACGATGATGCAGCATTATCTTATGTCGATGACATCTATCTTACAGGGGATAACTTGGATAGGCACTTGAAAAGAGTGAACACCATTATACTTGGGTTCGCCTCTGAAGGGTATAAATTCAATTTCAGGAAATCCAGAATTGCCCACTTCAATGTCCTTTTTTTAGGATATGAACTATCAAATGAAGGCAAAAGCCTGGCAGCAAACTTTCTAGAGAAATGTGCACTGCTCCAACCTCCAAAAACGCTGAAAAACTTAGTCGATTCTAGGTTTCCTAAATTTCGGAAGAACTTTCATTCTAAACTACGCAGAAAGGGTTAAACCTCTCTACGAATTAATCAAACCTGATTTCAAACAAATTAACTGGACTGAAAAACACACAGAAATTTTGCATTCAGTGCAAACAGACATGTTGGCAACAACACATTTAAAAACTTGCGTAAACGTACGCAACCTTGCTATCCGAATCATCGCAGGAAGATGCAGATTCACGTACTTAACCTTTAATAAAGGTGAAAAGGTACCAATAGCTTATAAATCACACTTATACACTCAAGCTGAAAGGAAATTCACTTCTACAGAAACAATTCTGACCGCGGTTCAAACTGCAGTAGCAAAAGAGCGAGCCCTCGCACAGGGTAAAAGCATAATTGTTGTTACACCTGTACCAGCTTTAGAGGCTGTGACGAAAGCGAGCATTCCAAATGCAAAAGCTTTACATCCAAGATGGATACAATGGGTTAATTCTCTTGCTGCAACAGACATTGAATATTTTTTGACCCTTACTTGAAAACACCAGAATTTCTACAATACGAACAAGAATGTCCTCTGCCTACTGAGATACTGCCTCTAGAACATTACAGATGTATAATTTATACAGACGGATTAGCACAGCCCCCAATTGGGGGTAAACAAGCTTATAGTGCTGCTTGCGTGATTGTTAAACATCACTGGCGCGATGGTAAATTCCGACCTATGGTCACAAAAACGCAATCTCTAGGAGATTGTACAGCTCAGCAAGCTGAACTACAGGCATTGAAGATGGCGCTTGAAAATACCGATCGCAAATTCCCAACACTCATAGTATGCGATTCTTATTACTGTGTTCAATCTTACAATGAATACTTGCAAAACTGGATTCGAAACTGTTTCAAAGATGCAAAAGGTGGCACAATCAAGCATAAATTTATTTGGGAACAAGTAGTTCTATTACAGAAAGAACTAAAAAAGACTCACGTGATCCATACACGGAGTCATCAGCGTGATGGCGTTCATGTTGCAGGGAATTTATTGGCTGATGAAGCCGCGAAGACAGCTGTGCAAACGGCTTCCATAGCTGATATCACTCGTGCAAAAACAATAAAAAACACTGAAATAATGCAGGCTGTCACTGCTTCCAAAACAGAAAGCAGTAAAACATTACCAAAAGGCTATCCACTCAAATACTCATACATAACTGATGCAAAGAACCTTCCTTTTGCTCGAATCCCTGGAGTGGGGGATAGAGTAATTCCAAAAATGGAACATAAATTAGGACTAATCTTAGCAGCACATGAAGGGCTCGCCTCTGCACACGCAGGTGTTTCCGCCACAGTGTCGTTATTAAAACAGAGATGGTGGTGGCCACGCATGAGGAAACAAACTAGAAACTATGTTCTAGAATGTGAAATCTGCCAAAAGATGAAGGTTTGAACAGTGAAACGTTTTGCGCAGACGCCCCTACTAATTTCAGCTAAAACATTAGCTTGCGTTTACCTGGACCACTGTGGTCCCTTACAGAGGGATAGCAACTATAAATATATCATGGTCGCAGTGGATTCCTGCTCAAGATTCATATGGATGTGGCCTCAGCGCTCGGATGTCGCCCGAACTGTTATGAAAGATTTGCGAGTCTTTATCAGCACATACGCAATCGGCACGCTACATTCTGACCAGGGTCCTGCGTTGAGCTCAAAGGCTTACAAGGAGGCCATTGCCAGCTTTTGCGTTGCATTGCGGTATTCAAGTCCATTCCATTCTGAGGGACATTCGGTAGTGGAAAGAAAAAACCGGGACATAAAGCAATCTATAACAGCTAGGGTATTAGGCTCAGGTGACCGGTGTGTCAAACATCTAATATGTGTCCAACGTAGTCTAAACAATCCGCCAAGAAGTTCTCTGGGTGGAATCACTCCATGTGAAATACACTTTGCCACTAGAATGATTGTCGCAGACCTCGATCATCATACTTCAGTGGTAGAACACAAACCCTTTGATATCAAAGACCATTTGGCTGTTTTGCAGGACTTAAATGAAACAAGAAAAAGTCTGAGCAACACACTACAGTAGCCAACGACCACTGAAGAAAAACCACCTGTCACAGCAAGTCCTGCCTGGATTCCAAGGATTGGTGATCTGGTCAGAGAGAAGATCGCGGACAAGAAGGAATTTGGGCCTTCTTACAGACAAGCAGTACCTGTCTAAGCAATCCACGGAACAAGATCAATGTTACTAACGCCCCTTGCTGGAAGAAAGGAGAAGAGGGTTGTGTCCATCGACCTGGTAAAACCACATCATGTGGCCGATCATAAGTAGTAGGCCAAGTGGACTCCAAAGATGTATCAGATGACCAAATCTAGCTACTATCCAAAAGGTTCAACTGAAAGACTCATCACCTTTGAAGAATCTGCAGTGCGAAAAGAAGGACTATGCAACAAAGCCATGGAACTTGTGCCTCTTAAAACCCAAATAATAGTTCATCAAGAATCCCCCGTCTACAATGAAGTAACATCAGAGTACACTAATATGACAAAAAATATGGTAACTCCGGTGATTTCCAACAATCCTGATGCAAAACCAACAATTTACAGAACTGCCTCTGGCTATTTCATTATTTTTGATACGTTTTCCGAGGATCCCAGTGAGCCTGAAACAACGCCAGCAAATAAAACTTTTAAAGAGCAAGTAACAGAAGTTTTCCATCATCTTGAAAAAATCTATCTGGTTTCACCATGGGTTGAACTTAGGATTGTCCTAGGCGTACCGTACTATTCCTCCTACTTTGGCTAGTTCTTGTACTAACTTTGGAAACGCTGATAAATGGAAGATACAGTAAAATGGGCACAGCAAATAAGAACATCAACTTGCTCCGAAAGCCACACAAATCTTCCCATTGTGAACAAAGAGACTTGTCATCAGTGAACATCACTGCCATTCCTATACCTGGTGGTATAGCCTGGCCCAGAACTGGTTGTGACCTTTTCGGTCCTGCAGAGCTGTTGAAGATTCCACATCAATTTAAGGTTTCCTTGAGTGACTTTGTCTCACCAAGCACATTTTCGGATGATTGGGACTTTAAGACTGTTAATAATATGATGGCAGACTTAGATTTACAAAACATGAATACTTAAAAGGTTCATCAGATTATGAACAAATGTATTGATAGAATCATTATGGTCATCATTATTTGCATAAATCTGCAGACTCTAGAAATGTTTATACTTATAATTAATGGGAACATTGTCCAACGTCACAGAAGGGTAGCTCAAAAACATTCTACGAACAATTTCCGTACTTTTCATGTTTTAATGTTTCAAATCTAGAATCATTTTACTTTAAAAATGTTAATAGGACAGGAATGAAAAGAATGTTGACTAATACTAAGCAAATTTATTCTGTAGCCTTTTATGCTCATTTGTCTACTTTAGGTTTTGACTTTTAGAAAGACAACCTTGAGACAAAAATGGTCTGGGGCACAAAAGACTGGCAGGTGCAGGGATAAGAAGCTTTATTTAGAGCCTACATCATCCCGGAACAAATAATGTTTTTAAATGACACTGTTGAACAGATATCTTGTCTTGGCTTAGCTAAGATAAACCGTCCATATCTAAACCCACACCTGATACTAATGACACTACAGATGAGGTGGTAGACATGAAATTTATTTTAAAACAAAGCAGAACACATCCTAATTAGAAAAAATTGTTAATCTGGCACACAGACACAAACAACTGTCAAGATAGATTCCTGAACAAGACTCAAGGGTTCAAACTCACTATGGCAGATCCAAGATATGTCCAGAGACAACATCCAGGGATAGTAACATCATACAGTGTAGGAAAACTATGCCTTGAGTGGCTAGAAAAATCCACACTTCCAGATATAAAACAACACTTAACTTCACTTAAAGATGGCGGTGATTTGAGAGACTTCTTACTAGGGCCTAGTACACCACGTCATAAACGTTTCATATACGCCGGTATATATGCTGCTTATAATGAAGCATGGAAAATCACGCAAATGGAAACTGCAGAACGAACACGAGAAATTGATTGTATTCATTTGGAGAAATCACTCTCTGTAGCTGACAATGGATTAACGACTCTGTCATCCAGAATTTATTCTTTGGACAGCATTGTATCCTCTGCCATAGACATAATGGAACAGGACTTGCTCATGCTACAACATGGACAGTCTCAATTGTGTTCTAAAATGCTGCTAGGCTGGCCGTTACAAAATCTTCGTTCAGGCTATGTGCCTTGGCGTCTAATCAACACCACGTCATAGTTTTCTGGGTTTAACCTTACAGATAAACAAATCTCTTTGGCACAGACGGGAGCAGACTATACGGTGCTTAGCATAGAAAAACTGGAAAGATTATCATTAACTGTTTCTGAGAAACCAGCGATAGAATGGATAATACATGGCACCATTACTTTGCTAGTTACGATTTTCCAGTTTCAGTATTGCTTAAAACACATACCACCTGGCCTGTATGAAAGGTTGGGTAAAGAATACATAAAGTCAACGTGGAAATTACCATATACACACAGATGTTGGGAGTGGGGGAAAAGAAGTATTTCTTAGTAGTACAAATTGCAAAAACACACTAAACGGTACACTTTTATGTCAGGGTATTAATTTAAATGGAGCCTTTGATGGTTCTTCTACCAACTTATCCTGCCACCTGCAAGGTTCTCCGGCAGCAGTGATAGATCCAATTTTTAGGCAGCTTTCCAATGGAAGCTACATTATGTTGAATGATCACAGCTGTTGTGGAATGATGCTAGGAATAGCCTATGTCGTAACTGTGTCAGCCAGGGTAACTTGCTGTATGCAAGTAATGTTTCCTAAAAGCAAGACAGACGGGGACTCGCCACTATGGCCTTCACTGAACATCTCTTCTATACGAATTGATACTTTAAGCAGAATGAAAGCCATTCTTTTACAAAGAACTGTGCCACTGACCTCGTCCAAAGAGACGTATGATCTGCAAATTGCAAGGTCCTCTGTGGAGATACATGCCCTTTAATCAACAAACTGCCCCATACATTTCGCAGAAATGTTAGGTCGTATCTTAAACATGTCTGATACCAGTGGTATTGTACATGTATTTAAGACAGTTTTTTCGGGACTGTTAGCACCCTTTGAAGCAGTCCTAGGCATTTTTCCAAACTTCGTGAACTCTGTGTTTGGAGGACTGCCTCTCATTCTGGGACTCGTAGCAGGAATTCTATTTTTATTCCTTCTGCTCCGATATGGCAAGCCAACTCACCAACGACGCCCAGATTATCACGGAGAACACTCTTCTAGCAATGAGGTGTAGTGAGCGCATGATTCAAATTTTTGGCTCGACTCGTTTAAGAGATTTGAATACCACATGGTTCCTATCATTCAGACCAATCTGGCAGGATTGCATTTTACCTGTTCTACGATGCCTGCTATGTGGAGAAGAATGCGTGCTGGACATCTGTGTAACACTTCCATCAGTACTGCCAACAGATGTTGATACTTTGCTCGGTTCGGTAACGGCTCATGCATTGTGTTGTCCCCAGCGGCTACCAATCCTGATTACCGCAATTATGGAGGTCTCAAAGACGCAAGATACTGACAGTGAGATACGTGAGGCAACAGGCGCACAGGTACCATCTGCTTCAAGCACTGCTAATGCGACTGACGCAGACGGTGATGCTTCTCATCTGTGTACAATTGATCTGCTAAATGAGGTAGTACAACTTTCACCTACTATGGTAGACAAATTCTTTAACAGCTTAGAAGATTTGATATTTTCTCCAAACAATGACAGTGATTTTTGAAGCTTAGCACAAGGCGTTCCATGGAACTCTGTATTAGGCCTTCAGTTTTCAAAACAAAACTTCTAACTTTGGAACTATATTTTTCTATGATTTGATTTTTTTCCGAAATAGTTTTTTTTTTTGGCACAAAGTAATCTGCTTAAAGTAGAACTATTCTTAGAGAATAAGAATTCTGTGATAAACTTCCAACAGACAATATTTGACCTTGTGCACGTTCAAACAGCTTTCTATAACTATGCTATGGAATGGTCTCAACCTTTTTTTTTTTCTGTACTTAAGAGCCATTTCATAAATGTAATTTCGTGATCCATTCGGTTAGCATTTACGATGTCATTCTATATGCTTTGAATGACACATTGCTTTAAAATGCGTGCAGCACAAATGCTCATATTTTTTGTGTTACCATTTCGAATGCATTTTATGTATTTTGGGTGGGATTGTAAACACATGCTTTAGTTATATTCTTTTACTTAGAATTTAATAATATTGATCATAATAAAATGGAGTAAGTGATGTGTAGCGTTTTAGGACCAGAGTGTAATTTTCCCGATTCATGCCCTTATATAGGTACAAATCACCTTGTCCTTATATAGGCATAGAAATCATACCCATATTTAGACATAGCCCGTGCAGAACAAATACAGGCATGGATACTTCCATTACTTCCGAAAAGCCACAACGATTTATTGGAAAACTCAGCTTCAGCAGTCAGGGACTTCCCCTTGCTTGAATATTGATTTGTCCAAGAACTCATGGAGTTTTCAAAGAACTGTCATTCTTTGATGACGTTATTATGTCCGACTTTACGTCAAATTCGGCACATTCAAGGTATAAATATGCCCACACTTGCCCTAGCAAACACACGGTGGTTTGGAGCAGTTCGACTATCTACTTGCCCGACGCAGCTCGCTACAGCAAGTGCCGAAGGAAGCCGACCCTCCAGCTGACACACTGAGAGAGACGCTGTATTTCCTCCTGCTGAGAAATCCAGCACCAGTGTTTCCAAGCTCCCCTTGTGGGGTGTTGGGAAATCGAGTCCCGAGACAGAAAGATACCAGACCTCCTTCATTCTAAAAACAAGGTAAGGAGCTGATTAGACCTAAGAGAAATCTTGGATAGAATATTGGCAAAAGAATACTAAACCTATGCAAATGTAAATGTAGCCGTACTTGTAAAGTGCACTGATACTCCCGAGTGTCCTGGCGCTGTACTCATACCGCTAGGGAACCCTTCCTGGTTTTTCCCCGTGAAATGTCCACTCCTGGGCATCCCCAGGGTGCAATGAGGCATCCCCAGCGCTGTTGGGGGCCGTTGTGGAGACTAAGCAAACTATTGCCCAGAGTTGCAGCGTGGGACCCATGATTAGAATAGGCACCGAGGCGAGAAATCAGGTCCGAGGAATTATGAGCCCAAGATCCACCAAGGCGGGAATTGAACCCTGGTCCCAGGTCAGACCTCTGCATCAGGGTCTGCCGCTCTAACCATTGAGCCACACTTCTCCGCTATACTTACTTCTTCTCGCGTACTAGACTTAGGTTAAGTACATTGGGGGTAGGCGTATTTTAGAAGCACCAGTTGAGTACTTTTAGTCTTTGTTATTTATGTATGGTATTTTATATGGCTTAGAAACCATACCATGCTTTTACAGTATTATTTCATTTTACTGTTTACGCTGTACGCAGTATACATTGCTGCCTGCATAACAATTGTAGCAGTTCACTTCTCTTGTATGAGAAAGAAGATTGTTCAGTAATCTTTTATTGAAAACGCCCATCTCTCTATTTCTCTACAACTCTGTAGAAACGAAACATGCACAATTGACTGAGTGAAATACTTATCTATTGTTTCCACGACTCTAGAGATACGTTTATTCTTGGGAAACAAAGTTGTCATGTTTATGCGGTTGTCAGAAACGAATCCCTTCTTGTTTATTCGAGAATGTTTCTAGTAACCTCTGAGCTAGCTGGCACTCACTATTAAGTTTAGTATATTCGATAGCGACCCAGTCAACCTCAGTCCTACGTCATATCTATAAGATATACTATTCCAATAGGATAAACTATTCCAATGCGCAGAGCCTATTGGGAATATAGGAACTACACTACAAGTCTGTTACGGGAAGAATGCACCTAGAGTTGTAATGTACATCATAAGCTAGGACTGAGATGTAGACATGTATGGTGAACACCGATCACAAGGGAGTATTTGATTTTATTGTGTCCTATTATTATTCTCAGATGATGTATCTGCTATGTGCCATTGAAAACACTGAATAAATAACATTAACAAAAAATCTCTACCCAGTGTAGCATAGGTATTTTTGCCAATTTTAGGTAATTTGCACTTTTGCTGGGCAGGAGTCAAATCCCTTAGGCGTGGCGTATAGCTTACGCTGCTGCTGCTTCCCCTTTAATGTCAATCAACATTATGGCAGATACTGCTGCAAAGTTGCCCATCAGTGTCATCCCTAAGTCCAGGGCAGGTGCGATAATTTTAACACTGTTCTTGATAATATGCCCCTTGGCATCATTTAAAGGAAACCGTCAGGTGCCATGAACTGTGTGCTTTATAAATGGATTGACGTTGTCAGGAACCAGCAGCATTATGGGCCTATAGCATTGAGGTTTGGGAATCGGCTGTGCGACCAGCAATGCTCATGTGATCTTGCAGGTGTTGTGGATTGCGTCTGTCATGATACCTGACCATTGTGTTACCATCTGTGAAGGTGGTGCTTGCAGCATTGCGACAACAGTGATCTACACCAGTAGCAGAACTAAGCAAGACTGGTGAGCTACGCTTTGCTGGGACCTAGCCCAAACTTTGGTGCGGAGGGTGCGCGTCCCTATGCCATTAATTTAGTGCAGCATTTCAATGGACCGCGAGGCTGCCATGAGAGGCAGTGCACGTATCCTCTTAACGTGATAGGATGGGACTTTTGAAACTTCCCGCGTGGGCTGCTGCGTGCATTACTGGTATGTGTAAGTGGCTGCGAGATCTAGTGGAGCCGCACAGCAGTCGGAGCCGGTGTGACATGATCAGTGAGATTCTAACTGTGAACTAGAGCATGCATGTTTGGAACACCACTCTTTTTTGATTGGCTGACTTTTTCATGTCATGGTCAGAAGCAGGAATGTGTACCTGGTCGAAGGCAGAAACACTGCAGGCATTCCGGTAGCATTGTTGCTTGTGCGTATCATACAAGAGGGCCACGTAACAATCACACATCTTTGTTTAGTATTCCGGATGTGATGAGGTGAGGATCACTTCTTCAACCCTAGTATTCTGCTGGACGCTTATACAAGCTACTGCTGGAATAACTTCTCACCTGTGGAAGCTGGTAAGACTGCGATTTTTCACAGTGGAGAAAGCGCTCACTGTCAAAGCTGGATTCAATCCTGCTTCTTCAAGACGTTTGCTGCCCTAGTGTTTTTTTTCTTCTTCTCAGGTTATGATGTATTTGCTGCCTATTTGTATGCCATGCTTAATTTGCTGCCATGTTTAGCATGTTTTGTTTGTCTATGATGGAAAACGTTAATGCTATTGCATTAATTTGGGGGTATTTTGGATGTATATTTATAATGTGAGTTACTTTCCATGCTGAGTAAGCTGCCAAGTTTTTGTTTCATGCCATACATCATTTCTGTCTATGTGGGTTTGTTTTACTAAATTCTGATTTTCTTTTCTTTCGGAGAGCGTTGGTATTCAGGCCATTCTGGTTTTCCTGCTTGAGTGAATGTTAAATGCCAGTCTGAATTTACTATAGGTATTGCATGCTGTGTTGTTTTTTATTAATGCAATAATTTATTTACTGTCTGTGTGGATTATGGCGTGTTTGTGTGGGGGTCTAGAGTTTTTACTCCTTGTCTTGTATGGTGTGTGGCATGCGTTATTTTTTATGATTGTAGAGTTGTGTACTCTGGCATAAGGTTGTGTAACCTAGTATGGTTTGCCTGAGATGTAAGGCCATGACAGGTGTGTGAAAAGATACATGCGTTGTAGGGTCGTGGACCCTTGTACTGAGTTGTAGGTTCATGTACCTTAGGGCTGTGTTGTAGGGTCATGTCCCTTTGTACTGTGTTGTAGGGTTGTGTACCCTGAGGTGCATTGCCTGAGACTTTTTGTCCGGTCAGGCATAGAGTTTGTGTGTGCGTTGCAGGGTTCTGTACCCTAGTGTGTATTGACTGGGATTCTTGTCCTGTCAGGCGTATAGCAGGTGTGTGCGTTTTATGCCCTAGTGTTGAGTGTAGAGTTGTGTGCCCTAGTTAGTGCGAATGCAGCAATTTAATTTCCTGTTGTGTGCAGAAGGGAGTGAGTGAGGGTGTTACGCCACTGAGGTGTCCGTATTTCGCCAAGTCCTATATAGTACTACATTGGTGTGATTTTAATGTATTTTATGTCGTAGGACTGTTTTGTTTTCTTTTTCTTCTTTGGTCCATCAATTTGCAATGAGTTCGTTTTAACCTGTATGTACTTCTCTTGTGCTGATGATATCGGATGATGTGTATCTCCATCGTACATTGTTTTATATTGTGTTCCCTATGGGTACGGTATGTGACTTGAACTGTTAATATGCATCCTTTCCCTTGGTTACCTGTTCCAAGCTGCTCAGCCAGTATGGATGTTATGTAGTGGAATGCTGGAGTGCTTGGTGATGTAATGGAATGCTGGAGTGCTTGGTGTGGTTGAGCGAGTGTCAGTTGGAGGATGTGGACTGGGCAGCAAGGATACTGCTCCTGGTGGGGCTTGCTTAATACATATCTTCTATACTTGGACTTGCTTACCTGTAATCTTAATAAACCATATTTTTCTACACCACGGCTACCGGACGTCTTTATATAACAACCCAAAACTTCCTGATCTCCCTTTTCATGATTTTCTTGACCACTGTGCTGTTTAAACACCTTTAACAATAATTTATGAGTCATCACCATAGGGGATGGTGCACGGGTACGTGGATTCCTTGGAGGTTCTGTGCATGGCCACTGTAAGGCTATCATAGGTCCATAAAACACTCAGTACCACAATATTGAAAAAGGTCTTCAAATCTGTACGCAAAGCCTTAAAAATGTTCAAAAATATGTCAGCCTGATTGTACCACTAAGCAGGATTTTCTTTCAGTTTCATGAATGTTGCAAGATCACCTCAACACCATACCACATGACCAAACCCTCCACCTGGTATCTCCCTCATAGAGAGTGTCAGGGCTCATCTTCTTCTGGGGGTGCTGGAGATGGTTTGCCATTTACCTCAGCACCATCTGTTTTCTTCTTTCCCTGCTTTATCGCCCATTTGCTCTAAAATGCTTTCGAAATCGCTCCATTTCCGAATGCCTTTAACCAATTCATGAATGTGTAACTGTAAGAAGTTGGCCCTGAAGATCGCATACTGGTGATCACATCATCATCTAAATGTGCCCTAAAACTTTTTCTTCAAAGGAATACTCTTAGAAAGATCTACTTCTTATTTCCCTGCCAATTCTGGTAATTTCTCATGTGTGGTTGCTGCATGCCAAGTAATCTCTTTACTTAGATATATCCGCTCATTTTCCTGGTATTGATTCAGATGCGAGATGGTGTGGAATTCTGTATCCTATCTGTAATACCTTATTCTAGCCATTGTAATATATTCCCTACAAGTCCCTGCTTCAATTTAGCAGCAGTGACATCAGAGTTATGGAATCTTGTAGTTACCAAGCCTCAATTTGGAATGTATTCTTTTGATTGAGAGAACAGTTACTCTGGAGCCAGAGCTGTAGCGGTGACTAGCAGGCAGGGCTGAGAAGTCCTACCTAAATAAATAACCTTTTCTTCAAAACCTATGGTGTCTGGAGGATCTTTACAATGGCAACCAGGATGGGATACAACCCATCTGGACTACACACCCCAGCGCTAACAACAAAAAATAATAGAGAATAAAAGAAGAATCTTTTTCTACCACAAGGCCAATATTAAGAAGAAAAGAGGATTTAGAAACCTTGGTATCGTATTACACCTTAAATGAATCTTGGATGTGTGACTGTCTGCTTTTAAAACCAAGGTTTCCTCACTTTATATGGCTGAGATACCCGCCACCCCCTCTCAACACAATCCCCAAGAATTGGGAAACCGGAAACCGTTCTTGAACTTTTGGAAGGCGGGAAGGGAGTCACCCTTCCCGGCCGTATTTATTTAAAATATGAAACAAAATTAAAACATTAAAATAACAGTTTCATATTATGTACAATTTCATTTCCACATTACGATGTTTGGCTAACCTTAACAGATCTCTAATACAAAGGTTCTCCTAGCCGAACTAACATCCTACAAAACATTTGACTTGAAATTGTACATCCTAACGTTAAGGGCCAACGGCAAGGTCGTAACCGGTGTCAGATCCCTAAACCAGAAAGACCCCCCTCACTTGTGAGAGGAGTGACCGCACAGAGGCGTACCTCAAGTGCATCTACCAATTTCCCTTTGTACTTGACGGGGGCCCCAATAAACTCGACGCCATTTAACGGTCGTTCGAGGACTCGTGTGAGGTGTCTAAAAGGTAGCGTAAACCCCCTCCCGCACCCCACACAACTTACCCATCTGCCGTCGCAGATGTCCTGGCCCCGGGAAATTCCCCAGGAGGGGCCGTAGCCCCTCCTATCCAGGAAGGGGCCTTGACCACCTTTCCTTTCCTTCCGGCGGCCTCTCCTTAGACAGGACCGCCTCCCCGTTGAGGGGCCAATTGGCCACCTCCCGCGCGCGCTCCCATCCGTAATGGGTGACGCCCCCTCATAGGGATCTTCAAATTACTGCTCACCGATCATGACCTTACCGCCCGACCAAAATAAATACGACAAGTCTAACTAAGCTACTGAGATTACAAAGCAAACATCACTTATTACCAAGCGTGAATACTGTTCAATCCTTGCTCCAAAACTTTATTTGCAAAATATACTGAAATTAACCAATCTTTATTGCATCTTAAGAAATTTCAGATATCATCACAACCTGTAAGAAAACAGAGAAAACAAAAGATACTATATCAACTGTATTCACAACGAATCGCTGTCCTCAGGGGCTGGTGGGTGGGTCAAAATTGGCTCTTCGTTCCGTCTCGAGCTCACGTGCAGCGGGGAGGTGCAGCTTCAGAGCACAGGAACAAGAGGATGCTTTCTTGGCTTCCGCTCCTTTTATCCGTCTTCAGGGTGGGCGTGAACCCACCCCCGCCTGCCTCCGAGGGCGTGGCCGGCCGTGTCGGTGTCTAGGCCAGCCCACTCTAGGGCGGGAAAAAGGCGCGCCCCGGCTACGCCGCTTCGGGCATACCAGCCGAGACTCGCCTCCCGCCCAAGATGGCTTCCCGGGGGGATCGAGGTACTCAACCATACGTTCGGGGGGACCGAATGGTCGCCCCTTTCCATATGGCTGAGATACCCGCCACCCCCTCTCAACACAATCCCCAAGAATTGGGAAACCGGAAACCGTTCTTGAACTTTTGGAAGGCGGGAAGGGAGTCACCCTTCCCGGCCGTATTTATTTAAAATATGAAACAAAATTAAAACATTAAAATAACAGTTTCATATTATGTACAATTTCATTTCCACATTACGATGTTTGGCTAACCTTAACAGATCTCTAATACAAAGGTTCTCCTAGCCGAACTAACATCCTACAAAACATTTGACTTGAAATTGTACATCCTAACGTTAAGGGCCAACGGCAAGGTCGTAACCGGTGTCAGATCCCTAAACCAGAAAGACCCCCCTCACTTGTGAGAGGAGTGACCGCACAGAGGCGTACCTCAAGTGCATCTACCAATTTCCTTTTGTACTTGACGGGGGCCCCAATAAACTCGACGCCATTTAACGGTCGTTCGAGGACTCGTGTGAGGTGTCTAAAAGGTAGCGTAAACCCCCTCCCGCACCCCACACAACTTACCCATCTGCCGTCGCAGATGTCCTGGCCCCGGGAAATTCCCCAGGAGGGGCCGTAGCCCCTCCTATCCAGGAAGGGGCCTTGACCACCTTTCCTTTCCTTCCGGCGGCCTCTCCTTAGACAGGACCGCCTCCCCGTTGAGGGGCCAATTGGCCACCTCCCCCGCGCGCTCCCATCCGTAATGGGTGACGCCCCCTCATAGGGATCTTCGAATTACTGCTCACCGATCATGACCTTACCGCCACAGGCCGGATAGTTGACCGGCTATCCGGACCCCCCACAACACTCCTGCCTAAAGGTCATGTCATAAAGTCTTTAGCCAGGCTATCAGGTCTCCTATGAGTAACTCGTTCCCCATCCGGGACAAATGAACACCATCCCCCAAATACATACTGTCCCCTTTAATACAACCATGCGAAATAGAATGCAGTGTACTTGAACGGAACAATCTACTCACTTTATTATTAATTTTCCTTACTGAATGATTCAGAGCAGAAATAGAAATAGCCCCCGCCACACTTTTCGTGGGATCATATGGGACCATGCAATCGTGCACCCTGGAACTCTTCTCGCCAACCAACTTACCGTGGAAAGCATCGCCTCAAGAAGAAGTCGTCTACCAGTGGTCACTAAATCATTGCCCCCAAGATGTACTATAACTACAGACGGCGGTGACCTCGTCCGCCCTAACAAACCCTCGAAAAATGATCGAAACTGGTCAATACAGAGCCCGCCCTTTCCGTAGAAGGACACACTGTACCCGTATTCCCCAGCCACGTGAATCATGTCACCTGCTTTGAATACGTCCGCGGCACGCCTCACGTATGAGTGGCCCACGACCCACACCTCCTTTTTCACAGCCGGTAATGTCTGACCGCTGGCCCCCCGGTGTCGGGTCGACTGCACAGTCCGCCCCGCCTCGCAGGCTTGCGCAACTGAAAATCAAACAAAAACAAGAAGCGTGAGTACATCATTACAGCTTCACAACATGTGCAACCGCACATACCTCTTATAACAGTTCGAGGACCAACGCCCCACACGTTTTACTTGTTCAACATTCAGACCCCTGGCTGTAGCCTCCGTAGCAGCCCCTATCCGAAAGGAATGGGTCCCAAAGTCGCCGGGGTTCAAGCCCGCGGCCAAAATCGACATCGCAAGCACCCGCTGAAACTGAAACCTCGTCAGTGGGGTGGCATCAGCGTGTCTTAACAAGGTCCCCCCCCCATGCTGCCACCCTCTGTGCTAAATATTCCTCTACGCACACAACAGGGCACATGGAAGACCCGGGGATCCTCTGGATGATTACGCAGTCCCCGATTGCACCCTGATCGGATTTGGACCTGACAAACGAGACCGTCATTGTCTCCTCCCTGACCTGAATGTGTTCCCGGCACAGTCCCCCCATCGTATCCTGCTTGTTCTTTGCCACTAATTCGCTTACCCGCATAGCCCCATGGAATGCTAATGCAAATGCGGCCCGGAACAATACTGCTTCGTACTGGGATGAACATGTTACCGGTAGCACGGACAATAACAGGGCCAACCTATCCTGACCTATCGGGTGCCTATCGTCTACTCTGCGACCCTCAAGGCGTTGCCACCCACGTAGCGCTTTCTGCACCACGAAAGACGCTGTCGGGTCCTGGATCCCATGAGCCCTTGCCATAAAGGAAATGGCGGCCCGATGCCTCTGGGCCGTAGCTACTGACTTGCCTGCCTGATGTAAAGAGAGCAGGAATCTTACTACAAACTCTTCCTGACCCCAAAGTTCCTCCCCGGCAGTACCCAAAAAGGCCCAATAGGAACGGAACGCCCCTTCATATGCCTTCCTCGTCCTGGGTGCTAAACTCTCTCCCACGAGGTCTTGTAGTTCGGGGCACCGAGAGACCAGAGAGCTTCGGGAAAGGGTGCCGCCACCGGGTCCGCTGTGGGCAGAAAACCCCAGAAGGCCTGCATACGGAAACGAGAAAGCGCATCAGCCGCTTGGTTCATCACCCCCGGCACGTGTCGCGCCCTAAACAGTACATTCAGTTGCATGCACAACAACACAATTTCCTTGAGCAGTCTCAGAACCAATTTGCATCGTGCTGCCTGACTATTGATACACTCAACCACGGTCATGTTATCAGACCAGAACACCACAGAGTGATCCCTAAAGCCTTCTGGCCATGTTTTCAAAGCCACCAGAATAGGGAACAGTTCGAGAAAAGCAATGTTACTCGTCAACCCGCACTCATGCCACCATGACGGCCATTTTTGGGCCGACCATTGTGTACCCAATATGGCGCCAAAACCCATACTCCCCGCCGAGTCTGTCCAAAGCCCCAACTCCTCGGAAGACACCGCTGGTTTGTTCCAGACAATTCGACCATTGAAATCCGCCAGGAATGCAATCCAAATGCGCATGTCCTGGCGAACCTCTGCCGAGAGTCTCGTGCGATGATGTCCTTCCTTCAAGCCGACCATGGATTGTGCAATCGAGCGGGAAAAAGGGCGCGCCATCGGCACTACTCTTAGGGCAAAATTCAACTGACCCACCACCTGTTGCAATTGATGCAGGTTTACTTTCGTTGCACGAATACATGTCCCAAGGGATAACCTGAATTTTAACACTTTTTCCTTGGGTAATCGAAAACAACCTTCCACCGAGTCGAGCTCGATCCCCAGAAACTCGATCAAGGTCGAGGGACCCACAGTCTTACCTGGCGCCAAAGGCACACCGAATTGATTCATTAGGACACAAAATTCATGTAAAGCCTGTCCACACTCAGAATCCCCGGCTGCCCCCAAAAACAGAAAGTCATCGAGATAGTGCATAACATGTTGAAAACCTGTCTTCCTCGTGAATACCCACTGCAGAAAACAACTGAACTTCTCGAAATAGGCACATGAAATCGAGCATCCCATTGGCATACATCTATCCATGTAATAGCGACCCTGAAACTGAAAACCAAGTAGACGCTGATCGTCTGGGTGTACCGGGAGCAACCGGAACGCTGACTCGATGTCCGCTTTGGCCATCAGCGTCCCGGGCCCCAGGCGATTCAGCATGGCAACGGCCTCATCGAAAGATGCGTACCGCACCGAACATACTTCCGGGTCTATCGCGTCATTCACGGAAAGACCACGTGGGGCTGACAAATTATGTATCAGCCGAAACTCACCCGGGTCCTTCTTGGGGACCACCTCTAGAGGAGAACACACAAAATTAGCAACCGGTGGCAAATCGAATGGACCGGCGACACGACCTCGAGTCACCTCTTTCCCAATCTTTACCTGCACCACCGCCGTGTGCTGTAAGACCGACATTTGATTCTTACAGATTGGTACCCCCTGAAAATCCCCCACTGGGATGCGGAAACCATATGAAAACCCGTTCCGTAACACCCCAGCGGAAGCATGATCCGGGTATTCGCTGAGCCAAGGAATCATTGCCATGGTATCAATCGGGGTCGGTAAAGGCGCCCCTTGGACTATATTAGACCTGTTTGGCGCGGTTTACCACCGTTATCACCTGTTTTGGCTCTGCACATGGACTCAGGATGGGATGGCTGCCCGCACCCACCACACTCATGTCTGAATTTGCATGACCCCTGGGGCCTGGTACATTTGCCTCTGTTAAAATTCCAACAGCTCCCCCTTTTACCTGTGTTGCCACTCGGCTTCGAGTGGTACTCGTTACCTGCACCCGTCCGAAAGGGTGTCCCAGAGTTTTGGCGGGAGGATTCCCCCCCGTTACTCCCTACCAATGGCACCTTCAACATCCCTGTACTCTCCATTTTTTGCCAAGACACGGAGTCGTAACAATCCCAAGACAACAATGGGTTGTGTTCTTTAGCTTTTCTAAACAGATTATCATAGCAGAACCACTGGTTGCCCCCATATGCCACAGAATACTCCATAATACGCGACTGATAAATGGGTAACTCGGTCAGCAACTCGGGCCTGCGCTCACCCATAATGGAAGTAAAAATGCCCCACGCTCTGCCCCAAGTACCAATGGTCTTGTCGACCTTAAAGGCGGCCATTTTTGCGCGCCAAACACTCGGATGCATGAGCTCCTTTTGACTCTTCACATGCTCGATCTCGTAATGGTCGGTAAGCAATGAAAACATGTTTACATATTTATCCGCCCAAATCAATTCCTTGATTTCTTGTGGGACGTGCTGGGCAATCTTCTCCTTTCGAGAAGGTACAGACCCCTCCCCCGCAATCGGCAATGGCTGCTTACCTGAAGTAGACCCCACGCTTGTCGCCGAACTTGGGCCTGCTGTACTTCCAGCCGCCGGAACCTGTGGGGGAACAGAAGATGGCGCCTTCGCAGCCACCCTAGATTCCCGCAGTTGCCTCATTACTGCCCGGGCGTTGTCAGCCGTGGCGCCCTCGCTATCGTTTCCCAACCACGCTGCCAATTGTGCCGCTAACTCGGGGGGCATATCCTCCCTGTTCACGGGGGTGACCACCACAGGGATTGGATTCCCCTCTTTCGGCACCGGGGTTGGCTCCTCTCGACGGGTTTCGGGAACCGGGGTTTCTCCCCCAAGTGCTCCCCTTCTGGGCCTCTTGCTTTTTCCACTGGGGATTGTTCCCTGTAAAGGCCGTTTCGGTCCTCCCTCCCCGTCCTTAGCCTCAACCTTTTTCTTCAGATCGGCTATCTCCTTCATGAGTATGCGGAGCATCTCCTCGGTACCGACCCGCTTTCCGACTTTCTTGGGCATTCTCAGACGGGATACCTATAAGACAAAAAGAGAGATTACAACGCTCAAAATTGGCTCTTCGTTCCGTCTCGAGCTCACGTGCAGCGGGGAGGTGCAGCTTCAGAGCACAGGAACAAGAGGATGCTTTCTTGGCTTCCGCTCCTTTTATCCGTCTTCAGGGTGGGCGTGAACCCGCCCCCGCCTGCCTCCGAGGGCGTGGCCGGCCGCGTCGGTGTCTAGGCCAGCCCACTCTAGGGCGGGAAAAAGGCGCGCCCCGGCTACGCCGCTTCGGGCATACCAGCCGAGACTCGCCTCCCGCCCAAGATGGCTTCCCGGGGGGATCGAGGTACTCAACCATACGTTCGGGGGGACCGAATGGTCGCCCCTTTCCATTATGGTCATCATATTTTTTTTCTTGGGTGATAGACATAGAGTGACTGCTTTTCCTACCTTGTGACTTCTTACATTTTAATCTTGTTTACCTGTGAGACGCACTAAGCAGTGTGACTGTTGGGCAGTTTTGGAAACTATGGAGATTCTCAACATTGTGCAACTGTCATATTTGTTATTTGCCTCTCACAGTGGCCGTTACCTTCCAGAGTTGTTTACCTTTGAAGGCTCCCTCGGTGTTCTTTCTCACTGCGCGCTGGCTCACAACAGCATGGTAGTTATTGACATTTTGGGTCCCATTAAGCACACTAGTGTAAACAAGTAAGTAATTGTGCTTTTTGATGTCTATTCTAGGTGGCCTGAGATTAAAATGACTAATTCAGTAGAAACCGGAGATATCATAACCTTCCTGAGCAACGTATTTGAAAGAGAAGGTTTTCCCTCAACACTACTTTCTGACAATGGTGTTCAATTCACCTACAAAGAAATGGGTAAGTTCCTGGATGACAAGGGCATTGTACACAAAAGGTCTGCCCTTTATCATCCAGAGACTAATGGTATAGTCAAAAGGTTTAACCGGGTACTCAAAGAAACCATTCAAAGAACTTTATCCAATTACAGGTTTTGGGATGTTAAAGTTCAAAACAAAGTAAAAAACTACAGATTATCTTCCACAACAGGGAAGACCCCGTTTGAACTATTTCATGAGCAAAAGCCCTCTACCATGTTGTGTCCTTCCTGGATAGCTAGGGAATCTTGTAATCTTTTGTTTGAACAAGGACACAAGATACAAGAAAAGGAAGTAAAAACAAAATGAGTATGAATAAAGAAATATTTGACAAAAGAAATGCGGTTAAAAATACAGTTGTGAGGGTTGGGGGCTTAGTCAAGATCTGAAGTCCCCGCAAGGGTCAAGCCTCTGGGGGATCCAAGTTTCTACAGCCCATGAAGGTCATTAAAGTGATTAAAATTTTAATCCGAACAGAAGATCACAGGGTCTGGAATTTAAACAGGGTTGCCAAACTCTCTAATTCTCCTCCTCATGTTCGTGTATCACCGCTTAACAAAAAAGTTCATGGGGAGGTGATGGACCGAGTAAGAAGTGCAAGGCCACGGGTCAAACCAAAATATTTAGATGATTTTGTGCAACTTTAGAGTTGTAGGTTTAGAGATATATATATTTTTTTTTATCTGTTGCTATCGGGAGGGAGATGTGTGGTATTCTGTATCCTATGTGTAATATCTTATTCTAGCCAATGTAATATATTCCCTGTGAGTCCCTGCTTCAACTTAAAAGAAGTGACATCAAAGTTATGAATCTTGTAGTTACCAAGCTTCACTCTGGAATGCATTCGTTTGAGTGAGGGAACAGTTACTCTGGAGCCAGCGCTGTAGCTGTGACTAGTAGTCTGGGGTGAGAAGTCCTACTTCAATAAATTACTTTTTTTTACAAAACCTATGGTGTCTGGAGGATCTTTACAGATGGCTAAACAGCCACTAAAGATTTCTTCCAATTAAACCTTTAATTTTGGTATATTTAAGGGTCTAATTCTCCCTTGACTCGTAGATGGTGACAAGTTTTCCCTTCTCTTAGAGATTAGGCATTGTGTGGTGCGGTTGAAGCAACAATCTGGCAATTTTGTGCTGTCGGGATACACCCTTTTGCAGTTACTCCACTTACAGCTCCTGAAACAGCAGGACTCATGGCAATGGTTATTGGTGATTATACAACAAGAATTGCTAAATCTGAGCTGATATCACTTGTGACATTGGGGAGGAAAGAGTCACAAACAAAGTTGAAACAACTGGAGCAATTACACTAGTATCTGTCTCGGGAAGGGGCAGTTGCAATTGAAAGAGTTGGAAGTGGTTTCCCAATTTTTGCTATACTGGGTCAACAGAGGTTGTGACAACTGTGGCACTAAATGTTGTAGCCCTGTGGAAACGTGTAATATTTTACTTAGCATAAGCTATAGCCATTTTTGTCTGTGTCCATTTCATTTCCTTCGTAAATTCTTTCGTACTCTGCTGTTTGCATTTTCACTCTGCTTGTGCCATCTATTTTAGTTGACCTCCTGACATGGCTGAGCAATGTACCTGCAGGGGGTTTTGGGGCTGCCATTGCACCTGGTCTTAGATGTTATCTGTTGACTGTTTACTGCTGGCATAAGCATTCCTGCTCCCCCTCCCTATTTGCTGACCAAGTGGTTATCCATCTGCCCTTGTTTGCTGATAGTTATTTGTAAACTTGTTTTTTCCATTTCTGTCCACATGCTTACATTGCAGAAAAAGAGAATATAAAGACGATGGTCTGTGAGTTCAGGTTACTTCCTCCTGCAACACGAGAGTGTTGTGTGGATGTGATCTCCACTCATGAGTGATTATTAAACTTATTTTATTTCAACTCCAGTGCCGATCTCTTTTTGTTAGTCTTTGGAACCCGTGGACGAGAGGGTGACCCTGCACCAGTGTGCTCACTTTTGGGTACATTCCCACAGCCCTATCTGATGATAGAGCGACATAAGGCGGTGGACGTAAGGACTACAGAGCATCTAAAAGATCATCACCAGAATCGCTATCAGTACTAGATTTCTCTGTAGTGTTGGCATCTTCATTTCCCTGTTTCAGATTATTTTTGGGCTTTTCATTTGTCAATGCAGGATACATTCTAGCACCCCTAACTACATATTTCCTACACTTATTCTTTTCTTCGTCCCATTTGTCATCAGTGTAATTACCCACTGCTCTCTCTGGTCTATTCTGATATTTATTTCTCTTTTGTATGTGCTGCATGCTCCCCAGCTTTCAATGCTTCATATTGTGCAAGCGAAGGAGGTGGTTTCATGTCATGTAACATTTCCCTTACATTTTTAATAACCTTTAGATCAAATGTTCCCTGTTGTGTAAACCTTATGCCATTGATGAAGCCACAAACTCGTCCTATGCTTGTCACCATATAATGGCCTTCTGTTGGAGCTGTCTCGCCCTCACGGATAGAAACTTACACATCATCCCTCATTAAATCTTGAAGGGCTCTGAAAAATGTAATGAATGATTACAAAATTTCAACAATGAAAATGTGCCAGATTCAATGAAAATATATTCAGTGTTTTTCCCAAATCACAATTCAATATGTATCGATATTCGCACCCAATCTCAGCACAATCCTTTCTTTCATAGAACCTTCACAAAACAACACCTGATGACTCACCAACCAGTCTCAGCATGAAACTTTGCACCAGTTGACATATCCAGAATACTACTCTCTGACGCAACTCTCACTCCTCGCAGCGGTTCACCCTTCTTTCCAATTTTCTAGTACCTAAAAAAATCCTGATCTGATCCACTTAGCAAATCACGGAAATCACTCACACAAGAATTAACACTTTCCAACCTACACACGCACATGAAATCTCAACTCACAATAGGGTGTACTTGCATCAATCACTATTAAAACATTCAGTTACTGTCCCTATCTCAATTGTGCTGTTGATGGTACCTTGTGAACCAACACCAAAAAACTTTAACAGGCAAAAAAAACTACAATATCTCTTATCTATACTGGGATCTTGGACTGCTCCAAGCCAGATTAACTTCAACTGCTCAGCATTAAATGAGTATTCACATTTACACAATTAAATTATAGATATTACCAAAAAGCAGAACATGTAACTTCAGCACAGCAGCGTAAGCTCAACATAAACAACTGTGACACACAACCCTATTAACAATCATTCCACCAGCACTTCAAATGGCTTCAAAACCACCAAAACTCCTTCAATCTTTTACTTTAGGGACACTAACTCCTCCACCACCGTAAACAACTTCGGAACTGCCGAAACTCCTTAAGACTGGACCACAGACTTTAGGGACACAGGTAATTCTAAACTGGGGCATCTTTAATCGTTTCAGATTTTCAAACTATTTTAGCTCCTTTTCTCTTGTGACATTAACCATCCTCTGCTACCTCTTGACAAAGGAGGGATTTTTGTATCTCAAATATAAGTAGGCTGTCCGGAATTCGGTTAAAACCGACTCTACTCGACAGTACCCTACTGGATGAAAATCCGCTGACCCGGTTCTAACAGAGTGTCACTGATTTTCATCGTTGTTGCACGTCTTGGCCACTTGAGGGAGCCAAAACATAATAAACGGTGGTGCCTGGCGAAAATAGTGCTTCTGGACCGGTCCAGCACATGGGGAGCCGTAGTGTGAATGGCCCAAGGGCCAGAGCAACACCAGGCCCCTGCCTGGCTCACGTGGGGAGAGGAGCTGTTGTGCTCTGCTGTCTTAGTGCGGCAGGCAGAGTACTTCACAGGTCTTTAAAAAGACCATTTTCTTAACAAGGCTTTGATGTTGTTAACACAGGCACTGCGGGGGCTACAGGGCCCTGCTTCACCCCCCCTGGTGTGAGGAGAGAGTAGTCGCAGTGTTGGGGTTCACGAAGAGCACCGAAGAGTCATAAAGAACAAGTTACTTACCTTCGGTAATGATATATCTGGAAGAAACAGTAGTTAGTATTAGATTCCTTACCTTAGAATATCCCCAGGTGTCAGACTGAATCCGGAAACCTTTGTGTAGCAGTACCCCTGCGCGTCGGTAGGCGTCGTCTGCGGCTCCGCGTCAATCGTCGGCGTCGTTTGCACCGGGATGACGTCGCCGGAGTACTTAGACGCCGCCCTCGCGCGCTGACGTCAGTTCTTATGCACAGCTTTTCCGCGCCAGAAACGCACAGCCATGATAAAAACCAACACTGGTGCCATGAAACTAGGGCCCTGAAAGGGGATGACCTTAACCCTAGATTTCGGTTCGCAGAACGGGAAGGATGGGTGGGTCGGTAAGGAATCTAAAACTAACTACTGTTTCTTCCAGATATATCGTTACCAAAGGTAAGTAACTTGTTCATCTGAAAGAAACAGGTTAGTATTAGATTCCTTACCTTAGAATAGATACCCCAGCAATACTTACCCCGGTGGTGGGTCTGTGAACCAATAATCACACCAGAAAGTCCTGGAGGACGGAACGGCCAAAGAAGCCATCCCTCCGGACTTGACTGTCCAGGCAGTAGTGTCTTGCAAACGTGTGCAGCAAGGCCCACGTAGCTGCCTGACAAATGTCCTGCAAGGGGCCTCCCCAGCCCAGGGCAGTACTAGCCGCCGTGGCCCGAGTGGAATGGGCCCTCAGCCCAACAGGAGGTTCCTTCTTAGCCAAGGAGTAGCATGCCTTGATACACAACACGACCCACCGAGAGATGGTCCGCTTCTTAGCGCCCATGTAACCAACAAAGAGTTGGTAATCCACCCGGAACTGGCGTGTGCGGTCCAGATAGAACGAGAGCGCACGTTTGGGCCAGACGGTGGAGCCGCTCTTCTTCCTTTGAGGGATGCGAAGGCGGAAAGAAGGTGGGCAAGGTGATGGACTGCCCGATGTGGAAGGCTGTGACAACCTTGGGCAGGAAAGAGGGTCTTGTCCGCAACACAACCTTGCCCGGATGGACAGAAAGGAAAGGAGGTTTGGAAGAAAGAGCCTGGAGGTCATTCACTCTCCTGGCAGAGGTGATGGCAACCAGGAAAGCAGTCTTCAGTAAGAGTAAGAAGGTGAAGAGGACAGTTATGAAGTGGCTCAAAGGAAGCGCACATCAGATAGGTAAGAACAAGGTTCAAGTCCCACTGGGGCATCACGAATGGAACAGGGGGAAACATGTATTTACAATTGGGGACTTGAACAAAGATGGCTGATAAGGTAGCCTTAAAAAGGCTGAAAGGGCAGTAAGGTAGCCCTTGAGAGTGCCCAGAGCAGAGCCCTGCTGGGCAAGAGAAAGAAGGAATAGAAGAACCTCTGAAAGAGGGGCAGAGAGAGGATCCACAGCTTTTGCTGTGCACCATGCAACATATCTGTTTCACCTGCAGGCGTATACCGATTTTGTGGAGGGACGCCTGGCTGTAAGAATCACAGTACAGACTTCAGGAGGCAAGTCAAATGGCCTCAACTGTCGCCGCTCAATCTCCAAGCATGTAGGTGGAGACAGGACAGGACAGGTTCGGGTGGAGGACCGTCCCCTGCTGCTGCGACAGAGGGTTCTCCTGAAGAGGCAGACAAACTGGGGGACCAACAGACATACTGAGTAGCTCGGGATACCAGTACCTTCATGCCCAGTCCGGAGCCACAAGGATAACTTGGGCCCGGTCGCGGTTGATCTTCTTCAGCACTCTGGGCAGAAGTGGTATAGGTGGAAAGGCGTACAACCATCCGCAACTCAACTCGCGACGAAAAGCGTCTCCGAGCGAGTGCCGTCTTGGAAATTCCAACACGCAGAACTGATGACATTGCGCGGTCCCTTCTGTGCGAATAGATCTAACCAAGGCTCCCCCCATTCCAGAAAGAGGCCTTGCGCCACATCCGAGTTCAGACGCCATTCGTGATCCATCATGCACCAACGGCTGAGTTCGTCCGTCCTGGCGTTCAGAGAACCTGCCAGGTATTGAACCACCAGGGACACGCCCTGATGTTCCAGCCACTGCCAGAGCCGCAGAGCCTCCTGGCAGAGGGTCCACGACCCCACCCCGCCCTGTTTGTTGGAGTACCACATGGCGGTGGTGTTGTCCGTGAACACCTGCACTACACTCCCCTGGACTGAGGGGAGGAATGCCTTCAGTGCTAAACGAATCGCCCTCAACTCCAGAAGGTTGATATGGAGCCAGGACTCCGCCGGAGACCAGAGGCCTCTGATCTCCGCCTCTCCCATGTGGCCTCCCCAACCTAGGAGGGACGCGTCCGTCACAACTACGTGCTCCGGTTGGGGTAAGGAGAGGGACCTGCCGCTGACCCAATCGCGGTCCGCGAGCCATCACTGCAGCTGTCTCGCAGTGCCCTCCGAGAACAGGACATGGTTGGACAGGTTGCCCTGATGCTGGGCCCACTGAAACTTCAGGTCCCACTGCAGAGCCCGCATCCGCCACCAGGCGTGATACACCAGAAGGATGCAGGAGGCCATCAGCCCCAGAAGTCGCAGCGTCAACCTGACCGAGACCCGGGATAAAGGCTGAAAGATTGGAATCAGAGCCTGAGTATCCTGAACCCGCTGTTCGGGAGGTTAAACCCGAAACCGCGCCGAGTCGAGAACCGCTCCGATGAAGAGGAGCTTCTGAGAAGGGGCAAAGGTGTGACTTCGGCACATTGATGGAAAAACCCAGCTGGTGCAGGAGGTCTGCCGTTGTCTGGAGGTGGCTGACGACTGTCTGGGGCGAGCCCGCCTTCAACAACCAGTCGTCGAGGTAGGGGAAGACTGAAACCCCTAACCTGCGCAGATGAGCTGCGACCACCGCCATCACCTTCGTGAACACCCGTGGGGCGCTGGTAATGCCAAAGGGGAGCAAGGTAAACTGAAAGTGCTCGTGGTCTACCGTGAACCGCAGGTAGCGCCGGTGGGCCGGCAGGCCGGGAATGTGGAAATAAGCGTCCTGCAAGACCAACGCTACCATCCAGTCTCCTGGGTCCAGGGCAGCTAAGACCTGAGCCAGTGTCAGCATCTTGAACTTCTCTTTCCGGAGGAAGCCATTGACGTTCCGTAGGTCCAAGATAGGGCGTAGGCCCCCTTTGCCCTTCTTGGGTACCAGAATGTAGTGGGAGTAACAACCACACCCTACTTCCAGCCCAGGAACGCGCTCGATGGCCCCCTTGGCCAAGCGGGCCATAACTTCCTCTTGCAGAAGTTGCAAGTGGTCCCCCGACACGCGGTGGCATGGCTTGAGGGGTCGTCTCGAAGGGGAGGGAGTAGCCCCTTCGGACGATTTGCAACAGCCACCTGTCCAAAGTGACAGTGCGCCAGTGGAAGTGGTGATGGCGAACCCTGCCCCCCACTGGCGTCACATGGGCCTGAAAGCACGGACTAGGAGGCTTTAGAGGCGGGTGCTGCAGGGGAAGGTGTGGACTGGCCTCGTCTTTGTCCACGACCGCAGCCATGGCGGTTTCCACGGCCGTCACCGCGTTGGATATTAGTCTGCGGTGCGTGGCTGGCAGCACGTGTGGCAGCGCCCCATCCTTGGCCACGAAAGGAGCGAAAGGCACTCGTTTGCTGGCACAGGGCCGAGAGGCCCAAGGACTTGGCCGTAGCCCTGGAGTCCTTAAAGCGCTCAATTGATGGTCTGCCTTGTTGCCGAAAAGGCGACGGCCATCGAACGGCATGTCCATAAGTGTGTTCTGGACATTGGCCGAAAAGTTGGTGGACCTCAACCAAGCGTGGCGACGAATCGCCACCGTCGTTGCCATCGCTCTGCCCAGTGAGTCGGTGGTATCCAGCCCACACCGGATAGAAAACCGTGCTGCATCTCGACCCTCCGCAAGGACTTGGGTGAGTTTAGTCTGGACCTCCGCTGGACATTTTGGCAGCACGTTCGCAACCCTGTCCCACAGAGAGTGGGTGTAGCGGCCCAAGAGACACGCAGTGTTGACTCACCGCAGTCCCAAACTCAGGGAGGAGAATACTTTCTTACCGTATTGCTCGTATCTCTTGGATTCCCGATCGGGCGGGGCCGTCGGGAATGCGTTCTGGGAGGTGGAGGCCTGGATGACCAGGCTCTCGGGGGTGGGGTGGGTGGACAGAAAGCAAGTGTCGCCCGGAGCCGGTGGTGGCGTCTGGCCACGTTCCTATCTACAGGCTGACCTGTAGCGGGCTTAGAGCACGTGCCCAAAAGAGCGTCTGCAAGGCCTCATTAAACGGCAGCAGAGGCTCAGCCGAGCTTGACTGCAGTTTAAGGACCTCAGTGAGGAGGTTAGTCCTCACGGCCACGACGGGGAGTTCCAGGCCCAAGGCCTTGGCCGCCCGTGTCAGCACCACACTGTAGGCAGCCCCATCCTCCATAGCTACGGTGGGAGGGGAGACAAAACCAGTGTCTGGCGAGGTGTCCAGTCCATTGGCAGTCCCAAGCTCACCTGTCCAGTCCTGCTGAGACTGACACTCCCGTGTCAGAGGGTTCTCAGACCCCTCCCAATCCCCCTCATCACCCATCTCCTGGTATGCAGGTTCAAAGGATGGGGCCTGTTTGTGGAAATAAAAATCTCCATACGGCGTCGAGAGCGGTGCCGCTCCGGCGCTAGAACCGAATCGAGGGCAGGATCGGGTACGGCGTCGCCCGGAGGCGGCACCGGAGGCGACACCCTAAGTGCCGGAGCCGGTGAGGTTGATCGGGGACGGCGTCGACTGGCGACGACCCGGATCCGGAACCGGATCCAGTGAGGGCCTTCAGCGCCGGGACCGAAGTCGCCGGCGGTGCCGGGGCCGAAGCACCCGGCGGCGTCGGAGCCGAAGCACCCGGCCCGCTAAGCCCCCCAGCCGGGGCTGCTGGGCCCGAAGGCACCACGAAACCCGGCGGAGAAGGGAGAGACCTCATGGCCATGAGGTACCGCTCAATCTCCTCTGGCGTCGCGTCATGCCCAGGGACCGGAAGGTATGGGGCAGGTTGCGACGCCGGCGACTCCTTCGGAGCTGCGTGAGTGGTGTCACCCGAACCCCAGGCCGTGCCGCGTGAGCGTCGGGGTGGGTCGGAAGAGCGATGACGTCTTTCCGACCTCTCATGCCTCTTACCTGAGGATCTTGATCCCGAAGGCCAATGCCGACTCTCGGAGCTACGAGGGATCCGACCTCGCGACCTGTCCCTCGACCTCCTGTGGGACTGGGACCTCAAACGGCATGGGGCCGCCTGCCGGAGCTCACGTCGCTTGCGGGACCGCTCCCACCTAGCCTTAGACATCAGGGCCCGGCAGTCGGAGCAGGTTCGGTCGTCGTGGTCGAGGCCTAGACACTGAAGACACCGGCGATGGGGGTCGGTAATCGACATCAGTCGGCTGCACTTGGAGCAGTGTTTGAACCCAGGCATCCCTACCGGCACCGTCGGAGTCAATCGACTCGAAAAAACAGATCAAAAAGATCAAAGTTTTAGTCAAAAAATGACTAAAAGGGTACTACTTCTCCGGATCTGCGCTTAGCTGGCGCAGAAAAAAGAAGAACTGACGTCAGCGCGTGAGGGCGACGTCTAAGTACTCCGGTGACATCATCCCGGCGCAAACGAGGCCGACGACAGACGCGGAGCCGCAGACGACGCCTACCGACACGCAGGGGGCTGCTACGCAAAAGTTTCCGGACCCAGTCTGACACCTGGGGATATTCTTAGGTAAGGAATCTAATACTAACCTGTTTCTTTCAGATGCAGACCCTAATGCTAATGCTTCATCTGTAATGGGGCATCAACTGGTAATAACCTGCCTCGTATACAGCAAGAGGTTATGCCTGCCAAAGTACCTCACTTGCGTAATTTGAGGATTGCGTAAATGTTGAAAATTGTTTACAAAAATAATTGCCTTCTGTAAGTTTGGTAGCAGCTCACCAGCAGGACCACACAGAAGAATCGTCTTGGCAAGGAGGGGTCTGCCGAGCCCAGAGAATGATGCCAGGATTGGGTTTTAAACCAATGTCACCTTGGAAAGAGATCTTCCTTCACCTTTAAAAACATTCCACACATTTGGAACAACAAGCTGCACGTTATTTAATCCATAGCTGAGTTCTGCACGGCAAAGTAATACAAAACTAGTTTAAAGCTTTCAGTAACCCCCCAGTCAATATTTCATCAAGAGTAACACTTTTAATATCTTTAAATGCGGAAATAGACAAATGTACGTACAAACCTACACACAACGAATGCCAATAATGTCTAAGTGACATACTACGTGTTGATTACAAATTACACATTCTTTTACCTTTCTGTCAAGCTACATCTTTTAAACTTTTACTTCCTGTCTCTCCGCTCTTTCTGACTTTCTCATTCTCGCTACCCTCACTCTGCACCCCATCACTGACTCAGCCCAATATATATATAGATCTACAAATACAAGAATCAAAAGCGTCCCGACCAGTACATTCCCTTGTCTGTCCCCTCATCTTTAAGTCTCTTCCATTCTAAGTCTCCAATCTTAAAAGCTACAAATCACAGCGCCTCAGAGTCCACTCTGAAATAAAGTGGCGCTATTAGCGCTGCGGGAGGGCCCCGGGGGTCTCCAGCCTACCTCTGGGCCTAAATTGCTGTTTCTCAAGGTCCTTCTGCTAGCTCACTGAACTGCATTCATTCAGAATAGTTTGCTGTTGTTCTTGTGATGCAATGCAATAGATCTCGCATTTATTGGAGTTTGAGCTGTTGATAATGCAAATAACAATGCTTTTTATGTTTGTTTACATTTTTAAAACAAAAATAAAAAGGCTTTGTCATTCACAATGCCCGTAGCTTAAACTCGCATAAATGTGAGACCTATTGCATTGCAAATGCTTGTTAAATCTGAGCTGCAAAATCAAAGGACAATGGAAAGTATTTCATGACTGTATTAACTTCTGAAATGTAGAGCAGTATACTATTTCCGAAAAAAATGGAATAAGCAATAATATAAACGAAGCGTTCCATAAAAACCGGTAAAACACTGTTTCAGTTGAGTATTTGGAGCGAAAATGAGTAATCACTGTAAAGCACTGTTTTTTAAGGTATTGAAATCACTGGAAAACACGGAAAAAACACCACCAGAATTTACCAAAAATAGAAACTGAAAACAGGAAAGCCTAAATATAAGTTATAATCGTTTTAGAACCCCGACCATTGGCCGTGTGGACCTTTGTTAGTCGACAAGGAGAATAGATAAGGAGCTTGCATTAGTTACCATAAACGTTGAAGATCAATCAGGATTTAAACAGAAATGACAAGGAAAGTTGACCAAGTGGGATTTCACAGGAGTTTAAATGATTTCAAAGGATTGATTAACAAATTAGTTCAAATCAAATCATTGGTTCAGAAAGTATTACAATTTTAGTAACCATCATTACAAATCCAAATATTCTAAAAGTCAATGTTGGACTTGGCCCTTTTGCAGAGTCATCCCTGAACTTTTTGCCTTCCTCCTATTTGTTGTTTGATCTGTTGTTGGCTGTTTTATGACTCTGTGCACTTTACCTCTACCGATCAGTGCTAAAGTGCATATGCTCTCCCTATTGTAAATTAATGTATGGATTAGAGACTCCATGATTGGCTGATTTGGTTTACTTGTCAGACCCTAGTACAGTGCACGGAGTGTGCCCAGGGCTTGTAAATCCAAATGCTGCAGGTGGGCTTGTAGCACTGGTTGTGTCAGCCACAGAAGCAACCTTGTAAAATGTGTCCAGGTCTGCCTTTGCAGAGCCTGGGTGCAGTATGGTACTGCCATGCTGACTGGGCTAGTGCACCCATTTGCCAGTCCCTAAACCTTCCTTTTTCTTCAGATCAGACTAACTATCCAAGCCTGCCTCTGCTAGGTTGTGTATTCCTTGTCTGGAGTTTGAGTGACAGGGGCTGGGGGATTCCAGGAGACAAGGTGAGTCAGCCCAGTGGTGAATACAGAGATCTGCATCTAGATGCGAGGGAGGAGTTGCACATGGGACCTGAATAGGACTGTGCCATCCCTCCACAATGCTGGCTCCACCTCCTGTGGTGCGTCTGAGGTCTCCGCCCTGCACTGTGAAAGGAAAGAAGGGCTAATGTCAACAGAATGTTCCAGGACTGACCAGAACTGGTTTGTACTAGGCAAAGGCCTCTCTGCCTTCAGAGAACAAAGAGAAAAGTAGTAGAAATATTGCCACCCAAACCCAGGAACTTTAGATCACTTTTGGACAACAAGAAGAAACCTTTGCTGAGGAGTGGAACTTGAGAGACTGAGGAGAGACTATCTCTAAGCTGAAGTGCTGCTTGAGGGATTGGCCTGTAGTGGTTGCCTGACTGCCAAAGAAAGGAGAAAGGAACTTTGTGTTCTTTATTCAACTTGTAAAGGATCTCCAAGGGCTTGAGAGTAGAGCTTGCCTCCTGCTGAAGTCTCAGGGACAACAGACTTAAACCACCAGCTCCCCAAGAGTTCTTTGGAAGTGCCTGCAGCTGTTTTGGGCCTTCTGAGGGACTGTGTGTCGCAGGGAGCTTGAAGGGCGACTCACGAAGATGAAGCGTGTTGCAGCCGCTGCAGTCGCATCACTGAACAAGGTTGTCGCCGCTGTAACTGTCGCATTGCACCGCATCACAAGAAATATCTCGCAACATCAAAGTGTGCCGCCGTCGCATCTCTGAGCAAGGATGTCGCTGCTGTAGCTGTCGCATTGAACCGCAGCACAAGTAGAGCCTCGCATCCACGGAGAAGCGTACCGCCTTCGCAGCCGCTGTCGTCGCATCACTGAACAAGGGTGTCGCTGCTGCAGCTGTCGCATCAAGCGGAAGCGTATCGCATCGTCGGAGAAGAGTGTCGCCGCCAAAGCCACTGTTGTCGCATCACTAAACAAGGGTGTCGCCACTGCAGCTGTCGCATCGAGTCGAGACATCTCGCAACATCAGAGGAGCGCGCCACATAAAGAAAAAGACGCCATCTTTGTTTCTTTGCACCGGCTCTTCAACACATCACGTCTTTGCGTGTAAGGAACTACTGCATCACCATCCCTGCAACACTTTCGTTGTGGAAGCGTTATGCATCAAAAGGTACATTGACTCAAAGTGTTCGCATTTTAATATCTAAAGAGAACTAAGCTACTTCTACCGTTTTAAGTACAGTATTGTGGATTTTTGTCATTTGTGGTCTTGTGTTAAATCTATATAAAGAATACTTCTTTTGATATAAAACTGGTGTGGTGTCCATCTGTAGTGTTGTCACTAGATTACTGTATGTGTTCATAAATGCTTCACACACTGCCTCTGAGATAAGCCCGTCTGCTCGTGCCAAGCTACCAAGGGGGTGAGCAGGGGTTATTTTAGGAGTGTACCAACCTGTGCCAACTAGAGACCCACAAATCTAACAGTCAGTATTTCAAGATAAGGTAAAATAGCAAATTGGTAAAATTTACAATGTAATGCAGAATATACAACAAGTGTGTTCTACATAAAGGAATTTCCTTTTCTAAATTAAAGAAGGTTATGCGAAAATGGCATTTTACTTTAAGAAAAGTAAGGAAAGTAAGTTGTGAGCTTCAGAAAACCAAATGAAGGATTCTGATGAGAGAACAGGATTGCCTAGGCATAGAGTCCTATCCCTCAAGAAGTCATTAGCAAAAGTTGGGTCTTCTCAGTTCGAAGTCAGCAATTATCTCTTAGATACGCTCCCTAAGAGCTCTTCTCTATGGTCTCTCCCCTAGGTTCAGCCCTCTAGTCTAAGGAACATACAACATTCTAATTCAACACTAGTTGCAACATTGCATCTTGCCCCCACTTTCAGGAACCAACCCTTCTCTTCCAAAGACAAGTAGCAGGTAAACTCTCCATTTTCTTACGTCTTTATGGTTCATACATGACTATGTCCTTGATTTGTTACTCTGAACAAAATACTGGGGGTTCGGACAGCTCTTCCCATGAGTAGCGCTTCCTAGCATCTTCCTCTCCTCCAGGTGACAACCTTACTATCAGTTGTCTAATATACATAAATGCCTATTCACTAGCTAACAGAAGCCTTCTGGAAAATTACAGCTTCTGCAGTGGGAAAAAAATAAAAACATAATGTTCAATGCAAATGTTTCAATGCATGAACAGGCCTCTTTCTTTAACCGTGCAAATTGGACATTAATAATGACTGTTTTTTTAAGCTAATTTAATTAATCACAACAGGTTAATTTGAGTGTTATGCTTATCTATAAATTATGTTATATTATCTTACAGCAACTTATTAAGCACACATCTATCCGGAGGTGTCTTGGCGCGGACTTCTTAAGAGCAAGGAAAGAAGCCTAATTGTTAAAGACCCAAGTTTTGAGCTCCTTCCTAAAGGAGATCAGCATGGGCATAGCTCTGATGTGAGGGGGCAGGTTGCTCCAAAGCTTAGTGGTTCCAGTGTCAGTCAGTCAGTCAAAACACTTTATTTCGATTATTTAAAATCATAAAAAGACAATCATGAACATATATACATATATATATACACATCATTATTTACACAATTATATGTACAAGGGGTAGAAGGTAATAAAAAGATGGATGTAGTCACAATACATTCAGATGTCTGATTTCATAAAATAGAGACACTAACAATTTCATAAAATTTCAAGCTAAAAAATGTGATTTACAAAAGGAAAAATTCAATATATGCATGGTACATATTTCATCGTCTAATACACCTAACAGTCCATTTTCATCAAAGATATAAAGTGCAAAGTGCAGATAGAATTAAGGGGAAACACATCAGTGAAAAAATTAACCTACATCGCATTAACCGCTCTATCTGATATATTCTTTTTCCGGACCGCAGCCACCAGAAAACTAGCGACACAAAACATGACCCGAGGACAGCTTAACATTTGTAAATACAAGAGAGCTGGTCTAACTTGCATAAATCCAGCCTCCTTCAGGAGCGGTAACAAATATTTACCTCGCATTTCCTGATAGAATTCACAGAACATGACGAAATGCATCGTATCCTGAGCTGAGAAGTTATCGCATTTACAAGGATGACAGTTTTCTGGTTTACCCCAAGTTGGGAATTCCCCCAAGGTAAGGTGTATTAAATTAAAACGAAACCTTGATAAAAGCTGTTTGTGAAAGGGACAATTAACTGTAATCAGATAAGGCTCAACTGAGGGGGATGTGGATAATAAAAAGTTCGCTCTCACTGAAACTTTCTTGAGTTCTTGCTCCTCTCGTTCCATGCTAAGCATGTAAAGGAAATGTATCTTTATCCACCAAACGTCCTCTCTTCTGATACAGTTAGGGGTAGTATAGATCTCGGGGCGACCTAATTGTGTGAACATTGTTTTCAGATACAAAAGCCAGGGGATCTTATTCGCCCTATCTAACGCAATACAATCCAATAAAATTTGGTGATTTAGTGTTATTTCCTGGTTAAGCTAGGTCTTAGCCCAGCAGATAAGAGGTGCCAGTCTAAGCTGGTCCGTCACATATCCTAATCCTAACTCGGTGTGAACTGAGTAGGTTGGTGAGGATTGTGGCAGACCCAACAATGATCTTAAAAACTTGTTTTCACAAATTTGGATTTTTTCATGAGAGGTATAGCCCCAGATACAAGAACCATAGGATGCTATGGCAAGGCATTTAGATTTGTAAATATGAAGAAGAGCCTCAATTGGTTTTGCCCCTAGTTTTTTTGCGAACCCTAAAACAGCCGAGGCTGATCTAGTCAAAGCATTACTTTTATGGAGCTGCTGAGGTCTCCATGTCCCCCTTTGGTCGAATAGAACCCCTAAGTAAGTAAACATTGGAACCCTAGAGATAGCTATGTTCTTGCAATGAAAGGTTTTCTTTATTCGGGATCTACAGTTTTTACCCACCACCATGACATGTGACTTTTTGGTGTTGACTTTTAGATCTAAGGACTCCATAAACTCTCCAAATGAGTCCAATAACTTCTAGAGCCCATTTCCAGTCCTTGCAAGAAGGACCGCGTCATCCGCATATAGGAGTACCGGTATCAGGGAGTCCCCTATATTCGGCACGTCCCTTGTCACTTGCTCAAGGCACCCCCCCAGTGCATTAATATACAAGGTGAATAATAGAGGGGCCAAGATACAACCCTGTCTCACGCCCCTCCTAGAGCTAAAGTGGTTTGTACATCTTCCTTCCTGGTTTACTCTCACTGATGCAGACAAATCAGTATGTAAGACCTCCAAAAAATTGACTAGTGCAGGGTCAACACCAATGTCTTTTAATTTAGACCACAATTTTGTTCGGTTGACTAAGTCAAATGCAGAGGAGAGGTCCATAAACCCTAGGTATAGGGACCCCTCCTTGGCTACTGTATATTTGCCTATCCGGAGCTGAAGATTTAAACACTGGTCCAGAGTACTTCTTTTTTCTCTGAATCCATATTGGAAGTTAGCCACTCCCTGAGTCTCCCTAACACGACCCTCCCCAGAATCTTAACAGATGAGTCTATCAGGGAGATGGGACGGTAACAGGCGGGCCCCCTCTATCCCCCTTTTTAAACACCGGGACGATGACTGACGTCGACCAAGAAACAGGAACCCTGCTTCCAGTTATGGCATTAAATACATTCATTAGGATCCCTGCCCAGAAATGGGGGAAATGGCCATAAAAATCAGCCGGGACCCCGTCAGGGCCTGGGGCTTTATTTTTAGACATATCCCGTATAGCCTTTTCTATCTCTGTCTTTTCAAAAATAATAGGGATTCCAGATGGATTTGAAATAGGTTCCTGCCCCAATGAGCAAGAGTCCTGCTCATAGATCCCCTTGAAATGTATCAACCATTTTTCATCAGGGATAACATAGTCTAGTGCTGAATTGCTATCCTCAGTGAAAAAAGGGTGATTATTAGTAGTCCAAAATTTGCTACTGTCACGTAGCACCTCCACGGAGAGGAGTTTTTCCCATGCCTCTTCCTTAATTTCTTTTTTACGTACCATAATAACCCTTTTATACTCCTTCCTTAGTGCACTAACTGCTCCTTTGTTCCTGGGTTTACGCTTCAACTCCTCGAGTAAAGATGAGCTTGTGAACAATTTTTATCAAACCATCTTACCACCTTAACCAATGGTTTCCCTTTTTTTACTCTCAGGTCTTCAGCAACCTGCTGACAAATGGCAGTGTAGGCCTCAATTACTGATGTACTATGAGCAGAAGAATCAAGACAGATAGCCAGATGAGCATCGGATTTCCTAAAAAAGTCCTCATAGAATCCTTCAGGGACCACCTTCGACCACTTCAGCCTCCTGCCCTGGTCCTTAACTGTCAGGGGCCCGAGTTCCTTCATCAGTAAATCTTGTGATCCTATTCCTGCATCTAACTCTAGCTGCACCTCCAAGGTAACAGGGTTGTGGTCACTAAAAGCAGATGGTAATGCTTTATATGACAGGGTGCTTAATAATACCCAATGTGATAAAAATATGTAGTCAATCACAGAGCCTGACTCTGTACCCTTAAAGGTAATAGTCCTAACTCCCTTTTCATTTACCTCAGGTTCACTGAGGTTCATAGAAGCTAAAGTTCCTCTAGGACATTGCCATGAATGCTATGCTCAAAGTGTGAAAGGGCCACCCCCGGAGGTCCAAAATCGTCCTCTATCTGACAATGTAAGTCACATAAATGTGTATTAAAATCTCCCATTAAAATAATTTTAAAAGTCGAAGTGATTTTTGCTTTATGATCTGACAGAAAATTGTCTAGAGTAGTAATGTGCTCATTCAATAGCACACCCTCTTTAGCATTATAAAAATGAATCAATAGTATATTTGTCTGGTTGGGCAACACCCACTCCAAATGAGGACATTTTTTGTAAAAGAACCCTTCAATCTTAGTGAGGTGAGGAGAACTAATCCGCCTTTGGCTCTACCCGATCACCCCGGGGTAGCAGGCACAACAAAGTTAATATACCCATTCAAATAGCAACAATCTGCAGGATCCCATGTTTCCTGCAGAGCGATAACATAAAAATCATTTATAAATTCCAGCCAGATAGCATCATTCCATTTAGCCCTAATTCCCGCAATATGCCAACTCACAAATCGACACGTTGTCTCATAGTTAACTTTTGGCAATGTGTCTAAGGGTTCTAAGGGCCGTTGACTACCATCCGTTAGTCAGTCAATTTCCTCCAGATCTGACAAGGGAGCAAATTGATTATACAGAGGTATGTCTGCTCTCCCCATGGTTCCGGTGATAGGTTTAAATGGGAGTAGATTTAATTTATTAGTTACAAATGGGGTAGTAGCTCCTCCCGTCTTAGGTTTGGGGTTAATAGTTAAGCCATTAGGAAGTACAGTAGGTGTCATGAGATCACTGTCGTCTGATGGTATATGTGCAGGAAAGGAAACATTTCTGCATTGTCTGTTTTTGGGGGGATAGAAAAAACCCAATGGTAGTGGTCTAATGCCAGGGGAGCCAAGCTCAGAAGCGCCCCAGAATAATCTGTGGGCTATCTTTGGTCTATCAAAATTTACCACCACACAGTCTTCTGAAATATTTTTGGGAACATGCCCCACCCATCTCACTCTTCTAGCCATAATGACATTAGAGGCTATATCAGGCCCCCCACTGCTATAACAAGCACACAGTTTTTTTGCAAGTGTTAGTAGCTCTTGAGGGGATTCAGACCTACTTTCAGTGAATGCAGGAACTCCTGTGAATACTGCTACTAAGGGTGCAGTATCAGGGGGTAGATCTAGCTTTTTCCTAGAATATATACCCTGTTTTGGTTTTAGTTCCCCAGGTCTACCCTCTACATCCTCCACTCTTGCATTTCCAGTATTTCCCCTGACAGTACTAACCAAAGGGACATTATCCCCTAAAGTGGAGGGCACAGTATTGACGTTAGTAGGGCCATCATTACATATCATCAGCGAGTCACCTAGAGACTCCTGGCTCCTAGGCGGGCTAGGGATATCCGTAGGGAGGTTAGAACCCCTTTTCGTGGACCTACCCTCCTTCTTGGACTCGAAATCAGCCTGCTGCTCTTTATATTCAATAATACATTTTCCAATTTGATCACATTTTTTCCGCAGGCCATCTCCACAGATATTTAGGGTATTTACAATATCTTTAGCTATTCCCACTAATAATGGTTCCAGTCGGGTTGTAAACATTTTCTCCACAAGGGCTTCAAGGTTGTGCATAAGATGTGAGTCACTCCTTTCAGCTCTAGATATAGGCTTTGAAGCTTTTGTACATTTCCTAGAGTTTCTTGTTTTCCTCGACTTCCGGGATTCAGGGGTCCTTAGGGGATCGCCTTCAGCCCCCAATAGATCTATTACAGTTTCGTTCTCAGTTGGCCCCAGTCCTAGTTCGGGCCCTCTCACAAGGGTTTCGATTACTAGTCGGTTCCAGAGGTACAGTAGACACAGGGGTAATGCTACTACTATCATGAGTGTTAGTAGGTGGAGTCAGGCCCAGTTCTATTTCAGCATGTGCAATTTCTTTGGACAACACACCTACGGCAGAAGTTAAGTAGGAAATTATACTTTCCGATTGTCTAGGTACTTTCGCTTTTTTACCTTCAGATTCGCCGTTACTTGGTTGCTTGCGCTTACCCATTTTATAGTGTTGGTTAGGGAAGGGGCCCGACCCGACCCCAGCCGGCCCCTGACTGCCACAGACGGCCCACCCTCTGCCCGGGCTCAGCCCGGCGTCGCCCGCGCGCATCCCGCGACGCGGGAGGTGCTCCTGGTGTTCATACACCTCCGGCCGGAAGCTGAGCGTGTCAAGATGCGGCGTCCCGGTCCCGGTCTTGCAGGGATGCTGGGAGGTGTAGTTTCAGCGAGGCAAGGTGACGCTCCTCCCCACTCGGCGGCCGGCAGCGCTCGACGGCGGGGGAGAGCGGAGATGTTTTGTGACCCCAAAGAACTTTCAGGTACGCTGTTGTTAGTGCCCCCAAACAGCAACAATGACCCCCGCTCCACCGGAGGTGCTCCTGGTGTTTATGCACCTCCGGCCGGAAGCTGAGCGTGTCAGGATGCGGTGTCCCGGTCCCGGTCTTGCAGGGATGCTGGGAGGTGTAGTTTCAGCGAGGCAAGGTGACGCTCCTCCCCACTCGGCGGCCGGCAGAGCTCGACGGCGGGGGAGAGCGGAGATGTTCTGTGGCCCCAAAGAACTTTCAGGTACGCTGTTGTTAGTGCCCCCAAACATCAACAATGACCCCCGCTCCACCGGAGGTGCTCCTGGTGTTTATGCACCTCCGGCCGGAAGCTGAGCGTGTCAGGATGCGGCGTCCTGGTCCCGGTCTTGCAGGGATGCTGGGAGGTGTAGTTTCAGCGAGGCAAGGTGACGCTCCTCCCTACTCGGCGGCCGGCAGCGCTCGGCGGCGGGGGAGAGCGGAGATGTTCTGTGGCCCCACAGAACTTTCAGGTACGCTGTTGTTAGTGCCCCCAAACAGCAACAATGACCCAGTGATAAAGCCTCTACCTTCCCAGATAACCTTGCGGAATCTGGGAACCATCATTAGATTGGCCCCCAACTAACGCAGCCGCCTGCTAGGGACGTACCACTCGAAAGAGTACTTCAAGTACACAGAGCCAATTTTATGTAAAGCTTTGTAGGTGGTGCAGAGGGCCTTACATTTGATACAGTTTCTTACTTAAAGCCAATGGAATTGCCGATTTTCCTTATAAACAGATTTGACTTTAGGATTCCCAGAAACGAGCTTGGCAGCAGCATTCTGCACCATGTGCAACTTTTTAAGGATTTTTACCTGCAATTAACTAAAGGCTGTTGAGGTAATCCAATTTTGATGGTACTACTTATTTATTTATTTATGAAGCTTGTAAAGCGCACGGCTACCCCCAACTGCGGTGTCCCGGCGCTGTAGACTGCAAGCTAGAAAGGAAAGGCATACTTATGCAGAGGAGAATAGCCAGGTCTTCAGTCGGCTACGAAAAAGTGATTCAGACGGAGTGAACCTAAGGTCTAGAGGGAGGTTGTTCCCGAGTTTGGCCGTCATAACTGTAAAAGCTCTACCGGCCATTCTGGAGCGGCGGAACCGAGGGACTGTGATAAGACGTAGGTTGTTAGACCGTAGGGATCTGACCGATTGGGAGAGTACAAGTCTCTTTCGTAAGTATCCTGGGCCTGACCCATTAAGGGCCCGAAAGGCAAGAGTCAGCATCTTAAACTGGATGCGTCTGGAGATAGGGAGCCAATGTAACTCTTTACGGTAGGATGCGACCGACTGACGGTCGGGGATATTGCCAATCAGCCTCGCCGCCGCGTTCTGAACGATCTGTAGGCGTTCAATTTGATACAGGGGGGCCCCGGCGTAGAGACTGTTGGCATAATCCAGGTGTGATGTTATTAGGGCGTGAGTAACCGTTCTGCGGGCATCCACGGGCAGATATGGGAAAATCTTTCTAATCATGCGTAGTTTCCAAAAACACGCTGCAGTAACCTTTTTTATTTGGGTTTTACACGAGAGGGCATCATCAAACTGAAAGCCCAAGTTGCGAACAGTTTGGACAGGAATAGGGGGGGATTGAGCACAGTCGGCCACCACAAAGTAGAAGGTATAGTGATTTTTTGATTAAAAAATAAGACCTCCGTCTTATCGGTGTTCAGCCTAAGATGGTTAGCAGTCATCCAGGAGCATATTTCGCCAAGACAGTGGCGGAAGCTGGCGAAGCTGGAGTCAGAGTGATCTCTGAAAGAAAACACTAGCTGTGTATCATCAGCATAAGAGATCACTCTGACCCACCAAGACTCAACCACCTTAGCCAAAGGGGCCAAATAAACATTGAAAAACAATGGGCTCAACGTAGAGCCCTGCGGAGCTCCACAGACAAGGGGCTTACTCTCAGATTCAAATGGTCTAAAAAGAACCCTCTGCGTTCGTCCTTTAAGAAAGGAACTGATCCACGACAAAGCGGAACCACCCATTCCAATCTGCTTTAAGCGATCCAATAGTATTTTATGGGACACGGTATCGAAAGCGGGGGATAGATCGAGGAGGACCAGCATGGCCTCCTCGCCCCTATCCACACACTCTCGAATGGTCTCAGAGACCTCCAGGAGCGCCGTCTCAGTACTGAAACCAGTTCTGAAACCCGACTGGGAATCGTGTAGCAGAGAATTGGTCTCCAAATAGTCCGCAAGTTGTAGCTGTACGGCCTTTTCCAAGACCTTCGCTGGTTTAGGGAGGAGGGAGATGGGGCGGTAGTTACAAAATTGCGCCGGATCCGCGTCCATCTTCTTCAAGATGGGGACTAGCATGGCCTCCTTCCAAGCCGTTGGAAATTGGCCCAAATGTAGTGAGGAATTCCTAGATAGAAATGAGTGGTTCGATCAGAAGGGGAGCTAGGCTACCCATGACCTTGGGGGGGACCGGGTCTAAAGGGGAACCAGATTTACACTGAGTGAGCAGTTTAAGTGCAGACTCAGTGGTGAGATCCTTAAAAGCTACCAATGACGGTGTGGTGTAATCCTTGTTCTTAGCAGTGGAAGGGGATAGTACAGGTGTTAGGGCAGACGGAAAAGAGGAAGTGATTTTCTCAATTTTGTCTTGGAAGTAATCAGACAATCCATTACATAAGGTCTGGCTAGAGAGGTTCTGGGGTGTCATAGCGGGAGGCTTGACAAAGTCCTTTACAATATTAAAAGAGTTTTTGCAGAATTCTCTGCGTTTTTAATTTGTAAGGCAAAGAATTCTCTCATTGTGGACTTTTTTAGCTTGATAAAATTCTTTAACCCCTTCGATGCCGATGACGAGCTCAGCTCGTCGTCAGCCACGGGTGACGTGTGCGGATGACGAGCTGATGTTATTTTAAAACAGCCGCACAACGCAAAAATAACCGCAGCAGCGATGCGGTTAAAGCAGATTTGTAAATACTTTTTGCTTCTGGAACATAGAAGAGTCACCAACTGCGTTCTAATTTTTTACAGCAGCTTTTTTCCTCACGCAAGGCTGGAGAAAACCACGGGGCAGAAGGGCGGGATCTCGCAGAGGAGACGGGCAGTAGAGGGGCAGTGGCCTCAATGGCAAACAATAGGGCTGAGTTGAACTGGGCAACGCTTGCATCAATGTCGTCGGTAAGTGGATCCAAGGGGCACGAGAAAACAGGATCTAAGGCAGTGCAGGTGACTTTATGCCATTTTCTCCTGTATTCCCTACCAAGTTCCACCGGGCTCGGTGCAGGAGGGAACCTGATATCGAACGGGAGAAGGTAATGGTCGGACCAGGTGAGGGGAAGAGAAGGGTGAACTGTGATACCAGGGAGGTTTGAAAAAATTAGGTCTAGAGTGTGGCCAGCTATATGCGTCGGGCCCTGGATCAATTGGGACAAACTCAGGCTCTGCAAGGTGTCTAGAAGTTGAGTAGCTTGGGAGCAGGAAGGGTCTTCAGCATGCAAGTTGAAATCGCCTAGCACTATAAAGTGCGGATGTTTAAGGGACAGGTCTGCTATAAGATGTACAAGCAGCGTTAATGAGGGGGCTGAAGCACTGGGGGGATTATACACTAGAATGCCAACCAAAAAGACAGCAGCTGAGTCTGAAATGGTGAAATACATGGCTTCAATCAGCCCAATATTCGTAAGTTTCTTAATAGTCAGGCGCAGATGAGATTTCAAAATGATGGCAAGGCCACCCCCCATTTTTCCCTCTCGGTTAATACCCATGAAAAGAAAGTCAGGGGTGTGGCTAAATGGATATCCGGTTTGGAAGTGTCTTTTATCCAAGATTCTGTGAGGAACAGTGTATCCCATCCATGTGAGACAAGTGTAGTCCAGATTTCGCTAGCATGGCGGGGGAGAGAGCGACAGTTGACCAATCCTGCCCTCAGTGTTAATAGGGAACGTGTGCGATTGGCTAACACATCTATCCGGAGGTGTCTTGGCGCGGACTTCTTAAGAGCAAGGAAAGAAGCCTAATTGTTAAAGAGACAAGTTTTGGGCTCCTTCCTAAAGGAGATCAGCATGGGCATAGCTCTGATGTGAGGGGGCAGGTTGCTCCAAAGCTTAGTGGTTCCAGTGATAAAGCCTCTACCTCCCCAGATAACCTTGCTGAATCTGGGAACCATCATTAGATTGGCCCCCAACTAACGCAGCCGCCTGCTAGGGACGTACCATTCGAAAGAGTACTTCAAGTACACAGAGACAATTTTATGTAAAGCTTTGTAGGTGATGCAGAGGGCCTTACATTTGATACAGTTTCTTACTTAAAGCCAATGGAATTGCCGATTTTCCTTAGAAACGGATTTGACTTTAAGATTCCCAGAAACGAGCCTGGCAGCAGCATTCTGCACCATCTGCAACTTTTTAAAGATTTTTTACCTGCAATTAACTAGAGGCTGTTGAGTTAATCCAATTTTGATAGAACTAACGCAGTGGTTACTATCTTTTTAAAATGCGCTGGAATGAAAGGAAATTATTTCTTAATCATTTTAAGCAGAAGGAGGCCATAGAATTGACCTGCAGGCCGAAGTTTAGCTTTTCATCTATTAAGATTCCTACATTTTTAGCCTGGTCTCCGGGATAGGGGGTGGGCCCATTTCGTCTGGCCACATAATAGGAGATCGGACAGGAGAAAGATTACCGAACAGAACCACCTCAGTTTTATATGAATTAAGTTTAAGGCAGTGTCATGTCATTCCGGAACTGATTGCCAACATACAGTCATGGAAATGGGCAGATACCTCAATACCATTTTTGAAGGCTAACAGGACAATTTGAGTATCGTCCACGTATGAGGTTAGTGAGAGGCCAAAAGATTTAACTAAATGGCTAATTAACATAAATATTAACCAGTGTTGGACTGATAGATGAACCCTGCATGGGAGAGAAAAAGAAGAGGATTCAAAATGAGCCAATGCTATTGACTGTGGTCTATCAGAGAGAAAAGAGGTTGCAGAGACTTGGGGCCTCATTTGGATGTTGGTGGGAAAGCCTCTGACTGCTGGTTAGACACTTTCCGACCGACATCCAAGGTTTAAACTCTGACTGCCTTATTACAAAGATGGCGGTTGGAGTTAAACCGGCCAGTAAAACCGAAGGGTTCCCAGTCCTAAGCCACACATAATCCCAAACAGACGCCGTTTCCGCCGTCAGGATTATGATGTCGGTTTCAGACAGGCTTTCCATGTCAATTTATCTGACATGGAAAGCCTGTCGGAAAGCGATTTTGGGGACCCCTGAACACCCCAGCACCATGTGACAGGCACCATGAGGGGCCCCCGTCCCTCTGCGGCCTCCCGGTGTTGGCCTGGGCGGCACCTTTGCCCCTGAAAATCCCTGCACTGTGTGGCAGGCACCATGAGGTGCAGGGATTTACACAAACTTACATTTCTCTATGGGAGCTTGTGCTGCGGGCAGAAATGGGAGTTTGTGACCACACTATATGTGGCCGTACCATAATTGCAGTTTCCGATCGCCGACCAGAGGTTCCGAAACCGCAGCGATGTCGGTCGGAGGCAACTCTGACCAACATCATAATCAGGCTCTTGGTCTTATCCTGATACCCAAAGTACTGAGATGGCTGATCAGCATCCTGTGGTCCACCGTGACAAATGCTGCTGGAAATCAAGGAGAATAAGTGCCACAGCTCCACCTCTGTCCAGCACGACCCTAATCTCCTCCGTTGCTTTAATCAGAGCGGACTGAGCTATGCCCAGACCTGAAATCAAATTGAGTTTCATCCAACAATTGATTCTCTTGTATGTACTGTGTAAGCTGAGAGTTCATAACATTTTCTACTAATTGTGAGGGAAGCAGAAGGAGCAAAACAGTGCGATAGTTGTTGGTATCCACTGGGTTCAGACAGGGTTTCTTTAGGAGTGGGGGAATAGAAATAATTTTCCACTGAGTGTGAAAAGCTCTAGAGATAAATATGGAGTTCTAGATGGCTGCGAGATTCGCACCTATCATGTCTGGGATAAGTTTCAGAACTGAGGGAGGAATACATTTGATTAACATTGTCCTTAAAACACTGCGCCAAAGTGTCACAAAAAGCTTGCGCGTTACTGGAATTTATTGCCAGGCAGAGTGGTGAGTTTGGATACCACTTGGGAAAGTTGTTTGGTACAATCTTTAACTATCTCTATTTGGTGAGTCAAATAGTCCCTCTTTTTCTTGATTGGAGGTTTTTATATTTAGACAGAGCCTGTTTATACCGAGATTTCTCTAGCAGATCATATTGCGATCGTCAGTGCATCTTGCAGGTTTGCTTTTCAAGCCTAAGTGCCTCGGAGAACCAAGGGGCAGAGGGGATTTTCCTATTCTTGGAGACTTTGGTATAAGGGGCTAATTTAGAAAAGGCAGCCTGAAGCCAGTCTATGTAATATTAAGAGGCATGATCTACATCAAGATCAGTTTGGGTATTAGCCAACTGTTGAGTGAGAAGAGAACTGTTTATATTTTTCCAAGACCGAAACTGACTTGAAAGGCCAGGTCTAATGTTCGTTTAGCATTTTAACATATTTATCTCAAAGATGATAGCATGTTCATATGACCATACTGAAGGTTAAACCTTCTTTATATTGATCTGGGTATTATTAATAAAAAGGCCGTCTAAGGTAAGTGTGATTACCAATTTTGCTTTAAATGTGTGTATGTAATTAAACAATGAAATTAGCACTATACATTTGAATGCATTTATTTTGCAAAATAAGTAATTACACTATCAGAAGCTTATCCGCAATATTTTGAGTTTCATGATAATCTTATGGCGCGGGTAGAAAAACTTAAAGGAAGAAGTAAAAAAAATATGGTATATGAATTTAACTTGTATAGAAGTCTCTGCTCTCCACTACTGAAAAAAACCACTGAACATCCTTTCACCAAACTTAGCCAAAAGCTATAACTGTAAAAGGGCATTGCTTCTGCTTTAAATCTGTTAAGTAATTTTACAGAAATTAGCCTTATAAAGATGTGTAGGGTGGGCTTGAAAGGGTTGAAAGCGAGAGATATCTGAACCATTCCCCCCCATTGGATGCAGAAATAGTTTGTTCCCATTGTCTACCTAGGGCCCATGGATGCGAAGGCTCCGATCGGCTGTCTACAAAAGAACATTTACTATTGCAGCCACCATTATAGGACATGAGACTTGATTCCTGTAACACAAATTGAGAGAGAGAAAGTTATATGGAGAGCATTTCCTGGCCCAATGGCTCTTTGGAGGTGGACCGAACACCATTTCCATTTGCTTACTTTTTTTTTACTGCATGGGTTTTTCAGACCCTTGACCAGGTGAGACTCAGAAGTTCGCAAACCATTCTTGTTTGACCACAAACACCAAGCAAGATTTCTTAGATAAAATATTTCTTTTGACACTCTTATGCCTTACCAAAATTCTGTCTGATAACCTCATCTATACCTTCTATGACATTCAATTTCACCCACCTTGACATCCAACCAGGACAAATCGTGGACAATGGATTTCCTCCTCCTCAATACCTCAAAAGGTGAAACCTCAGAGAAAGAATGTGGAGTGGTGCTCTAGAACCAAGCATTGAACGCACAGCATTTTGTACCTCACATTAACTTGCAATGGCCCACTGAGCACAATTGCTCAACACTCTATTCTTACATTCCAAAAGTCCATTCGTTTGTGGATGATACAACCAACTTCTACAATATTCAATTACTTCTGGTTGTAGAAATTTTTCAAATTCTAAGCTGGCAAATAGTACTCCGTTGTCAGAGACAATGGAAGAAGGGAATCACTCTTTTAAGAAGATATCTTTTAAAAACTCTATGACACTCTTGGAAGTCGATTCTCCTAAGAAAAGGGCATCTGGTGACTTAGGATAGCAGTCAATGGCCACACTTGCAAATCTGGACGAAAAAGGCAACAAGTTAAACGGACCAACTAGGTCAATGCCTACTTTTTCCAACGGTATAGTAGGGTGTTCTATTGGTTGCAAGGGTGGAGTTAATATTTTGAACCCCTTTGCAGCTTTACTACACACTACACAAACTCTGACAAAATCATCAACTCCTTTATTCATGAGAAACTAGCGGGAAGTTTTGCGCACCCTGGGTTTTGTCAACGTCTTGTCCAAATGTCCTTCATATGCACCACACATTATTCTTGATCTTAAACTTTCAGGTGGTATCAATTTTCCACCATGCATCAAAATGACATCTTCAACAGACCGCTCCAAAGAAAATTTTACAAAGGTTTGTAACTGGTACGTAACATTGTCTCTTTGGCCCATCTTTTTATCACGAAATTCATGACTTGAACCAGTAACTCATCCTTGGCTAGCCCTCTCTTCCATTCCATTTAACTTATAGCAGACATACTCTCCACATTAATGGGCGCTTTAAAACAGTTACCAGGTTTTTCATCTTTAATCAACCCTACATATGCTTCAACAACAGGGAATCTTGATAAGTAGTCAGCCCTGCCATTCTTGTTGCCTGGAAAATATGTAACCTCAAAATCATATTGTAATAGCTTAGTGGACAACCTGGCGAACCTTGAGGTTTACTCTTTGATCTTATCACCTGAAAGAATAGAGACCAGTGGACTGATCTGTACGCAGGATATGATGATTCCCCCCGAATGCAGGATGGAGCTTTATGATTCCCTACCAACAAACAGTTCTTTCTCAAATAGAGAAATTAATTTCAGCCCCTCTTAATATCCTTGAGGCATCGCCCAATGTGTTTCCCACACCACCCTTGTTCTGTGTAAGGATTGCACCAAGGCCCAAACCACGGGTTTTCACAGTAATGATGCCCTTGATCCTAAGATCAAAAGGTTTAATAATGTTGGGCCCAACTAACTGGGACTTGAACCATTCAAACACTTCCTGACGATTTTTTCCCATTCAAAATGGTACATGTTTTTTAACATGTTAGCCAGAGGCTTTTCTCTGGACGCGTAATCTTGCACAAATCTTGAAAACGCACAAAGTCCAATAAAGGATTTCAAATCAGCCTTGTCAACGGGTGCAGTGGTGTCTACAATGGCATTTACTAAACCGAATATAGGCTGAACCCCATGTTTTGATACCACGTGCCACAAATATTACACCTTTTCTTTTAGGAAGAGACACTTCTCACTCTTAAGTACAACCCCCTGTCTTGCATAATCTTCAAAACCTGCATTAATATGTTGTAAGGTTTCTCCCTGGTTGCCCCATATATCAGCACATCATCTTCGAATACTGCAACACCACTGACCCCTTTCAACATATGACATATGATCCTCTAAAAAACTGCTGCAGCTGATGCCAGCCCAAACAGCATTCTACAATACTGGTAAGTACCAAAGGCATACACAAACACCGTAAGGTGCTTGCTGGAAGATGGGTCCAATACAACCTGGTGGTAGGCTGAGGTCAGATATAAATTTGTAAACCGACGCGTTTCCTCCTTATACAGGACTTCTTCAGGGCAGTCAAGTACAAACAAATAAATATACAATATAAAAACACATACTTGCAACCAGAAGAAAACAATTCATACATAAACAGTTAAGGACACATTACCTGCCCCAAACAAAAAACTCACAGTGAAGACAGACTCAAGACGCAATAAAGTTAAAAAGACAACAGTACATTATTACACATTTATCGTTGATACATTGAAAATCAATGTTCATAGGCATCTAAGTGAGGTTCAGGAACCGTCCCAGGCTGGACTATGTTTACCACAGAACACATAACATTTAAAAACTTACATAATTGTACACAACATAGAGGATGCAGGATGACCCAATATCAATGTGTAATAATGTACTGTTGTCTTTCTAACTTTATTGCGTCTTGAGTCTGTCTTCACTTTGAGTTTTTTCTGTTTGGGGCAGGTAATGTATCCCTAACTGTTTATGTATGACTTTTTTGTTTCCAATATCACTCTCTACTTAGGGATCCACACATGCAGAAGCATCATCTACAATGACAGACTCATCGCTCACATCCATAGCCATTTCTCTCAACTAATCTTGTATATTTAGGAAACTTTCTGCATCATCATGAACAGTTTTCAACATATGTGCAATGCCAGTACTATTAACATAACCTCTGTTTAACTAAGCACTTCCCCTAGTATGGTGGCCACTTTGGTAAAATGTCTAATTTTACCAAAATGCCTGGAACATCACACTTTTTACAGGATATCCTTTACTGCCCCTGGCATGAGTGGCATTACCACACCTAAAACAGATGTTAGTTTGCTTAAAAAATGTTTTGTTTTTGAGACAGTGTTCGACTTGAACTCTCTGACCTTGACTGCCCCAACAGCTTAATTGGATTGGTCCTCTAACTCTTTCATCGACGCTTTGGACAGCTCAATACTCTTTTCGATGTGCATTTCGATGGATTACCCATTGACAATATATTTTGCTACATAGTTTTATCTTTGCGTTTACAGACATATTGATCTCTGACCAGTTGTTCCATGAAACACTCAAATTGACAGTCTGCACTCAACTTCCTGAGTGCTGATACAAAAGCAACCACATTTTCCCCTAACTTCCGTTCTCTTTTAAAAAACATATGTCTGATGAAAAGAGACGTGGCTGAATATCAAAACACAACTCCAACTTTTTCACTGTTTACACATACTAATCATTATCCTCCTCTCCTTGGTTTCTTACCAATAGTGGTAAATGTTTGAACACAGATCTGCCTTCAATCCCTAGTGAATGGAGTAAAATAAACGTTTTTCTCTCCGGCCTATTAATACAAGATATTTCACAAAATAATTTTACTAGTTCTTCTATGCAATGGGTGGATTACCAGTTACCTCCAGGAAAGGTGGTGATGGTGCTACAGACCGCATGTTGTATTTGCTATGCATGCCTACCTAATTTATAGTGCGCAAACCTTGACCCAAACATAAGACAACCTACTAACTGTACATATAAAACTGTGAACAAAATGACATTTAAATGGCAACAGATTGACTTCCTGAACTTGTTCCTCTTTAAAATTGCTAAATCTTACATTAAACCATGTTTTGGTTAGTTAGAAACAAAACTTAAGCAAAGAGTTTCCCTAAAAATGAGCAGGTGGTCACCAATGTACTAATGCTTGTTAGATTTTTCTATTAAAAAAACAATCCACAGTGAAAAGTGTGAATTTTACTTGCTGAGCACTGTCCCTCCCCTAAGTGTGTGCATCACTGCGCAAAAACAACGCTTAAAAGTAATTATAGACTCTTTTATGGATTGGTGCGTGCTGAAACACTACACAAAAAGCACAGTGAATAGAACTAGTGGAGTGCGTATCACCATGAGGTAACTAAATTACAGCTGCATGCACGTACCTGTTTTGAAAGAACTGACCTTGGTTCTGCGTATAACCGTGCTATGTAAAGGAACACAGCTGTCCACATGCTCAAGTAAAGACAGCCTGAACGATCTGTGTGCCACAGCGTTGTGGAACCACGTAATGGTTCAACTGACTACCACTTTAAACAAGCATTGGAAATGCAATAGGTCTCGCATTAGGAAAGTTTGAGCTATTGGTATTGTAAATGACACTTTTTTTTATTTATGTGTTGGTTTTGAAAGTAGCAAAATTAATAGCTTTGTCAGTTACAATGTCAAGTCAATAGTTTTAACTTTTGAAAATGTGACACCTATAGCATTTGTAATGCAATGTGTGTTGTATTTACGTGACTTAGATGTATTGATATTACAAATAACAATGGCTTTTAATTTTGTAAATAATTAATACTTAAATAAAAGTTATTGTAATTTATAATGGCAATAGCTTAAACGTTTGTAAATAACTTTTGTGAAGATTATGTTCAGTGGATGTGGTGGTGGTGGATGCGGTGGTGGTGGTGGTGATGGATGGGGTGGTGGTTGTGGTGGATGTGGTGGTGGATGTAGTGGTGGTGGGTGTGGAGGATGTGGTGGTGGTGGTGGATGTGGTGGTGGTGGTGGATGTGGTGTGGTGGATGTGTTGGTGGAAGTGGTGGTGGATGTGGTGGTGGTGGATGTGGTGGTGGATGTGGTGGTGGTGGCAGTGGTGGATGTGATGGATGTGGTGGTGGATGTGGCGGTGGATGTCATGGTGGATGTGGAGGTGATGGATGTGGTGGTGGATGTGGTGGTGGTGGTGGATGTGATGGTGGATGTGGTGGTGGTGGATGTGGTGGATGTGGTGATGCGGTGGTGGATGCGGTGGTGGTGGTAGTGGTGGATGGGGTGGTGGTGGTAGTGGTGGATGGGGTGGTGGTTGTAGTGGATGTTGGGTGGTGGGCCGTTTTTCAGCCGATTTTTTTACAGGGCCGATTTTGCAGCTATGCACTAAGACAGTTTGAGCTATTGGTATTGTAAATGACAAATATTTTATTTATGTGTTGGTTTGGAAAATAGTGAATTGAATAGCTTTGTCATTTACAATGCCAATATTTTTTACTTTCGCCAATGTGACACCTATAGCATTTGTAATGCAATATGTGTTGTATTTACGTGACTTGGATGTATTAATATTACAAATAAAAATGGCTTTTATTTTTTAATAATTAATACTTAAAAGTTATTGTAATTTATAATGGCAATAGCTTTTGTAAATACCTTTTGTGAAGATTATGTTCATTGTATTTTATTGTGATGAAAATCCAAGAACAGAAGTAAACTATTAACATATTTTTGTGACATTTGTAATGAAGCTTGAAACATTGAGAGAACATATTTGAACCAGTTGTTGAATGGTTGCAAAGATTGCTGCTGTGGTGGCGTGGAGTGATGTTGTGGTGGCGACAAGTGATGCTGTGGCGTTCTGTGATGCTGTGGTAGCGCATAGTGATGTTGTAGTACCCCTGAGTGATGCTCTGGTGGTGCTGAGTGATGCTGTGGTGATGCAATAGATAGATAGAGTGAGTGCGAAAGATAGATAGAGTGAGGGCGATAGATAGATAGCGGGAGGGAGATAGGTAGAGTGAGGGCGATAGATAGATAGATAGAGTGAGGGTGATAGAGAGATAGACAGATAGAAGGGTGATAGATAGACAGATAAAGTGTATTTATGTTGCATTGAGTAGAGTGTAAGTATGAGGCATGTAATTATATGGCACTGAGTGGTAATATGGGGAGTGTATATTGTATTCAGTAGAGTGTTATTGTGTGCTGTGCAATTATGTGGCACTGAGTGGTATTTGAAGTGTATGTTGCATTGAGTGCAGTGTAATTATGTAGCGTGTAATTATGTGGCACTGAGTGGTAATATGGGGAGTGTGTGTTGCATTCAGTAGAGTTTAATTATGTGGTGTGTAATTATGTGGCACTGAGTGGTATTGTGTGGAGTGTGTGTTGCATTCAGTAGAGTGTAATTATGTGGTGTGTAATTATGTGGCACTGAGTGGTATTTGGAGTGTATGTTGCATATAACTATGTGATTAAGGAACAGTGAGCAACCCAAAATACCCTTGAGGGCTTGGGTGAGTAAGTAGAAAGGTATAGGTGCCTTAAAGGGGATTTGTTTAACAAAATATAATTAAACGTGATTCAACTAACTCTTTAGGACAGGTCAATGGTTCTTATTCTTGAAAGGACCATTGACTTGTCCTAAAGAGTTAGTTGAATCACGTTTAATTATATTTTGTTAAACAAATCCCTTTGAAGGCACCTATACCTTTCTGCATATAACTATGTGGCACTGAGTGGTATTTGGAGTGTTTGTTGCATTGAGTGCATTGTAATTATGTGGCGTGTAGTTATGTGGCACAGAGTGGTATTTGGAGTGTATGTTGCATTGAGTGCTGTGTAATTATGTGGCACTGAGTGGTATTTGGAGTGTATGTGGCATTGAGTGCAGTGTAATTATGTGGCGTGTAATTATGTGGCACTGAGTGGTATTTGGAGTGTATGTTGCATTGACTGCTGTGTAATTATGTGGCACTGAGTGTTATTTGGAGTGTATGTTGCATTGAGTGCAGTGTAATTATGTGGCATGTAATTATGTGGCACTGAGTGGTATTTGGAGTGTATGTTGCATTGAGCGCAGTGTAATTATGAAGCATATAATTATGTGGCACTGAGTGGTATTGTGTGGAGTGTCTGTTGCATTGAGTACAGTGTAATTATGTGGCGTGTAATTATGTGGCACTGAGTGGTATTTGGAGTGTATGTTGCATTGAGTGCAGTGTAAATATGTGGCGTGTAATTATGTGGCACAGAGTGGTATTTGGAATGTACGTTGCATTGAGTGCAGAGTAATTATGTGGAGTTTAATTATGTGGCAATGAGTAGTATTTGGAGTGTTTTCTGAAAAACTTAAAAATGCAAAGGCCCTATGTAAATCCATAGAACGAAAGTGGAGGAAAAACTACACTCCAGAACTTAAAGAAAATTATAGAAGCGAGTTGAAAAAATACCAAAAATTGGTAAGACTAGAGAAAAGTCTCTACTACAAAAGTAGAATCGTGGAATCTAAAAACCCCACTAAGGAACTATTTGGTATCTACAGAGAAATTACCATCTCCTCTCGCCTGGATACTAAAGATACCTACTCCACTGAGATATGCGACCAGATAGCTGATTTCTTTGTGGAGAAGGTAGAAAAGATTCATGCCACTTTTCATAGCAGCACCAGGTTAGAAAATAACAAGGTAGACAACCCAGACTCCCTCTCCCACAAACCCCTTTTCACTAACTTCAGGACCCCCAACAAACAGGAATTAATGAAAATTATAAATAGTATTTGTTCAGGCTCCCCTATGGATGCCTGCCCCCCGGAACAGTACAAAGCAGTCATGGAAAACTTATTACTGGATCAAATAAGCAACATGATCACTCTCTCGTTCCAGGAAGGCCATGTCCTGAAAAACTGGAAATCTGCCCAGGTAATACCATTAAAAAAAAAACTAATATTCCAATCACTCAGCTTGAAAATCTAAGACCAATTTCGCTTCTCCCTTTCTGTGCCAAAATCATAGAAAAGGTGGCCAATCTTCAGCTCATGGAGTTCTTAGAGAAAGAATCACTCCTCCACCCCTCTCAATCAGGGTTTAGATCAGGCCATTCAACCGAATCAGCTGTTCTGTATTCTTCCGAACAGATTCGGAAGGTGGTGGATGAGGGAGAGACAGCAGCGTTAGTCCTACTGGACTTGAGTGCAGCGTTTGATACCGTGCTGCACTCAACGCTGCTGTCTCGGCTCTAAGACATGGGAGTAAAAGGCCAAGCTCTCACCTGGTTCCAGTCCTACCTCACTGACAGAACCTTCCAACTTCACTGCCCACCCTTTAAGTCATCGCCTCGCAGTGTTAGCCATGGGGTTCCACAGGGCTCTAGCTTGAGCCCCACCTTATTTAACATCTACATGGAACCCCTGGCACACATTGCGGAGGAATTTGGGGTGGGCATTGTCAGTTACGCTGACGACACCCAGTTGGTGTTCAAAATAATGCCAGACAGTAGAGACTCAGCCTCCAACTTCTCTAACTGCATGCTAAAGATAGCGACGTGGATGAACACCAACTGTCTCCGTTCAAACGGAGATAAAACGGAGGTACTGATAGTGGGGAAAGACACTTCTGTCTGGTCACGTGCATGGTGGCCTAGCGAACTAGGAGAAATACCTGTGCCTGTGGAGAAAGTGAAAAATCTCGGAGTCATGCTTGACGCCGACCTCTCAGGCAAAGCCCAGGTAAACAAAGTGACAAGCAAATGCTACAGCACCCTAAAAATACTCCGTAAAATACTTGACCTTCTGCCGACCGAAGCGAGGAAAACCATAGTCCATGCCTTAATATCCCCTCATTTGGACTATGGAAATGTTCTCTTACTTGGTCTAAATCAGAAAGGTCTGCACCAGTTACAATGCATACAGAACTCAGCAGCACGACTGGTGCTCGGTCTCCCTCGGAGATCATCCACCAAACATGCGCTCACCAAGCTTCACTGGCTCCCTGTCAAAGAGAGAATTATAATTAAGACTCTCTGCTATGCACATCGCATTGCCCAAAATAGAGGCCCTAGTTATCTGAGAGGTCTCATCACCATCCATCGGCCGATAAGAGACCTAAGATCGGCGGGCATGATGCTATTTAAAACCCCCCGCATTACAAAAGCTAAAATGGGGGGGAAATCCTTTCGCTATCTAGCCACTAAATTTTGGAATGCTCTGCCAATCCAGCTGCGGATGGAACCATCTGAAATGAGGTTCAGAGCTAAACTCAAAACTCACTTATTCCCCAAATACTAACGTTCTTCCTCGGTTCATGATCTTCCCGATGGGTTAGCATTTTACAGTCAGCGCGGGGACCCACAGCTTTGTGCAGCCAGGCGCGTAATAAATGCTTATTATTATTATTATTATTATTATTATTATTATTATTATTATTATTATGTTGCATTCAGTGCAGTGTAATTATGTGGTGTGTAATTATGTGGCACTGAGTGGTATTTGGAGTGTATGTTGCATTGTGTGCAGTGTAATTATGTTGCATATAACTATGTGGCACTGAGAGGTATTTGGAGTGTATGTTGCATTGAGTGCAGTGTAATTATGTAGCATATAATTATGTGGCACTGAGTGGTATTGTGTGGAGTGTGTGTTGCATTCAGTAGAGTGTAATTATGTGGTGTTTAATTATGTGGCTCTGAGTGAAATTTGGAGTGTATGTTGCATTGAGTGCAGTGTAATTATGTAGCATATAATTATGTGGCACTGAGTGGTATTGTGTGGAGTGTGTGTTGCAGTCAGTAGAGTATAATTATGTGGCGTGTAATTATGTGGTACTGAGTGGTATTTGGAGTGTATGTTGCATTGAGTGCAGTGTAATTATGTGGCGCGTAACTATGTGGCACTGAGTGTTATTTGGAGTGTATATTGCATTGAGTGCAGTGTAATTATGTGGCGTGTAATTAGGTGGCACTGAGTGGTATTTGGAGTGCATGTTGCGTTGAGTGCAGTGTAATTATGAAGCATATAATTATGTGGCACTGAGTGGTGAGAGGGTTGTGAGGGTGAGAGGGTGTGAGGGTGAGAGGGTTGTGAGGCTGAGGGGGTGTGAGGGTGAGGGTGAGTGAGGGGTGTGAGGGTGAGTGAGGGGTGTGAGGGTGAGTGAGGGGTGTGAGGGTGAGTGAGGGGTGTGAGGGTGAGTGAGGGGGTGTGAGGGTGAGTGAGGGGGGGTGAGGGGTGTGAGGGGGTGTGAGGGTGAGGGTGGGTGAGGGGGTGTGAGGGTGTGTGAGGGTGTGGGGTTGAGGGTGAGGGTGAGTGAGGGTGAGGGTGAGGGTGTGTGAGGGTGAGGGGGTGTGTGAGGGTGAGGGGGTGTGAGGGTGCAGGGTTGAGGGTGAGTGTGAGTGAGGGTGTGTTAGGGTGAGTGAGGGGGTGTGGGGGTGTGAGGGTGAGAGGGTTGTGAGGGGGTGTGCGGGTGAGAGGGTTGTGAGGGGGTGTGAGTGTGAGGGGGCTGTGATGGTGTGTGAGGGTGAGTGAGGGGGTGTGAGGGTGAGTGAGGGGGTGTGAGGGTGAGTGGGATAGGCGAGACCTAAAAATCTATCCAACAGCCGTACTGAATGAGTAAAGTGAAGTGCAAAAACCAATCAAATGTCAGAAGTGATCCTTCTGGTGTTAATAATCTTTAGGAATTCATAGTTCTTGAACATGCTGGAGAGCACCTTCAAAGCGCAAACAACGCTTTTAACAGCTTAATCGTTGTGATTGGGTGGGTTTTTGGTGGTCAAAAGGACAGCATTCAGGCTGGTTTTCTCAACAATGGAAAATGCTGCATAACCAATGAGTCACCTCTAAATGCACAAAGGCATTAAAGGGCTTTACCTGCAGAGCGGTGTGAACTGCAGTGGTAGATCAGCTGCTGCAGGGGAGGAGGAGAGGTGGGCTGATCACCGTGGCCCCTGCGGCTATAGAGGGGATCCGGGAGAGGCTGACCCCGGGCGGCCGATGACGAAGGGCACTCTACTTAACCCGGAAGTGGGGGTGGGAGGAGTGTAGATTTTGGTGTTAAGAGGGAGGGCACCAAACGGGGAGAAATGTTAAAGGTCAATGTGATTAAACAAGTTAAACAAGTTTTAAAAAAAAGTAAACTGGGGGGAAGAGAATCACCAAAACGTGCACTAACCCTCTATGAATTTCACGAGCCTGCATTCTGGCGTCATGGTGTAACACGGCGTCCTTGCCAAAAGACCCCCCATTCTGCTCCCCCCAAATGATTAAGCATTTGCTAATGTTTTGTGACATAAAACCGGGAGATTATTATTTTTTTCCCTGCCTTAATTGAAGGAAGCATTTAGTGGAGATTTACCCATTATTGGCTCTCGGCGCGCGTGCGGCGCGCTCGCACACTCTGGAGCAGGTTTGGACGAGCTTGAAGGATTTATGCGAATGGGCCTGCGGGGAGAGGCAATTTGTAGCCGAGACGGACAATTAAGTGGCCCATGAGTGCAAGAATGACTGCGCCAGGCGGCTAATGGGTAGTAATGCCATGAGCCGCACAGCGGTGTAACAGTCAGCAGAGCACTTCTGCACACTTTGTACTATCAATAACAAAATACGTATCATTAATGAGGTAGTTGTAAGTTCTATCTAATGAAAATCAATTCACATACAGTACAAAGTATTTCAAAGAGACCGTGAATGCAAGAGTTACTTTATAGCAATTTGTGTGATAACGCACTGACATTTACAGAATTGTATAAATTATGTGGGACAAAACGGTGCTTGGTGGTATAAGTGATTACACTGTGCAAGTGGAACAAAAAAACCTGATAAAAGTGATCAAGTAAAACTGGCTGTCTACATAGTGCCAGAGTTAATATTTCATGACCGTTCGTTCCAGTGGAATAGGCTTAATTATTCATGAAGCATTAAAGAATTCAGAGCTCCTTGGTAGCATTGTTCACTTTGAAAAGAAAGTGTTTCATCACTGAGTATCAACGACGTTTCAACATTAAAATAAGAGCAGGGTCATCGTCTGGACAACAGCGCAGTATTGGTCCTGAAGTTTTTGAGAGAATATATACACTACTGACAGAGGGAAGGTAGAGAAGGGGGGGAGGAGAAATGCGACACAGCAGGTGGGGGGGCGGAGCGGGGAGAGGGTGTGAAGCAGCAGGGGCCTTTGAAGTGAAGCTAAGCTTCACTTCAAAGGTGTGGGAGGAGTGCGGCTGAGGGAACAGACGGCGATTTGATGATGTGCACGCGCATTTTAGGTCAATGCGCTTGCGCATTGACCTAAAAGCCACGGGCACAGCACCAAATTGCCCAGTTAGGTAAAGTCTGTTTAAGACGCTATAGTCTCGCTCTGCTCAATGCGCTTGCGCATTGAGAGGCGAGACCTAAAAAACTAGGCTGCTAACCGAGGATCACAATGCGAGCGATTAGTGGAGATTCAAAATGGTCGAAACATCAACTACACTTGTCAGGTGACGTGCTTCATCTTTCTTTTAAGGAAAAGATTGATAACATTATTATACACTTTACTAAGAAAAGTCCCAGTGAAGAGGGATAACCGATCCAATGGAAGTCAGATTCCTTACTAAAAGATGATTAATTGCAACATGTAGAAACCGTATATGCTACTATGCCAACAATTAAATCTGTATCTCCAATGGATCCATGTCCAGCTTCAGATTTCAATTTAGGAGGGGATTTGTTTGCACCAATATTAACTGAATTATGCAACCAATCAATTATTACTGCCACATGTCCACAATCATGGAAGGAAGCCAAAATATTCAAATTAAAAAAAAAAAAGCTAACCTGGAACAACTCTATACCTACAGGCATTTGCTCATCTGCCTTTACCAGTGAAAATAATGGAAAACAAAATAATTAGACAATTGGTCAAACATGGAGAAAATAACAACTTACTGGACAAATCTCAGGTTGGATATAGGTCCTGTCATTGTACAAAGACTGCCCCTATAACTGTGTTAGATGACCTAAGGAATTTATTGGATGGATGGATAGATGGATAAGTGCCATAGAGCAGCACTGATCCAAATAGCTCTTAGTGCCGCATTTGACCCCAACGCTAATAACAAGACTAAAAGCACGGGGCGTTAGAGTACCCACTTTGGACTGGTTTTCCTCTTTTTCAAATAATCGGACCTGGACTGTAAGATTGCCTCCTACTCTTCTAAACAGAATGTTTTAACATGCAGAGTGACACATGGCTCTATTCTACACCCTACTACACCTACTACATCTCTATACTTCACCATTGTCAAAATTAGTTTGGAAATGTGGGCTATCTTTAATGTCCTTTGTTAATGATACACAGACAGTAGCATCAATAGTCAAGGACTTTACTTCAGCCAGAAACTTTCATAACTGGATGCAAGATGCTAAGAACTGGATGAGTAAAAGTGCACTTAAACTAAATGGTGATAAAACTGAATTACTATGTTTTGGGTCTGTGTCCTATGAAAAAAGCACCTAATTGGTGACTTGAAGATCTGGGTGTTGCACCAGTACCAGTTCCCACAGCAAACAATTCTGAGTGTGACAATAGATTTTGACCAGGACTAAACAGATATCTCTGTTATCAGCATCATGCATTCAGCATTTACAATTACTATGGAAATCTATTCCATTACTAACAAAGCAGAATCATATTGCGGTAGTTCAGGCAATGATTTTATCACACCTGGACTATTATAATGTTCTATATTAGGGCTTATTGCTAAGCAACTGGCGAGACTCCAACAAGTACAAAACCAATAAACCAGAGAATACTCTTTAAAATAACCTATATATAATATCACGTTTTTTACAGATGAGCCAATTACAATTCCAGAGAAATTACAGCAATATATCCCAAGGAAGACACTGAGCTCATGACAAGCTTTATTTCTTACCACACCTAGATTTAAACTAAAGCGAAAGATTGGCAAAGCCATTTCGATACTGGCTGAAAGAAATAGACACATTTCTGTCAGGGCAGACAACAATCACTGGAAATTCCATTCCATTATGCCCTATTAAACATATCTGTTTAATAGGGCATCATTTCAACATTTTTAGAGTACATAGTTTCGCGATTTTTAAATAATCATCATCATAGACACATACGAAGTGCCACTGAGCTATATGCAAAAATAACAATTGATGGACAGAATGCAGAACAATGTGATACATTCACCCCAGTACAGAGATCAGGGCCTAAATCCATCTTTTTTTGCTTCCCATGCCATTCCAGTTTGAAACCACTTTGGTTTGACAGCCACTAAAATGCAGTATATTTGAACTTGTTACTGTGGAACATTTTCAAGCAGAAAAGTAGTCAGGATTATTGTTGTCCAACAATTAGATCAGGCAGGGAAGGGCTCAGTGCCTGGGATCCATAGCTAGGCTCTATTATGCCTCGTCAGAACCATAGGATAAAGCGCCGACCTAGAGGTAGGGAATGGATCTGAGGCAGGAAGGAGCCATGCCTGACTAGCTCACATCTACTGAATGTAAATCAGAAATACAAAAATGAGGCAAAAAGGAACCATTGCAATACCAGCGTGAATGGCTTGTACAGGAAATACTGTACATATACGCCATCCAAAAGTGATTTGTCCTTTAGCTGTTTCCTGATAGCATCATACCATATACTCTTAAGTGCATTATGAACCTCGCGGTTAAATGATAACTCTGGTTTGACGTTATCAAAACATGTCGAGGAAGGTGTCATACGAATTGGAATACTACCCCCTCGCCAATTCTGGCGACGGGGGTAGCATTCCACCCTTCTAGAGGGACACGACATGTACAGAACCTGAACCCCGGTTAAAGTTAAACGGAGCCTCAGCATCACAAAATGGATGCTGCCACCACAGACACAAGTCTGACCGCCTGCTGCTGGGAGTCCTTCCAGCGAGGGAGGCTTGGACAAAGGGTTTCCTGCCTCGGGAGGTGCTAGCACCACCCCAGACAGGATTTTGTGTATCTGGTTAGGTAGGGCTGAATAGAATCAGACATGCCCGGGCAACACAAGGTGTCCCCGTGCATAGGCCAGTTCAAACCGGTGCTGGGGCACTCCAGCCCCAGCTCTGGGGCGAAACTGGACAAAGGAAAGGGGGTGTAACCACCCCCCTTCCTGGTCCCACCAATAGGAGGGACCTAGTAGGTAGTCCAGCCCCTAGAATTGGTTTAAAAGTAGGAGCTGAGTCCCAAGACGGCAGATTACCCTGAAATTCGACTACAAGAAGAAGAAACTCTGGACCTTCGACGTTCTGCTGCTCAGAAGACTGAAGAAACTCCCTTGTGGCCAAGGAGTGGCCACCCTGTGAACACAGGCACCATCCAGCGATCAAGGACTGCTAGCCGCCGCCTCCCGCCGGAGCCCGAGCCCAGAGCCTGAAAAGAACCAGACTCCCAGACATCTAACAGTCCGATCCACAGTCCCTGCTAAGCTGAGACGAGTGGAGGCGACCTGAGACGTGGGACCGGACATCTTGAAAAGTACACAAGAAGCTGACTGAGCAGCACCTGAGGCACCCTCACTGCTGTGCTTGGGGTCTTGAGAAGCCCCACCACCGAGCTACATTTGCACCAAGGACCAGCCCTCCAGCTCCTACGAGATCTGCGTGGGGCCCTTTTGCTTCGTTCCACTCGACACGCCTTTCCGCTTACTAGTCCGTTGGCTAGTGGCCATTTTGGCGACCAAACAACAACTTTCCACCGCTGGTCTGGTTGCTCCAGACTGGCCCTTGCTGCTCGCAAAAGCAGCAACCCCTCTGACCTTGCTGGCTAGAGTGAGAAGCCTTCTCGGTTTCCTGCGTGGCTTGCATTAGCCAAGGCCTGTTTGCTCTGATCAAGAAGCCGACACCGCCATCAACTAGAGCCTACGTGGGACAGCTCGTGAGTGAATCCTGGTCGTCGTCATCGTCGCCTGGTCCATGCTGCTGAAGAGACAAGCTTCACAACATCACCTGTTGGCACCCGACAACGCCTGGTTCCTTCCTGGTTTCACGCTGGTCACCAACTAGTGACTGTGAACATTGTCCCCTCTGCTTTCAGGTCTTCACCACTTCAGATCCACCCTTGGATCCACCGGAACTCTTCACATCTGGTCGCCTGCAGAATCAACACTCCAAGGCTCCATCTGGGCTCCTGCAGAATCCAGAGTAGTTTAACACTCCTAGTATCCAGATTCCCAAGGGTTAAGTCCTAGACTGACCGGAAGACTTCCTACCTTCACCTTTTAAACTTTTACGCATCCATTGATTTCAATGTGAACTGCTCCTAACTTTGCGCACTGCAAACCAGATCCCGTGGGCCTCCTAGTTCCTAACTTGCGTTAGTACAGCATAGCCCCAGCGATTCCCAAGGCCCTAGGCCTTACTTCCTTTCGACTTGTGGTACTTATACCACTTCTTTAGTCAATGGTTTTAGGGGCCACCCGGGCTTATCCATATTTGTGCCACTGTTGTATAGTTATCAATTGAATTGTTTTAACGTGTTTGCTTCTGTGCTCATAAAGAGTTCAGGGGACTATTTGTAGTAATAAATACATATATATTTTGAATATATATCCTGTGTGGTGTCCTTTCACTTGGTGTTCAAGGGGGTTACATATGGTAATACAGCTGGCTTCACATGCCAAAAGAGTTTAGCCTAAGACTGCTTTGTCCACGCTACCACTAGGATAGCTGGTCTATAAGGTTGACTTACAACCAATCACCATAAGGGTTGTTTGGACTGATAGAAGGTGGTCACTAGAACTAGTGAACATCATATATCAGGCCAACTTCTCACATTGGTGGGCAGCGGTTGGGATTTGATCTTGCTGTTTTACCATTGTAATCTTTGCCAATACCTTGTGAAAGATCATACAGGTACCTATAGATACATATAAAACAAGATAGTATATTTAAGTTCTACTGAACTTAGTGTTGTAGAGGATAGGGCTTAGCATACCCTGACTACAACTACTAGAAAGGGTTTAGTAGGAGAACACATAGAGAAGGTAGATTGCAACATATCCACCTCACTAGAGCAAATGGCTGGCACAGAAGGAACCAGTGGGAATCCAACTGTGGAGGGTGACCAATCCCAGGCACCATCCAGATTTGCTTTTCTCACCTTTCAGGAGTTGAGAAATTTGTGTTCAACAAGGAAGCTGAAACAAGTGTCCAACCCTACCACTCAGCAACTCCTAGAGCTGTTGGAACAGTCTGAGGCTCTAAAAACCTCTGAGCCAGCCCCTACTGGGGATGAGGAAGAGGTCCTGACTCCAACAGAAGATGCTAGGGATCCCCATGTCCTCATTGAGGATGATGACAGTAGTAGCCATGATGATGATGATGATTCAGATCAGGTAGGGGAAGAATCTGATGGAGGAATGTATAGCAGGGCACAGTCAGGAGGCTTAGACAGGCTAACCTAAGTCACCTCGGAGCTGAGGAAGGGCCAGCGCCATTCAGGCCTCCAAGTAGACTTAACCAGGGGTATAGGAGGAACAGGAATCACTTAAGTGATTCCCAGCACTCCAATGCCTCTAATGGCCCTAGAGTCCCTACTCAGAGAGGGATGACTTCCCCTTCAGAGGAGAGAATATGAGGCCAAAATGAAAGAAGATGCTCTTAGGATTCAAAGACAGGAACTTGAGGTTGCCCTGGCCAAAGAGAAGCTTGCTCGTGCTAGAGAGCATAGAGAGAGTGGATTAGAACCCACTGGTGGCAGCAATATCCCTAAGGATAAAGATAGGCCCTATGATAATAGAAACCTAAGCAAGATTGTGCCCCCCTACAAAGCAGGAGATGACATCCACAAGTGGATAACTGCTTTGGAGAGGGCCTGCAAAGTACAGCAGGTACCCCAAAGTCAGTGGGCAGCAATCTTATGGCTCTCCTTTTCAGAAAAAGGTAGAGACAAGCTCCTCACAGTTAGTGATGAGGATGCTAACAACTACTCTGTCCTGAAGAGTGCTCTGATTGATGAGTTTGGCTTAACCACTGAACAATATAGGTTGTTGTTCGGAGAGACCCAGAAGACACAGACTCAGGACTGGACTGATTTTGTTGATTGTGCGACTAAGGCTCTGGAGGGCTGGTTACTGGGAAGTAAAGTTACTGACTATACAGGATTGTACAATATTTTAATGAGAGAACAGATTCTAAATAATTGCCAGAACCAGCAGTTGCACCAACACCTAATTGACTCAGATCTGACCTCTCCCCAAGAATTGGGAAAGAAGGCAGACAAATGGGTTAGAACCAGGGTTAAGCAGAAAAACCAGGGCCAAGGGGGTGATCAGAAGAAAGCAGACCAGAAGGGTGGCGAGCAGAAACCAAAAGACCAGAAGTCTTCTACAGGGCCCCAACAAACCACGGAGGGGGGGTCCCAAATTTCCAAAAAGAAGAAGAATGATGGCCAAAGGAAACCATGGTGTTCTACATGTAGGAACACTAGTCACTGGACCAGTGACTGTAGAAAGACTGGAGCCCCTACCACTGCAGCCCCTAGGGCACCTGCACCCCCTAGTACAGTAAACCGTGGTAGTTCCCAAACCAAGGGTGTAGTAGGGTTAACCCTGGGTACTGAGGTGGGTTCTGACCTAGTCAGGATCCCCACACAGGCTGTCTTGATCTGTGATGTGGACATAGCATGACCACTACTGTGAGTCCCAGTAACCTGGGCAAGTACAGGCAGACACCTTTAATAAATAATAAAGTGGCTCAAGCCTATAGGGACACCTGTGCCAGTGTCACAATGGTGACACCAGCATTTGTGGACCCTGGACAGATTGTACTAGGTGATAATTACCTAGTGACCAACGCTAGCAATGTCACTACTACACATAGTGTGGCTGTTGTTAATTTCTCCTGGGGAGGGGTAACTGGCCTAAAAAGGGTTGTGGTAAGTGCAGACCTCCCAGCTGAATGTTTGTTGGGCAATGACCTAGAATCCTCACTATGGTCAGAAGTGGAGTACAGGACTCATGCTGAGATGTTAGGGATGTCATCACATGTCCTTGCTGTGACCAGGTCACAGGCCAAGAAGTGCCTCACTGAACCTCAGGTCTTGGATCCTGGAACAATGGACCAAGCACCTACCAAGATAAAGAGCAGTAGGGTTAAGGCAGTGCCTTCCCTCCTACCTACAAGTGATGATCAGCATTCACAGGAAACTGATTGTAAGACACCTGAAGGAACTGTCCCAGAAGAGCTTGAACCTGACAAGTTTGAGTTTCTTGGGTAGGGGGACCTTCAAGGGCAGACTTGAGGCAGGCACAGTTAGACTGCCCCTCTCTTGAACCCCTCAGACAGCACACTGCTGCTGAGGCTGCTGGGAATGCTCAAGGTACCCATAAAGTATATTGGGATGATGGGCTCCTTTATTCAGAGGTTAGATACCCTAAGCCTGGTACAGCCAGGAGGTTGGTCATACCTCTGAAATTTAGGGGCTTCCTTCTAACCTTGGCCCATGATGTTCCTTTAGCAGGACACCTAGGCCAGAACAAGACTTGGGACAGGCTTGTCCCTCACTTTCACTGGCCTCACATGTCTGAAGATACAAAGGAGTTTTGTCGCTCCCGTGTGACCTGCCAAGCCAGTGGCAAAGCAGGTGGCACAACTAAGGCCTCCCTGATACCACTACCTGTGGTGGGGGTACCCTTTGAAAGAGTGGGAATTGAAATTGTTGGACCAATGGATCCTCCCACAGCACCTGGGCACAGATTTTACTGGTGGTAGTGGATCATGCCACCAGGTATCCAGAGGCTATTCCCCCAAGGACCACAACAGCACCTGTTGTGGCAAGAGCCCTCCTGGGAGTATTCTCAAGAGTGGGCTTTCCAAAGGAGGTAGTATCTGACAGGGGTGCAAACCTCATGTCAGGATACTTAACAGCAATGTGGAAGGAGTGTGGTGTTAACTACAAGTTCACCTCTCCCTATCATCCACAATGTAATGGCCTTGTTGAAAGGTTTAACAAGACCATGAAGGGTATGATTAAAGGGTTACCTGAGAAGCTTAAGCGAAGATGGGACATCCTTCTACCCTGCCTTCTGTTTGCTTACAGAGAGGTTCCACAGAAGGGGGTTGGCTACAGCCCTTTTGAGCTTCTGTATGGGCATCCTGTAAGGGGACCCCTATGCCTGGTGAAGGAAGGATGGGAGTTACCTTTCAAACAACCTAAACAAGATATAGTGGACTATGTACTTGGTCTCCGCTCCAGGATGGCTGAGTACAAGAAGAAGGCCACTAAAAACCTTGAGACTAGCCAAGAACTCCAAAAAGCCTGGCATGACCAAAAGGCTGTCTTGATTGAATATCAGCCAGGACAGAAGGTGTGGGTGCTGGAACCAGTGGCCCCAGCAGCACTCCAAGACAAATGGTCTGGACCCCACACAATTGTTGAAAAGAAGGGAGAGGTTACCTACTTGGTGGACCTAGGCACTCCCAGGAGCCCCCACAGGGTGCTCCATGTCAACAGACTAAAGGCATATGTCGACAGGGCAGACATGGGCTTGCTAATGGCTACAGATGAGGGGCAGGAGGAAGAGAGTGACCCTCTTCCAGACCTGTTGTCTCAAAACCCTGAGGATGGTTCAGTTGATGGTTTGGCCTTAGGTGGCAGCCTCACTGACCATCAGCAAAATGACTGCATACAAGTCTTACAGTCATTCAGACATATGTTCTCATTGACACCCAGTCAGACTAACTGGTGTACCCATGTGGTGGACACTGGTGACAGCCTGAAGTACCAGGTTTTCATGGACCCGGCGGTGCCAGGGAGAACACCCAAAGACCTCGAGTCCTTCCAATCTACAGTAGTATTGGAACGGGATCCAACAGATGGACTACGAACCACTATCCATGAACTTGTCAAGAAGGCAGCAGATGCGGAACATATTTCTAAACAGGAAGCAGAATACTTATGCCCTGCACACACCAGGACCCCGTACTTCTACACTGTACCCAAGGTACATAAGGGCAAAAATCCCCCTCCTGGCAGACCCATCGTGTCGGGCATAAACTCCTTGTTGGAACCCTTGTCACGATATTGTGATTTTTTCCTACACCCCTTGGTGCAAAAAACACCTACATACATAAAGGATACTAAACACCTTTTACAGGTCATAGACAATATGAATTTCAACCCTGACACACAACTTCTTGTAGGGTTAGATGTGGAGAGCCTGTACACCAGTCTCCCCCAGGATGCCACCTTGAAAGTCCTCCATGACATCCTGATGGGATCCCCCTGGCCTTACCATACTCCGAGGGATTTCATACTGGCATGTGCAACTCTGGCTCTCAAAGAAAATTATTTTGAATATGAAGGCAGATTCTACTTACAAACAAATGGAACATCCATGGGCAGCGTTTTCGCCCCAAGCGTGGCAGGATTATATGTACACCATTTTGAAAGCACCTACATCGCTGTTGAAACAAACCCATTCAGTCATCATATCCTGAAATGGCACAGGTATATTGATGACATTCTGGTAATCTGGCAGGGATCCCAGAACGACCTTGACAGATTCATGACCTGGCTCAACAACAGGGATCCATACTTGAACTTCACCAGCACAGCGAGCAACCACCAACTTCCCTTTCTAGACCTGGACATCACAGTCAAAGATGGGACCCTGATCACTACAACATACTACAAACCTACCGCGAGGAATGCATTGCTCCACTTTACGAGCTTTCACCCCCGCCCTCTCAAAGAGAATCTACCATTCGGTCAGTTTTTACGAATAAGTAGAAACTGTACCAACATCAGTGATTACAAATCACAATCAGCGGACCTGGCCACTAAACTTGAAAGCCGTGGCTATCCAAAAGCCATCATTCGCAAAACCCAGAAAAGGGCAAGAAATCAGAATCGCGAAGCTCTCCTTGAGACCATCACAAAGGAGGACCAGGAGCAACCCATCACCTGTGTCACCACCTACAACACAGCGTCCAACAAAGTAGCAAAAATTATCAAAAAACATTGGAGGATAATCAACTCTGGGCAGAGAAAATGGGAAACACCAAGATTCGCGTACAAGAGATGTAACAATCTAAAAGATCAACTGGTGAGCACCCGACCCAGACTACAACCTAAACAGCCAATGAATACCGTTCTGAATGCATGGGGACTGCCCAAGATCACTGGTCACTACCCCTGCAATGATTGCAGTGTGTGTCATCTCACCACTCATACCAAAACCCTGAACCTTGAGCCCAACAAAACCTGGACCCAACGCAACCACACCAACTGTAACTCACGCAATGTAATATACCTTCTCACTTGCACGTGTGGCCTCCGCTACGTGGGGATGACAACACGAAAAATCAGAACCAGAATAACTGAGCCTCGAAGCACAATAAGATGTAAGAAAAATGTGAGCAGACTAACAAACCACTTCATCACCCACTGCCACACACCCAATGATTTAAACTGGACAATCATTGAGCAGATCCAAGAAAGCACAATTGATAATGACAAGAAACTCCTGGGTAAAGAGCAGCGATGGATATATCGCCTCGATACAGCCACAGAGGGTCTCAACGACGCCATTCCCTGGAACTCTCTGACATGCTCATGATCCAAGGGCAAGCGACCCATCCAGCCCACCCTTACTAGGAACCCTTAGTAATATCTCTCCTGAGATAGAGCCCCACAGTTCTTAATACTGAGGCCATGGTACCCTGTCCATGAATGCGAACAGAGCAACGTTGTGGCATTTTGCCAAGAGGGCCCCCTTATGTGCCTGTGTTATACCTTTCCTAACACCGTTAATTGTAAGTCACCAACGTCTAGACAGCACTAAAACATTGCCAGCGCGCTTGTGTAATGTGGCTCTTTACCTCGAGGGCATCCCGTCCACTTAAGCGCCAGTATTACACTTTATATACATCCCCTTTGGCAATCCCGTAGCGTTAATGGCACTGTCCATCGGCCATCACGTGCGCGTGCACACTACACCGCGCCATCCACCTCCCAACGAGCACGTGCAGACAGAACACTCACGTCGGCACATGCGCGTTGCGAGCAATTCACGCTGCGCATGCGCGATCGCTCGCCACTGATCCCCAAGCACCAGGACGCCCTGCAGGCGCAATGACTCGGCAGCTCGAGTCTCTCTACCATTTCTCCTCTCATGCAGGTGCAAACAATTATTCAATCAACCACAGTAAAAAAACCCAAGCAGAAATGGCCATTACTTACCGGTTCTGCGAAGGAGGCACTACAGGTCCAAAGCAGGCTCTGCCCAGAAATTCTGTGAGTATGATGGATCACCACCTTCACCTCTGGTAAGTGCTTTTCTCTCCCACAGGTCTCCTCAATCTAAGTGGCCAAAACCCTTTTTTCGCCCACAGGGCCAACCCTAGCCACTTCACAACCATGAAGCAGAATATTGCTTAAACTAGCGTAAGAAAGGTTTTCTTGTGTTTACTTACCACTAATGCACTATTTGTTGTGAATACCGTGTTTTAGCCACTCCACCCCCGAATTTCCAGTGCGAACCTCACTATAATGGTACCACCAATACCATTACACTGTAGCCGCTTATAGCCTGCACCCACAACGCTATAAAGTCGGCAGTCAGATGTATATAATGCAATACATTGAAGTGACTCCTCTTTTCCCCCCTGTATGTTTTGTCCTTGTCCTTACATGTTATATGTACAGGTGTTTTTGAGAAGGGAATCCCCCTCTCACACATAGAAAAACACTTTAGGGCGTGTATACACATAGTCTGAATTACACACCCACTAGTTTTAATTACACACACATAATTTTAATCCGTCCTGAAGAAAGCCAGCATACTCATAAGGCACTGGCTGAAACATGTTGACCTACCAAGGATGTGGGAGGTCGTAACTCGCCTCTAACATCCCACAGCCTTATTTTTAACCGCTGACGGTGGCCCAGGTATTAAAGTCTAATTCACCTTCGGGTACTGGGACCCCCGCCAAGCCGTTTTAATCCAATTTTCATAACACTCTTCACCGCACACTCAGCGACATACCTGCTCCTCTGTAATCAGGCGTCGAAGCACACCCGGGACACGCTAGGTGTCACTGGGTGGGCCCGATGATGAAGCATGCCACCAACTAGGTTGGTGGGTGAGTGTGTGAGATTAGCCATAGCTTGTATGCGATGAACGGTTTATGACATGTTGTGCCTGGATACTAATCTCGTTCGGCCATTGGGAAAGGAACTGCCCGAACATGTTTGGCTTAAGGCAGTGGAGTCAGCTCGCCCAGGTCACAGAGGAGTCAGCAAAGGTGTACGTGTCCTTTCAGATCGAATTCTGCCTTAGTTATTTGGCTATGTAAGGGCAATCACAAAATGGATGCCGCTCACAAAATGGAACCCGAGGGTTCAAGATGAAAACTACGATTTCAGGGTGATTTCGTCACTCGATCATGACGCAAATGCTTAGGCATAGTATCTCAATCATTACCGGTCTGCCAATACCAAAATCGTCATGGTATGATGATATTCATGACACGAGCGTAGAGCTTCGGTACCACACAATAGCAGGGTCCAGAATTTTCAGTACCATAGGCCCTCCTTTTGCCCTTATATAGGCAATAACCTATACTCACGCTAATCTGAGTCCAGGTCTATATTCATAAAGTCATTGAGATGTTGCAGTAGCATCATCCTATTACTTAGATCGTCTCTTGATACAGGTTTCCTTACACATGATGTAGCACAGAGGCCACATATTGCAGGAGTGCACTGTACACACAGGCAGAACAGGAACAGAATGGCTAAGACCATCCCAATGACTATCAGAATCTTCCATCCCCAGGCAGATATCAGTTTCCAAAACCACCCCATTAAGGACCAGTCTCCTTCATCCACGTGAATGGACTCAGAGATCTTATGCAGTTCGGAGATGGCCTGGTATACTGTCGGAGCGTTATCGGGGATGAAAATGCAGCAACTTGATTGGATCACTTTACATACCCCACCTCGGTCTGCAAGTATGACATCTAGGGCAACCCTGTTCTGAAGAGTCATAAGGCGGTCCGACTGGAGCTCCGCAGTCAAGTTACTAAGGGCACCGGCAGTTTCAATCACAGTTGATTCAACTACCATCGTCAATTGGCGAATGTTCCTGCTGTTCACCATAGGCCCCCAAAACGGCAGAAAACCTTTTGCGAAATCCCCAAACTCTTGTTCCGCAGTGTCGTCTTCACTCACAACACCCCTAACTGTCCTTGTCCTATGGTAATCTGCCGCGGCCGTGTAGGTGGGTGGCAACAGGAACGAGATAAAACATGTGCCCGAAAAGTCAGGGGACAGCCATGTATATGCTCTATCATAGCAGATGAAATATGTACCCTTAGCTGCTAAGAATGAGGGGGAGGTCTGAGACGAGAAGACATATGTTTCGGTACAGACACTCTTCCCTAACTGAGCTCTGGGGTTTTTGCCATTTCCCTGCAGACATAGGTGACCTCGATGAGGTACTATCCAAATTGGGGAGGATTTCTTTGCTCGCTGGTTCTCACTCAAGGAAACCCATATTTTGTTATATTCCACCTGACGTAAGCTTGCAACTCATCCCTAGGAATCGTTGTGTATGAGTCAATTGTTCTGCTCATATTCGCAATTCCTACTACTAACGCTTTGTTGCTGGAATTCCTTCCCGTGTAACGTGGGGGATATGGTTCGATGGCAAACATGAACACTGTTTGAAATGCCCATAAAGAACCATAGTAGCTGAATTGCAAGACAAAATATGAGATACCTTTATCTGTAGTGTGTGGCATGAGTCCACATACCCAACAATTTGTTGTGTTCATTACATACTGGTGTTGGTGTAGGAGCTGAACAAACGAGTTATTTATAAATTCTAATCTCCTAGAACATTCATGTTCGGGCAGGGGGTGAAAAGAGTGCGAGGAAACAGTAGGAGGAGGTATGGGCTGTGTAGTGGGTGCAAATGAAACTTGAAAGGTGTATAAAACATATCCTATTAAAAATATCATGACGCCAAGCAACATAAAAATACAACATATCAACAATCTCTTTTTTGACATTAATATACACATTTTATCTTTAAAGTTCATTCGTTTGGCAGGTCTCTCCATCTCAGAAAACTCCATCCTCTCTAATTTGCTGCCCGCGGTAGTAGGGTGTTTCTGCTGAAGAGTGCTTCTGTTAGTCCAGGGTGACTCCCTTGTACCAACCAGAACCGTCGACCTAACCGTCTCCAGCTGCACTCCAAAGACTGTGGCAACCGCAACCCTAGCAACAAAAATGAGCAAGTTTCCTGGATGAGAGAGCTGCACAATAAAAAGTAAAAAGGAATTTATTTGTCCATAGTCATAAGTCTCGGCCTCAAATTGTAACGATTTCTACCAGGTGCTGTCTGGTCTTGAAACAAGAGTTCAGGCTCCGTAGTGTTCAATCGAATTGACGGAGGCACAGCTTCTTGCAAAATGTTGTCGCTCTCCTTTTCAGAAATTGTTCCTTTTATATGTGCATCGCTAAAGGGTAGGAAGCGAGGCACAGTCTCAGCCTCAGAATCAGCGATTCCCTCCTGGACCCACCGGCCGTACGGAAGAGGCAGTGGGACCCTCTTACAATGATTGCCGTGGGCCCAATGTTTCTTTCCTTCTACTCGAACGGCAGATCTTGTCGAGAGAAGAACTAGATGAGGGCCGGTCCACCGGGGCTGGTCATTCTTTGTTCGCTGGAAATTCTTGACCAGCACGTAGGATCCAGGATCGATAGGATGCCCTGGAGCTTCATAGGCCTGAGGTAGAATGTTGTGGACCTGTTGGTGTAAAACACGCAATTTAGCCGTCAATTCATACAGATAATCAGGCAGTACAGGATGGTCTATTTCGCTAAACCTGGTGGGCCTTGGCACTCCCCATATGTTGGCCGGGCGGCCGAACATGATTTCATGTGGACTAAATCCCACTCTAGAGTGAACAGTCATTCTTGTTGATAGGAGTGCCAAGGGCAGGGCGTCAGGCCATTTAAGACCCGTGCTCGCTTGAATCTTGGCCAGTTTCAGTTTTAGCGTGCCATTATAGCACTCTACTAATTCAGCTGATTGGGGGTGATTTGCAGCGTGGAACTTCTGTTGTATGCCTAGCCCCTCACACACTTTCTTCATCACTCGACCCACAAATTCACTCCCATTATCACTCCAAACCATTCTAGACATTCCGATTCTGGGGAAAAATTCCTTGACAAGGGCTTTAGCTGTGGATAAGGCAGTGTTGTCCTTAAGGGGATACGCCTCCACCCACCTGGAAAAGGCACAAACAACAAAGAGTACGTATTTCAGATTGTTGCACCTTTCCATGTGGATGAAATCTAGCTGCAAAACCTCGAACGGATACGTTGGAGGCGCAAAATGACCAGCTGGAGTTGGGGGTCCCCTACCAGGATTGTATTTCAGACATAGCATACAGTTCTTGACCACATTCTCTGCACACTTAGGGATCCCACCATTCTGCCATACTGGGGCCAACAACTTACAAATCCCTTTCACACTGATGTGAGCCATTCCATGAGCCATTGTCACAACTGCAAGCACATACGCATCGGGTAACAACCATCTCTGATGCTCTGACAATTCAATCCAACAACCATTCGCATCCAATGTACCCTTACTTTCTCTCCATTCATTCAACTCTTTCTCTGTGGCTTCAGCTTGAATAGACTTCACGCTCTCAATCGTATCTTCACACATACCAACATCACCAATCCATCTCGCAGGGCCTGCAACATACATTCGACTCATTACATTCCTTGCAGTTTCTTTTGCAACTTCATCCGCAAACGCGTTTCCACGACCAACATCATCAGTGACCTTTTTGTGTGCACTGCATTTCACAATCGCAACTTGTAACGGCAAGGTCAGTGACTCGAGAAGCTCATTCACTAACTGACCATGCTGGATCTTAGCACCATGCGACGTCAGGAACCCACGTTCCTTCCACAATCGTCCAAAACTGTGAGCCACACCAAAGGCGTATTGGCTGTCCGTGTACACATTCACTCTTTTCCCTTTTGCCAACACACACGCTCTTGTAAGTGCAATCAATTCTGCTGCTTGTGCTGAATTGTGTGGGATACGTGCAGATTCAACAATCGTATGCAAAGTTGTCACAGCATATGCTGCAGTCGTATCGCCATTCGGCAACTTGAAACACGAACCATCAACCCATAAAGTACCATCACATTCAGGAAGAGGAGTGTCCCTAAGGTCTATTCTCCCTTTTGTCTCTTTTTCTGTCCAAAAACAGCAGTCATGTTCTTCGACCTCATCTGTTTCTACTGAAATGGGCAATAACGTGGCTGGGTTCAGTGTATTGCACCTCTTGATGTGTATATGACTGGCTAAAAGTGTCAGCTCATAACTTGACAATCGAGCACTAGTTAAGTGCTGTGTCCTTGTTCTGTTTAACAAAATGTCCACTGCATGTGGGACCATGACAATTAACATATTATTCATTACTATCCCAGCAGACTGTCGAATAGAAATAGCTGCTGCCGCAGTGGCCCTCAAGCAACTTGGCAGCGCCTTAGCTACCGGATCTAAAATCACCGAAAAGTACGCGCATGGACGCTGTTTGTCCCCAAAAGACTGTGTCAGAACTGATAATGCACAACCTTCTTTCTCATGGACATACAATGTAAAAGGCTTACTGTAGTCGGGGGTACCCAACACAGGAGCCGAACATAATGCATCGCGCAATTCAGAAAAACATTTCTGACACTCTTCAGACCACGGAATGGGTTTCGGTGTACCTTTACAAGTTAATGCCACCAAAGGTTTGGCCAGCAAGCAAAAATTCGGTATCCATTGCCTGCAATATGATGTAATGCCCAAGAAAGCACGCACTTCTCTCTGTGTCTTTGGGACACTCAATTTTGCAATTGCCTGAATTCTTTCTGGGGTCAGTTTCCTTCCCTCCTCAGATAAGAGGTGACCTAAGTAGGTCACTTCTTGTCGACAATATTGCAACTTTGAAAGAGAGACTTTGTGGTGCAGATCACACAAATGACGCAACAATGACAAAGTGGCTTGTTTGCAAATCTCCTCAGTATCTGCAGCGACCAGCAAATCATCGACGTACTGAATAAGGGTGGCGCCGTCAGGTAAAACAATCGTATCAAGCTGTTTTTTCAAAGCCTGACTGTATATTGATGGACTTTCACAATAGCCCTGAGGAGCGCGTTTGAAGCGGAAACTTTGGCCTCCTAAATTGAAGCCAAAAATATCTCTGCTCTCCTCGGCAATCGGGATGCTGAAGAAAGCATTCTTCAAGTCAATCACTGAGAACCAAGTCGCTGAAGCTGGAATTATAGTCAATAGGGCAGTGATATCAGGAACAACTGGAAACTGTGGCACAACAATCTTATTCATCTCTCTAAGATCAATCACAAACCTATAAACAGGTGGTTGGGAAAGATCAGTACGCTTCAAAACCGGCAGAACAGGACTATTACAAATGTTGCCTGTTGTCTCTTCAATAACATTTTTCTCAATCAGATCGTAAATGATTGCTAACAACGCCTTTTCACCTTCGCTAGAGATCTTGTATTGGGGAATGCGCGGCATTCTAACATTGGCTTTCAATGTTACAACATATGGCGTTATTTCCAAGAGACCCACATCATTAGAGCCAGTAGCCCAAAGTATATCCGGAAGAGAGGACAATTCTGTCGGAAATTCTTCCCTTGACAAATACATTGGAGAAACCACTTTCTTACCCAGTGTAAGTTGTACTCCGGAAGGAGAACAGTACAAAGTCGCATATAATCTTTTTAACAAGTCTAATCCCAACAAGTTTTCGCCACAACCTGTCATGAGAATGAGGGGTGCTTCTAATTCACATGGCCCAACAGAAAGGGACATAGGACTAGAGATCGGGTTCCTAACCGGGGCGCCAGAAAAACCTACTGAAACGTTCATTTCGCCAGACAAAGGTGTGCCAGGGAGTTTTGAGTGCATAATAGAACTCTTTGTAGCAACAGTATCCAACAGAAAAGGTTCTGACACACCTGATGTAATCACCTCAACATAAGGTCCATTCTGATCTACTGGAACTGAAACAACTCCCTCTCTTTGTCCATGGCTGTCCTAGCAATCATTACCCTCCATATCCTCGTTTTCTGCATAGTAGTCATCAGCAGAGTACTGAGCTGTCCTAGAAAACGCGTTATTCTGCTGGTCGAAACTATTCATAGAATTCTGAGGCGGGAAAGAAGGAGCATTCTGGGGGAAATTTCCACGACCCCTACCTCTAGGAGCCTGTTGAACACCTCGACCTCTTGCACCAGAAGCACCATTCATACGCCGTAACAAAACCGGACAACTAATCTTGAAATGACACTCTTCCTTGCAATACGCACACTGATTGAGTCCATAGGGTAAACGTTGTTGAGAAGACTCGTTTCTTTGCGAGTTTCTCGAATACTGCTGGGGTTGCTGATAATCGCGCTGACTAGTGGTAAGAGGTGGATAAGCCTGCTGTAGAAGGACTTTAGTTTTTAATTCCTTAGTCTTTTTATCCGCTTTCTCTAACTCATCTTTACGCCTATTCTCATAGTACTGGGCCATAGCTAAAATCTGTGCTGACGTGGAAACAGCCCAAGCACTCTCGGAATCCTTCAACTTATTACATAATTCGGGAAGCAAATTATGTGCAAATTTGTCAGCAATCAATCTCTGGCCACGCTCAGAAGCCATATCCTGACCACTATGATCGAGGAAGGTCTCTTCTAACCGCGTGAAAAAGTCAGACACAGTCTCATCTTTCTTCTGTTTGCAAGCAGACAACTTGTCCCAATTAACACGCAATTCGGGCATTAGAGTCTTCATATACGCAATAATCCTACCAGGAAGTTCTGCTACTAAATGCTCGGGCTTCGCACCACCAACTTGTCTAGCATCAGCAGCAGCGATATTAACCCATGTGTCTCATAACTCTTGATCATGATCTGCATGACGAATCTTTCCCCATAAAGGCTGTGGAACAACATTTCCAAACAACATGTCTACATCTGCTAGATTCATGATACAGGAGCTGGCAGTCTGTGATAACTCCTTATAATACCCTGCAGGATTTTTACGGGGGTCAGGCAATGTCTGTTTGAGAGCCAAAACCTCAGATCTCTTCCAAGGAACATGTACCCACACACCATGAAAATGCGTCGGAATGGCTGGATTAGCATTTGCGTCACCTTCCCTCCAAACTGGGGGAACCTCTCTCATGGGATACTGTCGCGCCTTTTTCCTACCTGGTGCGTCATGCTCAGATAGTGATCGAGAATTGCTCCCCTTACTCCTATAAGACAATAATGTCGCAACCGCTTGTTCAACGTCGGTGCCTACAATCATGCCCTCTGAGAATTTGAACCGCACACGGAATAATTCTGGCATGTCGTGTTCCGGATCATTTCCCTCCAAATCTTCACAGAGAAATATACACATTTGGTCAAAAACATATCTCTGCGTAGATGCTTCCCACTGACGGAAGACTTCCATGACGGACTGAACGTCATATCTTACAGTATTGATAACCCATTTACGCGCTAGATCATTCAGTATTTCCCTCTCTTGATAGTTAGGCAGTCGACTCCGCAACTGTCTTCGTTATGTGTTAGGGGTCGTATTAGGCGACCCAAAGAAAGGTGAGAAAAGACCAGTGACAGTGTTTGCCACTCTCTGTCGAACAGAAGGAGAAACTGACGGAAAGGCAGATACGCCAGAAAAGACAGGCTGATGTAAAGCAGAGGTGGAGGCAGTAGCAGAGGGAGTATTAGGATAGGCAGTTGGAGCAGTAGGCGAAGTCGTAGGAAAAACAGATGGAGTAGGTAGCAAAGGCGGCGGCCCTTGAGGAGGGCTGCGCCGGAGGAGTAGGAACAAGCTGAAGAGGAGCTGGTGATTGTGGTAGAACCTGTGGTCCAACAATGGGAGGTTGCTGTGGTGCTGTAGCAATTTGCGCATATGGAGTTGGTAAACTCAGTAAATGAGACATTAAAGGATCCTTATCAAGTTCTTCTTTTGATCGTTGTCCTTTACGCGGCAAAACTGGGTAGCATTTATCTACTGCTAACTTCCTACTTCTAAGCGTTTGTTCATTCTCTTGCTCTTCCTCATTATCCCTGAACACAACTGCAGCTTGTACCATTGACATACCTCTTTTATTTTTCTTTGCTAATTTCATTTCTTTCTGTTTTGCTTCCTTGCGCCATAGGCGAAAGGAGTCAAACATCGCCAGCCGGGCTTTCTTCTCACAAAGTTTTACCTCTAGGTTATCTAAAATCTCTGTGTCAAAACTACCATATTGGGGCCATTTTAAAACACCATCGTTTCTGGTGTATCGGATCCATACTTCGTTATATGTGATAGGGCCTACGCCATGTTTCACATAGAGCACATATGTTGGAGTTCCAATCGGAGGAACCGGACACGAGTCCTCCAATCGGGAGTCCCTACTACAACCAAGACAAAACAAATTCCCAAGTCTGCTAAAACCAGGCATCTTCGCTCTCTAGTCTAGCTTCAAACTTCAAAGGATTATCGAATACGATAGTCTCTTGAATACACGAGTCCTTCGGTTTTGGCACTTGCAAGTTCCAAACAAAGCAATCCCGAAGGATACCAAACTAAGGACTGGGAGACGCTCCACTTATACTTAACTGAAGTATCGATGATCGATGACGCCACCAGAAGACTCGTCTATCGTTTCGCTATACCAATCATCAAGGGTCCAAAACAGAGCGATAGTCAGGGCAGCAGTCCTTCGTAGCCGTCGGGACGCGGCGAACCTCGCAGCAAAGACCTTCGGACCACGTCGACATACAGGGTCGCTGAAGTGGTTAGCCGTCTTCTGGAATTTTCACACGAAGCTCCTCACGAACGTCTGCCTTGGACCAGTACCGCTGATACCGCCCAGAGTTGGGCGCCAACTGAAGTACCGGGTTTTTATGGACCCGGCGGTGCCAGGGAGAACACCCAAAGACCTCGAGTCCTTCCTGTTTCGGACCACAGAAACACAGTCTCTTCTAGGTGATGTCAAAGATCGTATTTATTGGCTGCAACCTGTAACAGGTGTCCTAGAAGTACAACAGCATGTATGTTCTCAGGAGACTGCTCGTTTTTACAGAACCAGCCTTCTCTTTTTATACGAAATAATAAGCTTCAGGCAAACATTCCTTGTTTTACAGTTTGACCATATACATATTTTCACTACAAAGAAAAAGCAGAGTCATGATGACAAGCCCACATTTCAGTTTGTCCAGTTTGTGATAGATTATCCGGCAAGGCCCAGAACTTTCATCAGATATCGACGGACCCCTAATAAAATCGGGCACCTCCTCCTTGTAAAGCAAGTCATAAAGAAGAAACAGGGACAGGTGTGTGTGAGATTAGCCATAGCTTGTATGCGATGAACGGTTTATGACATGTTGTGCCTTGATACTAATCTCGTTCGGCCATTGGGAAAGGAACTGCCCGAACAGGTTTGGCTTAAGGCAGAGGAGTCAGCTCGCCCAGGTCACAGAGGAGTCAGCAAAGGTGTACGTGTCCTTTCAGATCGAATTCGGCCTTAGTTATTTGGCTATGTAAGGGCAATCACAAAATGGATGCCGCTCACAAAATGGAACCAGAGGGTTCAAGATGAAAACTACGATTTCAGGGTGATTTCGTCACTCGATCATGACGCAAATGCTTAGGCATAGTATCTCAATCATTACCGGTCTGCCAATACCAAAATCGTCATGGTATGATGATATTTATGACACGAGCGTAGAGCTTCGGTACCACACAATAGCAGGGTCCAGAATTTTCAGTACCACAAGCCTTCCTTTGAAAAGCAATATTTACAGGCAACCTGAACACGTCAGGTACTGTATAAAGACTGAGGTGCAGAAAATACTGGAGTTAAGTGTCATTGAGCCTTCAGAGAGCCCCTGGGCTAGCCCAGTGGTTCTGGTCCCCAAACCTCACACACAAGATGGCAAGAGAGAGATGAGGTTCTGTGTGGGTTACAGAGGACTCAATGCTGTCACCAGGACAGATGCACTCCCAATTCCAAGGGCAGAGGAGCTCATTGATAGACTGGCTTCTGCCAAGTTTTTGAGCACATTTGATTTGACAGCTGGCTATTGGCAAATCAGGTTAGCTGAGGAGTCTAAGGTCAAAACAGCATTCTCAACCCCAGGAGGTCATTACCAATTTGTGGTGATGCCCTTTGGTCTGAAGAATGCACCTGCCACTTTTCAAAGGTTGGTGAACCAAGTCCTTACTGGGTTGGATGACTTTTGTGTAGCATATCTAGATGATATAGCTGTCTTTAGCTCCACCTGGGAGGATCACCTGATCCACCTGAGGAAAGTACTTGAGGCTCTGCAAAAGGCAGGCCTCACTATCAAGGCTACTAAGTGCCAGATAGGGCAGAGTAAAGTTGTATACCTGGGCCACCTTGTAGGTGGAGGACAGGTTCAACCCCTGGAGAGTAAGATCCAGACCATCAAGGACTGGGCTCCTCCAACTACCCAGACTCAGGTCAGAGCTTTCTTAGGCCTGACTGGGTACTACATAAAGTTTGTTAAGAACTATGGGTCCATTGTGAATCCTTTTAATGACTTGACATCCAAGAAGAAGCCGGAAAAGATTCAGTGGACAGGGAACTGTCAAAAGGCATTTGATGACCTGAAGAAAACCATGTGCTCTGCACCTATCTTGAAGAGTCCTGACTACTCCAAAGAGTTCATTGTCCAAACAGATGATTCTGAGTTGGGGGTGGGAGCTGTGCTTTCACAACCTAATGTAGATGGTCAAGACCAGCCCATTGCTTTCATTAGCAGAAGGCTGACCCCTAGAGAGAAACGTTTGTTAGCCATTGAGAGGGAGGCCTTTGCTGTGGTTTGGGCCCTGAAGAAGTTGAGACCATACTTATTTGGAACTCAATTCAAGATTCAGACCGACCATAAACCCCTCTTGTGGCTAAATCTGATGAAGGGTGAAAACCCCAAACTACTCAGGAGGTCCATTTCCCGACAGGGGATGGACTTTACAGTGGAGCACCGCCCAGGGACTGACAATGGAAATGCAGATGGTCTCTCCAGGTACTTCCACTTAGAACAAGAAGACACAAATAGTCAAGGTTAGTCTATTGTCCCTGCGTTTGGGGGGGTTGTGTAGGAGAGTAGGGTCTGCTATCCTATGGTCACCCCAAGTTTTTGCTTCACTGGTTTTTGACTTAATGTGGCTGTGGGCCTGCCAATCAGACCCACAGCCTGCTGTTCTCTCTTTAAATTTATGCCAAGGCACTTTAGGTGCCTTACCAATTGGAACATGGATCACCTTGTGAGCCCCTGTACAGTGTACCCTAGGTACCCAGGGCATAGGCGCATCCAAGGCCTACCAGGGGCTGCAGCACGTATTGTGCCACCCCTGGCCTTACTATTTGACACAACTGGCTGATCACTCAGCTGAGGCAAGGTGGTGTAATCACCCTTTGCTTTAGGTATAGTATCTCTATATCTAACACATACAAGGACACACAGTAACCTATAAGTCACTCCTATGGCATGCCTTATCAATCCTGGAGGCAGAGTGCTTGGCTATGTGTGAGATGGTGCTCTAGCATGAGCGGAGCCTGTCTGCAGCTTTCGGAACCATGATCTTCAGCTGTTTCCTGATAGCGTCATACCATATACTCTTAAGTGCATTATGAACCTCGCGGTTAAATGATAACTCTGGTTTGACGTTATCAAAACATGTCGAGTAAGGTGTCATACGAATTGGAATACTACCCCCTCGCCAATTCTGGCGACGTGGGTAGCATTCCATCCTTCTAGAGGGACACGACATGTACAGAACCTGAACCCCGGTTAAAGTTAAACAGAGCCTCAGCATCACAAAATGGATGCTGCCACCACAGACACAAGTCTGACCTCCTGCTGCTTGGAGTCCTTACAGGGAGGGAGGCTTGGACAAAGGGTTTCCTGCCTCGGGAGGTGCTAGCACCACCTCAGACAGGATTTTGTATATATGGTTAGGTAGGGCTGAATAGAATCAGACATGCCCGGGGCACACAAGGTGTCCCCGTGCATAGGCCAGTTCAAACCGGTGATGGGGCACTCCAGCCCCAGCTCTGGGGCGAAACTGGACAAAGGAAAGGGGGTGTAACCATCCCCCTTCCTGGTCCCACCCATAGGAGGGACCTAGTAGGTAGTCCAGCCCCTAGAATTGGTTTAAAAGTAGGAGCTGAGTCCCAAGACGGCAGATTACCCTGAAATTCGACTACAAGAAGAAGAAACTGGACCTTCGACGTTCTGCTGCTCAGAAGACTGAAGAATCTCCCTTGTGGCCAAGGAGTGGCCACCCTGTGAACACATGCACCATCCAGCGGTCAACGACTGCTTTGCCGCCGCCTCCCGCCGGAGCCGAGCCCAGAGCCTGACAAGAACCAGACTCCCAGACATCTAACAGCCCGATCCACAGTCCCTGCTAAGCTGAGACGAGTGGAGGCGACCTGAGACGTGGGACCGGACCTCTTGAAAAGTCCACGAGAAGCTGACTGCGCAGCACCTGAGGCACCCTCACCGCTCTGCTTGGGGTCTTGAGAAGCCCCACCACCGAGCTACATTTGCACCAAGGACCAGCCCTCCATCTCTCACAAGATCTGCTTTGGGCCCTTTTGCTTTGTTCCACTCGACTTTCCGGTTACTAGTCCGTTGGCTAGTGGCCATTTTGGCGACCAAACGACAACTTTCCACCGCTGGTCTGGTTGCTCCAGACTGACCCTTGCTGCTCCCAAAAGCAGCAACCCCTCTGACCTTGCTGGTTAGAGTGAGAAGCCTTCTCTGTTTCCTGCGTGGCTTGCATTAGCCAAGGCCTGTTTGCTCCGATCAAGAAGCAGACACGGCCATCAGCTAGAGCCTACGTGGGACAGCTCGTGAGTGAATCCTGGTCATCGTCACTGGTCCACGCTGCTGAAAAGACAAGCTTCATGACATCATCTGTTGGCACCCAACAACGCCTGGTTCCTTCCTGGTTCCACGCCGGTCACTGGCTAGTGACTGTGAACATTGTCCCCTCTGCTTTCAGGTCTTCACCACTTCTGATCCACTCTTGGATCCACCGGAACTCTTCACATCAGGTCGCCTGCAGCATCAACACTCCAAGGCTCCGTCTGGGCCCCTGCAGAATCCCGACACACTTTGGCTCCACTGCACCCGCTTCCTGTGGGTGAGGTAACGCTGGCACTCCGGTGCTCCCGAGTAGTTTAACACTCCTAGTGTCCAGATTCCCAAGGGTTAAGTCCTACACCGACCGGAAGACTTCCTACCTTCACATTTTAAACTTTTACGCATCCATTGATTTCAATGTGAACTGCTTCTAACTTTGCGCACTGCAAACCAGATACTGTGGGCCTCCTAGTTCCTAACTTGTGTTAGTACAGCATAGCCCCAGCGATTCCCAAGGCCCTAGGCCTTACTTCCTTTCGACTCGTGGTACTTATACCACTTCTTTAGTATATGGTTTTAGGGGCCACCCAGGCCTATCAATATATGTGCCTCTTTTGTATACTTATCAATTGAATTGTTTTAACGTGTTTGCTTCTGTGCTCATAAAGAGTTCAGGGGACTATTTGTAGTACTAAATACATATATATTTTGAATATATATCCTGTATGGTGTCCTTTCACTTGGTGTTCAAGGGGGTTACATGTGGTAATACAGCTGGCTTCACATGCCAAAAGAGTTTAGCCTAAGACTGCTTTGTCCACGCTACCACTAGGATAGCTGGTCTATAAGGTTGACTTACAACCAATCACCATAAGGGTTGTTTGGACTGATACAAGGTGGTCACTAGAACTAGTGAACATCATATATCAGGCCAACTTCTCACACTTGTAAGCTGACTTTTGTAGAACAACTGCTGAATTTCCAAAATATATTTAAAACTGATATTTGAGAAATAAATCATGAGACATTGGAGAGCCTTATTACTATTACCTTGGTGCCAGAAAAAGTGCAGTTATGGCTGTTGTAAGGAAATGGCTCTTTTTGCATGATCACCCCCATTTTTTGGACTGATGATGCTGGTTCTTTGCCCTGGGACTTTGCATGTGCTCTGTCCCCCAAAACCTGTTGAAATTGGCTATACTCCTTATCAGCACATTTAACTTACCTACAAGTTCCTAGTATATTGTAGAAAACAGTAGCCTGGGCTTCAGAGTTAAATGTCAATATTGAACTGCAGCACACATACTGCCACCCGTAAAGTGACAATGCAAAACATAACTGCATGCCTGTCAGCAGCAACCTGGCTGTGCAGGTTTAAACTGCAAGTTCAAACTGTCAAATTACCCCTTTTGACTGACCTAAACCCTCCTTTTAAATATTATTAAGTCACACTTAAGTAGGCTTAAAGGCCAATAAGCAGAATGCATGGTATTTAAAAGTAGAACATGTAAAAACGTTATTAAAACATGCCCTTACAGTGACAAGGCCCCAAATGCTATTCTCACTGCAGCAGGATGAGCTGCTCCATAGGAAAGCATTGAGATATACAATTAAAAGTAAATAATGCATCTTCTCCTAAGAAGCAGCTACAAGGCTAATTCTTGGATTTTTTTAAATCACCTATAACTTGCCTAACGCTTTCAGAAGCCCTATTGCATAGGCTCCCAATTGTTACCTAGAGCTAAATAGCTCCTTGATGAGATATGAACTTGCTCCCAGAGCTGAGACAAAGGCCCTGGTTGTATGGAGGTATTTTGTTCCTCTGACAGGATGACCATCTAAGCAGTCGGCAGGAACTGAATTATCTTCAAAGAGGCCTACCATGTCACAGACAGTTGTAGTTAATACCTAGGCCTACCCTTTCCCTTAGAACCCTTAGACAGTCAGGTATCCGTTCCAGTTGGAGAAAAGCTGCCTCCAGAACTGGTTTTGAGTGGACACAGGGATGGCTTGCTCATTTTCCTGACCACACCTCTAGGGTATGCACAGCAGCACTGCACAGGGTAAGAAAGAATCTGCCAACAGCATTCATGTTACACAGAATAGACACTTCATAACCACAACACTTCCCCTGTTGTTGTCACTAGACAGCATCTTTTTTACACCTCGCTTGGAATTGCCCAACAATTCACGCCTTCTGTATTAGGGTAGGTTGAGAGGTGACGGTGTTGTGAGTTTACTGTGGTTCTCCCCTACGTTAGCCTAACAGAAGGTTGTAGGCCGCTTTTGCGTTGCACATGTTCGGATTTAGCACATTTGTTTTTGTGCCATACTTATTTTAGAAATAGGCAGCACATGCTTTAGTTATTTAGCACTTCTTCCTGGGACTCAGTCTGGACATTTCGTACAAGGTCGAACAACATTGTGCCCTGTTTTTCTATGTAGCCGTATGTTAAAACACATTTTAACATACACATAACAGAGACCCAGCTGCTGTTTTCTAGTATGGCACTTCTTATCACATAAGCTGAGACTTGCTGTTTTGAAAACAGAGTCGAGGATTTCTAGCAGATGAAAGGTCCTGGAACGAGCGCGTCAGCTCTGCACAAATCTGAGATGCAGACCAGCTAACAGCAAATGCCTGTCATGGCGGGCGGTTCTAATCCCAGAGATCTCAGATATATGACTGTACTCCCGTAGTGAGATTAGGCTTAGGCAAAGATATAATTTGCCATGATAGGGCTTTTCATTGTATACGGCTTATTAGTAATGCTAATTAGTCTGCTCAGTTGCATAGGTTTTCTAATTGCAGCACAGTTGATTCATGATACATGCTTCGATTCTTTTGAATCCTCATTCTCCAGGAACTGGACCTTGATTGGTCATTGTCAGTCCGACCTGCCTGCTTTACCTGCGTACAAATCATGTTTCACTCCCTCTGGTGCCCCTTCGAATGGGCACTAGATACTTGCCTGGCTCTGGGGACATCGGCTCCAGTTGAAATTGACCTGTTGATAAATCTATTAGTGACCCATTTTCAGAGTTGTCTCTTGAGCCTATGGCTTCTTCAAAATGCAAGCTATTAGTCACTCCTTTCAGCGGAGGCACATGCTTTAGCACATGGATCACTAAATGCTGGCTCTGATAACATGGATGTGTGCTACCAGGCTACTTTTTCAGTGTTGGCTTATACCGAGGATCAGGTCTGTTCTCTACAGCTTGTGAACTGGGCTGTCAAACAATTGTCATCTGCGTAAATGGAATCCGTTTTGGATTCAATGGCTTTTGAACTTGCAAAAGACATCATGGATACCTCTGATGCAACTGTGGAAATTTGAGAAATTGATGTACATAAACAGCGTTCATTATTCCATTTTCCCGCTCCTCTTCCTGTAAGCACCATGAATACCGTAAACTATTGACCGCATCACTCTGCCAGTAAAAGCCCGCACCCATATGTACATGACAGCCATTTTAGGCACCCTGGCCTTTTTCCTGCTCATTAGAATCACCGGCTTCCCTTCTGCGCGTATCTGAACCCCCCTCCCTCTCTCACATGCATAGACTATGAAACCCTCTCCCTCTGCGCGACCCTGCCCTGAAAGACAACCCTCCTGCTTGACCCACGCAAACCCCCCCGTTCCCTCTTGAAGAGGCATCCTTCGCCTTAGCTGACATAGCCCTCCCCAGCTGCACCTGACTACCCCCGCTCTCTCTCGCACGAGTCATAAGACCTCTCTCTCTCTATGCGACTCTGTCCCTGTGTCCACCCTGGTCCCCCCTCCCTTCTCCCTCACACGGGCAAGTCATAAACCTTCTTCTTCTGCAAGACCCTGTCCTTGGGAGTCACGGCCGCGCCTGACCAGCACCTCCTTTCCTTTCATGAATAACCCCTCTGTTAGTAAACCCTCCCTCCGCGATCGACTGTCCACACATGTCTGAGGTCATCGCCTAAGCCAGGAGATACTGTTTACCGCTTATTGTATGGAATCACTCCTCTTCAAAGGACCCACTATTGATCCTGGCCACCCCACCCCCTGGGTTATGATCAGGCGCACACATCCTAAAAGTTGGCGGAACACTCAGCTGCGTGATTACCCTCCCCTCTTATCAGCAGGTCAAGGGTCCCTATTGTGAATATATGTGGGGTAGGATTGACACGAGGATCATGGGGATGTCTTTTCCGTGTTTCACAATGTCGCGATTGTAATGCTAAATGTTCTGTAAAGTATAAAAGACGACGTTGCAGCTCTCTTGTTAGAGCACCTCCCGAAAGACACTGTGTTTCGTGTCCGAAATGACAGGCTCTCCTCATGAGAAATAAATCCTGTTCTTGTGACTCCGGCTTCCAGCGCCCGTCTCTTTATTTGGTAACTATTCAGAATGGAAACTAAGAGGCGTCTTGCGCCAGCCATCCGGGCATCGATACTAGTATGGACCCAACGTTTTACAATTGGCGTCCCAACGCGGGGTCCATCAGTGACATGAGGTCCAGTAAGAGAGATCCAGACGATGAGGTGAATATCTAAATGATCGAAGTATACCTGCCTTGAGAGGGCCCTCGTCCGGCTGCCGATTGAATGAACTTCACCGATTCTGAACGGACCTCTCTCGAGTGACCTACTGTCCTGACTGGAATCCCACAGGAATGCTGCATAGAGTAAGAGAACGATCGGGCGCTGGAAGGGGAAGACGAAGAACTATCCGCATGGTCCGGTCCGGGTAAGATTAAGTAGGGTGTTTTTACGCCTGATTGGTAGGGTGGTTCTATCCACCTGATTGATTGTATTGGAATCGGTATTTGGATACTGATATTGTTGTTATTGGTTCATTTAGCTTTGGATGCTACTTGAAATATTGGTTCTCTTCTTGAGAACGAGACATTCTCTGTTTGCAAATGGCGGTGAATAGGAACGTTCGCCCCTCTTTGCAGATAGAGAAGGGTAGGTAATGCAGACTTTTGTCCCCGTTGTAATCCGTCATGCCTACTTTTCTCCCCACTGATTGTTTGGAATCGATTAATAATCGATTGTTGCTCTTTGAGATCTTCCCTGTCTACAAACAGAGACGAATAGAAATATTCTGTCTTCCTTTATGGATAGCGAAGGGCAGGTAATGCAGACGTTTGTCCCCGTTGTAATCCGTCATGCCTGTTTTTCTCCCCACTGATTAATTGGTTGCCTGGACATTGTTGTTCCAGGAATTGTTTCGTTTGAGGAATTTTCTATTTGCAAACAACGAGGAATAGAAATATTCTGTCTAGTCTTTGCAAGTAGTAAAGGGTAGGTTATGCCCCTTTGTGAATTCGTCAGTCCAACCCACTCCCCACTGATTGTTTATTTGGGGGGTAGCTCGCATGGTCCGTCCAGGAGGCTACCCTTATGGAGGACATATGCTCCCCACTCATGGGCCATTTAGTGGAAGTAGACCATCTGGTCCGTCCAGGAGGCTACCCTAGTAAGTGGAAGTACATCGTTTGGTCTGTCCAGGATGATACCCTAATGAAGGAATATATGTTCCCCTTTTGATCGATAATCTCGTTCCACCCCGGACCATTTATTGGAGGTAACTCGTCTGGTCCGTCCAGGAGTGCCCCTAATGAAAAGGACACATAAAAATATGAAGTGATCACCGTACCCTATTAACAAGAAACTTTAGCTCGAAACACGCTAAGGAAAAGAAGAATAAAAATAAAAAGAAATCAGGCTAAGACAGTAACCCCCTGATGAGCTTTTGACTTCACTAAAAATAAGTAACATAAGAAACAGTTCGTAATAAGAAATATAAAATGGCGAAAAATTTGACAGCAAGATAGCCACGAGGTAGCTAGGTTCCGCTGCCTACTCCTGTTCCAAACATGTCTGCCTCATTGCCCACCACGCCCAAATAACGGTCACATGAAATAGATACAAATCAATAGGTACCTACCCCCATTCCGGAAACTCCCGAAGTGCAACAGGTCCGCGGTTACGCCCATCCGGAAGGCGAGGCCTCGAGGCATGCGGGGCTCGCCTGGCCGCAGTCGGAAGGGGAGGCTGTGGGGCGGACGGCCCAGAAAACCGTGATGGCCTCTCCTTCTCTCCTCTTCTGCTGCCCTGCAGGCCACGGGGGGGGCTGTCTTGCCTCAGCCACCGACCACCCCCCCTCTCTCTCTCTCTCGCCTGGTCCGGCCCGCAAAGAAGGCCGAAGCCAAAGCGAGGACGGCGGCGCTTACAGGTAGTCCCGCCACATGTCGACGCCTGGACAATTGCAGGTAGTCCCGCCACATGTCGACGCCTGGACAATTGCAAGTAGTCCCGCCACATGTCAACCCCTGGAGAGTTTCAGGTAATCCCGCCACATGTCAAAGGGGGGGGGGGGCTGTCTTGCCTCAGCCACCGACCCCCCCCCCCCCATCTTCAATAGCCGGCACGGCCAATATCGAAGCGGCGGAGCCGAGGATCGGCGCGGGGTCGCTGGAAGGGGGAGGTGGCACAAACGAGCCTCCCCACCTCCCTCCAGGTGGAGGCTTCCAGCGACACCCCAACGCTCTTACTTAAAGAGGGTCCACATCGAAAAGCGGTCTTTTGCCCGGGATGGGCACACGCCCCATGCCTTCTCTCCTCAACTTTGAAGATTCTATGAGAGCCGGGGGGCCCCCGACCCCTCTGCATGGGCGCCCCCGTCCCCCTCACTGGGACCCGCAACATCGACGCACTCCTGCCGGCGCCAGCCTCAGTTTGGAAATGGCTAAAACACAGCCAAGGTACAGACTTGTTCAGTTCCGGTGGAACACCAAAATGACCCGGTAGGAAAATTGTTGCCGCCCTCCCCACTCTTTGACTGATGGTCCATATTGTTAGACTGTTACCACATTGCGAAAAACTTTTTGAACTGCCAACGGAAGGTTCTGGTCCAACCATGAGTCATTGGAGACATTCTGACTATACCGGAACCTGCCTGACCTCGCCCAAAATGGCGCCGATACACGAAACAAAACTTTCGAACTCCCTGTTCACCCGGATTGCTCGAATATTGATGCTCTGAGATATGTATGCATTTTTGGACAATGAAAGTCGATAAGATGGATAGTGATTATGTGCTTAGAGAAGAAAGCAATACAGATATTGATCATGTGTTTGGACAATGAATTGATTTAGGGTGGGTACTAATTATGATTGGGAACAATGAATTGGTATAATTTAGGCACTGAATGAGCATTTGGATAATGAATTAATTGAAAAACTGAATTCTTGATATGCATCATGCTTGCTCTGTAGGAAAGTTCGATACGATTTTATTGCACTGCCGCACTTTATGCAATGAACTGCCACCAACTTCGTTCTTCTTATGTACAGTTCCAATCTGCTCCGTGGCCGGTCCACTGGGTTGTAGGCCTGTATTTATACACCAGCACTTTTTATTAAAAGTATTTTGAAAAAGAAAGCATAGTTGTAGCGGTTGCATTAATGAGTTTTGAATGTATTACTACTGTGAGCAACGAGAAAGTATGATGAAGGCTGAAGGTTAAAAAGGACCCGATATTTAGCAGCTACATTATGTGTCACAGGCAGCCGGAAAAGTGTTTTAGACGCCTTAAAACGACACCACAAAAATGCCACCTAACCGCCACCCTTGCACACAACCAAAAGGGGTCGCGACCAAGTAACTCGTGTAGCTGCGCAGATCGTCAATGATTATCTATCTGACATTACTGGTCCCTCTGGGCTTAAACGCCGAGATGGTAAAGAAATGCACTACGTGGAGATAGGTCGAGTATGTGGTAGGTAAAAACATTTTCGGATTACTGCATGCTGATGTGGTTTGAATGCTGCCCCCCCCCCACCCCTTCTTTCTCCTCCCTTCTGCAGGTCGCGTCGGAACGTCGGCTGAAGTATGGGAGAACGATGATCGAACCGCCGACGAAAAGGGAAGAAGGGAATATGAGCATGGTCCTTATGACGATAAGTTTTTAAAAGACGTAGACTTAAATATGACTGTTCCTCCTTAGAACATAGCGACTGGGAGGATGGACTGACATAGAGACTTGACGGGTACTGGTACTGTATGACGAAAATTGACTCGAAATAACACGTTAGATTATGTAACTAGACGTTTGACTAGATAGGGAAAGGACAAAGAAAAGTGCACGGGTAAGAGTTACCAAGGCACCACCCGTCTGGGAAGTTAGAAATGTTGCTGATGTTCAAAATGTACTGCCCCCCTTCTCACACTCTTATAGATCTAGCCAAGCTGTCCGACTGTTCTCCCGATCAATACTTGCTGTTGCCTCAGCCTGAAGAACTTCCCACCAAAGGAAGAAACTGGAAAATGGTTTAAGATCCAACCATGGGTAAAAAGCACGACCAGGTTAATTTCTGATCGACTAACCGAGGTGTAAGTATTGGCAATTGAGAACGCTCGAAGAGATAACAAGCGAGAGGGAAAAGGAGGGAAAGGTAAAAAGAGCTAAGCACGTAGGTAAATAGGACAGTAAATATACGAAGGATATAAAAAAAAAAAAAATAGATCTTGTTGGCCAACTATTGTTTTCTGTTTTGTTGTGGATGTCTTATATATGTAATACAGGTACTGTCTTCCTTCGTCTGAGTTTGTGTGTGTGTGTACTGTAGGGGTTTAAGTTCTCCCTTTGTTTGCGTCTCTCCGTTACCTGACCCCCTACTGTTCTGTGTTGTGAACGCACTAAATGACCTATTTTTGTACACGTCTCTCCCTTTCTCTATCTCTCTCCCTCACTCTGTCTCTCTCTCTCTCTCTACATGTCATACGTGTACCAAATGGCTCGTTTAGATTGCGGACGACTCTGACTCTCTATGAGAGTCTCCCTATTTCCTCTTCCTTTTTATGGTAAAATCGTGCCTCGCTGGCACCAGTCTGATCGGATATTTATTGAACGCGAAGGCGTTCAGCGAAATTGACCGAAAACTAAAATGATTGTATCTCGCCATATTACTACCTCTCCTTTCTGCAAAATGAATGAACTCGAATTGGCTGAGAAGGAAAGGACAGGTAAGACGACTAAGGTCCCCCAATCTGACCTTTTATAGGGGAACTGTATGTCAATGGCACCTTATTATTTTTCTGTTCATCAGAGACGAACGCCAACGTCTAAATTGACCCCCACTGCCCAGATTGCCCCACCCCCCTTTTTGCACCCAAGCGCGAGCGCCCGAAGCATCCCCGCTCCATTTGATAGACCCCAGCTGCTGTCCCGGATATAAACATGATGACCATGAGTAACTGTCGTCCCTCGAGAAAAACCTGTTTTACCTGACTCTCGATGATAGCGCCCCCGCCCTGTTTGAAAAGGTTAGCCAGCCTTGAAGGGAAATGTTAGACTGTTAAAGGCTCGGGTTTGAAAGGCAAGTCTCCACTGGAAGCTCCAAAATGTTGAAATTGATGAAAAGCGCAGTTGATGGGAATATTATTTCTATACATTTATGTCATGAATAGACGATGAATACACTCGGCATGAACACAGTAAGAATATTGATATATGCACTGCTTGGTAATAGACCTCTGACTGTGACCAATGAATGTATCTCCCAAGTGCGTAGGATTAAGGGAGGAATTCACATGCATAAATGTCTTCGTCTGCCAGTTCTCTAAAAGCTTGTTTTGTACCTATTCAAAGATTTACGATCACCGGAGGAGAAGGGTCGGACGTGACGTACAGCCTAGCTGCAGACCTTGAGACACATGCGACCTCGACCAAAGGTGGAGCCGCAGAGCAACAAGATACGGGACGAGACAGCAATTTCAAACGTGGAAAATGAAAAATGACGGGCTGTCCTGAAGCCCTCCGTCTGCTAACCCACGTTTGCCTGGAGTCTCCGTCCCCCTTCTTTGGGCCCGATTGATGGGCCTGCCTGCTTGTTATCCTTTGCTCCCTTGGTCCCTTTTGTGTGTCCCAGGAACTCTGACCCAACTCCTCCTCTCTCCTATCGACTGTTTGAACAACACACACCCTCTTTTCCATGTGACTTCACGCCAAAAAGAAGAACGGCATTCAGGTGGGAATAGGGTGTTGCCACGGAAATATAGGTGCCGAGCATAAGGCGCCACTAAAAGGACTGGTTAGGAAACAGGACTGTGGTCTAACAGCAGAGGACAGACCGCACCTTGCAACGCGAAAGGTTGAATACGAGCTGGACCTATAGCTCCACCGCCGGTGCTCAACAGCGCCAACGAGAGGATACGGACTAGACCCTACCAGTGATGGCTCACTGCTAAAAAGACACTGTGACGAGGAGATCTTGTGTATTGAACTGGATTCCGCCCTCAGCTACTTGGTCAAGATGCTCATTGGTCGCATTTTTTTTTAAGTCAGATACATTTATGCTATGTAGTGCGTTTGAATGTTAGGAACTCGACAAATGCAATTTCCTATGTGCTGCATCCTGCCAATCACATCAACTGTCCATGATTATATGCCAAATGTTAATATTTGACAAATGCTAATTCTTCAACCACGCCTGTGTATTTTTTGTACCCCCATCAATTACAAAAATGAACTCTGTAATGTAAAAAGGGGCGACTGTGGAAATTTGAGAAATTGATGTACATAAACAGCGTTCATTATTCCATTTTCCCGCTCCTCTTCCTGTAAGCACCATGAATACCGTAAACTATTGACCGCATCACTCTGCCAGTAAAAGCCCGCACCCATATGTACATGACAGCCATTTTAGGCACCCTGGCCTTTTTCCTGCTCATTAGAATCACCGGCTTCCCTTCTGCGCGTATCTGAACCCCCCTCCCTCTCTCAAATGCATAGACTATGAAACCCTCTCCCTCTGCGCGACCCTGCCCTGAAAGACAACCCTCCTGCTTGACCCACGCAAACCCCCCGTTCCCTCTTGAAGAGGCATCCTTCGCCTTAGCTGACATAGCCCTCCCCAGCTGCACCTGACTACCCCCGCTCTCTCTCGCACGAGTGATAAGACCTCTCTCTCTCTATGCGACTCTGTCCCTGTGTCCACCCTGGTCCCCCCTCCCTTCTCCCTCACACGGGCAAGTCATAAACCTTCTTCTTCTGCAAGACCCTGTCCTTGGGAGTCACGGCCGCGCCTGACCAGCACCTCCTTTCCTTTCATGAATAACCCCTCTGTTAGTAAACCCTCCCTCCGCGATCGACTGTCCACACATGTCTGAGGTCATCGCCTAAGCCAGGAGATACTGTTTACCGCTTATTGTATGGAATCACTCCTCTTCAAAGGACCCACTATTGATCCTGGCCACCCCACCCCCTGGGTTATGATCAGGCGCACACATCCTAAAAGTTGGCGGAACACTCAGCTGCGTGATTACCCTCCCCTCTTATCAGCAGGTCAAGGGTCCCTATTGTGAACATATGTGGGGTAGGATTGACACGAGGATCATGGGGATGTCTTTTCCGTGTTTCACAATTTCGCGATTGTAATGCTAAATGTTCTGTAAAGTATAAAAGACGACGTTGCAGCTCACTTGTTAGAGCACCTCCCGAAAGACACTGTGTTTCGTGTCCGAAATGACAGGCTCTCCTCATGAGAAATAAATCCTGTTCTTGTGACTCCGGCTTCCAGCGCCCGTCTCTTTATTTGGTAACTATTCAGAATGGAAACTAAGAGGCGTCTTGCGCCAGCCATCCGGGCATCGATACTAGTATGGACCCACGTTTTACACAACTTAATTTGGCTACCTTTTCAAAATTGACATGCTATGTTTTTTATTATGATTATAGTTATCTTTTATAACATGCTTATCAGCAAAGCCTTGAAATCACTTAGCTAGTGTCTTCGAATTTTATTATTTAGTTAGTCGTTGCATTACTGTCCCGATCAAGGAGGGGGTGTCGTGAGTTCCCTGTGGGGGCCACTGTAGTTCTGTCCTAGGTTAGCCTAACTAAGTTTTAGGCTGCTTTTGTGTTGTACACGTTACAAAGTAGCACGTTTGTTTTTGTGCCACACTATTATTTTAGAAATAGGCTGCTTATGTTTTTGTCATTTAGCACTTCTTTCTGGGACTCAGTCTGGACATTTCGTACAAGGTCAAACAACATTGTGCCCTGTTATCTATGTGGTCGGTCACTAACATATTCTAACACATAGACATAACAGAGAACCAGCCATTCCTTATTAATTTAGCCAAGATTTGCTATTATGAAAACCGAGAGGAAGATTTCTAGGAGAGGAAAGATCCCAGAACAAACTCTCCATTTCTGCGCAAATCTGAGATGCAGACGAACTACCCGCAAATGCCAGGTATAGGGGCCGGTTCTAATCCCAGAGGTCTCTGATATACCACTGTGCTCACGTAGTGAGAGTAGGCTTTGGCAAAGATATCATTCACCATGATAGGGCTTTACATTGTATACAGTTTATTAGGAATGCTAATTAATCTGCTCAGTTGCATGTGTTTTTTAATTGCAGCACAGTTGGTTCATGATAGAGCACGATAGTTTCAATAAATATGTGAAACTTTCTTTGTGTCTTTCTTTTGTTTATTGTGGACATGCATGATTGAGAGAACAAAAGGTAGGTGATGACCTGTTAGCGTGGTTCACCCGGGGGCCTAGAGTGTTGTGTTCTGGGTTGCTAACTTACCTGTTACTCTGAAAAGTTTAGGAGGGCAGGTAAGGCACTATGAGCTGGTCAGGATTTGGCCCATAGGTACTGATGTGGTACGGTAACTAAGCCCCTACATACTGACGTTCTGTGATTCAAGGCATAGTTCTATTTTCATAGCGAATCCCTGCAACAATGGCGGTGGTGACGATCTCCTGTCACTTGCATTTTGAGGGAAATTTGCAGAAAAATTGGTTAGAAAATGGACTTTAAATGTATACATTAATTCCTTGCCAAAAGGTGTGTGGCGATCATCTAGTTGGGCATAAAAGGCCCCAACTTGGGGGACTGGGAATGAGACATGGACGAATCGGTGGTAGACTAAGATCTGAGGTTGAAAAGTACTTCGAACAGGCAATGAAACCGTTTGCTATCGGATTGTGATGGGACATGGCTCGCTGGGGAGTCGTGGTGAGCGGCCGGGTTCATGTTGTATCCCTATACACAGATGATGCCCAGCTTTATATAACCCACCCAGAGGAGGCATTGCCTGTTCTTCTGGATGTCCTAAAGGGATTTGGTGCGGTGTCGGGACTGAAGGTTAATAATCAAAAATCGTTTATGTTTCCGCTCGCAGCTTTGACTGGTAAAGAGGTAGCAGACCTCCTCCTAATGGAGTTTTGATGGAATGCGATCATTTATGGTACCTAGGAATCAAAGGGGCACATTCAACCGACACGCAATACGCATTGAATAAGGGAGTAGTCCTAGCGGGTTTACAGTCCTCTACAGCTTCTGGAATCACCCTTTCCTCTCTATTATAGGTCATATGGCATCATTTGCCCGGATGGTGCTGCTGCCACATTGCCAGCATGTCTTTCTGCACTATCCACAGGTCTGCCTTTGAGACCCTTAATAGTCTCCATGTTTCTCTAGGGTGGGCCGGGAAGGTTGTCAGAGTAAAACTGGAGATTCTTATATTGGATGCGGAACTGGGGGGACAGGGCATCACGGACCTGCGTCTTGGTGTGTGGCAGGCCCAATATAAAGAAGGATATCCTTGCGGATTGTGGAAAGGAGAATAGTCTCCCAGGATGTCTCATGATGGCATCCAGAACTCCTCTAAATTACCCCTATGTAGATAGCCAGTATGCATGGGCACGAGCGGTCACCCTGGTGCTGCAGAAAGCTCCATTCACACGAAAGCTGCCATTACAATGGCTACATAGCTTCCACCAAAATCAGTCCGTGATGAACCAGACGGAGTGGTTTGTGGGGGGCGATGCATCACAGCAGGTGACCTATACCTCAATGGAACTTTTGTTTCCTGCGCCAATGCACAGGAATGCTTCCGAGTCCCAGCTGGACACTTTTTGCAATATGCAAAAGTTGTGCGCAAGGCACGCAAACTCGGGACATCTTTCCTCGAGAAGCCGGTGGAGTCTCACACTTTGTTGTTTGGTGATCCTTGACCCAGGCTCTTTTAGGGGATTGATTTCTTCTTTATGGGGGCACGTTTCCCATGTTCGAGGTCTGTGGTCGGCTGACTTGTCGGAGCCTCTCATTGAGAGGGAATGAAAGCGCGCATTTGGTCAGGTTCAGAAGGTGGCCAATAATGCACGCTTTAAGCTTAAACAATTTAATTCCCAACTTTGCACATACTTAGCCCCCAAAAGACCAGCACGAGTCGAGCCGGTGACGTTCAAACACGACATGGGCCTCCTTCGTCTTGAGTCTTACTGGTCGGGAGTGGTGGAGACGCTTCGGGAGGCCACGGGTTCCCAGATTGAGGCAACATGGTCTACATGGCGTTTTACCAGTCCCCCAGGCTGGGACCAAGATGCAGTATAAATTTGCGAGCTTGGGACTGGTGTTGGCTAGGTGCTGCATTGCAATCCATTGGACCCATCCTGCACCCCCTTGGCCCCCACAGATGGATGGAAGACATGCTGGAATGAGGAGTAATGGAAGAGAGATACCTATGCATAGTTTGCACGGAAGAGAATGCTGCCCAAGATCTGGAGACATGGGGGATAGTACTGGAGAAACTGCAGGCTATTGAGCTGATGGGTGGGGATATGGGCCATCTCCCACAGACAAGGACCCCTGACTCACAGGCTGGGGGTGCTGACGGGCTCCATCTGCCGGCACGAACGGGTGGGCTTAGGGGGTGTAGATGTCTGACTGGCCTTAACAATCTGCTAGCATCAACAATACCTTTCACATCTAAGTTCCGTCTAGCTCCTCTCTGCGAGTGGAGCCTTAGCACATGGCCCTTTCCACCTTTTGCTGAATACATTATAGCTCCAACCGTGGGAGGGACAGGGATAGACATAGAGTTAGAATTAAGTCAATCTATGTTGCCTGTGGATATACATAATGCACTGCTTTGTCAATTGCTGCCTAGTTCTTCACAGTTATGCTTAACTTGATTTTGTATATCATTGTTGCCTTATCGGGATTTGCAGCGTCTATTGTATTTTTTGGATGCATTCTATGTCAGGATTTTTACCCCACAACTTGAGCCAGGTGTTCCTTCAAGTGATTGTAGTGTATGCGCTGTTACACGTCCGGAAATAAAAACAAGTTTTTTAAAAAAATGATTGAAAAGTACAGACATGATGACAAACTGAGTGAGGACCTGGATGTCTGGGATAGACTGCTGGATGCTTTTCTGGAGCTTTCAGGTTTATGGCAGGCTTCAGGAAATTAGTGACAATTCCTCTGTGTCAACTACTGTGTAGAGTTGTGTATCCCCTGTAATGCCATGTTGCCACCATACCCTGTACTACTTGCACGTAGGTGCCTGAGTGTTAGATTTGGGGGTCTCTAGTTTGCACATGTAGGTACTTATGACCAATAGGGACCATTGCCTATAGCCAGGGTAAGGGGGTACACTCCTAAAATAACCCCTGCTCACCCCCTTGGTAGTTTGGCACGAGCAGACAGGCTTATCTCAGAGGCAGTGTGTAAAGCATTTGTGAACACATACAGTAATCAAGTGACAACACTACAGATGGACATCACACAAGTTGCATATTAAAAATAAGTATCTTATACAGAGATTTAACACAATACCATAAATGACAAAAATCCACAATACTGTTCTTAAAATTAGAATTAGCTTACTTCTCTTTTAGATCTTAAAATGGGTACACAGTCAAAATATTGAATCTTTAATTTCGACTTACACTTATATCGAGTTGCAAATATCGAAGGGACAGAATATCGATGTCCAGAATATCGATGGCCAGAATATCGACCCTAAGGTAAGTAATATCGAAATTACTTATATCGATAGCATATATATCGATGTAAGTAATTTCGATTTACTAATATGTGTTAGAAATTTTAGTTAAGTATTTAAATAAATTGTTATAATATGTGTTTAATATGTTTTTATAAATAAAAAATATATAAAAGTAAATTATATGTTTTACTACCAGAGCGGGTTGTGGGTTTTTAGGGGAATAGGGTGGGAAGTAATTTATTTGTAATTAAATAATTATTTTTTAATGATTAATTTATTTTGCAATTAAATATTAATTGGCAATGATTTATTTTAATTGAATAATTGAATAATTAATTGATAATTTATGTATATTTTTAACTAAATTATATGTTTTACTACTGGAGCGGGTTGTGGGTTTATAGGGGAATAGGGTGGGAAGTAATTTAATTGTAATATTAATTAATTTTGGGTAAAGGAGTATTTTTAGGGTTCAGGGTCAGTTTTCAGTTTTTGGGTAAAGGGGTATTTTTAGGGTTCAGGGTCAGTTTTCAGTTTTTGGGTAAAGGGGTATTTTTAGGGTTCAGGGTCAGTTTTTAGTTTTTGGGTAAAGGGGTATTTTTAGGGTTCAGGGTCAGTTTTCAGTTTTTGGGTAAAGGGGTATTTTTAGGGTTCAGGGTCAGTTTTCAGTTTTTGGGTAAAGGGGTATTTTTAGGGTTCAGGGTCAGTTTTCAGTTCTTGGGTAAAGGGGTATTTTTTGGGTTCAGGGTCAGTTTTCAGTTTTTGGGTAAAGGGGTATTTTTGGGGTTCAGGGTCAGTTTTCAGTTTTTGGGTAAAGGACTGTTCTTGGGTAAAGGGGTATTTTTTGGGTTCAGGGTCAGTTTTCAATTTTTGGGTAAAGGGGTATTTTTAGGGTTCAGGGTCAGTTTTCAGTTTTTGGGTAAAGGGGTATTTTTAGGGTTCAGGGTCAGTTTTGGGTTTTTGGGTAAAGGGGTATTTTTAGGGTTCAGAGTCAGTTTTCAGTTCTTGGGTAAAGGGATATTTTTTGGGTTCAGGGCCAGTTTTCCCTACGGTTGCACCCACTGGAGTGGGAATAGTAATTTTAACCCCTACGCTATCCAACACTTTCCCTACTGTTGCACCCTCTGGAGTGGGAATAGTAATTATTGTTAAGTAAGTATATATTATATATGATTTGTTAATATTTTTTTTTTAATAAATATGTATTATTTTTTTTTTTTACCATTATTAAATATATTTAAATATGTTTAAGTAATTTATAAGTATTATTTACAGTATTTTTCATGTTATTTTAAACCCAAAAAAAACCGATATATTTGACAACGATATTTTTAACATCGATATTATTTTTTCGATATTTTGGTACTTACCATGTTGTACATAGGGCATCGATATTCTTGCAATCGATATAATTACGCCGATATTTGTGTAGGTCGAAATTCTGTCTGTCGAAATTCTGTCATAGATCCCTTAAAATGTGACACTTTGAGTCAATGTACTTTAAGATGCGTAACGCGTAACGCTTCTACAACGAAAGTGTTGCAGGGATGATGATGCGGTAGTTCCTTACATGCAAAGACAGTGATGCGTTGAAGATCCTGTGCAAAGGAACAAAGATGGCGTCTTCTTGATGCAGCACGCTCCTCCGATGTTGCGAGATGCCTCGACTAGATATGACAGGTGCAGCGGCGACACCCTTGTTCCGTGATGCGACAACAGCGGCTTTGGCGGTGACACTCTTCTCCGACGATGTGAGATGCTTCCGCTCGATGCGACAGCTGCAGCGGCGACACCCTTGTTCAGTGATGCGACAACAGCAGCTGCGATTGCGGCACGCTTGTCCGTGGATGCAAGACGCTTCTGCGGTGCAATGCGACAGCTACAGCGGCGACACCCTTGCTCAGTGATGCAACAGAAGCGGCTGTGACGGCGACACTCTTCTTTGATTTTGCAAGATTTTTCTTGTGATGCGGTGCAATGCGACAGCTACAGCGGCGACATCTCCGTGATGCGATGGGAGCAGCTGCGACGGCGACACACTTCTTCTCCGTGAGGCATGCTTTCAGCTCATTGCGACACACAGTAACTCAGAAGGCCCAAAACAGCTGCAGGCACTTCCAAAGAACTCTGCGGGAGCTGGTGGTTGAAGTCTGTTGTCCTTGAGACTTCAGCAGGAGGCAAGCTCTTCTCTCAAGCCCTTGGAGATCCTTCACAAGTTGCATAAAGCACACAAAGTTCATTTCTCCTTCCTTTGGCAGTCAAGCAACCACTGCAGGCCAATCCACCAAGCAGCACTTCAGCTTAGGGATAGTCTCTACTCAGTCTCTCTGGTTCCACTTCTCAGCAAAGGTTTCTTCTTGTTTCCCAAAGTCATCTAAAGTTCCTGGGTTTGGGTCCCAATATTTATACTACCTTTTTCACCCTCACACCCACCCATCCACACCATCCCAACCCAGCCAGATGGCTCTAACATCTGAAAATGCTGCTTTATCTGCCAGGAAATCCATCTTACAGAAATAAACAAGACACCAGTCGTCCCCTTGTGGCCTGGTACAGCCTGACTGCTGCTCTAGCAGACAATCCTATTTGTTGGGTAATAAAATTGCAGCTGGTTTTTATTTTCAGTTTTATTTCATTACTCCCTTGGGATCTATTGAGCGATCTCAGTTGGAATGCAATACTACCTCCGTGGTCCACGTCCCAGCACTCTCATCAAGAATGAACTAAGTGTGCTGGTGTGAACGTGGTTCAGGGATTGAAGTCTCCGCGCGTTTTATGAAATCTGTCTACCATGCAATCACTAGACACATTAACTTTTCACTAGTTGCATGTTCCCACTTGTCGTATCAGTTTGCATTTCTTTACTTGTTATTTAGTCTGCTTGTGGCCAATCCCTGCTTGCTCCAAGTATCTTCTAGTTACATCTAATACTATACTGCATGTGACAGTTTGTTGCATATGTTTTCTCCCTACATATGTCCCCCTGTTGCCCCTAGTTACTTGCAGTCAATTTCTTCTTGTTTCTTCTGAACCGTTTGTCAGGATTTGAAGCTCACGCTTGTCCCTTTCTGTTCCGAGACATCTGCAGCACTGTAAAATTGACATAGCTCTGTGGAACACAATTCAATTTCCCAGGGGAATTTTCTGACTTCAAGCATGGTGAGTGTGAGGGCCAGTCAGCTTGCAGCAGTTCTGATTACTACTTACTGACACAGTGTCACAGCAGGGGTAATATTCTAATTTTTCTTTGATCCAGAGGTCGAAGTGTGAGGGATTGGGTAATTCTGATAGTTTGAATGCTTCGGCTGAGTATCATTCAGTGAGTCTCCAGTACTGTGACACTGAAGCTGGGCAGACAGCTAAACAAGCCTTCCTTCCAGGGTGCCTGCTTGCCTGAGAGAAATGCAAATGTGCGTACCAAGTTATTCTGCAAATGTTAAGGGTAATCTGAAAATGTATAGGATGCTTGAGAGCCCGGGACTGGCTTTAATTGATCAAATCACTTGAAGCTTTGTGATGACAAAGATTTATTTTTTTGAGTAGTAGTGCAAAGAATTAGCAAATAAGCTCTGAGATGTGTGCTTTTAATTGTAATTGTATTTATATAGTGCTTACTACCTCTGGAGGTGTTGAAGTGACAACGATCTATAAAGATTGCATTACATACAGTCTGGGTATTGCTAAAATCTATATTTTGGAAACACCATTTTATCTTAACCCTTTTTGCGCATTTAGTAGCAGTCTATCTTATACTGTGTGCAATGCAAGTTTAAAATAATGACTTACATATTCACAGTGCTTTCTGTCACAGGCTGTGACCTTGTAGCACTAAAAATACACAAGTCATTATTCTCCACTGCACCAACCAAGATTTCCTTCTGTAGCTCTCTGGTTACACACAGACCTCTTCAGTGCATTCAATAATGGAGGTTTCATATTGTACTATAGTTCATTTCCAACTGCTTAAGAACTTTTGAATTTATTATTCATTTAAGCTGTGTGTTATTTTATATGTAGCTACCTGCCAGTGAAAAACAAAAAAAAGTACTTAATACTTTGTTTCTTTAGCTACACCTTTAATCCTGCTTCATACTTACTGCCCCTACTGCATGCAGCATCACTGTTCCCATGCTTTTTTTAATGCACTTCAGCTGCTGCTCTGATCCCTCAATTAAAACATACTCTGTGTCAGAATGCCTACAGTTGGTAACCATGCGCTTATCAAATAAAGCAGATCCACAGTCTATACAGGAAAGCTGGGTACCATTTTAAAGTCCCTGCTACACAGCGCTGTTTCTTCAAGTCACGTTCACTGTTAGTGGGCTTGGAGGCCGCCCATTACTTACCACTGAATGGCTTCAAAGCTACTCTCAAATGCTGATACACCGGCTGGTCAGCTCTCCCGTAGCCACTTACCTGTTTCTTTAGGTGTCGGCTAGATAGCGCATGAGCTGTCTCTTCAAGACATGTACTCTCAAGATAAAGAGTAGCGCTATGAGGCGTCCAGAGCTGGCTGCGTCTTAGTGCTTTATTTCCATGATTTTCAGCCATGCTGAACAGCAGCAATGCAGCTATTCGACATGGCTAAAAGACATCGACATGGCCAATAGCTCTCTGATTGCTGAGACCGATTGACTTTGCCAATGCATGTTATATTACAGCTGGCAACCCTGGCCGATACACTCAGGTGATCACTAGAAATCTTGCTTAGAGTGGCCACCAATGTAATGTAGTCTGATGTGGTCACTATTACATCACAGTAGCTTGAGGTGTTTTTCACTGAGCATAAGTAGCTCCTATTACAGAAAAGGTTGGAGCCCCCTGGCCTTGAGGCTTACATAATGCTACATCCCACAAAATAATCACATCTCTCCACACATCAACAATCTCCACTGGCTCTCAGCCAGGAAAGATGTAAGTTCAAGCTACTCACCTACGCCTACAAAACGCTCCATAACATCGGTCCCGCCTACCTCTACCACCGCCTCAACTTCTACCAACCCATCAGACACCTTCGATGTGCGTCCCACGCAACAGCACACCTCCTTCGTATCAAGAAGACCAGAAGCGGAGGACTATCATACCTCGCAGTTAAGGCCTAGAACAACTTCCAGAAACACTTTTGAACCTCTCCCTCCATGATGGACTTCCCGAAGGAACCTCAGAACATGGCTCTTCCAGACGAAACAGGCATGCTCTCCTCTTCCCCCTTTCCTGCCATACTCAGCACCGGATACCCTTGATGGAGCAAGGATTCGCATACGAAGCGACTTGCTCGTACTCATGAACCTCGAATAATATATAACGAAATAACCAACATGTTTGTCTTACTAATTTACCTCTTCTTCATCTATATTGGGAAACCGAGTGAAGCTTGCTTATGTCTTTTCTAATCCTAATACGCTTGCATTTAAAATGGCTGCTGCTACACGGGAATTAGTACTGCGCATGCGTCTGTCATACCCACGTGACATGACGTACTCGCAGCTTTGGAGGGAACCTTTTCGCATCTGCGCGCTAGGGCTAAAATGGCTGTTCTGTGTTCTCACATGCGAGAAGCTTGCATTGCTGCTTTCGCTAAGCTGTTCGTTCTGCTTAATCCTAATGCTATAGTTTATATTAAGGTAATGGGTATAGTGTAGAGATTCATGGTATACAGTGGAATAATTTCTACTGTGTTCTAAATTGTTTCCCTTTACTTTTCATGTAATGTAATGTAACCGGTTTTATAAAGCGCATGGTTACCCAGAGGCATCCCAGCGCTGCACTAGAATCAGGCTCGAGAGGGAGAAAGGAAAACAGAGGGTCACTTGGGGAAAAGGAAGGTTTTCAGGAGCTTCCGGAAACGCGAATGGCAGGGTTCCGCAAGCAGTTTCGAGGGGAGGGAGTTCCACAGCGAGGCCGCATTCACGGAGAAGCGGTGGCCTCCTGTGCGTGCCTTCTTGAATCTTGGCACTCTCGCCAGGCACTCGTTGTCGGAGCGCAAGGGCCTATCAGCCTTGTAGGGCGTAACAAGACTCTCCATAACCTTGAAGAAGTTTATGGGCGAAAAGGATGTAACATTTGAATGAAGTTATCGTACTGTTGCTCGCGTTCAGGCTCAAATTATCGATCTTATGCAATACTGTTTAACAACTAACAGTTGCGGGTTTTCTTCTACCTAACAAACATGTTGAATGTAGGAGATGATGCTCATACATTATTCCTATTTTAATGACACTAGTCTTGACGAATTTGATCACCGTAATTTAGTTTCTTTTCCGAAAAGGATTGGACATCAGTATTAAGTTATTTAACTGATGCTCACGTTCTGGCTTAAATACGATAGCTAGATGCGTGAACTAAAAGGTGAATTTCTAACGTTTGATAGATGCGATTAATAGTCCGTATATAAATTCTGGTCAAACTCACTCATGTGGTCATTTTCCTATAAGCTATTGAGTAAAATGACGAAGTTTTAAATGTATGACAATGTAGGCATCCTGGTAGAGAAATCATCAGGCTTAACATGTATAAGAGAGCCTCTACCACAAGCATAGAGTGGAGACTAGACTTACTCTACGGACGTGGTTCCTTCTGTCCTATTTCCTTTTAGGTGAAACTCACGATCGCTCCTTACACATGGAGTTTGGACTCTTATTTATAATTGCGGTGTTACGGAACTGGGAAACACACACTCTTGAGTGAGTTTTATATTTCGTGATTGATGGGGTAACAATATGGGACCTTATGGTCCTGAATATTATATGGTTATATATATTAAATGGTTTTAATATCGTCCCAATACTGAATTTGGCAGGTTATTGAAAAATTTGGAAATATCAAGTCAAGCACAGCACCTTATGCGTAATAAGTGAGACATCTGGAATTTAGCTTAGGTGAGACAGACTTACTTTATATTTAATTTTATTTTGGGCACTATTTTTAATTTGATTTCTTTAGTTCTTTTATTTTCGTAATGGTTCTACACATGGGTTGGTAATAATTTGTTTAAACGTGTGGAACTTGCACACAGAGGTGGTTATCTTAAATATCACATGTCGCTTGGTGTTTCCCACTTATTCTCATGTCCTTTGGGGTGTCACTATTCACCAAGCACGTTTTCCAAATCTGTCACCTTGTTTCATTAGCACCATTTCTCTAGAACTCTCAGGTCTTAATAGTTGGTCACTCTAACCAGACCCTCATGCATTTCGCGATTTACGAAAAAATCGCGCGAAATCAGCTGGCAAGAGCTAAGGGCGCGATATTTACCAAACTTCCCGCGAAAAAACACTCTCCCGGTAGGCATGAAAAAATGAAGCCATTTTATTGGCTGTGCGCACATACGTCATCCCGTGAAACTGCGCTTTACACCGTATTTGCTTCCTCGATTATTCACCATAGTTATGAAAGAGGAGCGAGAAAAGCAAAGTATCGCTTCTCTTCACTCCAGCTGCAGGCAGCTCGACTGGAAATAATGTAAACAATTAGGATTCCGGCCCCAGGACGGGCGGGGCGCGCAGATCAGGAAAAGGACTGTGTTTTCCTTTCTTGCACACACAATACACTGTGTGTGTCTGCTCTGCCGCTTCAACTGCATTCCCCCCTTCCTTTCTTCCTCCCTTTTCTTCCTTCGCTTTGTCTAGCACCTTTTCTCTGACTGAAAACCCTTATTTCAGAAACGGTTCTCCCCCTCTCTTTTCTTCGTTTGGTGATTTGTTTCCTTGTGAAATGGATCCAAAAAAGAAAAACATTGTAATTGATGTATTTTTGTTTTATTTTACAATTTCAAAACAGTGCTTGGAATGGATTAATAGAAGTGCAGGTACTCTGTAACAAAGTACCTGCTTGTTTCTGAGAAGTGCCGGCACTCTCTCTCTCTCTCTCTCTAAATAAGTGCTGGGTACTTCGTACTGGACAGTACCGGCCCAATGAAAGCAATGTTCCAAAGTGTAGCTGTGGGAATAAAAGGTTCAAAACATGAAAATAACTAAATAAAGCCAAACCGAGTGATAGCAAAGTGGGCAGATTGATTTTATTCATACCCAAATACATTTGCGCTACTCTACAGAGTTTGCCAGTGAAGCTCTACTTTTGTTTACTTGTCTTTCTTTGAATAGCGTTGTTTTCCCCCGGGCGGGGAACTAGTGCACAAGTGCTGGAGGCACTGCAACACATGGATTGGAAAACAAAATGTGTACTGCGTCTCGGTGTTCAGAGAATTGGTCTTTTTAATATACTGCTTACATTCTGTAAAGATATAGGCAATGGACACTGAAATGGGTGCATTCCGTGCCCTGTAGACGTGTTCTTAACTTTTCAGGTAAAAGCACTCACTGATTTCTGAATAGTGAGTGTAAAAGTGTTAAATTAACCATGTTTTTCCTGCTTACATTTCACATGCTTTACTTAATTTTGTATTCCCTATGAGTATTTGCTTTTTCCAGGATGATGTTACTTTTTTTGTAGGCAGCATATTGCTCTTGTCTAGTGCGTAATTTAAATTGAGCCGCATCCAGGTGTTTATAGCGGGCACAATTGGGTTATAGTTGAGACAGGGCAAGTTTCTCTCAGTGGGCGGTATGGTGTTTAGTGGGGGAGAGGATGTGACACCATGGTCAGAGTTACTGAATTTGGAACTGGGGAACCTGGTTCTGAAGGATGCTTATTGCGAGATGTCTGGCCATTCAGCACTACCCAAAGGGAGTCAGTGCATGCAACACATGTGGAGGCTGTACCTCTGCACCCAGGGAGCGGTGGGGGGGGGGGGTCTGTGTGACTGCACCAAGGGAGCAAATGGGGGCTATGCGACTGCAACCAGGGAGCGTTGAAAGTGGTACCCCGTAGGGGTGCACTCATGGGTGCCCAAAAAATCCCAGGGAGAAATACGACCCCTTCCACAAGGTTAGTAGATTGGAGCAGTGCTTCCGTAGAGCTGCAGAAACTTTACACATGCCTATTTCAAAGAGAAATACTATGCTAAAACAGGTTCCATTGATTTAGGGCTGAAAAGGAATGATTATGAGTAAAATAATGTGCCGCTATAATGCCGCTAAATTTACATTTTTGTGCTGCTAAATTTACATTTTTGTGCCGCTATATACTGGGGGGTCTGTCTAACAGACTTTTGGTCTATGCTCACTGTTCTAGCATGAACATGCACAGTTAAGCATATATGGCGAATAATGTGATATTGTTGTAAATTGGACAACATTGACTGATAGCCTCATATTACATTGTTCTATCCCAGAAGAAGTCTGTGGTCCAATAGCACCAAGGACGAAACACGTGTTGGCACGGCTAGAGTGTTGAGAAGATTCACTGCAAAAAAAAAAAAAAAAAAAAAAGAAGAGAAGACATATATGACTTGTCAATTGCTTATTTATATCTATTTATTGGTGTTAGCTCAGGATATACATTTTGATCATTATTACTGACTATTAGCATGTTCCAATTTTCAACCTACCTTTAGTCAATGCTAAATCGTATATAGTATATGTTCCTTTTTCTCACCCTCCCTTTTAGGAGAGAAGTTGAATCTATGGTATGTTCCAAATCTTACCTTCCCTATAGATATTAAGCTAAATTCTGAAATAAAACGAATAGCATGAATTGTGTTTCCCCATTTTCAAACTACCAGTGAATTGCGAAAGTCTTTGGGTTTAGTATGTTCCCTTTCTTTACCCTCCTTTAATCAAGTTGCAAAAGATTGTTTTCTAAAATTAGCATGGTCCTTGTTTTACCTTCCCTTTACTTTAAGGCCCACATGCATCAAGCATTTTTGGAGTCGCAAACGGTGCAATTCCTTAAAATCGGCTGTTTGCGATTCCAAAAATGCTTTTTTGGATGCATCAAGCAATTTTAGAAATCGCAAGATTTTTGCGATTTCTAAAATTGCGATTGCTTTTAAGAAATCACAAATTTGCGATTTCTTAAAAGCAATGCATAATTACTTTTAAAATTGCGAAATCGCAATTAGGGGGTCAAATTTATCGAGTGGTTGAACCACTCAGTAAATTTGAAAAAAGTGTTTAAAACGCTGAAAATGCATTTTTTCAAAATTCATGTTACGGACACACATGTCCTTAGGACATGTGTGTGTGAAACATGATGTGAAAAATACATTTCAGGGGTGCATGGGGGGGGTCCTTTGGACCCCCCCCAGCACCCATGAAATGCATTAACAAACTGCGATTTTCAAAGTGAAAATCGCAATTTGCTAATGCCTTCCCATTGCTTCCTATGGGCCTTTTGGCCCATAGGAACCAATGGGAATAGCGAATTCGCAAATTGTATTTCGGTAATTTATGCGATTCGGTAAAAATTGCGATTTTTACTGAAACGCATAAATTTACCGAAAATAATCATGAATCCCGTTTTGCGATTTCTAAAATGTGACTCGCTATTTTTCGCACTTTAGAACTCGCAAAATCCCGGGATGATGCATGTGGGCCTAAGTCTCTAAATGCTTAGCATACTCTATCTTATTCATAGCTATACGCTGTTTCTGATTTTAGTTATTGATAGTCTTATAGCGTTACATATGATGATGATTAGATAAAGAGTTTGAACCTACCCTGACTCTGTAGTTATTATATAATTACAAATGTTATGATATTTTGAGTGCCTTTCCCTTAACTCAACTCCCTGATCCATTGTGTGAAGGTACCTAGTGTCAAAGATTAGTAGGATACTGGTATAGGAATTAGAAATAGAAATCATAATATACTGGTAGTAGAGCGGGAGTTACCCAAATAAAGGTTAAGGTATATGATTTTGGAATTATGGGCCCAGATGAGTATCTGTACAAATTCTAGTTGGGTGACCTATGCGCTCATTCACCCTTACAGGTGATTAACTGTACTTTACAAAGGCACATAACATAACAATACAAGAGACACGTTTTTGTATGTCAAGAGTGCAAATCTGACGTTTTATTTGTTTTACATACAAAGATAATGTCATTCAGAATTTGAATGGTGTGCATTAACTATGCTGCTAGAACAAACGCTTTGGCTTTTAGAACAAACATCTTTACATATCAGGCTCTTGCATTAGAATCCATTTTGCGGTAAAATTAAACCAAGTTTATATTTACATTTCTTGGTGTACCCAGTTTAGACTCATCGCAGGAAAAAGGTTAAAATGTCCTTCTTTGATTCATTTTCCAAAGTGATCAACACATAAGTTACATCACCTTATTAAAGCATAACAATCAACTCTTCAAATCAAGTGAAAATCATTAAACGGACAATGAAACATTCACATGCGTGCTATGCAGTGAAATGAAAACAAATCCATTTACAGTAAGAGTTTTTCCTTGCGGATTGACCTACTCTTTGTAACAGAAGACTGGGATGAAACTCCATTACAGCTTTTAAAGTAAGTAAACACTGCCAACAATACGGTGGTACGCAAAGGGAAAAATGCAATGTAACCTTAAGGCCAAACCCAAGTATAAGGAACACAAAAAGGTCGCAAATGCAATAAAATTGAAAGGAAAAAAAGGAAAAATGTACTTAAGTAGCTGAGTAACATTGTACACCTAAATGGATAGTGAGCTAGCAACACATTTATCAACAAATGATTTGTAAATTATATTGAGTTGAAAATCAGAATTTGAACATATTTATATATGGTGCTAAATAAATGAGTTTGTAATCCAAATCACAAGGAAATAGTTCTTGGTGCAGAAAAAATATAAACACGATAATCTGTGGCTGCAATGATAATATTAAACAATTTATAAACATGTGTTAGTGAAAAAACAATCATAATGTTAAGGCTAATACACTGAAAAAGATTTCAAACACCTCCATGCACCCATCAGACGGTTAGGCTATGAGAGAGGATCTCATTGTACTTTAGTGGCAAGTGAAGGTGCATTAAACCATATAACATTTTAATATAGAAAATCTGTAAACTGTTGATAACAAATACGTAAGCAAATGAGTTGGCATGTCAATCAAACAAAATAGCAACCAAGATTAAACTTGAAGACTATTACTGCAGGCAACAAAAATTAAGCCTGATGACTACTACAGCACAGGGTAAGCTAATTGTGTGCTTTTAGCCATACGCACTAGCTCTGAATAATTCTACCTTAGCTAATTTATCCCTAGCCACAATAACCACTAAGACCACACTCAGTGATGGATGAACTTGAGCAATGATGTTAATTTCATAAAAAAGAAGCAAAAGGGATCAATGCAGATGCAGTTTAGTGCACTACCTAATACAGTGTCTGGATGGCTGCAAACTAGGATTGTGGCATTGCTCAAAATGAATCTATTTTGTTTTTGGATTTTCTTTTGACAAGCAATGCACCTTTTTAATTCTCGGGCTCAACACAGGTAGAAAAAGCTTACATTTGAAGCCCTAAGAGGACTTTTTAACCAATAAGACAAGGTCTTAGAGATCAACATTACCTTTAACTAGAAGTACAGCGCTTCAACAGATGAGCTGAACATATATCAGATCTTACTTAATCAAGCTTACAAATGTTCACAGACAAATCCTTGATTCTGCAATTCTGAAGACTGAACTATAGAATTCGAAGAAGAAAATGAAGACTACTGCTGCTTTTTTACGCATTAAACATTTTCCAAAATGCAGTACTCTATGGCAATATTTTTAAACATTTTGATATGGTGGACAGAGAGAGGAGATTCAAATACATGTGTCTTCAATCATACTTTTGGCCCAAGCTCTAATTTACAAATGTATATGAACATCAACAAAAAGGATGAAATTACATGAAGCTTTTGTGGTGGATAGATAGCACGCAACTGTTTGGGTAATTCAGTAGTTATAGCATGGGTGATGTAAATTAAGTAAAACTCCTCTCATCAAAGATTTAGCCCGTGCTGCAAGAAATCACATTAATGTCATGTACTCTGAGATCCTGTTATAAAGACATCAAATAAACAATGGTACGGTTTGGTCCACAACTGAGGTTCAAATTCTTGTGAGAACTTCGATTAAATGATTGCCTCATGTTCATCTCTGAAATAGAAGAGAACTTGTTACTCAATATCTGCTTGCAAACATAGAAGATATTAACTAAGATTGCATACATATACACATATTTTTCATTGATTACAGATATTTATTTATTTAACATTGATCTGAGAGCTGTACAGAATGAAAGCACCTAGATAATGTTTAAAAGAGGCAAATAAAGAAAACGTTAATAAAATCCCAAACTAATGGTAAAGCAAAACAAACGGTACTATAACAATAGAAAAATAAATAAAAAAAGAAACAAAATCTTCTATTTAAAAAGAGAACAAAGTGGTGCGGTTTCAGTTTCTTCCAAAATTGTCATTTTGGAATAATAGCATGAAAGCAATGTGTTTAATAACAATGCAGTGGCATCCAGAGAAGCATTCTGAGCTAAAATGATATTTACAGTCTGGGGTTTGGTAAGCTACTTGCGGTGCAAATTCTACACGAAATGCTAAACAAATTCTAGCCTCTAAGGCATGTCAAAGTAAATCAAGAAGAATGGGGAGACATGGTAACTTTTGCGAGTCTTTTTTTGATTATGTATGTTCGCATGTTTGTGTGGGAGACAGAAACAAGGACTATGTTCTATTTCATGGACTATGTTCTGAGTGATATATGGCGAAAATGGCACCAACTGGAACAGCAATACAATACTCTGTTTCACACCTATTTTTCTTCTGTACTATCTCTTCATCCTTGCTGTGGAACAGGTCGGCACACAGGAACCACAGATCCTACTCAGTGGCCTATCAGACAATTCTTTCATAGAAATACAGCTGCGTAATCACAGTGGGGACCCCATGGCATCAGGCACCAGAGCAGATAGTGGCTAAAAGATTATGAATTGGCAACCTTCCTTAGAGAGGAACTCGCGCCATACTTTGAGCGTAGCGTAGGTATGGAGTAGTTGAAAGCAACCTAATAGGAGTTAGTAGAGGGAGGGAAGCTTGCTAAAAAAGTTGACATCTGTCCCAGTCAAAGGGAGATGAACATTCACAATGGCTGACAAGAGTGACACTGCTGCAGACTTTAAAAAAAAATGTTTTTTTAAATTGTTTTTTTCTTGCATCATAAATGGCACAATCATATCATTTGTTTACACATAACTTTGTGTACACTTATTCTTATACAGTAAACATCGCTGTTCTTTCCAGTTACATCATTGCTCATATGTTGCTTCGTAATTTCGCCTCATTACATACAGTAGTATCCTTAACATACACTGCTCCAGACTTTATATAATATTAGGTATCTAGAAATGAATGTATCTAATGAACTTCACGTATCAGCAACTTGACTATAAGCCTCACTTCTTTGGAATACAAAGGAAGATTTGGAAGCTTGAGGTTATGAAAAACTATCACACTTCCCAACTTTGTGTATGTATTGTAAAACTACCCTCACATAACCCCCGAGCTTCCTTCCAATTTACTATTTGAGTAAGTATCTATTGGTGGAAGCCCTCCGGAAGGTTTAATTTCATAAATACATTCTGCCGCCCTATGATAGGGGCAAGAAATGTCATCTATCCATTTAGGTTAATAGGCATCCCAGGTGATCACAATCAAGGATTGGCTATTCGGCAACACAGACAATCCAGCGTATTCAGACTTGAGGTGGATGTCCTCCAAGTCACAGACCTTCAGGCTCTGCTAAGAAGACAGCATGATCAACACAAGCTACCTAGAACACCACAATTTGCAGGCATAAAGCCTCCAAACATGTCAAATGACATGAGACTCTTACTAATGGATCCCCGCTGTGGCATAATACGAGGCTTGCCAATGTTTCTGACTAGAAGGGTTTTAGGTCCTGGGGCTGATCTGGAATATCAGAACAGGATGATCGTTTGGAATCAGATTACATAAAATCATTCTAACAAATACCATCAGAATAAACTTTACACAGATCCTAGTTCAATCTTAATTTGCAACTATGACATGCCCACAAAATGAACACAGAGAAGCTCGTCTCTGTACCTGAATTTAACTCTCTTGGATCAAAATTAACCATAGACAAGCTAGGAGGAAAGGAGATCTCTAGGTTATGTAGATAATTGGTCAGAAATACACCGGACCCATTGACAGAGCGACGATCCCGTGAGGAACAATACTTTGGCAGCCTGGAGAAAGAAGAGTGGCTCTCAACCCGACTTAGAATAATATAATTTAAAAACAGCAACAGCACCTACTACAAACCTGGAAATCTGTGGCGTATGGGTTGAAGCCAAAGCCCAAGGTGTCCACAATGCTAGTTGATTAGTGGTGCACTTTATTATATGATGTGGCAATGCCCAGTAATTGAACAGTATTCAAGAGAAATATATGATACAGTGGGAAGTGTAGGAGGAAAACCACTAGTGCCTGACCATAAAATGGTAATCCTTAGTATAATGGAGGGTTATGACGGACCTCAAGGGCAATAAGCACTGTTTTCTATGGGCACTGTTGTTGCTAAAATAGACATTACTCTATACTGGAACAGAGATGGCCCCCACCACCACTGGACAAGGGGTTGAAAGGCTTGGACTACTGCTTGAAAGTTGAAAATATGGTATGTAAAGCAAGAGGCTGCGGTAAGAAACACCAGAAGATCACAGGTGCATGGTGGAATCACTTTCAAGCAGTTCTACATGATATTTGATCTAACTGCACAGCATACAGAATAGCTGTGTGACTGGCTGTCCAATAGATGGCATATGATTAAGATGTGAAATTATGTAACTGCCTACACATATTTGAGTTTTTTGTGTAAACAGGAAATAATAAAAAGATTCATTAAAAAAAAAAATATGCTAGGATAAACCTCTGAATGTGATTGGGACAGTAGCTAGGATTTTCAAAATGTCCGAGACGCTAGTTATGAAGGGTATCCCTGTTGCTATGGTTTGTCTAAAAGGATGGATTCAGAAAATAGTTTGCATGATAGGGAATGGTAAAGCAGCACTGTCAGCAGAGACAAGAAAGTCAATTCTAATTGGTTAAGATCCGAAATTATGTGACCTGACTGTTGTGGAACATGATCCAAATGCTCAAGGGTTTTTATGTGCTGATAATTTCTTCAAGGTGTTAGGGAAGTATACTGACACTTTTACTGAACTGAAAATAGTTCAGAATCCAATGAATATAGTTTTTGGTTATTGTCATTTTGGAAGAGCCAAGAGATACAGGCATCAGATTCCCATTCACAGCTATTTCAACCTCTATCCCAGTTAAAACACGTAGGCAGATATGATATGAAGCGTCCAGTTGCAACATGATATTTACTTCCGAAAAGGAGAGGACGAGGTAGAGTAATCATGTTCAGTGGCAAACAACAGAATCGAAAGCGTGCAGGTTGCTCCTTCCCTTTGAGTGCTATTATCTCCAAAGTAGGAATTCAGTTGAGTTTGTGTGTTCAAGAATGGATGAAGATCTTGTCAGATCTTTGGGTGTAAAAGACTGTGCATGGTATGTGACAGAGTTTGACGCACACCCTTATAAATGTCAATACCCCAGGGAAATCAGACTTTCAAAAGAAAGGTTAGTGTCAAAATTAGTGAGGGATGTGGTAACAAAAGCTATTGAAGATGTGTCTTTAGAAGAAGTAACGTTTGTCATCAATTTTCTCCGGTGAAAAATTTGAAAGGTATACAGGATTAGGGCCACTGATACATTCTGGAAGCTTAAACAGGTGGGTACCAACATTTAAAACTGGAGGGTAGTCAATTTGTTAAAAGACATGCAGAGAGCCCAAAACAGGATGGTTTGGCTCGTTCTCAAAGGTGCTTATTTTATCATTTCAATTCAAAGGTAGTATAGGAGGTTTCATTTGGAGATCATGTTTTGGCCGTTCACTTACCTTCCTTTAGTTCATCTTGCGCTTGCCTTCATTTAGTTATTCTTGCGCACCTTAATGTTCAACCAAATTATTAAGTCTGTATTTGGTTTTGCAACTGAAATGAGTTTGGCTCCTGATCTACTTAGACAGTATGTTTCTAATGGCTGAGATCATCAAAATCGGTTTCATCAGTTTCAAATGACAGTGCAGTTGCTGGCCAGGACCATAACTGTTACGCTTGTTGGTGAATTCCAAGAGATCATTCATGAGTTTACTAGCAGAAAAAATGAGCTTAGTGTCCAGGGAATTACAACGGGTGTTGAAAGGGGAGTGGTTTCCTTTGATAGAATTATCTCAGGTGATAAGTTGTTGTCATTGGCAATTCAGCCTTTTTTTCCACAGCTCTTATATTACAGGACATTGCAGAGACTAAAAGTAGAGTACCGAAAGAGCAGTTGTTGGTGTGTTTAAACAAAGAAGTATATTAAAATATTAAAAAGAGACCATAATACACGTGTCACTTTTTTGAATACTAGTATGTCCCCCTAAGTGGGATGGGTATGCTCAGATGTGGGTTATGTGCACAGTGTCACTAGAACCAAGCTATATCTGGCTGATAAGCCCTTACTGTGGCGAAAGTGGTTCTAGGTTGCTTAAGTTCTTGTTCAGGGAGGTCCTGGCCTGGAATTTGGGATTAAACCCAGATCTGTTGGCTGGGTGGGAGTGTTTGATTGGTTCAGATGCTCCGTCCATCACCACCTGTTTTGTACCGAACTGTTCCCACTACACAGGGTCAAGACTGATTTGCATATCACTAGGTTTTAACTGAGGTGGCCTGGTGTGTACAATAAGGATACATTGGGATGCGGCTTGAGTAATTATCAGTGGCTGAGATTAATCCAAGCATTCCATCCATTACTTTCTTATTTTTATATATATATATTTTTTAGAAAATATGGAGGCATAGAATGGCAGACTGATTGTGGAGAATAGGTGGAGATGGTGGTTGAGCCTGATACTAGTCTATCTTGGAGTGAGCAAAGATGGGTTTGGACCCAACTCTTGGGAAATAGACATCTAAGGGAAGGGAGTTGCCCATCAGTTATTTTAAGTTATAAGCAGGCACGTTCGCAATAAAGAGTTTAGTGAAAGGGAGGAACATATTGATAGACAGTTTCCTATTGCTTCAATGTATCAATAATCTTGGGAGGCAGAACGTCAAAGAATTAGAGTTGGCAATTGGTTGTTGGCAATATTAGCTGAGTTGACAGGTTATGGTTAAATCTGAAAATGTTCCACGACTGTTTAATGTGGTACAAATTGGACTGCAATGTATTTGAGATTTTAGCGAATGGATCTTCGATATCGAAGTGTTCAATGTACTGATGAAAAGATGGGAAGCTTTTGTAATGGATCTGTTTGTATCCCTGTTACCCAGGTAGCTTCAGAGGTTCTTCAATGAGAGGCAGATACAGAGGCAAAAGCAGTGGATCAATTTCTTGGTGTGGCCAAAAATGGGAGCTTTTAGGTTTTGCAATGATTGTTGTAACTACTAAAGAGAGACGAGGGCTATCTAATTATAATTGCTCGCTGGTACTCGACTACTGCATGGTCTCCACCCACAGAGATAAATTCACAAGTCCACTGACGTTGCCTGACTTTCCGAGTTTGGTGAGTGATCCGGAAGGCAATTTGTACAAGTTGGTTCTAAAACCCAAGTTACAACTCATGGCATGCACGGTCTCTACACACAGAGTCAATTCACAGACTGCATTGGTTGGGGTTGGTGTATGCGTTAGATGTGAATAACAGATGTCTACTCTTTTGACTGTAGATTTTTTAATTACTTTAAGGACTAAATCAGATTCTACAGTAGCTGAATATCCTGTGTTCCATGAATAACCAATGTTATGCAAACCTGCCAACTTCAAATATATATATATATTTTTTTTTTTTCCAAATGCCCAAGAGCTTTGAACTCGCACTCCAGCAGATGTCACCTTACGGTATTTAAAACACGGAGACCAGCCTCGGCATGTTAGGGAGCTTTATTGCTTTCTGCCTACGCGTTTCGAGACCACCGTCTCTATCACCATGTGAAGGTGGCAGAACCTTGAAGGGGGAGGGGCTTAATTCTGAGGACTGCTTGAGAGACATTTCTGCTCCATGCTCCCACCAAACCCACCCCTTCCAAAAAAAAAAAAAAAAAAAAAAGGATGTTGAGACTGCCGCGGATGTCCGGGAGTGATTTCAAACCCGTTGATCGAGATCGACTTCTTATAGCCTACAAAAAAAAGTGGGAAACCACTGAGTGCTGTGGTTTCCAGCTCGCCTTTTCTGCCACCTTGCTCTTCACTAGATGACCATTTGAAGAAAGCTGATAGTAAGTGACACATGATGGTACCGTGTGAATTTGAAAGTCTCGTTAAGTGTGATGAGGTTTATGAAGGACTATGAGGTTAATACAAGAGACATACGGTCTCAAGTTGAAAATAAATCTTTTAATGTCTTATGTTAAAATGAATAGGCCATTTGCAGTTCCTACAATTGGAAGACGGGTCACATATGCTATGAGAGAAGCTTGTGCTGATGTGGCAAAGTTTGGACCATATTCTGTGAAGGGTGCTCTAGCTTAAAACATTCTCCAATGTGCTGATAGGGTCCACCTGTTAAGCTTTACAACATTCTATTTTATTTCAATTGCTCATGCTTCTAGAAGTTTTGTGTATGGGCTTTGGACTAGCATCTAGTGTCCAATTTCCTCTGTCGTCATAAAGTTGCAATTTGCATAGCTTTAACTGTACAAGGTAATCATGGTTTTGTTAAAGATACAGAGCCTCGGTTTATTCCTCGTATTTCCCTCCTTCAGATGGCTGTTTCAGAGTCTTCATATGACTCTTTTCCTGTGAAGTTTTAAAGGTATGTAATTTGCAGACAGTACAGCATATTGTAATAATGTTCCTACAGTGTCTGTCTTAAATATGTTTCTTTCTAATCGTGTTTTTTTCTTAAAAGGTTAATTGTTCAGACAAAATTTGAATTAGAAAAGCCAGACATTTCTCAAATAGGGTATCGATGGAAGTTCTGCTCTTAAGAATGTGTTTGTCGTAAGGAGTTGATATATTGTGGTCTTCTAAATTGAACATTGCTTCCGTTCCATAATACAAGATTGTATTCCAAGGAGATTAGAAAGTTAGAGAGGTTTTAGTTCTTAGCCTTTCACAATATTACTAATTAATCTAGTTGCTGTTGGAGGCAGACAATCTGAGCTTATATGCCATTAATAAGGTCGCAAATGTCTTGGACACTTAAAGCTATGAAAATCGAAACTTAAAATTCCACAGACATTTTTTGGTATATGATCACGAAGCACGGACATGACTGAACTCGAAATCTTAAGTAGAATTTTATGCACATATAAATCTACTTTGCCCTTCAAAACAGAATGACTATGTACAGTGCTGCCGTCTGGAAGAGATGGTAATCTCTTTAAGTATAATCCAACGAAGACCGAACTGTGAATGTAATTTGCTCTTTATTTACATATTGCACATTATAGTGTCAAGAAACATAGAATGGAGTAATTGTATAAAACGTAGTTAGTACCTAAAATAATAATATGTTGCCGGCCTTTTGAACACAGAAGGACTCGGTGGACCTGTCAGTCTGCTTGGAGGGCGGGAGCCTGCAAGCTGCTGGCGGATGTTTCCTAATGAGGAATTTATAGCGTCCGAGACTGCACAGAAAGGCTTCTATATTGGACCGGGCACTATTTTGCAGCATGCTAGTATTGCAGCTATTGTGTGTCATACATGGCCCACATTCCCAATGCCTGGCTACATCACTCACTTTTAGAGGTCCCTTCGAGCTTGGTTGGAGCCGACACTTGGTTTCCCACCTGTATAAGGCCATGACAGTGGATCATTGGGGAGATCCGTTTCCGGTGCAGTAGGCCTGGGACCTGGGCGCACCGCTTGAGGATGCCCAATGGAAGCGGATTTGTGCCTGGTGAAGAATGTGTAGCGTAATGCAAGTTTCAAACTTCTACACTTTCACATTCTTCATCGTACAAATTTCACACCAGTGTTATTACATAGAATAGATCCTGGTAAGACAGATTCTTGCCACAGGCGCTACGGCGGCCTCTTATATTCACTGGCATGGGAGTGCCCTGAGGTAAATCAATATTGGGGGAAAGTGTTGACTCGAGAAAGGTCTGTGATGCAGGTTGCTGTGGATATGTAATCTACTGTCTGTCTGATGGGCAATATGCGTACGCTGAAAAATGGCCTTTAAATTACTGCACTTGATGTTATTGTTGGCCAAGACACAGGTGGCGATTACGTGGATAAGCCGGTGTGGACCGAGTGATGGTAGATGGGCAGTGAATGTGGTTGATTGGGCCGTAGCCGAGGAGTTCCGTCTGTAGAGGAGCAGGCATGAAGTTAGGGCACAAGAGGATATTGTGGTATGGGTGAGACTGTTGGATAGATTTACAGGGGTGGGGGGGTCAAGATCATCCTTCTCATTGGAGGATGAAGGGTCGCAAGTTACTGAAGATGCATAAACCTGGACTTGTTGTTATGAGAGGGGTGGAAGGATATAGTGGGTGAGGTAAGGACAGATCCTTCAAAAGGTATGTGAACGTGTATGTTGGACAAATCATTATGTGATGTTACACTGATTCTACTGTACGACATACACCTTATCTGTGACGTGGTAGAATATTGGCATTGGTTGGATACCAGTTGGTACCTGTTTGCATTGTGGAAACTAATAAAATATCTCTTTAAAAAAATATAATATGGGGGGCGTGGCTTACGCGCCGGCGAGTGATGGCGCTGCCTCCTTGAGCTCCGAGGCGACGCGGGATTCTTCAAAGTTTTCCCGATACTTTCCCCGGTCCCGGAGACCAGCTACACGCATCCCCGCACGGCGGAACATGGTCCCCGTGTGTTGCGAGATGCGGCGGCTATTTTAATTGCCGCTTTTGTCACTTTTTACCGCTTTATCCTCCTCAGCTGTTAAGGGACGCGAGCGGCCGCCATTTTGTGCCGCTGAGCTCGCGTCCCGTTTTTCTATCGTCTCTGCCTCCTCAGCAGCCTGAACTCCTCCTGTTTCATCGTGTGGGCACATTTCTACAAGGTATGTTGTAGGGCAAACACAGCATGCTACTCTGCTCTACTTTCTTGACTTTTTGCGCCTCAACTCCCTTCCTAGCTTGTGACTTCATCGCTACTTCATAACGGCGGCCATTTTGTGGTGTTTTTCCTGCGCAATGCTCAACATCTTCCTCTCACCTGCCTACAACCCTCTGTGGAATATCAATTGACCCCCCTGGGTCTCACATATTATGGACGCTTTGCTGTTTCTCTAATGCCCTTTTACTGGTTGGTCTTTTGCCTGCGTATTGCACTGATTTTCACTCAATTTCGACGCCTACCCTTTGGGTTTGAGGTATTGCTTCTCCATTGCTCCTTTTTTCCTCATATGTGACCTCTTCCTTCTATTGCCTTTCCTAGCTCTACATATAGGGTCTCAGCTTTTTGGTCCTTGTGGTGTGGCTTCCATCCCTGCGGTCCACCTAGTGTGCCCCTCTGTTGGCATAATGTCTCAGGACGTGGGCCATGCAAGATCTTCCGTCACTGGTACCAAACAGAAACGCCCTAAGAATGACCCTCCATCTCCAATTCGCACCTCTCCGAACCCTGTGTTGGATTCCATCCTAGAAGAGGTTCGTGGCTTACAATCTTGTATGTCTGCAACCAACGAGAAGCTCAAGCAGATAGAAGATAGATGGGTCGTCATGGAGGGCAAGGTTTTGGAACTAGAACAACGCATCAGTGACGTCCAGGATGTGTCTACTAAAATTCCTATTCTTGAAAAGGAGATTCAGCAGTTGAAATTACACACAGAGGACCTTGAAAATCGTAACAGGAGGAATAACCTACGTATTTATGGTGTTCCGAAGTCCCTTGAGGCGGCTGACATGGTGTCCTTCATCCGCAAATTCCTCTATGAGCTTTTGGAACTCCGACCAGAATCTAATCCTCTAAACATACAGCGTGCTCACCGTCTGGGCCGTCTCACGTCCAACCCGACCAAACCTAGAGGTATTATCCTACTATTTCTTGAGTTCACCGAATTGATGACTGTTCTTAAAGCTGCAAGACTAAAACGTCGCCTCATTTGGTCGGGCCATACCATCTTTATTGCCCAGGACTTATCAAACGCTACGAATGCACGTCGCAAGGAGTTCCTCAATCTAAGACCACACATGAGGGACTTGAACATTCAATATGGAATCCTACATCCCTGTCTCTGCAAAATAACTCACAACGGTCGTTCCCGTACATTTGATGACCCTCTGAAGCTTCGGGAGTATCTCCAAACTGTCTCTGCTTCAACTATGGACACTAATGGCTGAAAATAAGTATTTTCTATTCCCTGCACTCACGTATCTTATGTCTTGACGACTGTTGTGGCCTTGTCCTGGTCTCTTCCATGTAATTCTTTCCTACGACTTCTCTTATTTATTTTATCTCCTATCTATATTCCAGCGTTTCCCTCGCTCTGTGGGGTTGGCGCCTTCGCCGGCGTCTCCATGCTCCTAATGTCTTGATATTCTCTTTTCTCTCAGATCTGGCTTCTTTGCCCTGATCTGTTTGTTATCTTTTTCCTTCTCTATCTTTCCTCTCTTCTTCTTCTTTTCACAGGCCGTGCATGTTTTCCCCTTGTCCATTTATGTTTCGTTTTCTTTTCTGTTTACCTCTACTCCTTGCTTATTGTTTCTTCCCGTACTTTTCATTGCTCCCCTTCTCTTTTCCTTATGCTTGAAATGCTCATTTGTTTACTGTTTCTCTCTATTTACCCGATTTTCCTTGCCTTTCTTCATATTTTGTATTTGATTCTCATTTGTAACATGTTTGTCTCCATTGTCTTTCCTTGTAGTTGTTTACCCGCAGTGTATTGGACCCAGATATTACCCTCCTCTCTTGCCTTCCATCATGTGTAATTTTGTAACGTGGAATGTTCGTGGTCTTGGTAATCCTGTTAAACGTCAAAAGGTACTGTCCCATTTATCCAAGTTAAATGCTCAGATTGCTTTTCTTCAAGAGACTCATTGTACAGATGTTGAATCGTTGAAACTTAAGAGGGCTTGGGTGGGTCAAGTTGTATTTTCTCCTGCTGTTGATAAAAAAGGTGGTGTTGCTATACTATTTCGTAAAGGTTTAAATGTTCAAATTCTCTCTTCTCAAGCGGATGATGGAGGTCGCTGGGTTATGTCCAAGGTGATCATACAAAACAAAACTATGGTGCTCCTGAATATTTATGGTCCTGTCCGACCAGACCCTAAATTTTGGTCTGACATCAAAATCCTCATCTCCTCCATTGACTGTCCTAACATTATCATAGCTGGCGACCTTAACCAATGGTTAGATCCCTTTTCAGATAGATTATCTTCCTCCAAATTCCAGCCTGATAAGACACACAAATCCTTTCAATCAGCCATTGCCTCACGTCCCCTTTTCGATGTATGGAAAACATGTAATCCGAACTCACTGGAATATACATTTTACTCGAATGTTCACCACACCCGGTCCAGAATCGACTATATCCTAGTCAACAAATCCCTTCTCCCTGCGATTCAGAAGTCCGAAATTGGTTCTATTTTTTTGTCGGACCATGCACCTGTCTATGCCACTTTTGACCTAACCCAAACCTCCTCATCTTTTAACCGATGGAAATTTAACACTTTCCTCCTCTCTGATTCTGTTTTTATGTCTAAAGTTAAGGATTTTATCTCTGAATACTTTTCCCTCAACTTACCTCATGACACTTCAGTTTCGAATAATTGGGATGCCTTTAAAGCTGCCTTACGCGGCTTCACAATTTCGTATGTATCTAAAAAAAAGAAACTCAACCGCGCTAAATATACCGCCCAACTCTCCAACATCAAGACCCTAGAACACTCTTACTTTTCCTCCAAGAATCCTGACGCTCTCCTCCAACTTATCAAAGCCAAATCTGACCTCAATCAAATTGCCACAGTTGAAGCCTGTAATACCCTTTTGAAGATTAAATCTAAATTTCACGGGGGTCAGAATAAAGCTGGCAAAATGCTAGCAAATTATCTCAAAATTAAATCTGAACGAAAATCAATTGGCCCTATTCTTAATGAAGCAACCAACTCACTAGTTTCCTCTGACGAGGATATTGCACAAGTCTTCCATAACTACTACAAACTCCTATATACTGATGATACTCATCCTGATGATGATGACCTCTCCCGATTTTTCAAAGATCTTCCCCCTTCCCCATCTCTCCCTTCCGAATTCCATCAATTAGAGACTGACATTACACCTCAGGAAATTCTCAAGGCAATTACTTCCCTAAAGAAATCGAAAGCTCCTGGCCCAGATGGTCTCCCAATTGAATTTTACTCCACCATGCATTCTATTTTTGTCCCCCATCTTTTACAACTTTTCAACTCCTTCGTTGCAAACGCCAAGGCCTCTGGCTCCTTTTTGGATGCCCTGATAATCATAATCCCCAAGCCTGACAAAGACCATTCTCTGTGTAAAAACTTTCGCCCCATCTCCCTGATTAATTACGATTGTAAGATTTTTGCCAAAATTTTAGCTGCCCGTCTCGAATCCCTTATCCCTCTGTTAATCAGCACAGATCAAGTCGGTTTTGTGAAAGGTAGACTTGCTGCTGATAATGCCCGTGTTTTTGCCAATATTATTTCACACAGTAAACGATTTAAAGCCCCCCTAGCTGCCCTATCCTTAGATGCTGAGAAAGCTTTTGACCGTATTAATTGGAATTTTATGTTTAAATCATTACAATGGTTTGGTTTTGGCCCCTCTTTTATCTCTTTAGTTAAACTCCTTTATTCAGCTCCTCGTGCCAGCGTTTTTGTCAATAATCAATTCTCCAAATTTTTTCCTCTATCAAGAGGAACTAGACAAGGATGCCCTCTTTCCCCTTTATTATTTATTCTTTGCCTTGAACCCTTCCTCATTAAAATCCGCTCAAACCCCCTAATTAATGGGTTCAAATTGTCGTCGATTGAGACGAAAATTTCGGCCTATTCCGATGACGTCCTGGTTTATATGGCTAATCCTGTATCTTCCCTTCCTCCATTTTTAGAAGAAGTCCGCTTATACTCCTCTGTCTCTGGCTATAAGCTTAATCTCTCCAAAACGGAGGTTCTTCCCCTAAATTCGACTTGTTACCAATATATGTTTGCATCAACTGATTTTGCCTGGTGTCCTTCCAAGATCAAATACTTGGGTATTTGGTTCTCCTCTTCCTTAGGTGTAACCCTTAAATTGACCTTTACCTCTCTTACTCAAAAAATTCAATCACTTCTTCAATCATGGTCTCCCCTTTTCCTTTCATGGTGGGGTCGGTTAGACACCATTAAAATGATGATTTCCCCACATATTTTGTACACTGTTTCCATGCTTCCCGTGAAAATCCCTAAAATATATTTTAACCGGCTGAATTCCATCTGCTCCAAATTTTTGTGGAATAATAAAAGACCCCGTATTGCTTTACATAAGCTTATTCGCCCGAAATCTGAAGGTGGAGTTCGCTTTCCTGACTTTCAATCATACCACTCTGCCTTTTTAATAAAGCAAGCTTTTTCATTGGCTTTCAATTTCAATGACACTCCTCTGCCCAGATGGATTGAAATTGAACGGTCCTTGTTAAAAGATTTTACTTTTCAACAATCTCTTTTTATGTCAAATTGTTCATTTCTGACTAACCACCCTGTACTGAAATATTCGCATACTCTGCTGCACACTGTATTCTCGAAAGATTCATCCCCCTTACAATGTTTTCTCTCATCTAGTGTGTGGTACAACAAATATCTTAAGTACAAGGGTAAATCTTTTTATTTCAAGTATTGGAAAGAAAAGGATATTATATTTGTATACCAATTTTTCTCTGATTCCTCCATTATTTCATTTTCTGTAATGCAAACCATGTTTGATTTACCTGTCCATTTTCGCAAAGAATATGACATTATTACTTCCGCCATTTTATCTCATTTATCTACCCTTCCTACTTTTGATTTCCTTCCTTCCCTTACTCCTTCCACTCCTCTATATCCCCTGTTTACCCAACAAATGCCCAAAGCTGCTCTAATTTATAAATTGTTGTTAGATAATATTGTTCTTAGACCTAAAACCATTACTGAAACTGTTTGGGAAACTGATCTTTCTTTCTCGTTATCTGTTGATGTTTGGGATCACTTATGGTGTAAACTGTTTAAGACATCGATTTCAGCCCGACTTACTCAATCACTTTTTTTTATATACCATAGAGCTCTTATCACCCCTGTTAGCATAACAAAATTCTCCTCCTCTTCCTCCCCCCTTTGTTGGTCCTGTTCCTCTCACCCCGGCACACTCAAACACCTCTTGTTTGATTGCCCCTCTGTTCTTGCTTTTTGGAGCTCAGTTTGGGATTTTTGCATGCGTATTTTTCATTTTTCTGTACCATTCTCATCGCTGCATGTTTTTTTAGGTTCCCTATCTGATGTTTTAGACTTACATTCATATAATGCTAAATTATTTGATCTTTTCATTGCAACTGCTTTCAAAGTAATTTTGTCATGTTGGAAGGAGAATACTAAATTGTCTGTGCATACATGGTGGAATTTCATATGTGATGAGCATAGAATTGCAATTGCTTCTTCTTCTTCTGTCACTTTAAAAATTAAATCCGATCTCACCTGGCTGCCTTTCCCTACCTTCTTATCTTCTCATCCCCCTCCATAACCTTTCCTTCTTCTTTCTCTCCCCTCCTCTTTTCTCTTTTCTTTTCTTTTCTTACTTTCTTTCTTCCATTTTCTTCTTTTTCACACTTATCTGAACCATTTTTCCTCTTCATCTCTCTCTCATTGTTCTTTCATATTGGTTCTGATTTTTTATATACTGTTATACTATGATGTACTCTTTCTTAAACAAAATAAAACTTTACTAAACTGAAAAATAAAATATAATATGTATTCGCAATGATACTTTAAACTGCCCCAAAGTAAACACTGAAAAGAGAATGCATTGTTTATGTTGGCCAGCCAGAAACAATCACAATTTTCAACAAATCTATATGTAAAAAGGAAAAACTTACATAGTCCTGTACTGAACTCCTCTTTTAGAAGCATAAAATTTACATCCGAGATAGAGCACGATCAGAATTCCCAGTGTCAGCACAATGCCACCTACAAAACTGCCTGCATCAAATTTGGAGCTCTTGCTTTGCTCAGAAGAGCCAGGGTTACCTAGAGGAAAAGGGGAAAGCAATTTAAACGTGGCTTGTATCATTTATGTGGTTCAACTGTGTTTAGTACGTGCGAACATTTACAAATCTGATTCAAATGCCTGAAAGACCTACAAGTGTCCAAATGAGCAATATACTCTTTCTAGTGTTGGTTTCTAAGAATGGTACGTTTCAGAAATCAACATACATACATTTTAGACCATATTTTTTAGGTTCTGTTAGAAATGGGATTTCTGGTTGGCTCGGGCTTGCGCCTAAGCCTGGTAGAAACCACTACTCTAGTCAGGGCAAGGGAGTTACACGCTGAAGAGAACCCCTGCTCACCCCCTGGGTAGCTTGGCACGAGCAGTCAGACTTATCCCAGAGGCAATGTGTAAAGCGCTTGCGCAACACACACACACACAGCAGCAACACACTAGGCACACCACAAAAGGAACTCCATACAATGTTATATATAAAAATAGCCTTTGTATTATTATACACACATTAGAATACTAATCAGCATCACATTAGGCGTAAAATACATTCTGCGCCAACCTCCTAAGCCTAAACACATTAGACAATAATATCCTCACCAGCATAAACGCATTATGCAATAACCTCATAACATAAACCACATTAGAGGCATAAATCAGGGTGCATACATCACATTTCCTGCGCACCACATAAATTACATTAGGTCCTGGCGCCCTATCAACCTAACACAGTCCCTGTTGGACTTGGCCCTCTTGGCAGGATCATCCCTGAACTTTTTGCCTTCCTCCAATATTCTCTCTGACCTGTTTTTGTTGGTTTAATGACTCTGGGCACTTTACCACTGCTGACCAGTGCTAAAGTGCATATGCTCGCCCTACTGTGAAGTGTATACATTGATTGGTTTCCATGATTGGCTTATTTGGTTTACTATCAGTCCCCAGTAAATTGCACCAGGAGTGCCAGGGCTTATAAATAACAATGCTGCTAGAGTGTCTGCTGCGCTGGTTGCGCCACTCACCGAAGCAGCCTTTTAAAATGTGTCTAAGGTCTGCCATTGCAGAACCTGCGTGCAGTCTGGTACTGTCATGCTGGCTGGGCAAGTGTACACACTTGCCAGCCTCTAAACCTTCCCTTTACTTCATGTCAGTCACCCCTATGGTAGGCCCAAGGGCAGGGTGCATTGTAAGCATAAGGTAGGACAAGCCCTGATGTGTGTGGCATGTCCTAATAGTGAATTGCAGCCATTTTCGTTTTTCACTATTGTAAGGCTACCTGCTCTCCATAGGCCAGAATGGGCTGCTGGAATTATTACACTCTATAATCCTAACAAACTCAGAGAGCATGATAGAAAGTCAAGTTTAGCATGCCTGAACTCAGAATAATAAAATACTTCTTTTAGTAAAGTTTATTTTAATATTCTGTGTTTGCAAATACTACTTTTTAGAAAGTTAGTGTTTGCTTGCCTAACCATTTCAGCCCACCTCTGCTCTTATGTGTATCTGCTGTCTGGTTTCTGTGAGTGACAGGGCTGGGGACGACAGGTGGTGAATAGAGGGTTTACACCAGGATGGGTGGGGGGAGTGCCCCTGGACTCTGAATAGGGCTGTGCTCTGCCACCTCAATCCCGGCTCCGCCTCCTGGGGAGCGACTGATGACTCTGCCCTGCACCTTGCAAGGAGAGAGGGGAAGACTGTCCACAGCGTACTCCTGGACTGTACTAGTCACCACAATGCTGGCTCCACCTCCGGCAGAGCGTCTGATGTGCCTGCCCTGCTCACTGAAAGGAGAAGCCAGAGTCTGCCAAACAAAGTGCTCCAGAGTGGAGATGGACTTTGCAAAGGCCCCCCCGGCCTGAAAGAACAAAAGAAACTGTGTATAAAAAGAGTAGCCCTGCTCCTAACAAATCGGATCTTGTTTTGACCACGAAGAACCTCTGCCTGACTAGAAGGACCCAGAGAAGCTGCAAGAGGAAAGACTGTCCCTGACCTGGGGGACTGGACTGCAGTTGGTGCCTTGCTACAAGGAAGGAGAGGAAAATACCAGAAAGCACTTTAAAGACTTGTGCCTGAAGATGATCTCCAAGGGCTTGAACCAGAGCTAGCCCCCTGAACTGAGCCCCGGGACCATGGGCTCATCCTGCCTTCCCTGACGAATTGCCGAGATCTGCCTGACCTCTCTGTGCCGCTGGGGCCTCGCCTGAAGTGCGCCTCAATCCCCTCTTAGAAGCCTGTGCCTGGCCGCCACCGCCTCGAGTCGCACCGCTCTCCTCTGAGCTGTGCCCCGCTCTGCTGGGCCACCCGCACCCTGCCCCCTCGTCCTTCCGAGCCGCACTGCTCTTGGCCGCCCCCGCTGCTGAAAACCGCCCAGAGCCTCTGCGAGGCGAAGCAACACCCGTACGCCTGAAGCGTACCGGCCGCCTCCCTCCCCGCTCCGGACTTATGAGAGGTCACCCGCACTATCTAGAAGCAACTCTGACGGAAGGTATGACTCGCACCTAGAGGCGTCCGCACCGCACCACAAGAGCCGCCGGTACGGTCCATACCCGCCGCCAGGAACCGCTGCAGTACGCCCCCCTTCGCATTAGGCTAACACATCGTCCTGGCAACCCGTACTGAAGGAGTACGGCTCGTACGCCGCAAACCTGAAGGTACGCCACGAAGTCACCAGCGTACGCCAGGAGTACGCACCGTAGGCCTGCACAACGCCTCGTCCCGTGAGCCGCACACAGCCCCGGACCGCACGCACCCCTACTCACCGTCCCGCTCGGCCGCCTCGCACCTCGAGGGGCCTTCGAGCCGGACAACTCAGAGGAGAACCGCCAGCCCCATCCTGGTTCCGCCCTCACCAGGACCGGATCGGAAACGCCTTGGACACTTGCAGCAAGGTACTGGTCAAATTGAACTCGATCTCGAGTTCGCATCAGATCCAGGGTCCGCAATGTTTATTTTCCCTGTCACTTTATACCTACAAACGGGTCGCATCATCAGCGCGAAGCGAGCCACGACCCCACAGAGTACTTTTTGTTACCCAAAACCCTGAAGAACTTATACCTTTTTAGCTCTTGTGGCCTCAGTAATAATGTTATAACGGTCTTGTAAGTACCTGCATACGAAATTTATTTTTTACATTAAGTCTACGTATTTTTTATACTTAAAATACACCCTCGTGTCCATCTGTGGTGGGTCTTTAATATTGCTGTATGAGGTCATGAATGCTTAACCTACTGACGCCCTAGGATTAGCTTTGTCTGCTCGCGCCACACTACCTAGAGGGTGAGCAGGGGTTATTCTAAAGGGTGATCCCCTTATTCTGACTAGAGGAGAGGGTCCCTGCTTGTCACAAGTTCTGACCTGTGCCAACCAAAGACCCCCAAATCTAACAGTCCCCCTGGCCAACTGGCGTTCTCAGAGGGCTGAAATGCCCTATGTTCAAAATGTCAGGGCTGGGTGCCAATGCAGCAGAATCCCAAAGTGCACAATTGCGCAGGCCTAAACGTTACAGGTGCCACTGATTGCTGGGCAGCTGTGATGAACTGTAAGCATGGGCAATCACTGTGCCCTCTGGGTGGGTCCCCACTGGGACTCTCTAAAACAAATGTGCAAAACGTTGCATCTGCTCGCGCTGGTGCGGTGCAGCTGCGAATGAGCAAAGGGCCTGGCACCACTGTGCCTCTCCAGCCCCACTGGGACTCTATCACAAAATGCCCCCATCGTTGCAGCTGCCCCTATCTGGCAGGGAAGCTGTCGCAAATGAATCAGGCAGCCCTGGTACGCTGGGGCCCCGCTCGGGCGAAGCAACCACATGGAGAGGGCACCAACAATGTGCCCCGATACACCCCCTGGTTTGAGAGTGAAGACAGAAGTGCCCCCAACGTTGGAGCGGCCCTCTATCTGGCGGGGCCACTTGGGAAATAGGCACCAGCACTGTGCCTCGATCTCACTCCGCCCCCGCCATCCCCACTAACTCACTCACTCTGCTTGGGGGAAGACTCCTCCTATGGGAGTCCGCTTGGGCTGGGACTGGCACCGGCAGTGTGCTGGGATCGGCCCTGCTCTCCGGGCCTCTTCTCCCGGTTTTCTCTGTGCGGTGGGGTCACTTCTCCCGGTCTCCTCGGCGGGACGGCGCTCAACGGGACCTCTCTGCTCCTGTCTCCAGTGGGTGGAAATGGACCCTCGAGGATCCGGCTCCATTATGTACGTAGGCCCCACCCTCAGTCAGGCGCGGGTGCCTGACTTCCGTTTTCTGCACCCTCCTCTCGACGGAGGGCCCACACACTCTTCTCCTTGGAATAATAAAAATATAGCACTCACGAGGCGCTAGATGCAGTAAAAATCCTGAGAGGGGAAGAGGGCAAAGCTGGACCCAGCACACAGGCCCTCCAGCAGGGAGGCAAGCCCCCATAGCGGTTCCTCCTGGGCCCCAGCAGCAGCTAGCCCCCAAAGTTCCAGGAACAGCACAAAATTCATGGGGTCACAGCCCCTACATTTTTACTCATTTTCTCCTTTGTCTGCAGTACAGGGCTTGGGGGAACCAGATGCAACGGGTTCAGGGGGGAATTAGAGCACTTTGTCAGGTGGGTGCTCTGTGATCAGCCATACTACAGGGGGCAGAGACAGCATTGTACATGCTAGGCACAGACCTATTCAGGGTCAGGGGATTACTCCTCCCACTACTTCCAATGCAGATGTCCCATTCAGCCTAGTGCTGACTCACACTGCCCCTCCTAGAGCCACAAACACATCCCAGCCCCTGTCATGCAATTCACATCAGGCAGGCAGACACACAGCACACAGAAATGCTAACTTCTAAAAGTGGCATTTCTAAAATAGTTATGATAAATCTGCGCACCTCATTGAGCAGCATTTATTATGACAATTCCAAACATACTAAACTTGACCACGCTGCTCCTCTCATACTAGGAATTACCACTGAAACACTTATCAGGGAATCCCCAGTGCGTTCCTTTGGGAGGACAGCCCCACAGTAGTGTGAAACCAAAATGGCTGTTCGTCACTACCAGGACATGTCACACACTTAAAGTACATATCCTATCCTTTAACTACAATGCACCCTGCCCATAGGGCTAGCTAGGGCCTACCTTAGGGGCGACTGACATGCAGTAAAAGTGTGTGGGGTGGGGGGTCATGGACATGGCACACACTTTAGGTGCCACGTCAAAGCGGCAGTGACACTGCGTGCACAGGCCCTGCAATGGCAGAGGCCTGGGATAGGTATGAAAGGCTACTTTGGTGGGTGGCGCAATCAGCGCTGCAAGTCACCAGTAGCATTTAATTTACCAGCCCTGGGTATATGAGATACCACGTTACAAGGGACTGACAGGTAAATTAAATAGGCCAAACAGGTGTAGACCAATCTTACCATATTTAACACAGAGAGCACACGCACTTTACACTGGACAGCAGTGCTAAAGTGCCCAGAGTCCTAAAACCACCAACACCATGCCAGAAAAAAGGCTAGGAGAAAAGCAAAACGTTTAGGGATGACCCTGCAAAAGGGGCCAAGTCCAACAGGTTCCATGAAAGATCTTGTTGGACCCGGCCCATTAGGCAGGTTCACCCCGAGACTTTTTGCTTTTTCCTAGCCTGTTTCTGGAACCTGGTGGTGGTGATTTTAGGCCTCTGCGCACTTTTTCACTGTGGTACAGTGTAAAGTGCTTGAGTTCTCTGTGTATGTGTGGTGAGCACCTGCCCTCCCATAGGAATGACTGGGGAATATGTATGCCCATGGTAGTTCCTGATGTGTGGGGAGTGCAGGGGCGAGTTTGATAAGTGCGAACTTGTGAGATTGAATGCTGCGTAATGGTATATGCGGCATGAGTGTGTCTAGTCTAGAAGTGCCACTTTTAGAAGTTGGCATATTTGTGTAATATGTGTCTGGCGTGTGATTGGCTGGCAAGCCTGGTCCAGGAGTGCCTGGGCCTGCTTGTGGATTGACTGTCTGGTTTGGGGGTGACAGGGGCTGGAGAGCCCAGGAGGTTGTCTGAGTCAGCCCGTGGATGAAAGGCTGCATCTGCTGCCAGGGAAGTGGGAGGAGATGGCACCTGGGAGTGACCAGGGCTGTGCCTGCCTGACCACAATGCTGGCTCCACCTCCTGCTGGGCGACTGTCACCTCTGTCCCTGAAACTGAAGAGAGTTCCCTATAACCAGTTCTAGCTGGTTCTCACACTGCCTGCACAAAGACTTCAAAGACTTTTCCCTGTATAAGAAGGGGCTGTGTCCCCTTCCAATTTGTTCTTGTTTCTGACTTTAATCTACTAGGTGCGGGCGCTGCCCAGCCCCTGGATGCCTGGAGGACTTCTGGGGGACCCCTCTGCCTTGCCTGGGCTGATGGGGGGACTTTGCTTTGCCCTGGGATCCTTTGGACCTTCTTCCTATCCCCCTAGGACTTTGCTGGACTTTTCCTGATTCCCCCTAGCGCCTGGCGAGCGCTTTGTCCTGCTTCCAGCGCTAAAGAGCGCTCTATTTCGCCTGTAGCGCTTGGGAAGCGCTTTATTTGGCTGCTAGCGCTTATGGGCACATTATTTCATTTATAGCGCTGGGAGCGCTGTAATTTCCCCCTCAGCGCGTGGTAGCGCTGTTATGGCCTTCCGCGGCTGCCCACTCCGCGTATTCACTGTTTATTTATTTATCTCCAGGGAGCCCACCCCTTGGATAATGAGACCCCGCCTGCAATTGTCTGAAGCGGGCCGCCGCGCTGCCCGTGACGACCCGGAAGTGTATGCCCAGCCAGCCAATCCTTGAGGCCGACCGGGAGAAGAACCGGAAGTCCCGCCCCCGCAGCCCGGGTGCCGAGGAATGGCAGCCGCGAGGCGAGGGGAGAAAGAGGAGAAGCGTGGCGGTTCTGCAGGGCTCCCATGAGGTGTTTTCCGCTTCCCCCTGCCTGGGGGAAGCCATTGCCGTGTGGGCGGTCTCCCGTGCTCGAAGGGAGACCGGAGAAGAAGCATGGCGGTGGGCGACAGGGCTCCGGTGAGCTGAGGGAGCCTTGCAGCGCGAGGAGGAGACGCTGACCGGAAAGCCCGCATCAGGAGAGGAAGCCGTGAGTGAAGCGGAGCCGCCCCGACCAGCCCGGTGAGTGTTAAAGGGCTGGGGGGGTAGGCGGGAAGCTCCGGGCAGATGTTGTGTTGCCGGTGGTGGCCCTTGTGAGGCAGAGCCCGGGAGAGGCTCTTGGGCATTTGCAGTTTAGGGCCCAGAGAGGCTCTGTGACATTTCCTTTGAGCCCTGCAAGGCTCCAACGAGGGGCATAATCCTTTACCGAGCCCCGTGGCTCCCACGAAGGCCAGTAGTTGTTTGGTTGTTGTAGAGCTCTAAGAAGGCTCTGGGGGCCCCCTCCTGCCTACGAGTGTTATGTTAAGAGCCCAGCGAGGCTCGTGGCCGCAATTACTTGGTGTTGAGAGCCCAGCGAGGCTTGTGGCCGCAATTACTGTATTTAGAGCCCAGTGAGGCTCTTGGGGGCATTTGATATTTAGAGTCCAGAAGGGCTCACCGCACACATGATGTTTAGAGCCCAGTGAGGCTCTTGGGGGACACCAGTGCAAGATGCCTGTGTGGCTCCAACGTTTGGCTATTTGTAGTGTCAGAGCCTGTGTGGCTCCAACGTTTGGGACATGTGCGATGTCCAGAGCCTGTGTGGCTCAAACGTGCGCAGTGTTTGGTGTCAGAGCCTGTGTGGCTCCAGCAGCGGGTGCAGTTTGCGCCTAAGGGTCAGTGAGGACCCTGTCGCAGTTTGAAGTTCTCAGCTGCCCAGCAATTAGTGGGCAGCTGCACCGTTTAGGTCTTGGGATTTACAGGTGCCCAGCAAGTAGTGGGCACCTGCTACGTTTAGGCTTATGCTTGGACTGGCGCTGCCTGGCAGCGCGCCCTGACATTTGGACACAGGGCGTCTTAGCCCCAACAAGGCCTGTTGGCCTAGGGACTGCCACAGGTGGTGGCTTATGTAAGTTTTGCGCAATTGTATGGTTATTGCACCTCTGAATGTGTTTTCTTGCATCATGTGTTATTCCTGCACCTCTGAATGTTTTTTTAGGCATCATGTGATTTTTGCGCTATTGTATTCTGGCACCTCTGAATGTTTTTAGGCATCATGTGTCTTCCTTTTCCCTGCGCTGCACCTCTGAATGTTTTAGGCATCATGTGTCTTCTTGCGCTGCACCTCTGAATGTAGTTTATTGCATCATGTGCTTTGTTCTGAACACTGCTGAATGTGTAGGTTTATGCATCATGTGTTTCCCTTGTCTTACACCTCTGAATGTTTTTAGGCATCATGTGTTTTTCCTTTACTACTCCTCTGAATGTGTTTCATGCATCATGGGTAATGTGTTCTTGTTTATACCCCTAAATGTATTTTATTCTTAGGTGGTTGTTCTTTTAGTACAGGTGGTCCTAGTAAGGTCCTGGTCCCCTGCGTGACATTCTCCTAAGGTGGTTAGGGTTGCGTAGGTGGTACTTACCTGTTCCCAGTAGTTACTGGATGGGATTTATACCCGTTATCTTGTGCTATACTTATTCTATTTCTAAAAGTGTTGATTCTGACAGTGGCCCATGTGATCCTGTTCTGTACATAATCCCTTGTGAATATTGCCCGTGCCAGTTGGCACCATGTATTTTGTGTGATACTATCTGATGTGTTTTTACAATACAAAAGTTATTTTATAATAACCTTGTGTGGAGTTCCTTTTGTGGTGTGCCTAGTATGTTGTTGCTGTTGTGTGCTGGCGCAAATGCTTTACACATTGCCTCCGAGTTTAGCCTTACTGCTCGTGCCAAGCTACCAGGGGGTGAGCAGGGGTTATCTTGGCGTGTGACTCCCTTGCCCTGACTAGAATGGTGGTTTCTGCCTGGCTTTGGCGTCAGCCTTAGACTACCAGAAATAGCCAGTTCTAACAGATCTTTAAAATATACATCAAAGTAGCTCACTGGAATCAGAATGCCAAAAACGAAATTAATTTTGCTGGAAGGGAAACCGCAATATCCCTCTTCATTTTACCACATCTACCAACATCAGCCACCCAAAACAGTAAGCAGCCATATCCACCTATCATACACAACACCCAAAGACATACAGCAACGTAAACAACCCAAAAATGCATAGCAGCCTCCCATCTCAATCTGAGAAAATACAGTACAACTATCATCCAGCAATTAAACCAACACAAGTAATAATCTCGAGTAGGAACAAATTCACCACTTTCAGTAAACTGAATCCTTACTGAAACTCAGACACAGCAGCCACAACACTGCCAAAGCACACCATAAAATAACATAGACATTTGCGTGATCAGTCCGTCATACCCATCCGTCTTCCTGCTACAAAGCACTGCCAATGATTCACTCAAAAGCTTATAGTCATCAAAATAATGACCCAGTGACATAATAGGACCTGCAGCCAAATAAACTGATACCAACTGTAAAGAATTTAAAACCACTTCAAGCAACATGTATCTCTGCTTCACAATAAGCAGCACACCACCTGTCTTACATCCATAGCAAAATGAAATCAGCAATCAGAAGCTAACACCAAACCCATGACTTTAACACAACTACACAGTGTAAAACTGAGACTCTACTCTTCTGAAGAAACCTGTGAAGGTTTACAGCATTGGCTGCATCTGAATATTTAAACAACCTCTGAAGATGACTGTGACATGCTTACCATCCAGTGTGCAACCACACCCGCCCATACAATAAATACACATGGATAAACCGATAAAATCCTTTTTTGAAAGGTTGACAGTACCCAGACTGAACAAGAATTTGATGGCAGCAGGGCTTATGGTTTACCTGGTCCATAGGCTCCGATCCAGAAGAGCCCCGTCTTCAAACTGAGAAAAACAGAATTTTGGTACAGAAACTTAAAGCGAGTGCTTAGACGCTTGGGTCGAGAATGAGCTATTCCAGTAAACTCTGGTTACAACTAATGCTTGGGGCCCACATACCCTTAACAGATGACTGCAAAACTCAAACCTCACGTCCAGCCCACATCCCCTTCAGCATAGATGGAACTTCTTGTTTTGTAGTCTGTGAACATCAAGAATGAGTCTGTCGACTATACCTGAAAAAAGGGTCTTTTACAAGGCAAAAAAGCATTATTTGTTCCTTAAAATAAATGATTTGATAATGCACAGCTCATATTGGCAACTACAATACGTATACACATAAAATAAACGTATGGTGGCTCATCCACTACGTTTGTGTGCATAAAACAGGAATTTACACCTTGAAGACATCTCTGGCTGAAGCAGAACTCTCCAACTAGAAGTCCTGCTTTGGCCAGTCCTGCCTCTGCCAGTGGACTGCCGGCTTAGTCTGCGAGCTTACTCACAGAAAAAATGGGCACTTACTGTGTCTGAACGGGAAGGGTGGTAGTTCGTTGAGGAATTTGCGGTTAGTTGAAGGGCTGTTTTCTATTTTTGCAGTGTTTTTCCATTTTTGCTCTAGAATAGCCTGCTGAAAGTTGATGTCTGTCTAATCAATGGTTTCTGGTCCGCTCAATGTAGAAACTGAGGCCCTTTTAGGGCCAAGACAATGTAGACATTCTTCATTTTTAGATCGGCGAGGCAATGCTTAGAAAGCGGTTAAGGCGATGGATTGCCCTATGTGGACGGGTGTCACTACCTTCAGTAGGAATGGCTCTTTTGTCCAGAGGTCCAGCTTGACAGGAATAAAGGATGCTCTCTGGGCAGACCCAATGGTTATGACGGACACTGTTTTTATTTGTCAAAAGACATAGATAGCAGCTGTACATCAGTTCATTGTGAGTGTGCGTCAGGTAGGTGAGAACCAAATTAATGTCCAACTGAGGCACCACAAAAGGTGCTGGCAGGAATATCTGGATCTGTTCATTTACGAAACGCATCACAACAGAAGATTTGAAAATGGCCAGCTGATTTGGCAAAATGTAAAAAGGCTGAAAGATAACCCTTCACTGTTGTGCCAGCAATGCCTTGCTGAGCTACGTATAGACAAAACAATAGAATGTCAGACAACTTTGTATTTAAATACTGAATTTCATGGGAGGAACACTAGACAACAAACTTCTCCCAGCGTTTTGCATATGCAGTTTTTGCAGATGCACACCTGGCTGACAGGATGACGCCAACCCCTTCTGAAGGAAGCTCGAAAGGCATCAACTCCACACATGGAGCTGTAGGTTGTGCAGGCTTGGAAGTTTCTTTCAAAAGAGCAACTGGATCAAAGGACATATGCTCATGGCAAGAGGTTTCAGGTACCTCACTCTCCCTGCCCAGTCTGGACCCCCAAGGAGGACTTGGGTCCAGTCTTTCCAGATCTTGTTCAGCATTCTGGGCAAGAGTGGAAGAGGCAGGAAGGTGTATAGGAGTCCTAAGGCCCAATCCAGGCGGAAGGCATATCTGAGTGTTATTGTGGCATGTGCTGACATTGCCTCTGTTGGAGTCTCCTCCCAAAGCCTGGAAAGGGGCAGAATTGTTAGGGGATCTTCTGAACGGGAACAGCTAGGCCCATACAGCATGTTGCTGTCCCACTCTCCTAAAATTGTTTCAGGGTGGAATCTGTCTTTGCTTCTAAAAGCCTACAGCCATCAAAGGGCATGTCCGTCAGAGACTGTTGAACTTAATTTGAGAAGCCAGTGGAGGGAATCCTAACAGGCCACCAAAGCACCATACTGGTCCCAACTGCTTTACTCAAATAGTTGGTACTGTACAGGCCTGAATATATGGGGTACTTTGCTGTGTCCTGGCCATCTTGGATGAGATGTTGCAATTTAGGCCGAATGCCATCTGATTCTGCTGGCAAGAAGTCCGCCAACCTATCCCACAAAGCATGCAAGTATCTTCCCATGAGACAGCAGGTGTTTACTAACCGTTGTGCAAGACTGGCTTATGAAAATATTCCATTTGCAAATGTTGCCATGTGCTTCAACTCTTTGTCTGGCAGGGTGGTTGGAAACGCATTAGGATTGAGTCAACTTGTAGATGCCTGCACTACAAGTTTTTCGGAGTAGGATTTTGCAGGAGGAAATTGAGATCTCCAGGGGCAGGGATATGCTACCTTCCTATCTGCCTGCTGACTGGAGGGCGGGATCCATCAGTACATCTGAGAGAGCCTCATTAAATGGGAAGAGAGGTTCTTACCGTGTCTGTCCTTGATGTAGGACATCAATTAGAACATTGGTTTGGACCGCTGTCATTGGTAGAGTGAGTTACAAGATTTCTGCTGCTATCGTAACTACTCAAGGCAAAGGAGGCAGATTCCTCTGTGGCAGGATACAGAGAACAGTCAAAGTCCTAAGAAGCTGGAGAACAATTATGCAGTCAGCAGGTATCCGGGATGTCACAAGAGCCATGATTTGATTTATTGTGTTTTTTTTACTTTTTGGACTTACCTAAAGACCTAGATTTTTAAGATAATCAATCGCGGGATGTGTCTCAGGAGTAGAAGTGCATCAACACCTTCAAACTGGATTTTTTTTAACTTATTCCTGATTTCTGCGTTGTACAGTTTGGCTTCATGGTTGGATGATGGCCTTCCAATTTATCTTTGCGCATTTGTTGCATGACACAGAATCGTGCTTGGAAGCCCAGCCACTAGTGGCATAATATAGCATACTATAACGTGAATTTGTAAAGCGCACGTTCACCCAAGGGTGTCTTGGAGCCTAGTAATAGATGTTTATTATTACCCAACTCAATTGTACTCATTTTATCGACCTCAAAAGGATGAAAGGCTGGTTGGACCCACCGGGATTTGAACCCGTGACCATGACGGCAAACACAGGCTACTACAGTGAACACATGAGCACACTAATGCACCAGACCAGGCATATCACTAGAGACAGACATCGTGGATCTCAGTAACTGTCATCTGGCAGTCTTTGCCCACTTTGAACCTTATTGTTTTAGGCGAGGACATGTCCCGTGCACTGGTAAAATTTTGAGGGAAGAACAAGTTCTGTCAAGCTCACAGGATTCAAGAGAGCTCTGGATTCACGTGCAAAGGAAGGAACTTACGTCAGCTTATGTCGGTAGCCCACATAAAGTGGCCCCAACGTCACATCTGAAGTGGGATGAATCGCCACAGAGCTAAACAACACCACCTACAGACGTCGGAGGGAATAGCTATTAAAAATTCTCTGGATCCAGTCTGGCGCCTGCGGCTATTCAAAAGGCAAGCAATTTGCAGTTCGAAATATCTATCAGAAAAATTTGCACTACATTTAATAATCCACTCGAAAATGGACAGGTGGATAGGATCAACAGATTGATAATGGCACTGAACTCTGCACTAAATCTGGAAAGGTCTTAGAAAGTACTGTTGTGGGCTTACAGGAGTACAGTCACCAGTCCCTCTAGTAAAAGTCTATTTGACTTAATAATGGGCAGGTCCTCTGGTTCTAAACTGAACCCAACGTGGTTGCAGTGGTGCACCCCTATAAGGAGATGTGAGATTGTCCCTCAAGACATTGGGAGAAGAGCTCAAATAAGTAACTGGGTGAAGGTGAAATCGAGAGCAGTGTGTGCCGGTCTGTCCAAGTTTAACTGCCTAGCGAGTGAAGAATTGGAGAATGTGCAACATTGGAACTGAAGAAGAGCGTCCTTTTATTAAAAAAAACAATGTCTCTGAAAAAACTTTGGGTGATTGACATGAATGTGTAGAAGAGAAAGACAAATGCAGGGGTGGTCTTTGTTGTTTAATTCGGAGATGCTCGGAGGTTCAGCAGTTAAACAAGTGTCAGACAACGCTGGATCACCAAGAGCGCCAGGATGCAGTGGTGACTTGACTATCTCAAATGAAGCTGGTATGTCCCAAGTCATGAGAGCAACACATAATAGGCATTGAAGTCGCCATGTTGGATGGTTGACTATGTTAGTGGTTGAACAAATTTAGTCTAAGTATTGCATTTTTAAAGTTTATCAGTTCCATGTGTGGGTCTGTTACATTCTCTTTCATTATATGTGTGTTTCTCTTTAAGGTTTATATCTGTCGCATGCACCTGCATGAGCTCCTGCGTGAGCCATGGCATGAGACATGTTTTTACTTGAAGATGTTCTACATTCCAGTGGAATTACTGAGGCTATGTACAGTATTAATTTGTGCAGTTGAACTTTGGACTCTGCACTGCCTGTACCTGTTTTTCGTGCTGCAATAAATCCTGCTTAAACTTCTACAGACCTCATTGAATATTTCCTACAAATTTGGCGACGGTTCATACCACTCTGCAGCACAAAGGAAGAGTGGTATTTAAGAAAAGATCTTCTTTTTGAACATTTTCGGAAGTTTTTACTGGTATGTTTATTCTTTCTTCTTATATGTACATTTGATAGTACCAGCGGCTGTCTTTTATTACGATTTAAGTGCTCTGATTGCACCTGCGGCGGTATTTTACTCAAAATATCATTTTTTTTTTTTAATCGTATTTTGCTTTTCTTTCTAATTTCATTATTTCGGACTGTACAGTAATTTTCATTCCCCTTGTTTTCCGTTTTTAAAAATGCTAACTTTTGCCTGCTTAACGTTTCTTCAACTTTATTTTTGAAAGGATACATCCAACCGAACTCTGGCGCTTTCCCCGAGACCGCTGCAGCGTTTTCACGAACGTACATGCAATTACAGTACGTCCCTCGTCATTGCGCTTGGCATCATGCTGCGTCCTACTTCATCACGCTGATGCTACGCTCCATGTCATCACGCTTACGCTGTCGGCCATTTTATGAGTGTTTTCCTTAGCAACACTCGTTTTCCTTAACAACGCATTGATTTGCCTGATACGCTTTTGCGAACAGACTTCAGTAAGTGGAAAACAATTGTTTTATTCATAATTTTTTACCGATTTTTGGGCAAATAGCATTAGTATACTATTTAGAGTTATATTACTCATTTATTTTGTTGGTCAATTTTACTTTGCTGAAATTCTTAACACTTCTTGGAAAAAGGAATACATTTATTTTTACCAAGTTTATATTAATTTAATTCCAACTAAAACAATGTAATTTGACCCACCAGCTAAATTCTTTCAACTCAAAGGTGATCCTCCCATGCCTTGGTCAAAATGGAAAGAGGAGTTTGTAACATACATGAAAGCGATTAATGGGAAAGGATGGGTTCTGAAAGAAAAAAAAGTATTTTACTTCATTGTTTAGGGTCCGAAGGCCAAGTTATCTTCATATCCCTTCCTCAAATTGTTTCATCTTCTGATGGCAGTGGTGACTCTTTAAATGTTTATTCTGAAGCATTAGCAAGACTTAAAAAGGTTCAAACCTAATGTTAGCATTGCCTTAAATCGCTTCAAATTTTACACCAGAAAACAAAAAGAGGATGAATCTTTCGATGATTTTTTAACTGCTCTCAGATCACTTAGTGTCCATTGTAACTTTGAAACTATTTCTGATGAAATGATACGTGATCAAATCATTGTCCATGTAAAGTGTAAAAAGATTCAGGATAAACTATGGGTCATGGGAAATTCAAATCTTAATGAGACTATTGCCACTGCTAAAGCTCAAGAACAGTCAGATTTGTGGATGGACACTGTCAGAAAAGATTCTGTTAAAAAGACTCAAGGAGAGGAAGTTTGTGTACTTAAGAACAAATTTGATCCCAAGAAACTTTCAACAAATTTCTCATCAAAGTCTAATTTTGATGGTCCAAGATTGTTCCAACAACAACGTTCTAATTTTCAACCTATGTGTTTTAGATGTGGTAATAAATCACTCTATGCATCTTTTCCTGGTTGCCCGGCGTTAAAAAAAGATTGCAAAAACTGTGGTAGAATTGGACACTTTAGTAACATGTGTAGAGACAAACGTCCTTTTTCACAAAGTAGAGTTGCTGTTGCATCCATGTCTGAAGAAAATGTAAATACTTGCTCTGATATTGACGTTGGGGAGGGAGAAGGTTTTGTTGTATCAATAATTAATGACCATGCAAATCTAGTGCTCAAATCTCCAAAATGTCTTTTTCAAGTTCTAGATATTGATTTATGTTTAATGGTGGACTCAGGGTCACCATGGACCATCATTACCCTTGACTATTTTAATACAACTTTATCTAATAGTCTTTCTATGTCAAATCTCAAACATCCTGATATTGATGCTAAAAGTTTCAGTGGTAATAGAATTGATTTTATTGGTTATTTCCATGTCACTTTACACTTCAGACACAGGAAATCCAACATCAAATTATATATTTCACAAAAGGGTGTAAATGTTTTGGGATGGCTAGACCAATGGAAATTGGACCCCACCTTAAATCCTCGTGCAAAGGAACAAGTTTCCTTATGTGATGATAATTTAATGGGATCAACTTCATGTATTGGAAACATTTCTGAATGTAACTCAGATAATTCGGGAAAAATAAACAAGTTAGTTAATCATTTCAAAGGAGTATTTTGTGACAAATTAGGCACTTTGAAAAATTTCTCACACAAAATTATCTTAAAAGATAATCATATACCTGTAGTGCAAAAGCTTAGAGGTGTTCCTATTAACATTAGAGAGGAACTTAAAGGTATGTTGGATGAACTTTTAAAAGATGATATCATTGAGCCAATTGAATCCTCCGAATGGGTTTCTCCCATAGTTTTGGTGAGGAAACCTGACCAGAAGTTGAGAGTGTGTGTGGATTTAAGAGCTTTGAACACTAATATAGTCATTGATCGTCATCCTTTACCGAATATTAACAAATTGGTCTCTCTATTTGATGGTGCACACATTTTCTCAACTCTAGATCTTCGATCTGCTTACCATCTAATCAGATTGACAGAAGATTCCAAGAAACTCACAGCGTTCATAACTCCACAAGGCTTATTTCAATATAAACGTATGCCATTCGGACTTGCTTCCGCTGCCTCTGTTTTTCAGAGAGTTATGTTTCAAATTTTCAGGGATGTTGATAGTTTTGTAAAATGTTTTCAGGATGACATTTTAGTGTTTTCAAAAAACATTGTTGAGCATGAGCAACACTTACACATTGTATGTACTAGGTTGGAACAAAGTGGATTAACCCTAAAAGCACACAAGTGTAATGTTTTTATAGAATCAGTGGAATATCTAGGACATACTCTGTCTGGTGAAGGTGTAGTTCCCAAGAAGTCGAATGTTGAAGCTATCATTAAGGCCCCAGCTCCTGAAAACAAAGATCAATTACTATCTTTTGCTGGCCTATGTGAATATTATAGTAAATTTGTTACCAATTTTGCCACTAAGATGGAGCCGTTAAGGAAATTACTCAGGCAGGGGGAGAAGTATGAGTGGTTAGATGTGCAACAACGTGCTTTTGAGGAGATCAAACATGACATAGTAAATTCTCCCACACTTAAGCCATTTCGTATGAACAAAGAGTGTATATTAACAGTTGATGCTAGTCTCTACGGTTTAGGAAGCGTTCTTTCTCAAAGAGAAGGCGATGATGAATGGAATGTTGCTTTTGCCTCAAGGACTCTCAGTGAATGTGAACGGAAATATGCTGTTATCGAAAGAGAGCTTCTTGCTTGTGTTTGGGCAATAGAGCATTTTAGGTTGTATGTGTGGGGTTCCCAGTTTACGCTTAGAACTGACCATAAACCTCTGGTAAATATTTTGTCAGTTGGGGGAGGATGGAGTTCTATAGCTAGAATTGCAAGGTTAACATCTAAATTGCAAGAGTACAATTTTGTCACAATGTATGTGCCAGGAAAAAAAAATGTCACCGCGGATTGTTTATCAAGGTTACCGTGTAAACAAGATGAGGTCAGTGCAGTGTGTGATTTGGACTTTGTTTTGACTATTAGAGATGTTGTTAGTGAAAAATTTCAAGAGATTTCTGAATCATTTTGGGAAGAATGTGCACAGAAAGATGACTGTTGGAAAATGGTGAGAGAATTAATTGAAAAAGGTTGGCCCAGGAAGGATAAGATAAGTCCTGAAATGTTACCGTTTTACAACATCCAAGAAGAATTGGAGTTAGACAGTGGTTTTATCTTTAAGTCTGGGAAATGTATCCCTCCTGAGGGCATGTATGAAGCTATCTTAAACATTGCTCATAGGACTCATCCTGGTATTTCTTCAATGAAGAGATTGATTAGAGACTATTTTTGGTGGCCAGGCGTTGATAGGTTCATCGATAAAACTGTTAGAGAATGTACAGAGTGTTGTTCGAGTGAGAGAATGCTTAAGGTTTACACTCCACCTTTGAAAGTTGTGAAATGGCCATCTCAACCTTGGGAGAAGATAGCGTTTGACATTTCAGGTCCCTTCCACATGTTGCCTGAGGCTTCACGCTATGCTTTGGTTATTATCGATTACCACTCCAAGTGGCCTGAAATCAAGTTTGTTTCTAAAGCTACCACTGAGGCTGTTATAAATTTTTTCAAGGACATATTTTCAAGAGAAGGTTGCCCATTGTGTCTGGTAACTGATAATGGAGTACAGTTGACCTCGTTAGAGATGAAAAATTTTCTTAAAGAATGCAATATTGTTCACAGGCTTACTTCTGTGTATGAACCTCACGAGAATGGTCAGGTGGAGAGATTCAATTGAGTGCTGAAAAACTTCACTGTGGACTCAGTTAAGTACGGTGGAAGTTGGGTAAGTGCTCTGAGAGAACGGTTATGGAATTATCGTATTACGCCACATTCAACTACCCAAGTAAGTCCTTTCAAGTTGTTTAAAGGAAGGAATCCTGCGTCTAAAGTTTTACCATGGTGGTTAAAAATGAAGTCATTTCACTTTACAGGTGATAGAGTGTGTGTGGATGATGTGGCCAAACGTGTTGAAGATAAGCAACTCAAAGCCAAGAGATGGTATGACAATAAATGGAATGTCAGGTCACAAATTTTCAATATAGGAGATTGGGTTAGAGTTCTAAAACCTGGGTTGATCAGAAAAGGTTTGGATAAGTACAGTGAACCTATTCAATTAAAAAAAGTGTTTGATAATAGTGCCATGACACAAGATGGTAGAATATGGAATTTTTGTAGATTAGCAAAGTGTCATCAACCTCATGATGTGGACAGAGAAGTAGAAGTAAGACATGTACGAAATGTCCCAAATGACTCCTATGACTCCATTGCGCATAGAGACAGGGATGCTAAAAGAGTTATTAAGGTTCCTGCAAGGTTCACTAATGATATGTAACCAACAGATGTTAAATTTATTTTCCAATTTTGTTCTATGTTAATTGTTTAGGTTATTTATCCATCTATCTTTCATCTTGTTCATTTCTTTTATTAAAAAGGGAGATGTGTTACATTCTCTTTCATTATATGTGTGTTTCTCTTTAAGGTTTATATCTGTCGCATGCACCTGCATGAGCTCCTGCGTGAGCCATGGCATGAGACATGTTTTTACTTGAAGATGTTCTACATTCCAGTGGAGTTACTGAGGCTATGTACAGTATTGATTTGTGCAGTTGAACTGTGGACTCTGCACTCCCTGTACCTGTTTTTCGTGCTGCAATAAATCCTGCTTAAACTTCTACAGACCTCATTGAATATTTCCTACAGGGTCATTTGTAGTCTTGATGTTGTACTGTGTCAGTTTGTAACATATCAGTTAATCAGTGTGTGTTGTGTGCATTTTGCTTTGTTTGTGTGAGGAAGGAGATTAGTTACATTTATCATTAACCAGGACTAGCATCATGGTTATATGACCGTTCACTCTTAGCACTCCAGAGTTACGTGGTCCATGTTTGAGTGTTTACTTTCAACACAGGAATCAGTTAACTTGTTGTGCAAGGCCTAAGGCCAGACCGATTTCTTCTTCTTGAAAATAAAAATCGCTTCAAATCACTTACAAGGCGTCTACTTGATTTGTTGCCACAACAGAACCATTGTTTTGCATATTGTTGCATTTCACTATCAACAGACACATGATTCACTGTAAGCTTTTTTAAGGCTGTTTACGATAGTTTAGTATTGAAAATATTAATAGTTCACACTTGGGAGTATTTTGAGACTACACGTTTATATCATTTCCTATATGTGAAAAAGAAATCAATTGGTTCCAAGTCAGTCAGAAGTCGCTGGGCCCCCAAGCAGACCTCTTACTTCGCTACCGAGTACATGTGTAGTGACAAATTGGAACTCCTCCTAATAGGGTCATTGCAGAATAATCAGGATGCAAATCACCTACCACAAAGATTTATCACGGGGGCCACTAATCTCATAAAGCTTGTCTGATCCAGTTAAATGTGCTACTATTGGGCCTAACAGTGACAAATTGCAGTACCTTAAAAAGGTGATTACAGTAACGTTTGTCTCTTCACAGTTCAAAAGAGAGCTCTACAGAATTTGTGACGTGTCCAGAACAAATTAAAGGTCTACCTTCTTCGTCAAGACACGTCACAATTAGAAAATAAGCATATAGGCTTGGATACGAACATGACATTCTCCATAAAAGCTGAGCAATATTTGAGGAGACCAAATATATGTGGTGGGCTATATATCATAACACACGTATCTCACAAATACTGAACAACATGCCACTCAGCTGATAGAAAAGCATCTTCCTTATGACTAGTCATGACAATGTATTCCCCCTCCCCTCCCCTTCCCTCCCCACCCTCAGCCTCTTAGGATTACTTAAACACTAGGCCTGACTAACTTCTATATAAATAGCAAACTACTACCCAAGGAAGAGATATATTTTTATGGCCAAACAAGGGCAACCTATAATCCTTGACACCCGCTCTCATTTATCGTGCTATACCTTACTTCTTTTAATACACTATTAGGGGCGACTTTCACTTCCACATCTACCAACCTTACACTGTCCGCATCGAGTGATTTCTCTCATCATAGATTAATAATTATTTGCCAGATCTTTTGGTTTAACCATGGTTGCAGTGAATCACAATGTGATGTGCATAAAGCTGTTAGCAGGATGATTAAGACAACACAACAGTTTGATCAACACGATTGTAAAGATTCCCTGGGAATTCTCTTTATTGCTTATTTATCCATGAGTAGGAATTCAATGTCTTACAGCCTTGAAAAAGCCCCAGGCCAGGAGGGGGCTGAACAGGTTGACTGTGGCTCTCTAAACCTAAAGGAACACGAATAAAGGAATTTCTATCAACAATCTGGTTCTCAGATTGTATTGATTAACATATTTTATTGCTTGTTCGTTACTGACCTGTCCTCAACCAAGGCATGGTGCCAACATGATAAGTAACTAGTGCAGGCATCCCCAAACCCGTGCATCTTTCACTTAAAACTTTTCCCGTGGGGTGGGGACCATATCCACTCGGGAATGCCTAGGCACACACAATAAGATAGCTCACCCTATCAAAGCAATTGATAGAAGAGATGTAGTAAGATGCCTCACGCATCTCTCGCGTCAAATGAAAACAGATTAAGAGTTTAGTGGGCAGGTTACTCTGTCACAACCGTAGCAGATATCCCGTCTGCCTTACTACAAGTGCCATAGAGCCGCTCAGGTAAGAGCAGTGGAGCCTGGGGGAGGGGGGTGGGGACAGGAATTAAATAAAAAGTGTATTTTCCCCCGTCATCGTCTGTCGAAATACACCCCCACCACTCTTACCTGCAAGGGCCACTGCTGCATAGTATACAACAAACTTGTAAAATGGTGGATGGGATATCAGACTGCCTGCGACGGAGTTACCCTTTTGCCAAATTCTAAATCAGGCACAAAGTTTCTGATTAAGAGACACGCTTATCTTTGGCTATACTTAAAGAAAATACTTTTAACATTAACATATGATTTTCCCTAAAGAGAGGGCCAACACTTTAGCAAGACTTACTTTCGTTTCTGTGCGCTATTGCTTCCCATGTGGCGGTGCTCTGTATTTATTTCTATACTGATGCCTGGGCAGACTTTCAACTTTTTTCTTGTGTACCACTCACTACATTTTGTCTGGGGCACGTGTGGGCAAGATCACTTGGCAGCTCCTGCACAGCTATGTGGTCTAATATTCTTAAGTTGAGGGAATGGGATTCTTTCTTTTCTCCTGCCAGCGTACTTGAGTGCCTTCCTTTCCTGTGGTTCTGGCACACAGGATGGTTGCTTCTCTGTGTTGTGGTAATTGCTTGGGTGCAAATATGTAGGGGAGTTACAGCTCTCAGTGTCTTGGCGGGACCTATCCACGCAGGGTCGTGCTGGTGAGGCCTGGAGCTTCTCTTATGAGGTCAACAATTTTTATTCCAGCGACCAGCCTCTCAAAGCCAAGGAGAAATTCTGAAAATTGTTAAACGCAATCCAATTTTTCTTTGCACCCCGTGCACACAGAGGTCAAAGACACCAATCTCTGAAGCAACTGATTGTAGTGAGCTCTTATTGAAGGCAGCGGGTTAAACAGACCTGCGCACAAATGCTGAATACAAACATGACCATTTCAGACCGTTCTAAACGGCTTTTAATGGAGGTTGGAAGAGTTCTGCTCTCCTGGAGCCTATCATGAACAACTAGTCTTGGAGGCCAGGGACCTCTTGGCACAAGAGCTTGGTGAGGATTTCCTTCAGCCAGTTACATTTTCTGGCACCACTGGGTCATCATCGTTTAATGGAGCGGATGTGGTCTTATGGCTAGATTGCCAACTTTGGTGCTGGAAACCAAGGTTCGGGCCTCGGGGTTGCGTCCACATCTTGTGATTCTGGGCAAATCACCTAATCTCCCTGTGCCTGAATGTGTCCTTGTGTAACGTAACCAGTGCTCATGTAAAGCGTTCCATTACCTTCGGGTCGAGTTCACGCTATATAAATCTGCATAAAAAAATATTTATAATGTTGCTAGTTTGATGTATAAAGGTTCTGGGCTTACCATCTTGCAATGCTCCAGAGATATATTGACATTGCGCTCTTCCTCAGTACCACCCAATGGGTACTACGTGATGGACCCCATCTCTTGTCTGTACTTCACAGAGAGTAAGGCTCATGCAGGGTGACTGTGTGTAACAGCAAGAGTTCAGTGCCCACTCAAGTCACAACAGCAGCACTAGTCCAACTGAAGTCCATGGGGGGCCTTTAATTCAGGATACACTCTCCACCTTCCTAAGAGAGAGTAAAGGAGTTGGCGCCACAAGTCCTCGGGAAAGTCCATAGCTCCGGGTGTTCAAGTCATGAGTGGCTGCACCCACCCCTTCAAGGCACCTGACAGGGGTCATAGTGTCTCTATTGTCCACTGCCTTTTCCAGGCTCCTAAGCTCTTCCAGTCTGCAGAGGGGCTTAGGAAAGTGAGTTGAGATTTCTATAACTGTCAAGGCATCCCGGACCCGGCGGCATGGGTAGGTCAATAGGAAGGACACACGGCTGATAAACTCCATACTTTATGGAAGTCTCAACCTGTTGTGCAAACCGCCGGGTACTGATGATGCCTGGGAACTCAACACAATAGGTAGATCCAGTGCAACACAGGTACATTAACACATAAAAGTACGTTTTCTTTTTGTGATAATTAGATTAGCTTATTGGATACTCATTGAGATCCTCTAGTGTAGACAGTTACTGTTAGACCTGACACCCATGGCGTGGTTTTCCCCCATCTTTTTGCCTCTGCCTCCTGTATTTTTGATGCTGTGCTGGATTTCGTTTTTGCTGGTTTAGATGCTTTGGACACTCTGCCACTGCTGATCAGTGCCAGAGTGTAAGTGCTCCCTATGTAAATTGTCATATTGATTGGGTATACCTGATTGGCATATTTGTATCACCATGAAGTCCCTAGTAAAGTGCACTGTGTGTGCCAGGGCTGGTGATGACAGATGCTACTAGTGGGCCTGCAGCGCAGATTGCGCCACCCACATAAGTAGCCCTAAAATGGTGTCTCAGGCCTGCCAGCGCAGTGCCTGTGTGCAGTCAGTGGACTGCCATGTCCGCCTGGCCAGTGTCCCCACTGGCTGGGCCTAACCCTTCCCTGTCTGTGCACATCGGTCACCCCTATGGAACGCTCAAGGTACCCCCCTGGGCAAGGTGCAGTGTATGGGTAAGGTAGAGCATGTACTAGTGCAGGTAACATGCTCTGGTAGTGAGCAGCAGCCATTTTGTGTGCTCACTGCTGCAAGGTTATCGTGTTCCATAGATTAACATGGGGGAGGCTAGTCCCAATGGATACCAGCCTATCTTCCCATAGGAACAAGATGGGACATAAGTGATTGATATCCCTGAACTCAGAATTTAATAACACATCTTTTAGGAAAGGTTGTTTTTAAATTCTGTGTTTGAGAATAGTACTTTTGAAAGTGGCTGTTCTCTTGTCTAACCTTTATGTGTGCCTGAGACTGTTTGTGGATTAATTGTCTGGTTTGAGGGTGACAGGGGCTGCAGAGCCCCCAGGAGGTTGTCTGAGTCAGCCTGTGGATGAAAGGCTGCATCTACTGCCAAGGAAGTGGGAGGAGATAGCACATGGGGGTGACTAGGGATGTGCCTGCCTGACCACAATGCTGGCTCACCCTCCCGCTGGGCGACTGTCACCTCTGTCCCTGATACTGAAAGAAAGAAGGAAGCCAGGAAAACCCGGGTGCCCAAGCAACACCCAGAACTGGTTTAGACCGGGCTCAGGGCCCACTTGCACAAAGACTTCAAAGAACTTCAAAGACTTTTTGGGGTATAAGAGAAGGACTCCTGACAACAGAAAATCAGATTCTACAATCAAGAGGAAACTCTGCTGGAAGAAGGACTGCTGAAGAACTGAAGGAAGATTGCATTGCTGTGTGCTCTAAGGGCCCGACCTGTTCTGCTGACCAACTGAAGCTGAGGAGAAGAGGGACTTTGCTGTGTGCTGTGACCCTGCTTACTTGATCCCCAAGAGACTTTGTTGTGTGCTGTGTCTCCTAAACTGAATCTCCAAGGGCCTGAGAAGAGCTGGCCTCCTGTTTGGTAACTCAGGAACAGAAAGGTTACCGAAGACTACAAAGCCCTGCTGTGTGCTGCAGAGATCGTGAGCTGTTTGCTTAGACTGCCGATCATCTGCCCGTGTGGAGCGCTGACTGCCCTCTGTCTAGCTTGAGAGCGCCGCGCTGTGTATTGCCTGCCCATCCACTGCTGTGCCGGGATATCGACGTGCTCATCGGCACGTGGGAAGCGGTGGTAGTGCGCCCAAAAGCATTTCCAGGACGAAGGAATCCTTGTGGGGGATTCGCGATACTCAGATCGCCCTTCTGTCCTTGTGCGCATTAAATTCATCTGCCCGGAATTCACCGCCGCGGCCCTGGGGCCTGAAACTGATCCGAGTGGTTCCTGGAGCTGAAGAAACAAACACGAAGCGGCCGCGACCTGATTGGCCGAGCCCAGAGGAGAGCCGCGCTCTGATTGGCCCTTTGCAGTAGGCCTGCCCCGAGAGCCGCGCTCCGATTGGCCGAGTCGTCCTGCAAGTGCCCCGCGTCATAGGGGCCTGTTCCAGGAGCCGCGCTGCGAGTGGCTGACTCCTGGAAGCTGCGTGACGTCATCAGGAGGCTAGTCTGTGGAGCCGCGACAGGATTGGCTGGCGGGACCGGGACCTTCAGGAAGCAGCCGCGAGCCGCGAGAGAAGGGCCGAAGCCGGGAAAACCGACCCGACCTCGCCGAAGGATCCCGTGTGTGTGATCTCTGCCCCCTGGCCTGTGTCCCTGCGCTGGAGCGCTGAGTAAGCTCCCCGCCGCTCCCCGAGGACCTGAGAGCGGGCGGAGGGCTGCTGGGACCGGCGGGGGCAGAGAGAAAGTCTGCACTGCTGGCGCGAAGATCAACGGTGAGGCGCGCTGAGAGTGCCTGGGGCTAATCAGGTCGAGGGACTGACCCTTGCGGGAGATCACGCGCTGATATTATTTTCACAGAGCATATTAAGGGCATTTGTTCAACTAAATCAGGAGCATTATCATTATTACTGATTTTAGAGACTAGAGACTATTTTTGTTTATATACAAGAAACTTCCTACATTACGTGCAACCATTAAGATAAAGTGCAACATCTTCCTAAAGAAGTAATTATCGTATATTGTTGATTTTTACTGCTGCAAATAGATAAAGATATATTTTTATAAATATACTTACCTGTGTGGTCTCAGTTTGTGGTGGATGGGAGATCATTGTTTGTGTTAAGTGCATCTATTATACACATTGCCTGCTCGCGCCAAGCTACCTAGAGGGGGAGCAGGGGTTATCTACTGTGTGTATTCCTTAACCCTGACTAGAAGCAAGGGTCCATACTTGGTCTAAGGTACTTACCTTTGCCAATTAGAGACCCCCAGATCTAACAGTTACCAACATGATAACTATTTCCTAAGGTCCTGAAGAATCGAGAGTCATTGTACAGTAACGCGAGAAACATGTCGACCATCACAATCACATAGTAACTGAGACTCAAGTAGGAAACATTGAATTCCATCGAGTACTGGCTAGTTTTCAAATATTTTACCTAGAGCAGGAGACCCCCAGAATAAAATTGACACTGGTACTCCCAGCTTTATTTTAAATTCACTTTCACGTCTACACTTCTCTGGCCCCATACCCGCACTTCACTAAACGGCTGTTGGATAAAAGATCTCCGGTAAAGTGCCCCTCTTTGAGGTGAGCCCGTTGGGTATTGCACCGCCGCCCCAACGAGGAGCAGCCTAGATGATGAAGCATGACACCTGAAAGGGTGTGTGAGGGCATTACATCCAACAAAATGAATGCCCAAACTGTAGGCCTCATAAAACTATTTATACCACTCTATTAAAACATTATAAAAGTTCTATTTTACAAACTAAAATTACATATTTTTCTCAAAAAATTATTAATTCCTCGTCCAAATCCAAAGATGTATTTTCTATCATTAATGAGCTTACTCAACCTGATCGGGTACTGGCCAAACCGGCCCCTTCACAGGCTCTGTGTGACTCATGAAACGATTTTTTTCATAGAAAAAATTGCTGTCATTAAAAATAATATTCCGCCTTCCATTCCACCTCTGGTCTCAGCTATCATCTGTAGAAATCCACTGGTGTTAGATCATATTCCCCCGATCTCTAAGTCAGAATTCCTGGCTCTCCTGAATAGAGTAAGCTCTGGTTCCCCGAATGACTGCTGCCCCCCTCAGATTCTAAAAGAAGCCTTTCGAGCCTACCCTGATCCTCCACTCTCACTACTTAATAGTTATTTGACCACAGGTTTTGTTCCTGACTCTTTCAAATGTGCCGCAGTGGTACCCATCCTTAAAAAGCCCAATGCTGACCCCTTAGTACTGAGTAATTTCCGCCCCATCTCCCTGCTCCCTTTCCTCAGTAAAATCTTAGAGGCCCATGTGACCAATTGTCTCAGTTCTTTTATTGAGTCTTCCCAATTCCTGGATCCCCAGCAGGCGGGCGTCCGGCCAGAACACTCTACCGAGGCTGTCATTGTGGCTGTGATGGACGAGCTCAGGAGGGGAGCTGATAACAACACCCCCCAGGCCCTTGTGCTTCTGGATCTGTTGGCTGCTTTCGACACGGTCGATCATGATCTTCTGATCGGCTGTGTCGGCAGCGCCGACATCTGGGGCGTGGCCCTGGAGTGGGTCAGATCCTTCTTATCTCATCGCTCCCAGGCTGTCCATCTATCCACCTTTTCAGCCACTCCTCAGACACTAACCTGTGGGGTCCCACAAGGGTCTGCGCTATCGCCACTCTTATTTAATTTGTACATGCAACCACTGATTCAATCACTACGTAATAACTCAGCCACTATCCTCAATTACGCTGATGATATTCAAATGGTCTTTAATTTTAACTCTTCTTCCACATCCATCGCCAATTTTCAGTCTACTATGACTTTTATTGGCGAATGGATGTGTCAAAGCCAATTGAAACTTAACCCCGACAAAACGGAGCTGGTTTTTAACTGGAGGCTCTCTTAATCCTTGGAACCCCAATTTTTGGCCACCCTCTTGGGGCTCCGCCCCTTCCCCTGCTGACTCCGTAAAGAGCCTAGCGGTAATCATCAGCAAGGACCTCTCTCTAACACCTCAGATCAATGCAGTAACCTCATCGTGTTTTTTCCATCTTCGGAGAATTCGAAAAATCTGTAGGTTTTTGACCACTGAGGCCCTTATATTAGTCATCATGGCATTGGTCATCCCCGCCTTGACTATGCCAACGTCCTTTACGTTGGCATCCCAGCCTACCAGCTTCGCCAATTACAACTGGTGCAGAATCAAGCGGTGAGACTTGTTTTTGGTCAACCTAAACATCAACACGTCTCCCCCTTGCTGAAAAAGCTTCATTGGCTTCCGGTGGCAAAGCGCAGTATTTTTAAACTTGGCTGCACTATTTTTAAATCACTAACTGGCCATGGCCCCGCCTTTCTAACATCTAGGATTCACCGTTATGTCCCTTCTCGCAATCTCCGCTCCCTGCACCATAACCTTCTATCCGTTCCCTCTTTTAAGCGGAAGAAACATGGTGGCCTTGGGTTTTCTTTTTTGGCACCCAGGCTATGGAATTCCCTTCCATCTGCCCTTAGGTCCACCTCCTGTTATACATCTTTCAGGAAACTGTTAAAAACTCACTTGTTCTGGCAAGCGTATGATGATTAAAACACCTGCACCTTGCTTTCCACCCTTGTCTATCCGTTCTATAGCGCCATGAAACCAGTGGTGTCCGAGCGCTTTATAAATAATTTTTACATTACATTACATTGAGGCCAACAATATCCAGACAATAGAGTGACACGTACACCCTCCCCCTGAGGAACGGCTCAGCAACTTTTGTATACAAGGCATCTAGTGGTGCCACATTATCTCTTGACTTCTAACACTCAAGGAACAAGCCTTCTACTTTTCCCATCCTGGTGCGCCATTCTAGGAATAATTCAAAATGGTATTCCTTCCCCAAAACAGTGCATATCATTCTCTGAAGTGGTCTCTGCCCACCAAGGCCTGGGCCTCTTCTCTACAACTATTTCAAAGGAGCCAACCACTCGACGGCAGGGACAGAAATCGTCCCTTCCCCACTGCTGGAATTAGTATACCCCTGCCTTAATTAAGCAGTAGTGACTGACCTCTAGCTGTGGCAATACCAACTCCACCCTCCCTAGCTAAAAATAGGCTCTAGTTCTTAATCATCAAGGAATGCACCTATAGTTCTTTGGGGCCTTCGAACAGCCACGTGGCAAAGAATAGTACAATTACTCACTCAGTCAAGAAGTCTAAAGGCAAGTTTCATTGATGGTTGGCTAGGAGAAAAAGCTCTGACTTAATTACATTAGGGAATCTAGTTATGGTCAAAATAACTTTAGCTCTGCTTTCCGGGCCTAGGAAATGACGGATGCTAATCCGAAATTACAGTTTCATACTATCCTACATTTATGGGTCAAGTGGAGTGGTCCTTGGCACAGTTCCTTTCAGATCCCAACTGAATGATGACAATTTACTCAGGGTCAAATTTACCTTAAAGCTACCTGTGCGTGAATGCCAGGCTGATGTCAAACAGTCTTCCTCAATCAACCTTCATGTGTGCACGTGAGACACATCTCACATGCAACCTGCTCAGTCATTTACCACCTTATTTTAAAAAGTGGGCCCTGGAGGTTGCAGTTCAAAACCTTTTTAACAGAGCATTACAGTGGGTGAGGCTCCATTAGGGGTAGCACGCCAAAATAAAGGTCCAAAAACCACTGGTCGAAAAGTAAAACTTGGAGGCTGTTCTCAGATACTTCCAAAATCCTTACACAAGCCTCCCAACCATGGCAAAGGGACAAAACTGAGATACAGAAAGGGATATTTTTCCATTCCGCTTAGCTACAACCGGGAATGGGTTCTGCCCTATAGAAAAATCTCACTAGGTAACTGCGGCTCTGGAAACCTTAATCTAGGAACTCTACACCTTTGACCACTCACCACTATTCCCAACCTTGATACCACGTTCCCTCTGAAAAACCCAAACTGCAGTAAGAACTACTATATTTCTATGTCAGATGCATTTAGGACACCTAGCACCTCTGTGCAAACAACAGACCTGTGGCATTCTTTGCATCTGGGCACATAAATCTGCTCACCTACTGCAGTAAGTTGAGCTGATTAGGACTCAATATGGGAAGGGTCCAGTCATTGCCACTGCACTGGTGCTGTCACGTCTGGCAGATATCAAACCTGTCTCCCTTTGAGTAAAGCACAAAAGGAGAACCTTTTTAGGACCTACTTCCTTCTCCTGGGAGTGAAACAAGGCATCTACAGTTTCTCCTGGTCATTTAGACATTGGTCAAACCCAGTACTCTCACTTTCCAGCATTGGGTATCATCTCTCCCCTCAGTACACATTGTAGCGGACACATAGCCTAAACCCATTCCTTCCCCACTGTGCTCTGACACCACCAGGAAGCCACACTTTCGATGCGACCTCAGGATCGGAACATAAAGCTTGTCCTTCTGATAGACTAACACCATCCAGACTCCCATTTCCAATGCCAGCAGCACCTTCCTGAAGAAAAAATTCAGGTTCCCGAGGTCGAGGAATGGATACAGACACCAATCCTTCTTAGAAACACAGAAGTGTCACCAACAGCATCCCTGCCAAATATTCTGCTTCATCACTTACTCAGCTGCTCCTTTGAAAAGCATGGTTGCCACCTCCTGCTGTAGAGTGGAGGGTTAACCCTCGGACAGGGAAGTAGTTTGGGGAGGGGCGGGGGCTAGGAGCAGGAGGGGCAGCCTGTAGGAAATGTAGGGCATACCCCATTTCTACTATCAGTAATGCCCATTAGTCCGTAGTGATGGCCTTCCAGGACCACAAAAAGGAGACTCCTGGTGCTCTGGTATGGGCAAACTAGATCAGCTTTTCTAGTGCTGCTGGGGGGGGGGGGGGGGGGGGGGGGGGGGAGGAGGAGGAGCTGGCAGTATGTTGAGATCCTCAGCCCTGGACTGTCCATCTGCCCCTGTATTGCCTGACGAAGAGATTCTGGGGATGCTGCAGCTAAGACTGAATGCACTGCCGCTGGCCAAAGCTAAAACCTATGGAAATGCCCTGAAACTGCCTGTAATCCCTCTGAGGCCGCAGTTGCAGGCTTGGACACCTTGCCGTATCCTTACTGGCCTTGAATCTTCCCAGGGCTGTCTCATGAGTACCATAAAACATAATGTCTATGAGGGTGGCCGTAGAATAAACAGTCATATAAAGCCAAGTGTGCAACAGAGATTTACAGCAGACCCTTTAGTGTTCGCCACTGAGTGAGCAGTATCGATGCCAGACTTGATGAGGTATCCGTAGGCATCCTGTCCAACCCGAATGATCTCTAAGAGAGTTTTAAGGTTGTACGTTTCATGCGGGACAACTAACTGGGCCATGTCCCACACGGCATTAGTGCATCTGGCTAAAATATATACAGATTTCAAAGAGATGCTGACAGATGAAAAATGTTTCTTGCCCCAAGCCGCCATACATTTAGATTCCTTGCCTGATGGAGTGAATAGTAAAGTACCCAAGACCTCACCTGAGGAGCAGGATACCTAATTACCAGACTCTCTGGAGAGAGATGGGTGGACAAGAAGGGGGCCATCAGGAGCAAAGTGATACTGTCTTCCCATCAATCTGTTTACTGCCGGATAAGTTCAGAAGAAGGAAGAGGGCCCGGTAAGTACCTCAGTGAAGACATTTTCTTGTTTTTGAATGAGGGCAGGGCAACGCCAGACCCTCCGCAGTCTTCCTCACTACATAGTTTAATATGGGACCTCAGGATGGGGGAAGGCCCCAAGGGGGCCTCAATTTCAGGGGCGGTATCAAGCCCACTGCCCTAAGTGAGGCTAGCAAAATCAACTGCATGGTCAACAGAACCGTGTTACAATCCCTCTGATCCAAAAAAGTTTACGGGGTCCAAATCAGACCCGAAAAGTTAATTCATGCCATGGCCATAGGAGAGTAAAGACTATATTTTCTTAATTGAGGCGTACTGGCTCTGAACCTATGGGAGCTGGCAGTGGTGTTAGTGGGGCTCTAGAAGGGTGGGTGAGGAGATGACTTTGGTGGTCTCCTAGGGGGCAGTGCAAATTGTGATATCAGCAGTGGGGGTGGCGCTGCTTACCTCTGGACTGGCATGAATAGAGGGACTTGGGCAGACACTGGCGGCTGAGGGGCTGAAGCTGCAAGGCATCAAGTTGACATAAAAGGCATGGACATAGGTATGCTGTACAGCTCTATGGGGCCGAAAGAACTCCATAAGGAGCTACCACCCTCGAGAAAATACCAAACATGGTGTTAGGAAATGCTGCTGGGTCTGGGAAGACAGGATAAGTTGGCAGGGGCATCGGAGGTAGCACCAGCTGGGCCAGTTCGGCTGCAGCTCCAGGTGGCAGTGCGAGGAGTAAATCAGCCGACGGAGCCAGTTCAGGGGTCAAAAGAATAACCAACTCTGGCTCCAAGAAGGACTATCCAGTGGAAGTCGGAGGATGCCTGGGTGACTTACCTTTGGAAGAAGCCCTATGTGTCTTGTGTTTTTTGTTTCTCTTCCGTCTGCTCAAGGAGTGAGACGATAGTGACCTATAACGGCTATGGGAGCGTCACTTATGTCTCTTATTATTGTAGGCCCATGTCCTGAAAAGCTTTGCTTCCCTATCCTTCATTGGTTTAGGATCCATACTGAAGCAGGACTCTCAGGATTTCAAGTCATGGTTGACCCCAGGCAACACGGAACAATCGAGTGGGTGTCAGTAATGGACATCTGTCTCATTCTAGCACCCACCGCACCCCATGATGGAGGTGTAGCTGGATTCCCTGGATCATAGACATGGGGTTAGCTTCTATATTGATCGCACCAAGCACTTAAGAATGCACAATCAGCTCTTTGTTGGCTATTCCAGCAGAAGGAAGGGTAAAGCAGTTCAGAAGGGGATGCCATCCTGTTGGATCAATCTCTATCAAAATATGCTTCCTAAAAGAAATCACCTAGCTTCCTAAAAGGAATCACCTGTGGTAATTAGGGCCTATTCCATCAGGGCCACGTCATTGTCTTTTGCAAGAGATGTTTTCATTGTAGAGATTAGTAAGGTGCCACACATATTTGCAAAGCACTACAACTTTGGAGGAGGGCAAGGATGGGCACTTTACCAGATCTGTGCTGCAAGAGTTTCTCATCTGACCATTCATTACCCACCTCCTAGAGGGGTATTACTTGGTCATCTATTCAACAGGTGAGGAATCTGCAGGTAGAAGTACCCATCAGAAGAAAAAGTTACTTACCGCTGGTAACAATCTTTCAGTGGATACTCTATCTACCTGCAGTTTCCTCATTGATCCCACCCTCCTCCATGTTTGATAGAGGGCTATACAGTGTAAGTACTAATGAGCTTCCAATTAGCTTTTTGCACTGCATTGTATCCGATTGATGTTGCTCAGGCATCTGTTTGCCTCGTAGGCACAAAATAAGAGCTTTGAAGTTCCATCAAGTCTGACGCCTTGGATTAATCAGCAGGTGAGGAATCTGCAAGTGTAAGCATCCATCAGAAACAATGCCCACAGTAACAAATGCAGTGTACAGCTATGGCACGGCAGCTTTGTAGGCTGCAAGAGAATGTTTCATGAATGTTTTGCATTGGTGTTTTGCCTAACGAAGTTGATTTGCAGAGGGTGGTCAAAATTCGTCACTTTGGGCACAATAAGAGCAGTTAAAGTGCTGAATATAGGTTTCCTCAGCCTGCGAGTAAACCCCCCAAAGGAAAGTCTCCTGCTGTAACTTCACCCACACACATCACAGCTGTCAATTCGTATCCTGCCTCAGCAAATGATTGCACAGAAGCTCTATCCAAGCCAATGAACATGACCAAACCATGATTATCTAGCAGAGCATGCCCAGATAGGTAGCGCCTCTGCAAAATAAGTCAAAGTCTCTCACTGAACAAGAAAGTGTCTTTGCGAACGCACACATATTCACTGCATGAGCAGAAATGGTAGTGTTTAAGCACGAATGCAGAGAGAGCTAGGTATAACACAGCGCATGGAACGATGTCCTCGTTCCAGGTTTGTCATGTTCATCTGTGGAGTGTCTTCATGAGCATGGGAAGGAGCCAGGTGTATCTGTGATATAGGGCAGCTTGTATTTTAATGCCCAATGACTACTCTGCTGGAGGAGAATGCTGAGCTGGGAGAGGGTGGAAAATCCTGGCATTACTCGGAGGCTACTGGCTGGGCCTTGGCACTGTACCATCTGCTTAGAGGTGAGCGGCATGAGGGAAATAAGGCCCAGCGTGCTGCTGCTGCTCTGAATGCATCACATTGCCATATCCTTAACCCATGCCCAACATTTGGAGACTTATAGTGCAAACTGAAAACAAAAATCCATATATAATGACGAACAGTTACAATTCCCAATGTCTGCAATACAGGTTGGTCAAAAATGAGATGCAACGGCTGAGGCGGTTAATCCATTGATCCTGTCTTTATGAGTATTGATAAGATTTTGTGGACACAAAAGCAGTCCCTAGCCATATTTAACAAGCATTTGCAATGCAATAGGTCTCGCATTAGGAAAGTTTGAGCTATTGGTATTGTAAATGGCAAAGTAAATGGCAAAGTTTTTATTTATGTGTTGTTTTTGAAAATAGCGAAATTAATAGCTTTGTCATTTACAATGCCAATAGTTATAGCTTTCGCAAATGTGATACCTATAGCATTTGTAATGCAATATGTACTCCTCTGTAAATCTATTATCTTATTTATCATAAAATGCAACTGGTTTCCCTTCTTTAGACCTCTGCCTAACATATATATCATATGGAGAAATGCAGAGCTAACCAGAACTGCCGGCGTACATACCACACATCTACAGGCGTGCTTTTATCTCTCACATTCCATTCCATCACAATGTTAAGCACACGATCCTTAATAACTCGATAACTGCACTTTGGTACTCATCCTGCACAACCTACAACTACTTCCCACAAACGCTCAAAACAAGGAACGCAACCTCCCAGCCATATTCCCACATGGTGTAGCTTACCATCCGTGCCAGTAAGGGCTTTAGCACTCCACGGAAGGCTAGTAAGTGCTACACAAATGTTACAGTACAATAGCACTTTCTAATGTAAGCTGCACAAAAACACGACTTGGACGACTAAGGCATGTTGGCCATTTTTTGAGTTTTTACACCTTCATGAGGGATGAATGCTCTAGATACACATCAGTCGAAGTATAGGGACAATGTGGCTCCATAGGTCACAATGAAAACCCTCACAGCTTAAAAGGCGTGACACTTCGTTTAGCAGGCCTTAAAAAGAACGGCCGAGCACTCGGATTGCAGTTTTCTCTTACCTTACAACAACTGCGAGGGCAGGGAAATGTTCGCGAGAGCGCGTGCTGCAGTCCGTCCAGAGCTCGCGCCGCCGGCCTGCGACCAGGAAGTCAGGCAGGCCGGGCGGGACAACCGGAAACAGGAAGTAGGAGGGTGGGAGCCTACCCCACCTCCCACGGAAGAGCCGCGGCTGTTTGGAGCCCCGGAGCAGGCAGGAGCCTACCCTGCGCCCCGGTGCCGAAGGAGGGAGCTAGAGTCCTGCTGCCGGGCCCTGCAGCTGCCGATGAGAGGAGCCGCCGCTCCAAGGAAGCCGGTGAGTGTGGCTTCGCCTTGTTGATGATCTGCGAGGGCGGGGGCGCATGCGGCGGTGGGGGGCTGTGTATGTGTGTGAGCGTGCGTGCGTGTGTGTATGTGTCTTGGAGTCTGTGTGTGTGACTGTGGGGGGGAGAGGGTGTGTGTGTGTGAGCGAGAGTCTGTCTGTTTGTGTATATGCGCGCCTGAGCTGCGAGGGCGGGGGGGGCATGTGTGTGTGCGCGTGCGGCGGTGGGGGGCTGTGTATGTGTGTGAGCGTGCGTGCGTGTATGTGTCATGGAGTCTATGTGTGTGACTGTGGGGGGTAGAGGGGGTGTGTGTGAGCGACTGTCTGTCTGCTGTTTGTATATATGCGCGCGCATGTGGACGGAACGTGCGTGTTCGCGCACCCAAATCTGCCTTCAAAAAGCTCGTAACAGTTTCTTGTCCTCATTCCCCCGAGTCAGATAACTATAAGTCTCCAACCTGGACGCATCCTTCAGATGCGAATTCCAGGGCGAGACCTAAAAAGGTATGAGCTGCTAAGGTAGGATACAGTGGACGTTCCTGGGGTCAAGCAAGGGATATCAGAATAAAAAATACAAAGTAGGCACAGACATAATAGTCTGCAGCTACAATCCTTGCAGAGCACGTAAACTAATATAATCTGTCAGTGCAGAATGTTGTTAAAGACACCTATCTCCCTCCAGTGATATGCAGATTCTGAGTGTTTGTAAATAAACAGCTAGTTTAATAATTTACACTGTTTGTTTTAAGAATGAACTTTAACTTCGGGAAGCCTGCAGGATCATTTAGAGCGTGTCACTAAATTGGTCAGCAAGAAGCTCCTGGCGCAAAATAAGTTTGTGCTGGGTGCCCACGAAGCTTTGTATTGCTGGGTTTTTTCCAGGCAGCCAGTAAATAGTTCAAGCACCAAAGAGACACTTGGCAAAGTGCCTGAACATTCTCAAGTTGCTTTAAAGTATTACCCTTAAATGTTTCCTTCATATGTTCTGTATTTAAAATGTTGTTATTTTGTTTTTAAGTGTGGATTTTTTTTAACGAAAGTGTTGTTTATAGGAAGGTTTTGCACTTGCTCTTACTTTACATGGAAGGTTTTCAAGGGATGGCAGCTGAGGAGGGCTAGGCAGTTAACAGCTTCCCACAAGAACTTTGGAGAATGTGGCACCTCTGCTGAACATGCACGCATTTTGCACGAAGGAGTAGATTCACGAGAACAACCCACGATTGCATGATGATGGAGTAGATTCACAAAGATAACACGTGTGTAATAAAGTAGATTCACTGGAAAAAAACTGCTGAAAAAGAGATTGTCTTTATATGGGGAAGTTGATGTATTTGTAGCCTTATAGTTCAGGGGGTTAGAGAACGTGTAGTAGCAGTAAAGCTCGTAGAATCAGTAATGGTACTTCAGAGCGAGAAATGCGCTTCTTTGGGGGGGGGGGGGGCCGTCCCAATGCAAAAGAGACCAGAAGGAAAGCCCACCGTCTACCAATCACCAGAACACAAGTGCCTGGGAGATTCTTGTCCCTGGCGGGGAAATTCCCGCTCTGCGTCCCACCCTCACAAATGGGGCAAAGTGATGTGGTGTTCTCGACGCTTCAGGCTGCATTAGCAGCAGATAATAGGCGTGGCTCCTAGTGTGCACAAAAGAACGTTCAACACCTGCTATTTATCCTCAAAATTGTTTACTTTAAGCGGCGGTCACCTTCCGTCAGCCTTTGTAACCGGGGCTTAAGAGGAGCGGGTGAGAGTGGGAGGGCCGACAACAGGCAGGAAGAGAGACAAATTCTTCTATGACGTGCAGCTCCGCCATTCGAAAGGGCAAGGACCAGCAGGGGTACAATTATTTTAATAGAGGAGTACCCCAGCTTCTTAGCAACAATGGGGGTCTGTGGGACAGCCAACGGGGGTCTGTGCCCCGGGCAGTTTTGGGCCTTTGCTACGGTGCAGGCGACCGTATATGACTGGGCGATACGAGTAGGGGGGAGGGGCGTCCATAAAGCGCCCTTTTCCACAAATAGTGTCTGTGGTCTGCGCTGTCCCCTGTGGGCTGGCAAGGGACAGCGAGGGGGGGCTTCATCCTCTGGATTTCCATGTCATGCCCTGGCCTTGCAGCGCTGGTTGCTGGGGGCTCGCAGGAGGTGCTGCAAGGGGCGGTCCGCCTCGGTCGCACGCCGTCCCTGGGCTGCATAAAGCTAACCAGTATGCGCGGAAGTTTCTTTTCAAATCAGCAAGTCACCGTGCGCCGGGTGTGTGTGACTCACACAAGGTCGGAAACTGTAGGTGGAATGCCCAAACGGGTGCCTCTCCCCTTGCGGCACAACGTCCTTGTTTACTTTTAAAGCTAGCACAGGTAACAACCACAGGTGAAAAGAAACAGCTGATTGGCTGGCACAAAATGCAAGCTTTCTCCTTATCGGGCAATCGAGTATGGAGACGCGGGCGCTTCAGATCTAATCAGTAGAACTAAAAATATTTATAGAGGGCACAGCTACCCATATACGGGCTTCCCGGCGCTAACAGCACACAGTCAGGGCATGTGGAAAGTATTACTCTGTTTGGGTGAAAAGACACGTTTTCAGATGTTTCTCAAAGCGGAGAAAATTCGGTCTCATTTTAAATGAATGAATAGTAAGTGTGTTTCAGAGTTTGAGACGAGGTAGCTAAAAGACCCGCCCTCCTTCTTTAGCCGCAAGTCAGAGTTTTAACCCTAGCATCCCCTGAAAGGTGGCTGCCCGTGGTGACCCTGGGCTCGTCGTCTCCATGTTCCTCGCTTCTTTCTATATCAACCGTGGAAGATAAGGGCTGCCCTCGACTGTATAAAAAACTGGACATTTACGTGAACAAAGCGGCTCCTATTACAACAAGTAAATGTTCTGGCTGGACAAAATCAAACTTGATCAGGCTGGCACAAAATCATTCCCCTACGCTTTCAGACTGTACAGGATGTGGGCGTGCTGCAGTCCGCCGCCGGCCTGCGACCAGGAAGTCAGGCAGGCCGGGCGAGACAACCGGAAACAGGAAGTAGGAGGGCGGGAACCTACCCCGCCTCCCACGGAGGAGCCGCGATTGTTTGGAGCACCGGAGCAGGCAGGAGCCTACCCTGCGCCCCGGTGCCGAAGAAGGGAGGAAGAGTCCTGCTGCCGGTGAGAGCCGCTGCACCAAGGAAGCCGGTGAGTGGGGCTTCGCCTTGTTGCTGGACTGCGAGGGCGAAGGGGCATGTGTGTGCGCGCACGGCGGCGGGCTGTGTATGTGTGAGCGTGCGTGTGTGTGTGTATGTGTCTTGGAGTCTGTGTGTGTGTGTGACGTGGGGGGGGGGTTGCCTGTCTGGGTGCCTGCGTGTCTGTGTAAGTGCGTGTGCGTGTGCATGCATGCGCGTTAGGCTGACTTGCTGGGAGTATGGGAGGGAAGTGCACGGCGCGGCGCAGGACGGAACGTGCGCGTTCGTGCACCCAAATCTGCCTTTAAAGCTTGTGACAGTTTCTTGTCCTCCATTCCCCCGTGTCCGATAGCTATAAGTCTCTGACCCTGGACGCATCCTTCGGATGCGAATTCCAGGGCGAGACCTAAAAATGAATGAACGCGTACAAGAGCGGTACATGATGTATGTTTGTTTATGCATACGGACAAGAAAATATATAATAATCTATCCCACCTTGACTTGCCCTTAGAAACTCATATCACTGCTCAGAAGACAATATTCTGCAGAAGGCCTACGTGAAACATATAAAACTGGAAATAGGTGTTAAATGTTCAACTGTAGTGAAAGAGCCAGCTCTCCTGTGAGATCGGTAAGGCTCCCGCATATTCACATCATAATCATACTCCACTGCAAGCAACAATGACATGGTCTTACTAATGGCCCAGGAATGTCAAACCTGGACCATGTACCTCAGTTAGTCTTTGATGATGCCGCCTTGCGATAAGTGTCCCCTGGGCAGCCACCGAATCAATGTACCACACAGTACAAAGCTTGACCAGGCCAGTGGTGGGGTTGAGGAGGAGGAACCCCATCCCCCAGAGTTATTGAGAACATATGTAGCATGTGCAGCTGAAGAACAAGATCGAGGAGGTGCCTGGACTAAAGCTTTTGAGGAACATGAATAACACTCCGGTAGACAGCACCAACAACTACTTGGTGAGTGCCTGCCCCTGTCCACAACAGGGCGCGGCTAGTGACAGGCACACACCAGGCAGCTACATGTGGTGCACGGCCATTACACCTCTTCCTTAGCCCCCCTGTATTAGGCACTAGAAGGGCTGTGGTTTTACACGGATGCTCCTGCCCAGTGGTGTCCACCCTTCCTATGCAGACTAGTACATCTATAGCATTGACAGAACTGCCACGGGTTGGAAAGGCTTCAAACGAAAAGACTGACAGTTAAATCTCCCGAACGTTTTATTGTGGACTTATCCAAAATAGGAAAGATGGTTGCAACAAACATTGGCTGAGCAGGGACGATCCTTTCTCTCTGTGCATTAGGATTGATTATTAAAGATTTGACAGAAAAAGCAGTCTCTACCAGACCTAAAAACAAACTGCTCCGTATTGGTCTTGTAGAATCCAATTCAGACTGACAAATATAGGCAGATGAGTGCTATTTATCAAGGAAAAACAAATGGTACTCATGCGCAAACTGAGTTTTTAATTTCTCATGTAATTTTCTGAAAAGGAAAGCCTACATCAAAACAAATACATCTAATGTACATTGGTACTGTTGTTTTGACTTTCTCAAAGTTGTGCATGTATAATGCTGAACATGCATTGAATACGTTAAGATTAGTTAATATGTCATACTTCTTGGCTACTAAAATGTGTGTTTATTTGCATACATCCTACAATCCTTGCAAATAGACCCAGAAAACCAACAGAATAAAATAACAGACGTATTTTCAATTGCGCCAATGCAGATAAATGGAAACAGTCTTAAGCACAAAAATGACCGCTTAACACTGTTCCTCCGGCAGTTATTACAACTGTTAATGGAAGGGATGGAAGCTAACAGACAATTTTTCAGGTTCCTAGTATTCAGTATCACGTATCACATACGTCCCTTACAGGGGCCTAATGTGGACATCAAAGCCAGCAACCAAAAATATGGGCTAGTCCAGGGTTCTCCAAAGTCGGTCCGGTCGGCCGGATCCATGCCAGATTTTTAAGATAACTACATGTTCTAAATGGGAATATAATCAAAATCTGGCATGGATCGGGCCCTCCAGGGCCGACTTTGGAGAACCCTGGGCAAGACTAATATAGGTTTCAGCGTTGCAAAACCCTACGTTTTTGCATTGTCTTCCTATGTACATTTTGGTCATGCTAACATGAAATTTTGTGAAATGACGGACAAACAATCCTTAAGTCTCTGGTATGTTATAGCAGATCCATTAAATACCTTCACCTCACAAGAAGACTTACTTGGCACAGTTGTTGAAGCCAAAGTACTGGAGCCGGTAGTGGCAGCTGGTTTCGTTGTTTGCGGTGGTTTTGCACTCGGGGTTGAGGAAGCTGAAGGAGGTAAACACAATTGCGTTAGCACCTATCCATTCTTTCTTCATTAAACGACGTAAATACAACGTTAACTGTATATATATTTTTTCAATGTTCATTTTCTAAAAATACCTGTGAGCGCCTAAACTAAAAAAAAAACAGACCCAGGTAATGAATTCTGATATCTCTTCCCACAATTGTCTAAAACAAACACGGACTGTCAATTACCTTTGCGGGTCACCTTTCGCGTGCTGGGCATACTTCCATCACGGATTCCTTACTCCAAGCTTATTCCTCCAAGCACGTATTAACAGGCATGCTTATTTAATGTCCTGAAGATGATCCTTGCATTGTTCTCTAGGATAGAAACGTCGTCGACACCTCAAACTTCTCATACATACACCGTGATGTTAGTATTTCCTATGTATAGATGTCCCTTGCGATTTGTTTGTCTATTGATGATTGGTCTTGGAAACAAACCGTGAGCATTGCCTGAGCCCCCCCCCCCCCCCCCCCCTTAATGTTTCCCATACTGTATGTCTCTATGTTTCTGTAGTAGGACGCAGGCTTGTTCCCAATTTCAGTATCCTGGTCCGCATTTTACCTAAAGATTATTGACTAATTAAACATTGAACCTCTGTCGGGCTGGACAAGTTTGACTAATACAGCACTGATTTAGTCTGTATTCATTGCTCTCTGCTCATCCTCTTTTAGGGACCACTGTTGTGTTATATAGTTTCTATTTCATGCGTGTGGTAGCAGAGCTGATTTGTTTCTTATAAGATGTAGCATACCCATTTGATGCTAGGTGGGTACTAAAAATTAAGCAATGGGACTCACAACCCAGGACAGCTGGACAGTGGCCTGACTGCACTGGCTGATAAACAAGTACACCTTGTTGTCAGTGGTGTTATCAATGTCAAAACAAATTTGCCTTTGGAATGGAAGCAGAAATGCTGACGAGGCAGCACGTAGCTCTAAATTACAAGCACTGAGGTAGAGCAAGGATTTCATTTTCAAAAGTAAAACACTGGTGTATAATTCTCACTGTTGCCACTCCTAATTAGAAGAATTCGTAATCAGAGCTGTTCGTGGAACGCATAAGGAAAGGTCATTAAAGTATGACTGTCAAGAAAGCCGCTAACATTTCCAGTAAATCATCTTGGATAGTGAGGAGTCACACTTTTATTCCAGATCAGCCCTATTATGTTTTACTCAAAGCATTTTACATTGTAATGCCAGGCAGAAAAATTAAAAGGTCCTATTGCAAGGACATTAATAACTGTGAGGCTGTATTTGTAACTAACTAATAACGGAAAGATAGAAATAGATCGTCGCGTGGGCCATGGAAAGAATAGATGGATGAGGAAAGGGTAAAGATTCGAGGTTTAAGGGGCAATACAAGTAGGAAGAAGCACCGAGTAAAGAAGGGAGATAAGTAATTTCTGGGAGAAGGTTGTGGAGGAAGGTGGTAACAAAAAGACAAAGAGAGGAGAGAGAAAGGGGGACAAGATATTGATGTATTAAAAGATAGATAAACAGAAAACTGGAGATCCAGAAGAATAGTGCCGTCAGCTTAGAGACATAATTCTGCCTAGGTATGCGTTATTAAACCACTCCATTTTTACAGCGGGTTAGTTCACTGACTGCACTTTTCCGCAGCATTGATCCTGTAGGAGAGTGAAAAGACATGCTTGAACTCGAGCTACATGGGGAAATGGAGACGGGACATACCATGGAGACAGGTCACAAGGTCAATCCTACTTTCGTTTCTGGGTCATAGTCCACCTTCATGGATGCAGGACCCAGCAAAGCAGAACAATATCACTGGAAATCGATTTGTGTGATACAATAGCATTAGCAGCAACTCCAATTACAGGAAGTATTCAAGACGGAAAAAGACAAAAGTATTTTTTTTTTCTGAATCCAATCCCAGTGCATACCTTTCCAAATGAAAGAACAGAAACTCACAGGAGGGATCTAGTCTAAGTTATTTTCCAGATAAATACTGAACAAGTATTCTACCTGTGCTCATTCTGTAAGAGGACATGTACCAGAAGATTTAGCCGATGGTCACTTTCGGCGAGAGGTAAAAGGAAATTCCACTAATACTATTTCAGGTGCTGAAGTGCAGAATAAATACCAATGGATCAATTAATAAAACAAATATTTTTAGACTCCTGAAATATTGTGACTTGTACGTATATGGGGTCCAGTTTTGTGGTAAATCCTCCCAACAGTCCATTGATTTCCACAGCTAGTCATGCACAAAGACTACAGTTGGCATTTTAGTGCCACACAAGGCATTCAAACCTTGCCCAACACTTCCAAAAATGTCTCTGATTGAGCGCTAGAACCCTAAGAAACTATTTATGGTAAAACACAATGGCCAACTTGAAACACCCACCAGTGCACAAAAGCCAGCCACTCATCTGCTGGACAGTTTTATCTATCAGGTTTTTAAAATATGTTCTGCCTGGCCACCCCTCACACCACTAAATGTTACCACTATTGTGGGAGAGTTAATGAAGGGGTTTCCAAACATGGACAATGGGAGGCAGGCTAGACAAAGGAGAACTCTACAGACATGATATGAAGAACGTAGATAATGGTGAAGGAGATGACTACAAAGGAGGAAGTGAATTGACCTATACCTCCTCACTCATGCACATCACGTCTTAACTGGTTTCATGTACACAGGTTAACATTAATTTGCACCTTACACTTTGGGACCTGTCATAGCAATAATTAGGAGGATACTGCTACCGAAAACCAAGAGAACACAACAACGAATCTGACCCCTTGATGTCTCGTATACCAGATACTGATCAGAAGGTTCACATTAAACTGCTCATTGTCTTCCTTCCTGTGAAAATATAGGTAGAGTAGTCCCTGGTTGTGTCGTCCCTAATAAAGCCATCATCACCAGAATACCAGCAGACGCGCTGTGAGCTGAAATGAAAATGTTGACCGGTCCGGTCCTCGGATGCTTGATTCTGGTCTGGGAAAGATATGGCTGTTGTAGTTCGGACTGGACTGTTCCCATGGGGCACAGGGTCAGAGCTGATTTGCATAACGCCATTATCTGACCCAGGGTGGTGTGGAGTGCAAAAAACGATGGATTTAGGCCCAGATCCTTGTACTGGGGTGAATGTAAGACATTGATCTACATTCTGTCCATCAAATTGTTTTTTGTAATTTTCTCCCCGAGTTGCAGGGACGGGCACTTTTGATTAACAAAAGATTGGGTTTTCTACAGGAACAGCTGTTTAAGAGACGAAGTAGGCAGTCGATCTTAGATTCTCTCCGAACTTGGTAGGAGGAGGCTAGGCAAAGGCGGTTAAAGATGGAAAGAGATGCACGGAAATGGAGAATGCAAACATTGACACAGAAAGCTGTAGCATATGATAGCGAAAAACAGGAGACCGGAGTTGAATGCGAAAATAGTAGGTTTCGGTTGCACATTGATAATTCTTATTTAGCCAGAGAGGAAAATAATACTTTTTTAAAGGAGTTGTTAGATACTTGACCCCCGCCACCCTATGCCCCTCAGAGGATATACCCCACTGTTCCTTTGCAGTCACAGAAGCCTGTTAACATCTGCTTTGGTTGTTCCAGTGCCTACAGCTGTTGTTTCCACTGCTTTGGCTACAGCACCCCCTGCTCCTTCTTTGTCTTTGCCATCTTTGATGACTGTGACCTCTAGTACATCTATGGTTTCAACCCCTGTGTTCCCTGCTCTCTCCCCTCCGGTACAGGTGTTAACTACAGTTGTACCTACTACCACTGCCGCTTCTCCTTCTATAGTTACTCAGGGATTGGGCGAAATTTAGGGAACAAATGGGTTCGTTGGTGCGTTCTGGAGCAGGTGAGGATGATAAAAATATATTAGCAAGGCAGGCTATGAAGTTGGCTAGTAATCCGGTTTCTGAGAATGAGGATATTTGGTATGCTGTGCGTGAGTTTGAGCCTTTCCTACATCAGCAGGTTCTTCAACACATGTCCGCTACATTGATTGACCTTTGGCACACACACATTAAGATGTTGTTGCGTAGTTGTGCGGTACATGGAATGCGATTAAAGGATGGGATCAGGAAAGGAAGCCAGGTGATAAACCCTGTGCTGAGATACTTGCCTTACCTGGTCGTATCATTACATACATGCACACACTTATTCCAGCTAAGAAGGTGAGCTGGGGCAGATTGACGGCTTGTCAACAAAAGAAGGATGAGAGTGTGTCTGATTCCTTTACTAGGTTTGAAGATACATTTTTGGATTATAGTGGACAGGATATGTCCACTGAGGGAGGAATCAGTTTGTTTGTTGACAGATTTGTTACTAATCTTCTTCTTGAGATAATGACTCATTTGCAGGCATCTGAGAGTACCTGGTCTACGTCCTCCCCTTTGTTATTTTGAATACGACCCACTATTATGAACACCGAGATCAGGAGGAAAAGGATAAAACTGATAGGAAACAGAGAAATTTAAAGATGAAGGTGTTATTGCAGCAAGCATTTAGGGGAAACAATAGGGGACAAGGTGGTCCTTCTAGACAACTTCTACGTACTAGGCAGCCTTTAAAGACATGTTTGGGGCAGAATCAGTGTGGGTATTGTAAGGAGGAAGAACATTGGCATAGCCAGTGCCCTGTGCTTCTACAGAATGTTGCATCCACTAGAGGACAGGGTTCTGGTGGTGGAGGCCGTGGGACAGATAGAAATCAGAATGCTGCGGATTCTCAGGGTCTGTCAGATAATAATTATTTTGATGACCCTAGAGACGGACAGTATTAGAATGATGATTATGACATGGATGATGTGACAGGTATGCCTCATAGCTAGGACAGCCAGGGACAGGGTGACGGACCAGTTCAGATACCTGTAGATCAGCGTAGTCCATACTTCACAGCAGATTTGCAAGGTTCAACAAAATAATTTTTGGTGGATAGAGGTGCAACAAAGAGTTCTGTTTCTCGACATATGGTCCCTGGGGCAGTTCTGTCGGACCACAATAATGTTTTGGTACGTTTTTTTAGGTGCACTGGTTATACGCCCCATTTCACGACCCCTTTCATTGGCTGTTGGGTCCTTCCACTGTGAAATCTCAGTTCTCGTTAACATCTAATTGTGGTGAAAATTTGATGGGTTTAGATCGGTTGAAGAAACTGCATGGTGCTATCCATTGTTTCCCTGCTGGTGTTTATATTACTATGGGATCGGATGTGAGTACTAAACAGTGTTTGTATCAGGATGTACCCCACCAAGCTGAATTTGCTGAGGTACCACCCAGGTTTGTTGCACATACCAGCAGTTTCTATTCAAGTTAAAGATAATGCTATTCTACCCCGCATTCCTCAATATATGATACCAGAGGCAGGAGAATGGGCTCTCCTTCAGACTATTCAGGATTTGATACGAAAGGGAGTAGTTGAAGAAACGTCTGCCAACATTTGTAACAGTCCTATTCTTCTGGCTTTTGAGAGGACACCCTCAGGTTCCTCTGAGACACTCAATGTTTATCGTTTTGTGATTGATTTGTGTGAGGTAAATAAAATTGTAGTTCTGCAGTTTCCTGATATTACGATGCTTTTAACAATGATTCCTTGTACTGCTAAGTTCCCTGTCATTGATCTGAAAAATTCATTTTTTAGTATTCCGATCCATCCAGACAGTAGGTATTTGTTTTATTACGCTGACTAGCATAAGTTTTCGGTTCTGTTGCACTCCTCAAGGCTATACAGAGAGTCCTAGTATTCATAGTCAAGCACTCAAGAATCAGTTGGATTCATTAGCGCTTCCTTCAGGTAATTTATTAGTGCAGTATGTTGATGATCTACTGATAGCTTCTGATACAGAACAAGGTTGTAAAGACAGTACAGTAAAATTATTGTTGCATTTGGAACATCATGAAATTTTTCCAAATTTCAGTATTGTCGACAGGAGGTCACCTATTTAGGTCACCTACTGTCGAAGGAGGGTAGAAGGATGACCCCTGAGTGTATCAGTACTATTGTTAAAATGCCCATTCCACAAACTCAAAATATGTACGTGCTTTTATAGGTATTACTTCCTACTGCCGCCAGTAGATTCCAAACGACTTGCTCCTAATTAAACCTTTACCTGCATTAACAACAAAAGCAGTGCATGAGGCTTTGCCTTAGACACCGGAATGTCAGCAGTCTTTTGAGCAATTGAAAACTGCGCTTTGTTTGGCTCCTGTGCTTGCCACACCGAACTATAACAAACTGTTTGTGTTCTATGTTCATGAAATGGCTGGTTGCGCGCTTTCTGTCCTAACACAGAAATTTGGGGATAAACAGAGGCCTGTGGCTTATTTTTCTGCTGGGCTTGACCCTGTCGCATGAGCCCTCCTGAGCTGTCTGAGAACAGTTGCGTCTGTGGCCACATTAATCAGACAGTAGGCTGGACTCGTACTTGATAATGACCTCACAGTTATGGTACCTCATGCTGTGGATACACTTTTGAATAAGACAAAGACAAGGCATCTCACCAGTGCACGTCTTGCTGGCTATGAATTGACATGGTTTGCTAAACACAGTACAATTAAAAGATGTGCCACTCTGAACCCAGCTAGGTTACTACCCCTCTCTTCTGAGAATGATGCACTTGACAAACATGATTGTATCTTCCGGATGGAAGAAGAGACTAAAGAAGGGGTAGACCGGACTTATGTTCCCTTATCTGACCCTCAAGGGGAACTATAGGTCGATGGCTCTTGTTTCAAATTACCAGATGGCACTACCACTGAAGCCTATGCTATCACTACATTGTGTACAGTGGTAAAGAAATCACAAGTCTGCTCAAGCTGCTGAGCTTGCTCACCTTATTCGAGCTTGTGAGTTAAGAGAAGAGTTGGTTGTCAATATTTATACGTACAGCCAGTACGCATTCGGGGTCAGGCATAATTTTGGGCGACTTTGGGCTGAGAGAGGGTTCCTTACCTCCTATAGTACCAAGATTCAGCATGGGCACCTTATATTGCGGCTTTTGTCTGCTTTAATGCTTCCCAAGAAATTGGCAATAATGTTGTTGTTTTTTTACATTTGTTTATTGGCATTTCAAAAACAAGAACAGCTGTTCAAGGCATCAGCATATACATACATAGTGTGAAATTAAAGGCAAATAACTATAAATGACACATAACCATTAGTGCACTTAAAGACTAAACCCCATCAGTGTGAATGCGTCACCCCTAATTGGTTAGACTTGTGGCAGTGTCCCCCCAAGGCAGTCCCCGCTCTCCAGTCGTCAGGGTAATCTGTTCGATAACTTATACCTCTGTGCCCCCGGCACGCTACCTGCCAAGCGGATGTGTCTTTCGCGGGTCTAGGGACATATAATAGGGTATTTAGTTGTTAGCAACAGGGTAATCCTTCCCGGTCGTTGTGGCTACCTCCTCCTCATCCGTCGTCTCTTGTGTAGGACCCCGGGTCAAAAAGAGGGACTAGAAGTTCTTCGGTCTGTTGCGTGGAAGCAGTAATTCACTATATAATTCTGTTTGGGTACTACAATAAAGCATTTCTTTAGACCACTGCACTAGTGTGGGTGTTGAGCCCCGCAGCCAGGTGAGGGCCACACATCTCCTGGCTAGGAGAAAGGCCATATCTACCAGTCGTCCAAGGTCCTTGGGGAGAGGTTTGGAGTAGCCTAAAAGAGCCAGAAGTGGATCTGGAGTCAATGTCAGTTCGGTGATGCGGTTCACCTCCGCATATACCCTGCCCCAGAAGGCCGCAATACCCAGCCAGTCCCACGCCACATGGAGAAATTTGGCGGCCAATGCTCCACACCTCTCAAATTGTGGGCTCTCCCGGAGGCCGTATCTGTGCGGTCGTGCAGGTGTATAGTACACCCTATTCAAAAATTTGAAATGGATCAACCTGTGGTGTCCGTTGAGCGATATACGTTTAGTGTTCGAGCAACAGCCACTGGTCATCCGTCATTTACACCCTGAGGTCCCTCCATTCGCGGTTTAGTGTATTCGCTGTCCCTCTCTGAGAGGGCTATACGGTACAGTCTGGGCACCATTTTGGCGGGCGTCTTAGCTGTAATAGTGGCCGTTAACATCGTAACCTCCGGGGGTTCCGCCATATCCTGTCCCAATAGTCCCCTGATAGCATGCTGCATCCTATGAAAGTGGAAACGCGACCTCAGCGGATAAGACTCTTCCTCCTCTGCCACCTCATCCCAGGTGCGCGCAGTGCCATTAGCGAAGAGGTCCCCCATATTGTGTATTTTAAGCGTTCTCAGCACTGCTATTACCCCTTTATCTTTACATGGGGTGAGCCAATAGCACCATTTGAGAGGAGCTAGTGGAGAATACAGCAAGTTACTAGCCTGGGCATCCAGCATATGATGCCACGCATGCGTAACTGAATTTAACGAGTCTAGTATGCCAGTGTGTCGATCTCGGGGTAAAAACAATAGCGCTGGTAAAGGAGTAGGGTCAGCGACAATGGTTTCTATTTGAACGTGTGGTATCTCTACAGGGCCATGTATCCAATCATATGCATTAGAGCATTGTGCCGCCCTATAATAAAGTTCCATATCAGGGGCACCTAAACCTCCCATTGTGTACGGTCGGGCAAGTATTTTCCAGGCCACCCGTGGCTGCTTGCCCGTCCAGGCCATTCGAATCATCAACGAGTGCAGTTGTCGGAAGAAAGCTTTTGACAAAACCATGGGGATATTAGTGAAATGGAAGAGGAGACGAGGCAATACAATCATTTCAATGAGGGACACCCTCCCCATCAGCGATAGTGGTAGGTCGATCCACCTAATAATTTCATCTTCCAGTTTTGAGATGGCAACCCCATAATTTTCCCTCAGTACCACCTCTGCGTCTGTATGCAGTCAAACCCCTAGGTATCGCACTGCATCCGTGGTCCATTGCAATAGGTATTCCGGGTCCACTCACACTGTGGCCGGCGTGAGGGGGAACATGGTGGACTTGTTCCAACTGACGTTTATACTGGAGAGGGAGCTGAACAACACCACCTCTCGTAGGACTGGGTAGAGATTGACTTCAGGCTCACAAACGTATAGAAGGGTATCATCCGCATATGTGGATACAATTAGGCTGTAGTTCGGGAACCGTATACCCCTTTGCCCGTGATATTCACGCAAGGTGCAAGCCAGTGGCTCCGCCGTCAGAGCATAGAGTATAGGGGATAGGGGCCAGCCCGGTCTTGTGCCTCTCCAAATTTGTATAGGGTCAGTTACCAAAGAACCAACCCGGACCCGGGCCGTTGGGGCGTAATACAGCGTTGCCAAGAGCTGGAGAAAGACCGCCCGACTCCCATTCGGCCAAGCACTTGCCTCATGAAAGGCCACTCGACCGAGTCGAAGGCCTTTTCCATATCGAGAAAGACTGCCACCGCGAGAACCTCCTGGCGCGTGTGCTGCATAGCCGCAAAAACCATCCGAAGGTTATAAGTCAAATTGCGACTGGGCACAAAGCTAGCCTGTCCTGGAGCAACCATCTTAGTGAGCAAAGGACTGAGACTGTTGGCAAGCAGCTTTGCGAAAATCTTCGCGTCTACATTCATGAGTGGCAAAGGCCTGTAGGAAGCGCACTCTTCTGGCGGCTTCCCAGGTTTGAGTATAGCGGCCAGTATCGCCTCGCGCATAGTCGGTGGCATCACCCCAGAGGTACAAATATCTTCAACAATGCAAGTAACTGCAGGATCAACAGATCAGTGAATGCCTTGTAAAAGGCAACTGTAAGGCCATCACTACCCGGAACGTCCCTGCCTTGATCTCCGACAGTGCCGAAACTACCTCCTGGCGTTCTATCGGTCGCATTAAAAATTTGCGGTGGAGGTTCGATAACCACGGTAATTTAATATGGGTTAGGTAATCAAGGATACGCTCCTCCGGGGCAGGCCGTCGGGAGGCATACAAGGCCGCATAGTATTCCCGGAACCTCTCTGCCACCTGTGTTGCAGTAAGTGGTGGGTCAGTCGGCATATCCGGTATCGCTGTACTGTCTCTACGTTGTCTAATAGTCTGTGCTAATACCATCCCCGGGCGCTCCCCCTCACCATAAGATCTAGCAGTGGCATACTTCCCAAGATGTTTTATTTACGCATTAGCTTCCTCGTGATATTCACGCAGCGTCTGCGCTAGTTCGCGAGTGAGCGCTTCGCTCCGGTCAGAAATACGTAAGGCCTCTAATGTAGGAAGGTGGATACCTGACTATGGTTACCCGAGATTTTTTGCCTAGTGCTTAGCTGGTTTTCGACTTAGTTGGCCTGGGATCCTGCTAATCAGGGCCTCAGGCTATCTGCTCTCTCTTTAAAATGGACTCATGTACCCTAGGTACATCTCCAATTGGATACTGGGTCAACTTATGAGCCCCTGTACAGTGTACTATAGGTACCCAGGGCATAGGTGCATCCAAGGCCTACCAGGGGCTGCAGCATTATGCCACCCCTGGCTGGCCACCCAAATTGACACAACTGGCTGATCACTCAGCTGGGGCAAGGTGGTGTAATCACCCTTTGCTTTAGATATAGCATACCTATATCTAACCTTATATCTAGACACATATACACCTATAAGTCACTCCTATGGCAGGACTTAACAATCCTGGAGGCAGAGTGTTTGGTTTTATATGAGATGGTGTTCTAGCATGAGATGAGCCTGTCTGCAGCTTTTGGAACCATGTCCTTATAGCTGATCTAGGATATAGCCATACCATATACTCTTAAGTGCATTATGAACCTCCCGGTTAAATGCTAACTATGGTTTGGCTTTATCAAAACATGTTGATTAAGGTGTCATACGATTTGGAATACTACCCCCTCGCCAGTCCTGGCAAAGGGGGTAGCATTCCACCCTTCTAGAGGGAGAAGACATGTTGTTCCTACTATTCCCAGTTAAAGTTAACCAGAGCCTCAGCATCACAAAATGGATGCTGCTGCCACAGACACACGTCTGACCTCCTGCTGCTGGGAGTCCTTCCAGCAAGGGAGGCTTGGAAATAGGTTTCCTGCCTTGGGAGGTGCTAGCACCACCCCAGACAGGACTTTGTGTATTGGGACAGGAAGGGCTGAAAAGATTGAGACACTGCCTTGGGCACACAAGGTGTCCCATGCATAGGCCAGTTCAAACCGGTGCTGGGGCACTCCAGCCCCAGCTCTGGCGTGAAACTGGACAAAGGGAAAGGGGTGTAACCACCCCCTTCCCTGGTGCCACCCATAGGAGGGACCTCGCAGGTAATACAGCCCCTAAGATTCGTATATAGGTAGGAGCTGAGTCACAGGTCTTTAGATTATCCTGACTGAAACACTGAAACAAAACTCTGGATCTTCATCACTCTACTTTGGAAGAAGACGACTGAAGAATTTCCCTTGTGGTCAAGGAGTGACCACCCTGCACAAGCAGGCACCATCCAGCGATCAACGACTTGCTTTGCCGCCACCTCCCGCCGGAGCGCGAGCCCAGAGCCTGACAAGGACCGGATTCCCAGACATCCAACAGCTCGATCCACAGTCCTTGCAAAGCTGAGACCCGTGGAGGCGACGAGAGACGTGGGACCGGCCATCTTGAAAAGTGTGTGACCTGCTAACTGTGCAGCCCGAGGCCTCCTCGAAGCTGTGCATTGGGGATTGAGAAGCCCCAACCCCGAGCAGCTTCTGCATCAAAGATCAGCCCTGCACCCTCCACGAGTTCTGCGTGGGGCCCATTTGCATTTTCCTGCTCGACTCGTTTGCCCGGTCACTTGCCCGTTGGCTAGTGGCCATCTTGGCGACGATCTTTTGAAACTACACCGCTGGTCTGGTTACTCTAGACTGGCCCTTGCTTCCCTCAAAAGAAGCAGCCCCTCAGACGTGGCTGGTCTGAGTAAGAAGCCTACATCGTATCCTGTGTGGGTTGCCTTTGCCAAGGCTTGTTGCCTCCATCCTGAAGCCGACACCGCCGACAGCGAGAGCCTTCGTGGGACAGTCCGTGCCTGACTCCTGGTCGCCATCGGCGACCTCCTGGTCCACATGGCTGCACAGACAAGCTTCCCATCAGCACCTGATTGCAACGCGACATCACCTGGTTCCATCCTGGTCACTAGCTAGTGACCTGGACTCTGTCCCCTCTGCTTTCAGGTCTTCTACATCTTCGATCCACCCTTGGATCCACCCGGACTCTTCTCTTCTGGCTGCCTGCAGCATCTTTTCTCCAAGGCTCCATAGATCTCCACGACGAAACCCAACACACTTTGGGACCTATGCACCCGCTTCCTGTGGGTTAGGTAACGTGAGTACTACGGTGCTCCTGTAAAGGTTTACACTCCTAGTGTCCTAGTTTCAAGTGGTTAAGTTCTAGCCCAGCGGAAGACTCCCAAACCTTTAACTTTTAAGCACCTATTGACTTCTATGTATGAACGCGTGTGCCTTTAGACACTCCACACGCATCCCGTGGGCCTCCTGCTCCCTAGCCATTGTTAGTCCAGTGTAGCCCCAGCGATTCCCAAGGCCCTAGGCCTTACCATTGTTCGTGACGTGATACTTACACCACTTTTTAATATATGGTTTGACGGCCCACCCAGACCTATCCATAATTGTGCAACTTTTGTATGTTATATTAAGTTACTTGTTATGCGCTTGTGCTTCTGTGCTCATAAAGAGTTCAGGGGATTTCTTTAGAAATAAATACATATATATTTTGAATATATATCCTGTGTGGTGTCCTTTCATTTGGTATTAATGGGATTGCTGGTAAAACAGCTGGCTTCACATGCCCTCTTGAGTTTAGCCTAAGACTGCTTTGTCCATGCTAGGATAGCTGGTCTCTAAGGTTTACTTTACAACCATCACAATAAGGGTTGTTTGGACTGGTGCAAGGTGCTCACTAGAATAGTGAACATCATATACCAGGCCAACTTCTCACATCTAACTCTTTCAGCTTTTTCTCCAAAGTATCTAGTCGGCCTCGTATCTATCTCAGTACCCCCGCATGTTTAGACATAGTGACCCCTCTAATATATCCATTGAAGGCCTCCCACACGGTTTGGAATGAGTCAAAAGATCCAACATTAGTTTCGAAAAAAGTCTCAATGGCCGAGGCCAATTCTTCCCTAAATACACTGTCAAGTAGAGAATAGGGTGGAAAAAGCCACATGAATGGGGGAATAAGCTTCTTGGGCAAGGCAATAGTCAGTAGGAGTGGCGAGTGATCCGAATAAGTATGGGCAATATCTGGGAAGCTCGGACATGTTGGTTTAAGTGTTTGGAGGCCAGCCAGTAGTCAATACAAGTGTGAATATTATGTGGTGCGGAGTAGTGTGTGTAACCGCCCTGGTGTGGGTGCCTGTGTCTCCATACATTACATAGGTCCAGCCATAACATTGACGTCTCTAGCACTCTGGCTGAGGCCGAGGGGCATCTGTCAGGGCCATCCAATCTATCCTTATCAGGGTGTCTAACAAAATTTAAATCCCCTCCCCAGAGGACATAACCCTGCGTATGTAACTGAGCTTTCGACGTCAGACTGGTGTAGAAGTCTGGATTATCATAGTTGGGGCCGTAAATATTCGTTATAGTCATTTCCCGCAGCATTTGGAAACAGCAAAGTGTCCCTCCCTATCCGTCTCCAGGGGCGTCAGAGTTATTGAAGTCTTCAGATTCACCCACGTTAATACCCCCTAGCACGTGAGGTAAATCCTGCCGAGTAAATGTTGACCTTACGTGCACAAAATAGGGCTGTCCGGTTGGAGGTGAGTCTCCTGGAGGAGTGCAATGTCAACATTATGTCTGGTAAGGTAGTGCAGTACTTTTCAGACTTAGCGGTGATTGGTAAGATCACGCACATTCCAAGTTAATAGGACCAGGGAGTCTAAGGGCTCTTCAGGCGAGACCATCGAAGGGTCAGTCGCAGTTAAAGGAACCTTGGGGGGTGTCAAGAAAAAATGCAGCTGTACCATGCCATGCCTTAGCTTTGCCATAGGCCCAACCATAACCAAAAAAACAGAATTAAACTTCCCCAACAAATGTTTCCCTCCTGTTCGTATTTCTAGGACAGCTGCACATTTGGTAAAATATTGCATGGCATGTATGATGCATAATCCAGGGAAGGGTGCCCCTACACCACCTGGTAATTATGCACCTCCTACCTTTCCTTTTGAAGTCCTTTAAACATACTACATCGAATTAGAGAGATGCAATAATCTTAAGTAAGTTTTGGTGGTTGTACATGGGTTGAGGCTTACCCCACTAAAGATAATACAGCAATTACAACTGTGAAGGTACTCCTCGTTTCGGCTTGCCTCAAATTATCTGGAGTGGCAGCGGAAGTCATTTTAATGGGAAGTACAATGGTACTTGAAATTGGTAAACATTCAGGAAACGACGAGGTTGAAATGGCCATATGGTCTACCGTTCGCTCTTCTGTCAACAAGAACCACAGCTCATTCTAGACCAGGATTGTAACCTTATGAGGTTGTGTTCGGATACCCTGCGAATGTCTGGGGCATCCCACGTCCTCATAGGTATTCAGATATGGAATATCCTGTGTTGCTTGATTACCGTTACCAGTTAACAGAAAGTTTACGTTCTATTCACCAACAGTTACCGGAGTCCCTACCTTCTACACCGGAGGGACCAGGCCAAGATTTTCAGCCTGGGGATTTTGGGCTTATCAGGAATTTCCAGCGGAAGAAAAGTTTGGAGCCGTGCTGGAAGGGTCCTGAACAGGTTTTGCTGGGGACACGAACGGCAGTAAAGGTTGCTGGTCGAAAGAACTGGGTGGATGCCACCCAATATCGGAGGATTCCTTTGCCGTTGCCATACGACCAGTGAGTTAAGGAGCGACACAGAGTGTGAACAGGTGCCCAGGTTTGTTCCCTTCAGAGATGCCCAGTTGAAATGGACACAGATGAATAAGGAGAACGCAGATGTTTTGAATAATGCTGTTCCCCCAGCAATACGAGCTATCCAAGAGCCTTGGTTTGTTGATCACATGGTGCCTGGGGCTACCAGGTAAAATTTGTGCCATGGGCTGAGGGATACTGAGCCCAAGGAGAAGAAAGATTAGGGATGAACTGTGCAAGATAGCTAGTATTGAGTTACAGTACCAACAGCATTAACAGAAATCAGTGAAGAATGTTGCTGTCTGAACAATTAGTTAGGCAGAACAGAAGTATACCTTGAAGGTATGCCATCTGAATAGACGTGGGATATGCTAAAAAAGCTTAGGACTGAGCAAGCTCCACTGCCGGTGCTCAAGAGCGTCAACTTATTGATGGACAATAGGAGCCTAAACCAGTGAGGCTCTGACGGACACTGGAAACTTGTTTATTTCCTCTGGATTCTTACCTTTCCTTTGCAATTTATTTTGCAAACCTTTGGTAGAAAGGTTTCTGACGAAGTGCAGCAAATGGTTCTTGTTGCACAGCATAATGTGATGTGGTAAAAAAAACAAATCATGTGTCTTTTTTTTATTCTGCAGATAATAGTATTGTGTGGAGTGTCATGGGTTTTAGAAAATGATGAAAGTGTACCTTTATGCAGCAAGGGTAGGGTTCTCTCCCCGAAAAGAAGCAAAAGAACAGCCTGAGCAATGTATTTTTGGAGACACATAATAGGTTCTTCGGAGAAGGGGCTGCTTGTTATCCCACTGAATCTGTCCAAAGTTTGTGGACTATATATCCACTGTCATTTGCAAACTATACTTACACTCTGTCACACTCTCTCACCCCAGTTCACAGAAGTGAAAGGAGTATTTGGTTTTGGTTATCTGGGGCCATGTCTATATTATAGAAAACCACTGGGGATGGGTTTTCCGGGTTGTGATAACAATACATATTGCAATCATTTCTATATGGAAAAACAGAATGTCATATTGGTGGTTTGGCATTACAAGGAACTGATAGTTACCCGAGCGGCTGGTTATTATCCTGCTTGTTGCCCCATTGTGAATAGTACTGACACTTCGCTGTATATAAATTGCTGAGGAATAGTGATGCACAAAAATAAACTACGATTCCCTTGGTAAATGCCGAGGACCCAAGTACTTTCGGAATGAACTCAAGGTATGCAACAGTGGATTATGAGGGACCGATTTATGCACACCCAGGGTTTTTCTTTTTGTCTAATGGAACGTATTCTTATGTTCACAATGGTACAGATGATTTAGCTCTTGGAAGGGTAATGCCCTTGGGTGTACCTTGTAAATACGCCAAGCCTAACATGAGATGGGTTAAAAGGACTCTGACGAAAGAATTCTATGAAGGAGTGACCAATACAGATGTCAATAACTTTAGTAATAGGATCACCTTTGGTTACATCCTTTCTTCTATTTTCACATTGGGTGGCACTTCCATGGCCAGAGGTGAGAAAGCTAGAGAATACTTTGAATGTAAGCTGCAAATGTTATCTAATGCTACAGTAGCAGCTTTGTGTGACATCACTACTCAATTGGAGAGTATGCGAATATATTCTAAACAGACCAGATATGCAGTTGATTTTATACTAGCCAAGAGTAATGGTGTATGCGCGGTAGTGGGAGACCAGTGTGTGGTCGGGATCAAAAATATGGAAAAGAATATTACCAAAGACATTCTAGATATCCTTGAAAATGTCAAAGGAATGGAAAGTGGGAACTGGAGTTGGTCTCTATTTGGCAGCTAGGGCTGGATTCTCAAAAAAGTAATTTATCTTGTGGAATTGGTGCTTTGCTGTGTTCTTGTTCAGTGTCTCTTTTTGCTGTTCTTATTGTACCACAATTCTCACACCCAAAAAGAAGATATCAATTCATGATACAAATGCCGCTATAATGATTCAAAAGGATACTGAAGATTTGATGAAGGGATATTTAAGAATTCATCCCTCCTTACAGGTTCCCTTCCTGATGCCGATAGTATGGATTCCTCATAACAGTTTATTAATACGATTTCTCATCGCTATTTCTAGTTTCCTTTTCCCTGGTTGCTGTTAGAAATTGTTTTAGCTCATGCTAAAAGTAGGGTCTGTTAAAATAGAAATGTTTATGCTTACGCATTACCCTATGTAAGTTAGCATTCGCTGCACCATTTTTTTTTGCAGGTGCTATTTTAGGCTGCTCGAAACTGATCTTATCTAATTCCGAGAAACACTCCCCGTAGAGTTTCGTTTTTTCATTTCTGCTCTGTTTCAGTAATGAATCCACTGTTCTTATTAGCGCATATCTTTCTCACTAAATAAAGAATCTCTACCGATGGTCTGGTGGCAGGCTCCGGGTGGAGCGACCCTGGACTATGTTTCTTTTTGTAAGATAGGAGTGCTGAAACCGTTTTTTCTGTATTTCGCTGTTTAGCTGCAGCTGCCTGGTAAATTCCACTGTGGGCGTGTTTTCCATATAAATAAACAGTTATTTGTTTGTATTCTTTACTGTCTCACTGAGACTTCATTTGGTACAGAAGGCTGAGAGGTGGTCATTAGTGACCCGGGTGACACTAAATGGGCTACTTCCCTCAAATATGCTATTGCTTCTAGCAACATAACCCTCATTCAACTCAAGCCACCTATACATTAGAGAGAAGCAAAACAGGATGTGCTGGGTCAGGGAGAGTGCTTTATGTCCTGTTCTGTTCTGTTCAGGGGTAAGCAGGGAAAATGATTAAAGGTAGCTTTTTGTAAAACCGTAAGTGGGACAGGATGCCTATCTCATGAGGTGAGAGAAACAGAAAAGTGAGCAGCCCCTAACACCATGAAGAAATTCACCTTTCAAGGCAACAAAAAACAAGTTTGTGTGAACCTTCACTTGGCATGAGAAAGGCAGCACTAATGATGAGGTCAGGGGAGTAATGGGAGGAGAATGGCTTGCTATTTACAGAAAAAGAGGGACGTCTTACATATGGTTTACTTAAGGGGTCATCCGTGAATATTTGTTGGATCGCTGAAGAGGTTTAGAGTTGGAAGAAAAGAATGATCACCAGGAAACTACAAAACAAACAACACTTTATGTGATCAAGAAGGCACCTGTTCTAATTATAATAGAATGGAATGGAATAAACAAACAAAGCTGCCAAAAAGAGAGAGAACTGTTCCAAGCATGAGCTCGTAGCCCATGTATGAAAGAGATCAACTTTCATGTTTCTGGTAAACCCTAAGAGGGACATCTAAACTAATGGTGTAATAAAGAATGTATAAACACACAGGCACAAACAGCAGAGTAATGTGTGCGTATCATCCCAGATTAGTTAGTTAATATAGCATTAAAGCCCCCTGTTAAGGGGTATACCGGTTGGTAAAGTCCCGAACCCGACTTGCAAGGAAGTATAGCCCGAGGCAGAGGGCCATTAGAACATCCGAGCAACTGAGGATACAGTGTTCTAAATTAATAAGAGAGGAACAGAAATACAAATATTGGAACGTTGGAGCAGGAGGCCTATACCAGCCATTATTGGCCCTAAGTCACCTCACTGTCTACAATGGAACTTTCAATGTTTAATGGGCAATAACTTGTGCTAACAGATTTTGAGCTGATTTTGCACACTTTACTGCCACAGTACCCACAGGGCCTGACAGAGTGGCAAAAGTAGCCATGGCAAAAAAATGCTCAAACCAACCCACTCCCTCAGTTGCTCTGTCTTTCTTTCCATTCATCCATTTTCTGTTTCTCCCCCACTCCTTCTCTTTTTCATCTCTTTATTTCTCTTGCTCTCTTCCTCTTTTCTGAAGACCCATGCTGTGCCTGTTACAATTAAACTCTTGAGCTGTGAAAAGTGACAGAGGCACCAGCAATGTCTGAGGCTTTCAATTCCAGCCTCCAGTGGTTCCAGCCCCCTGGGAAAAGAGTGATGGAATCAATGGCCCATCTGGCCCTGACCACTGAAGGTAACTTGCTGTGGTAATTCGAAGCTAGCACATGCCCGGATCATATCAGGCACTACACCTAAAACAGGCTCATATATACGTGCTCCGAAAAGTGGCGTTTCCTTATGTACAATCTAGTAGTTATGAGAAGCTCCCTTGCATGAAAGCATCTACACCCGACAGTGCTTGGAGGTCATATAACAGAAAGTGCAACTACTCCTCCAGTAAAGTGACTTCAGAACTTGAGTTCAAGCCTTGTACTTTTGGATCTGCATGGTGGCAATGGCCTGCTTTAAGTCCTTCCAGACTCCACGCCGCCCCCACCCCCCCAAATCATCCCACGTGCAACAGCATGCTTCATCAAAGGCCTGAAGAAATATTAACATATTAGCCCAACTCTGATGAAACTCCGATGGCTCTATTTGCCAGCAGACATCTTCAAAACAAGCTCCAGCTGCATCACATAATTGTCATTGCAACTGGCACACCTAATTCTCTTGCTGCCAAGCTCACCATATTCAATGGCTCTCAGCACACCCAGAGACTGAAGACAAAGAAGCGCAGAAAATAAAAACAAGTCAACAGTCAAACTCCAAGTATACACTTAGGATCTAGAACGACATCCATGTGCTCTTCAGAACTGTCAGATTCTGCTCAGAACTAGGAAAAAGCTAAAGGCTCACACGTGAACAATGGAGCAACAGTCCATCAGCACCCCCTCCAAAACATGTAGACTCTCTTGTCCTTTGACGCTGTACATCACTTCTATGCCGTTCCTTTAGATTTCCATTATATAAACAAAACAAACATACAAAACAAAAAACATAAATGCAGCCTTAAAAATAACTACCTATAATTAGAGAAAATATCATAGAGCCTAAAAGTAAAGTGGTTACAGGCCAGGTCGGAATACGAGGGAAATGCTTGAAAACAAACAGCTAACATCTGAGGTTCAAAGTGAACCGCATCCCCAAAGAAAGTATTTTCGTGGAATGTAATCTGCTATATCAAATTTATTTCAGGAATTATTATTAGTGAAATAGAAGAATGGCAATTAAACTCTAGACATAGTTAAAGCAACAGGAGTGATTCAAGGGAAAGTCCTTATGACCTATATAACCACCATTCACAATAAGAGGCACATGATTTAGAGAAACTGTGTAGGCAGCACTACAGATGGGCTAAAATATAGAGACTAACATTGAAATTTCTCTGAGAATAAAAGACAAAACATTGCAGGACAAAACTAATAAGGGTGCATTAATGTATTTAGGCAAACAAAGGCAAGTTAAAGTTTGCCAGTCGCTGAGCAAGAGTGAAAAACGATGAGCAACATTCCATGCAAACATCATGTCTCAAAGACCAAAGCACTCATCACAATGCAAATGACATGGGTAACTACTTTCGGTCCAGACCTCCAAGACTAAAAGGACTTTGGGCCTTATTCAGAGTGGGCAGATTGCAGGACGTTTTCCGAGAGCAGCTGTCACGTCTGCAGTAAGTAGAGTGTGCACACACTCTAAACCGGACAGAGAGGACATCTTCCAATTCTGTCAGATATTCCACATCGGCTAACCTCTAATAAGTCTGTTGGTCTGTATTGCAGAGCCTGGAGGACCCGGAAAAGACAGAGTTTCGGTTTGTATAATTGACTTCATAGCTGGTCCAACTGATTGTAATAAAGACTTTCGAAGATCGTTCAATGAAGACCTACATCAATTATATATGGAATGGCCACGCAAAGTTGAAGAACAGGTCATTCCCGTACAAGAATCATAAGAGCAGGGAACATTTTCCCCCCATAAAGGTGCATTCAATGATGAAAAGCCATTTGAGGAAGGTTTAGAAGTTCAACAACATTTGTTTACACCCTCTACGCTTATCTTAGCCGTGTCTGCGAACAGTGAAATTGTACAGGAAGGAGATTTGCACTTGCCTGGGATACAGATATCACCATAACTGAATGCAGAAAGGGGAGACTAGGAGCAGAAGCAAAGCTCTCAAAAGATCCCTAACAGAAATGAGGTTCATATGTGTACAGCAATAAAACCATCCTGAAGAAACAGACTACACCTTTGTCTCTAATGTAACACATACCCATGACACCATTGGTTGGATAATGTTCACAGTAAGTCACTTACAGGTGATTTAACAAAGGTCTAGCTAAGAAGATGCCATTGCAGTTTTCCTAATCCTGAGTCAGACCTTGTGTAAAATGCTGCCTCTGTTGAAAGCTCTCAAGGACTACATATTTTGGATAGATTGAGGAGTACTCTGTTTAAGGTATTATGAATGTTCAAGGATACGAATAAGGCTGCTTTTCAGGCGATTCTTAGAGGTTAAAGACATGCGCATTATGCTACACACCCAGGCCAGGACTATTAATGATAAGGCACAGGAAGAACTCTCTCTTAAAGACTTGCAGATTCCAAACAGCATCTTACGAAGTTGGTGTTTTTAAATATCTTTAAAGTAACTTCAAAAGGTCAGGGGTCAATGAAATGTTTTGGGCACAAATAGAATAAATGGGGATAATTATATTAAAGTAGTGATTCGGGCGGGAAAAGTAAGAAACCAAAAAATATCCTAGCCTATTACTCTAAGGTAAGAGAACATTCATAAGAAAAGGGGGTAATAGTCTTGAGCGGTAAACCAGTCCAGAGTGAAAGTCAGTAACTGTAACTGATAAGGGCTTCTAATAAACGTTTCGTACAGTAAAGATGTCTGATCCAATCTACCAGATGAGTTATGTTGACTCCCCGGAGCTTCCCATGCAGAAATCACAAAGTCAGACTGGCCATCCTGAATCTTTTAAGCTAATAAGATGTCAGGGTGTGATAACTTTACAAAAGGCTTCAATATTGTCTTTTAAACTACCCCTCTACCCCCTTAACAGTTCTGCTCAAATCCTTTCCGAAGAAAAATAACATCCACAGAAGCTCAAGATCTATCTGCCTTTTTCAACCCTTTTCAAGACCAACTGAATGTGCTTTATATAGACCAAAAGTTTTCACAGAAATCAGCACTAAATTATTCTCTAAAGGACACCAACTAAGCTGAACAACTGCTACTACTACTACTACTGGTGGAACTTAACCAATCATGTTTTTTAGATGTGTCATGACCTCTGGTAATGTGAAGAGGTGTCCACATGTAACAAGCATTTGCAATGCAATAGGTCTCGCATTAGGAAAGTTTGAGCTATTGGTATTGTAAATGACAAATCTTTTATTTATGTGTTGGTTTTGAAAATAGCGAAATTAATAGCTTTGTCATTTACAACGCCAATAGTTTTAACATTCGCAAATGTGACACCTATAGCAGTTGTAATGCAATATGTGTTGTATTTACGTGACTTAGATGTATTGATATTACAAATAAAAATGGCTTTTATTTTCTTTTAATAATTAATACTTAAATAAAAGTTATTGTAATTTATAATGGCAATAGCTTTTGTAAATAACTTTTGTGAAGATTATGTTCATTGTATTTTATTGTGGTGAAAATCCAAGAACAGAAGTGAAATATTAACGCGATTCAGCACACGAAGGACAATTTTCAAGGGGAATGACTGTTCTTGTGTGGGCTATACCTCCTGAAGTGCAAAGTGCTTTTAGAAACTCAGAAGCCTCCTACCCTCTGAATACCTGCGAGTTCTAGGAAACACAAGGGCACTGTTTGCCTCGTCTCCTACTAATGGCACAATTCATACAGATCTTAGACCTGCCAATCTGTGTATAAAATGTCACTGTGTGAAGGGGGAGGGGAGGCAGAGCTTCGTGGCGAGATCTTCCTAAGAGACAATCTGCCCTACACCAGGCGCACCACCTCTAATCACACACACACAAATAGAAGAAAAGAAGGCACACGCCACTCGCAGATTCTGTAGCAGAGGCTTTGGGCCTGGCTTCCCGCGCTGTGTCGTGGCAGCGAGATCCAGGGGCACCCACCCCCTGGGGCCTGCAAAGCTAGCAGTGAAGTGAGACCTTTTCCTCTTGGTCTTACAAAGCTGGGTGTGGCTGACTCTTACCCAGACGTGTTGGCCTTTCTGATGCACCGCTAAATCCTCAGCAACACAATTAACGCCAGACAGCAAGGGTGGTGTGTAGCGTGCGAAAAAAAAAGAGTGTTTCTCTGTAAATCGCTCGGCGCCCCCACATCCATGAATCACGAGCATCTTTGAAAGCAAAAGGCTTGAGTAAAACACCACATCGGAGACAAACTGAATAAGATCACACCCTTTCCTGCTGCGGTGACTCATTTCACCCAGTACCAACTAAGCATTCGCTCCTTAGTAAGGCTTAGGAACGCGTCTGCGTATGTGGAGGACACTGAGGGGGCAAATGCTACAAACTGCTACTAGTCCTCTATGTAATAACTACAGCACCTCCAGGGGGAGCTCTGTGCCTTCTCTACACCAAATGTACTCAGCGCTCCTTGACACTTGAGAGGCGTTGAAAACACCTTCCCCAGCAATCACTGTCTCTCTCAACTATTCCCCCAAATCCACAACTGCGTGCACGAGCCTCCTGGCTCCCGGAGCATTAGAATGTTTCCTAATAATCAGTGAAGCCGCTGTACACAGAGGAACTCCGCCTTGATTCTAACAGCGGCCAAAAGTAAACATTGGCCTGCAAATTATCTAAAGTTGTTGGAGTTTGTTAACTACTTAAGACAATACTGGCTTCTGTACTCGTACAGCAACTGCAAAGTTTAAACAAGGTGAAATACACATGTGCTCTCAATCCAATGAAAGGCCACAGAAAAAGCAAGTTAATTTATATTCCGAAGAGAGCAATTGGGCATGAGCCCATCGGCTCTCCCATGTCACGAGGGGAGAAACTTATACGAGAGACCTTGGTATAAAAGCTGTGGGATATATACAACCGCTCAGAAACGTAATGCGTAAACATTCACGAGCTCCCTTTATTATGTATTTATTATACAGAGTCACTGTATACAAAACCTTACAGCACTGAAACACCTGGAACTGCACAGAGAGGGACCCTAACACACCGCGAATGAGCAAAGAGTACAGAGATCCTTCAAATCCCAAGCGCTTATGAAGAAAATGCACAAAAAGTATCACTGCAGTCAGTTATCCAAAGCAGACTCTGGGCCAGGATCACATCAAATGGAAATATACGAAGAATGATACATCATTTCTGTGCTGTGTGCCTGGCCCTGGACAAACCTCCCTCCTCACGACAGATCCCAGGATTGGGGGAGGATTATCTGCTATGGCTGATAATTGCGGACATTGGCCGCCTCCCCCTCTCCATGGCGTCCAGCGTGGAGACCGCCGCGCAGGGGAGGTGCACTCAGCCGTACATTGTGCCTCCAGGAACCGGTGGGCAGCCTGATTGACAGCAGAGAGGAGTGGGGGGGGGATACTGAGCCCAAGGAGAAGAAAGATTAGGGATGAACTGTGCAAGATAGCTAGTATTGAGTTACAGTACCAACAGCATTAACAGAAATCAGTGAAGAATGTTGCTGTCTGAACAATTAGTTAGGCAGAACAGAAGTATACCTTGAAGGTATACCATCTGAATAGATGTGGGATATGCTAAAAAAGCTTAGGACTGAGCAAGCTCCACTCCCGGTGCTCAAGAGCGTCAACTTATTGATGGACAATAGGAGCCTAAACCAGTGAGGCTCTGACGGACACTGGAAACTTGTTTATTTCCTCTGGATTCTTACCTTTCCTTTGCAATTTATTTTGCAAACCTTTGGTAGAAAGGTTTCTGACGAAGAGCAGCCAATGGTTCTTGTTGCACAGCATAATGTGATGTGGTAAAAAAAAAAATCATGTGTCTTTTTTTTATTCTGCAGATAATAGTATTGTGTGGAGTGTCATGGGTTTTAGAAAATGATGAAAGTGTACCTTTATGCAGCAAGGGTAGGGTTCTCTCCCCGAAAAGAAGCAAAAGAACAGCCTGAGCAATGTATTTTTGGAGACACATAAGAGGTTCTTCGGAGAAGGGGCTGCTTGTTATCCCAATGAATCTGTCCAAAGTTTGTGGACTATATATCCACTGTCATTTGCAAACTATACTTACACTCTGTCACACTCTGTCACCCCAGTTCACAGAAGTGAAAGGAGTATTTGGTTTTGGTTATCTGGGGCCATGTCTATATTATAGAAAACCACTGGGGATGGGTTTTCCGGGTTGTGATAACAATACATATTGCAATCATTTCTATATGGAAAAACAGAATGTCATATTGGTGGTTTGGCATTACAAGGAACTGATAGTTACCCGAGCAGCTGGTTATTATCCTGCTTGTTGCCCCATTGTGAATAGTACTGACACTTCGCTGTATATAAATTGCTGAGGAATAGTGATACACAAAAATAAACTACGATTCCCTTGGTAAATGCCGAGGACCCAAGTACTTTCGGAATGAACTCAAGGTATGCAACAGTGGATTATGAGGGACCGATTTATGCACACCCAGGGTTTTTCTTTTTGTCTAATGGAACGTATTCTAATGTTCACAATGGTACAGATGATTTAGCTCTTGGAAGGGTAATGCCCTTGGGTGTACCTTGTAAATACGCCAAGCCTAACATGAGATGGGTTAAAAGGACTCTGACGAAAGAATTCTATGAAGGAAGGCGGAAGGCAGCCTGATTGACAGCAGAGAGGAGGGGGCGGGGGGAGTACCGGGCCCGGCTGAGAGCGGAGGCCGCAGCGTGAGCCTCAGGAATCAGCTGATGCCTGCCCCCCTTTCGGCAGTACCTCCGCTCCTCCGTTCGTGCGGCCCCCATGCCCGGACCTGCGCTCTCACCTCTGCCGGTGCTCCTGGGCTGTGGTTATTCGGGCGGCCCTGGCAGGTGAGCCTTCCGCTTTCCCCCTGCTCTCCTGCAGCTGGCTGCGGCTCCCGAGCTGGGCTGCGTGCTGCTGGCTCCGGGCTGCTGCTCCTATCCTGTCCCTTCTCGCAGGTTAGTGACCTCACCGGGCGCCCTCAGACGGGGCACTGGGAAGCCCGGGTTTCATGATTTCATCTTCTGGCAGGTTCACTCCCAGAGCTCACCAGTACACACAGAGGCGGCAGCCAAGGTTGTGTGTTGTCAGGGATTGTGCAATGGCAGGCTGTGAGCTCAGAGAGGGCGGGAGTGAGAGCGTAAAAATGTCTAAACATGCCGCCCTAATTATGCAGCGTTTATAACTAATGAAGGCATGGCGGTGGCGCCACTAATACGCCTGCTCCAGATCACAACACATAAAGTGAGAATTATCACAGCATGAGGCCCCAAAGTAATAATTATCACAGCATGCCAAGAGACGCCCCACGCTGCTGGAGCACTCAACTGCGCATTAATTATAGTTGAGTGCTCCAGCAGCCTGGGGCGCCTGTTGATATGCTGTGATAAGTTGGGTCTCATGCTGTGATAATTGTTACTTGTGGCGCCTGACGTGCTGCGCATTAATTAACGCGCACAAGCTGTTCCACTGTGAAGCACCTTTAACAGACCTGAATCGGCTCGTGCCCATACTACAATCGGCTCGTGCACAGGTCTGTTTCCCTTGGAGGTAAACACGGCGACTATAAGTCTCGTTGGCGGCAGCGCTTCGCGCTGCAACGCCAGCGAGACCTAAAAAGGAATGCTAGAAGGAAATCATTTTAGATAATCCTGGCAAACTTAGGTTCAGTAAAAACATTTGACCAAGTGAGAATCTAGCTATAGAGGACTTTTTCTTCATATTTCCTCTTGTCAACAGAGCTCACAACCACACTACATATAATGTTACTGGATTTGGTAGCACAACATAAACCTTCTGCCCTACAATCTGTTGCCTTTTCTGAAATATGCATCCACACCATAGCCATCTTTGTTGTCGTAATTCCAGGACTACGAAAAGTATACCGGTTTTAAAATACATTAGTCCCAAGTCCGAAATACTAAAACACAACTTTCCACTTTAGAGTTAGAGTTAAAGGCTTTGAAAGAGATTTCCCAGTTTAAAATGACCAGTGGATCCATTAAATATTTGTCAATACAAATATTTTAATTTGTACAAAAATAAAAAAGCCAAAATAAAAATTAATAGATAGTATCATAGTAGACTCAACTAGATGGAACAAGCTCACTCTAACATGGCTAGGCAGTTTAGGTGTGCGCAAAATTAATATTCTCTAGTGGATACAGTTTTAGTTCTAGATTGTTCATCTATCTATCTTAATGCAAAATTACAAGAAATACATAAATAGCTCATAGCTTTAGTATGAAGAGAAGAGAAAGTCTGCAGACTACCATTCTTCAATATTAGTCATTACTCTCATGCTGCTTAATTAAAGATGATTGGGAAAGTAATAAATGATTAAATGATGCGTAAAAAGTCACCAGGGAGTGACTTGGAAGGGCACACGGTTACTCACAGAATGAGGGAACTAACAGGACAGTGGCGGCTCCTCTGCGTTGGTAGAGGAGCGTCGCCCTACTGCTTTTGGCCAGTGCAAAGTAAAGGAAATATAAAATGATAATATCTTTGAGTTATTATCATTTTATGTTTCCTTTGCGGGCGGGCGGGGCTGCTCTGCTCCCGGACCAGGACAGGGGAGGAGTGGTTTGCCCATTTCCGAGTGCGCAATGACTGTTTGGTTGGCCCTCTCAGGCCGCCCAAAACAGTCATGCGCACTTTCCCTTTTCAGCATGGAGAACATGCCCAGCCCCCCCATTCCCTAGTTGAGCATCAAACCAAGACGCACAAAGCCAATCACAATGCTGCATTGCAGCACTGTGATTGGTATGCACCCAGCTCCCCTGACCAATCACAGTGCTGCAATTCAGCTTTGTGATTGGTATGCACCCAGGCTCCCCTGACCAATCACAAAGCTGAATTGCAGCGTTGTGATTGGTCAGGGAGCCTGGTTGTTCTTCCTGGCTTCCTGTTCAAGTCCTACGGCCACGACGAGAGCAGGTGCAGAAATGCAGGACACAGCGGCCAGGTAAGTGTATTTTTCTTTTAGTTTTTTTGCATTGCGCAACCATGTGCTTCCACTCATTGACCCCTGCTCCCACCCCGACACCCGCGAGTTATGCCGGCCACCACTGTAATAGTATCCAAACCCTGTTATAATATGAAGCCTGGGATAATCAGAGGTTTTTGCCTCACTTATCTAAAGCCCCATAATTGTTACTGATGAACATCTATCTTCCACCTAGCGCAAAAAATACATTGCTACTTAAAAATGTGTTTCTTTATATGTACCAGATGATTGCATGGGAGGAAGAAGCATTGGTGCTTATAGTTGGGGAACTGAACGCCAAGGTTGCTAACTCTGCAGCTGAGTACGAAAATATAGAAAAAATCAAAACTCTGAATATCCCAAGCCCTGCCTTTGCAGTTTCGAATAGACTAGATGCGTGAGGGCGTAGGCTTTCACAATTTGTGGGAAAGTACAATTGCGTAATTTGTAATGAGAAAATCGCAAATGATATACCCGCTACCTTCACATTCAAGTGTAAAACCAGTCAATCAATTTTTTAATATGTATATTGCCTCTTTTTTCTTGTTTAGATTTCTTTCTATCTTACGCTTTTAGATAATTCTCTGAGCGATCGCAGTAGCCTTAATTTTAAAGTTGACGTCCCTGTTGCTTGGGCACAACTCTTGCTGAACACTCATAACAGGCGCACTCATTGGAATAAGGGAACACTGGATGTGTTAAATATCTCCCTAAGAAATGCTTTAGAGTATTTACAGTGTTTACTTCCTCATCCTTAGGAAAGTATAAGTAATGAATGGGAATATTTGTTAGGATAAAAATAGATCATGCCAGGGTAAAAATGGGCAAGTACACCACTAATATGAAAAAAGATTGTCAGGATCCCAAAGCTTTCAGGGATATCTCCTAGGTCCTAAATCGACTGACTAGATGTCAGTTATTATATTACCCACAAGAGGTAAAATAATTAAGAATCTGAAGAAAAATTGAAAAGATATTGAACAAAAACAAAAATAAGCCGATCTAAAAATGTATTGCCCTTTGAGAAGCAGTAGTAACTATGATCTCAAGGAAGTTTTGGGACTTAGTTGAAGAAGCTAGTGCTTTGTCTATTAGAAGCTCAACATGTGCTCATTATTTAAAGGAACTGTATGCGGCTATCACAAAAGCTCAGCTTGGTGGAGGTTGCTCTGGGGAATGTTTCTTGTGACTATGGCCATCCTTTGGCGGCCCAGAATTTTTTTTTATCTCAAAATCATGTTGCTCGAGTACCATGGGACCAGGTGAGATCTCAAGTTCGGCCACTACAAAAGGAGGCCTCGCCCCAATTCTTTAATTTTGTTACGAGAAGGGTGTGGTTGCCACTTCTTGGAAAGGTAGCATTATCCCTCGCCTGTTTAAAAAGGGAGATAGAACTTCCCCTAGTAACTACTGTGAAATAGCGCTATTGGATGCAGTGGGAAAGATATTTGCTAAAAGCTTATTGGTACATTTACAAAAATAGGAAGCCTATAAGGAAATTCTACCTAGAAAACGAGCAGGCTTTGGGGCTAAGTGTTCTACGTTAGATAACAGCTCAATAATTCAAGCTATAACAGAAAAGTATCTAAAAATAAGAGGTCAATGTGTATACACGTCTTTTATTAACTTATCCAGAGCTTTCAATCGGGTCATCATACCCACTTTGTGGAGGAAGCTTTCCATTATGGGGATTCTACAATCCCTCTTCATTTATTAGTGGCCTGCACTCCTTCACTGGTGCCAAGCTATTTTAGGTGGAACCCAAGGACTGTCAACAAAAATCACAACAAAAAATAGGCTCAAGCAAGGGTGTCTTTATCCCCTTTATTATTATCCTTGTATATATATGACCTACCACTGGCTCTTCCCTCTTGTAAGGGAAAAATCTCCTCAAGGTCCGGGGTGGGGGGCCAGGATGTAGTTGTGGTGGAGAAAATATATTTTCGGTTGTATTCAGACGACAGTCATATTAGACCTGACTGCTAAGCGCTTACAAAAAAGGTTGGCCTTACTTACATCTTTTGTGGGTGATCATTAAAAAAAGTAAAGTTCTAGTATTTAAAGGTAAGCGGCAATTAAAATAAAATAAATCATACCTATAACCTGGGGAGTGAAAAATTAGGAGAGGTTAAATCAATCATATGTATATTTAGGAAAATGTTTTAGTTCTAATTTATTAGGAAGGCATGATATAACCTATGTGTGCATTAAAGCAGTGGACCATTCCAACTGGCCGAGATTATTACATAATGTAAATAGCCACAGACATTTTATTTTCTTTACTTTAGTTGTATAGTTAAAATGTTCCTTATTTACGTTATGCTCTGGAGGTTGTACAGATTGATAGATGGTCTTTTTTGGACACCATTGAAGGCAACATTCTCTGTAGATTAGGTAATCCGAATACGTTAGCTCCCACAGAGGCCCTCCGTTTAGAAATGGGTCTGGTAAGCACATTTATTTTGGGGTTAGAAGCAATTATATGGAAGGGCTTCCGGCTGACTCACTCGAAGACCAACTCCCTAAGGAGGTTGCTGTGGAGAGAGGTTTTCATTTAGCAGAGGCAAGATAGCACCTTTAGGAGAAATTTCCATGCTGCCTTCGCTTACTTTAAAGTAAATCAAGGGATACTGGAATCCATGGGCCTGATTTAGATCTTGGTGGAGGGAATACTCAGTTACAAACGGGACTGATATCCTGTCCACCGTATTACGACCCCATTATATCCTATGGAGATCGTAATACGACGGATGGGATAGCTGTAACATTTGTGGCTGAGTATTTCATCCGTCGAGATCTAAATAATACCCTATGTCTGTTCTGCACCTTAAAGTATTTCTCAGAAACGCTGGTCCTGCTCGGAGTTTGGAATTAGCAATGGCCCACTGCCTTTCAAATCCTAGATGCACAATAGCAAGTTCTTCCTGCAGTCCGAAGAGAATAGCATCATATCGGAGTTTGAGCATAGCTCATAATGTACGGCGTTTGATTATTTTAATTAGTTTGCAAATGGTACAATTGAGATGTATCACAGGAGCTTGGGAGGGAATTAGTAAAAACAAGTGAATTTGTAATTTATCTTTAAATGGAGTTCAAGATTTTGATCATGTTGTTTTGTATGTCCTGTAGTGTGTAATTCTAGTATAAGATTTTAAAAACATTATTTATTCATAATAGTATTTTATCTGTAGATAAAGCATGTGCACTTTTATTTAATCCAGACAATTAGATGTCTTCTTGTTTTCAAATATGTAATTTTTTTTAGCAGTGTCTTAAAGTTCTATTGAATTCTGATTGATTTGTGATCCATTGTTTTTCCAGTTGCTAATGAGAAGTATTAATTAGATGTATAATAAACATATATTCTGTGATTGTTTCTGTAATTTATGGAATAATGTAGGGAGCAAGAGTAATGGACTGGAAACTGTTATTAACTAGAGACAAAAACTGTTATAATCTTAAAGAAGATCACCAAAGTCTGGGGAGAGAGAAGTATTTTTTAACAAAGTATTGTCGAACCAAAAATAGGACAAAAACAATAAAGGTTTTGTCTGTTTGTCTGCGATAATCAGAGAGGCTATTATCAGAGCTCTTATATAAAGAGATGCTGCCATAATTTCTCACAAAACTTTTTTTTACAAGATAAGTAGTTTTATGAAGCATACTGCATTGTGGACAAGTAGATATTGTTAATAAATTCCACACCCCAAAGTATCTTTTTACAATATGCCCTCTCTTTGGATGGCTAGGCTTCTAAGGACTGCTTAGGTACAAAAGCTAAATAATTTGAGCACGAAAGGCTGAAGCAGGTTCCCAAGACCAATTACAGGATGAATAGCCTTTAGAATTTTCAAGGTACAGTAGTGCCCTTTTTGGTGTTTGGAAATCACACATTACCTTGACTATTTACTCTTCACTCCCATCAACACAAATAGGCTTAGATGACGATTTAATCTTTTTACTACAAAATGGTGAGATAGCATGTTTTAGGACAGATACATGAAAGGAAGAATGAAGACATCATGAAGTAGGTAACTTTGAATGAACTTCTGCAGGATTTATTATTCAGATTATGGTAAAAGATTCGGAATATCGTGGGCTAAATATACAACAATGAATGCTACATGGCATGATTTTATTCCCAGCCATGTAAGAAGGGGCAGGTATTTTATGTCTCTTGAACTGCTGTGCCTGTCAATCTTAACTGAGCTTAAGATCAGCAAGTAAATGTTCTTCTGTCTTTTCAATGGTTCAAATGACAAAATTTCAGCTTGCATAGAGTATTCCGCAGATGGCACAGTTTCTAGGATGAAAACCACAGGAAGCAGAAAGATAAGTGTAGACAAGAGAGAATGTTCAGCATTGTTGCAGGTGAATTCAAAAATGGATAAACCATTGCTTTGAGCTGCATTAGTGAAAAAATGAAAATACTACTTCAATGTTTTATTCTGTTCTATCTGTTTGTCTATTAGTTTGCAAATATAATTCTGAAGTTAGAACTCTGTGAATTCCTAATTTTTAGGTTTAAAGCATTTTTATTAAGACAAAAGAAACATGGGGAAGGGAATAGGAGGTTAAGGTTACATACAATGCAGTGAGAGATAAATTGAGGCGTATTTGAGAAGCGATGGTCAAGAGGGAGGTCGGTGGTCCAGAAGGGGAAGACATCAAATGTAAGGCAATAAGGCAATTCACATAACCCTCTCATGTACCCCAACCCCCCCACCCAAAGCTGAGCGCGAGTAGCCAACAGCAATCCAACAAAGCATAATCCAGTCCCTCCGAGTCCCTCACCCCCAAGAAAGAAAAGAAAAAGAAGGAAAGAAACAATACCCCAACTTCCCCGTCCAATGGCCCGTATTAGAATAACCCGCCCCAAACAGCCCACATCCCATCCCCTAAGATCGTACCCTCCATTCGTTCTAATCCCCCGGGGTCGCCGGTGGTGTCAGCCTAAGAAGACGAAGATACCTCGGGCACGTGAGTTCCCGGAATTCCGTGGACAGTAGTGCCAGGAAAGGTTGCCATAGCTCCTCGAACTGATCTACATTCCTAGCTACCGTAAGCGACATCTTCTCCATGCCCAATACCTGCCAGAGTCTATGTAGCCAACCAGTAAGGGAGGGGACAGTGGCGGTGCGCCAGTGGATAAGAATATTCTGGACCGCTGAGCCTAGCGCGATAGCAATCTGCCTACCCCTGCGAGACTTCAACGGGTACATTAGGTCATTGAGAAGGCCTAACAAAACATACGCGGGGAAGCGCGGCAGCTCAATTCCAAAGTGCTTATCTACCTCGTCCAAAACCTCCTTCCAATAAGCAGTAAGCACCGGGCAAGCCCAAAGAATGTGCGAAAGGGTACCCTCTTGTCCGCAACCCCGCCAACACCCTTTGTCGGTATGTTTATGCATTTCATACAGCCTCTCCGGGGTGTAATACCAATAGGTAGACACCTTAGTAAAGGTCTCCGTAAGCCCAGTGTAGTATGCCGAGTGCCTCGCCCGATATGCGATCTTGTCCCATTCCTTGTGGCTTAGTGTCCTGCCCAGTTCTCTGTGCCAGCGCTCCCTCCCCGGGTTATGGTAGTGGAACGCCGGAGGTTGAAGGAATTTATACAAATCAGTAATGAGCTTGGCGTCCGAGGCCCGGGTCACCAGCCACCGCTCATATGGCGTGATTTGGCGGGATGCGACGTCGCGTACCTGGGGTTGGAGAGCCCAGTGTCGAACCTGCATATAGCGCAGTCTGTCCATCTCCGTCAGGCCGAATTCCTGTCGGAGCTGTTGGAAAGGAATCACGCCCTCCGGCCCGTAAATCTGGAAAAGGGCCCTGCAGCCTGCGCTCACCCAATGGGAAAAGGCTCCTGGCTCCAAGCCTGGGGCAAAGTCCGGGTTACCCACTATGGGCGTGAACGGCGAAAGGAAGGTAGTCAGTTCACGGACCTCGCAAACCGCATCCCATACCCGCAGGGGGACCCGCGTAACAAAGGAGGCGTAAAGATTAGCCGGGCGATGCGCCCGGCGCAGGAACGGAACCTCCTGGAGGGTACGGCCCGCCACCGCCTGGTCTTGGAAAAGCCAGTGCTTGTCGGATTCCCACCTGCTCCACTCCACCAAGTATCGCAGTTGCGCTGCTTGAAAGTACTTCCGGAGGTCCGGGATACCAAGATCCCCCGCCTCCGGAGCGAGCGTGGAGAGGACCCTCTTCATCCGAGGCCTGCGGCCTTGCCAAACGAAGCGGGAGATGTCAGCCTGCGTTTGCTGTATCCAACCCACAGGGGGCTGGAGAGGTAGAGCGCGAAAGAGATACAGAATCTGGAGCAGCACCGTCATCTTCACCGCCGCGATACGGCCCAGCCACGAAAGCAGGCCTTTGCTCCATCGGCCGAGTTCCTCCTTGATCTTCCTGCTGAGGGAAGAGTAGTTGGCCGTCACCATCTCAGGCAGCGAGGGCGCCAGCAGGATCCCTAGGTATGGCACCGTAGACGAGGACCACTGCATGGGGAAAAGACGCTGAAGGTCTCTCCTGGTGTTCGTGGCTAGTGACACGTCCAATGCCGCCGACTTGGCCATATTCATTTTAAAGCCAGCCACACGTGCAAAGGCGTCCAATTCTTGGACGCAAGCAGGGAGTGACCTCCTGGGGTCGTCCAGGGTCAGCAGGACATCGTCTGCGTAAAGGCTAACAGTATGGACATATTGGTCCATCTTAACCCCAATAGCGTCAGGATTATTGCGGACCCTCTGGGCAAACGGCTCCATGTAAAGGGCGAACAAAAGCGGCGAGAGGGGGCAACCTTGTCTCGTACCGCGTTCGATGGCAAAGCTACCGGAGCTACACCCATTGACCCGCACCGACGCCGATGGACTTCTATAACAATTAAAGACCATGGTGCGAAACTTCTCGCCGATTCCCAGTTTCCTGAGAACCAGCTCAAGGTACGGCCAATGAACTCTGTCAAAGGCCTTCTCCGCATCAACTGATAGCAACATCCGCTCCCCCGGGATACGTGAGGCCTTTTCTAGTACGTGCGTCACTCTCTTGGTGTTGTCCACCGTCTGTCTACCGGGTACAAAGCCAGCCTGGTCCGCCTCCACCAGTCCTGGTAGGTGCTGGCCAAGCCTGGACGCTAGGATCCCCGTATATAGCTTGAGGTCAACATTTAAGAGTGAAATGGGCCTGTACGAACCACACAAGGTCCGATCCTTCCCGGGTTTCGGGATGACCGTCACCGTCGCGTTAAGAAGGTCCGGTGGGACAGCGCCAGGCTCGGAGAAGGAGTTGAACAGTCGAGCCAGGATTGGTGCTACCGTGGAGCAGAAGGTCTTATAAAACAAGGCCGTATAGCCATCCGGGCCCGGGGCCTTACCGTGCTTCAGTCGCGCTATAGCGGAGATGACTTCCTCCACATGGATGTCCCTCTCTAGATGGTCCGCCTGGGCGGGCTCTAGCACCGGGAGGGCCACTGACTCCAGATAGTCCTCGGCGGCCCGCGGCGAGGAGGGCTCCGCAGCATACAATGTTTCGTAGAAGCTACGAAAGGATTCCGCCACCTCCGCGTCACCTGAAACAGTAACCCCGTCCGCTCCTACCAGTTCCTTCACCACATTACGCTGCTGTGCAACCCTGAGCCGATGGGCCAGGAGCTTACCACACCTGTCTCCCCCTGAGTAAAAGGCATGCTTCAGGCGCAACAGTGCCGACAGGAGCTTCCTCGCCGCCTTCAGTTGCCTCCAAACGCGAGGGGCCCCTGTACGGCGGTGAACCTGCTCAAGCTCCCTGACCTGCGCAGTCAGTTCGTCCCTCTTACGCTGTCGTTCCCTATTCTCAGCTGAGGAGATGGAAATAAATTCCCCACGGAGGACCGCCTTCAAGGCAGCCCACTGCGTTGCTTGAGACGTGTCGGAGTTGCCATTGTGAACCAAATAGTCCTGAATGACCTCCCCTACGCGCTTCACAACAGACTTCTTATGTAAAAGAGTATCACGAAGCCGCCACGTCCCTCGTGAGGGAGAGGCCGCTGGCCATTTGAAAACGCCAGAAACTGGCGCATGGTCGGACAGGGACAGGACTCCGATGTCCGCCGCCGTGGCGGCAGTGCGCAGCGGGCCACTCACCAGGAGGTAGTCCAGCCGCGAGTAAGTGCGGTGCGCATAGGAAAAATAGGAATAATCCCTATCGGTGGGGTGCATAGCGCGCCAGAGGTCGTGCAAATCCATTTCCACAATCCGGTCCTTTACCGCGCGGGAAAGCTCCCCCGTCTGCGGGGAGCGTTGCGCCGACCTATCCATAGCTGAGTCGAAGACGATGTTAAGATCTCCCCCTAGGACAACATGGCGATCAGGCGAGGCAGTGACATCCACCAACACTGAATCCAGGAAGCGATCCTGGTGATCATTCGGGCTATAAACGGAGCCAACCGTAAAAGCTATTCCCCCAAGTCGCATGCGATATGCAAGAAGCCTTCCCTTTTGTTCAGCATATTTATACAGAACCTCGCCTCTAAAGGAACTAGCTAGAAGAATGGCTACGCCCGCAGTCTTGTTCGCAGCTGAGGAGAAGAACTGAGTGGGGAACTTGGCAGAGCGCAGCCTATGGCAATCTTTGGGCAGTAAATGGGTCTCCTGCAGAAGGCATATATCCGCTTGCGTCCCCTCCAACAGGGATAGGATCGCTCTACGTTTCACAGGGTTATTCAGACCCTTAACATTAAGGGTCACTACCTTTAAGGACGGCATTCCACCCGGGGAGCAGAAGCGCTATGCAGCAAGCAAGGGATCAGCGGGCGGGGCGCCTGGGGCAGGCGCGCGGGGAAGGCCAGGACAGGCCGGGCAAGAGAATGAGCAACATTGGACGGGACCCCCCCAACAACAAAACAACCCTTACACCCTCCCAATACGTACTCCTGGCAACTGGCCAGAAACACCAACAAAAACAAATGGAAACACCCCATTGTCTCAGTCAAGCCCGGTCGGGCAAGTCTGTAGAATCCAGCAATGTGGACGTTCAGCCACTCACCTCCAACCTCCCCCTCCCAACCCCCGGCCCCAACTCAGCATCGTAGAGGCTAAGAATCTCTCCCCCCGGAGTGAATCAGGCCGTCATGGCCACGCCATTGGAGTCGGGCAAGTTTCTGGCTGCTGTTCTCAGAGCATCCGCCATATCCGCCCTGATGGTGGGAGAATCAGGGCGACTCTCACTCGCCGGTGACTGCCTCCTCGTCGATCTCCGTCTGCTCCGTCTCTCTGGGCACCTCCATGTCGGCGTAGCTCCGTCCTCCTCCGTGGCCGTGAGTCCCAGCACTCCGCAGATGTCCTGAAGGGAGCGCAGTTGGTGTAGCGCCCCGTTCCATCTAAAGATCAGACGGAAAGGGTGTCCCCAGGAGTAGGGCGTCCCGTGCTCGCGCAGAAAGTCAGTGGCAATCCTGAAGGACCTGCGCTTCTGCAGCGTGATGGCGGACAGATCTTGATAGAGTGCGACAGGCCGCTCCCTGAAAGTTAAAGGCTGCTTCTTTCGGGCCTCCGCCATGATGCGTTCCTTCAAAGGAAAGTCGGGCAAGAACGCCAAAATGTCCGGGGGGGGCGCCGATGACTGGCGCTGTCGGCCCACTCTATGCGCTCTGTCGATGCGGACCGGGAAGTCTGCATCTTCCCCCAAGATCTCACGGAACAAGTCCTGCAGATAGGCCACCAAATCGGTCCCCTCGTCGGCGGACGGGACACCCCGCACCCGGATGTTGTTCCGTCTGGACCTGTTCTCGAGGTCCTCGGAGTGGGCCTGGAGCTCGACACATTGCTCCCGGAGGCGGAGAACGTCCTGCTGAAGATGGACGATTTCTTCGTCTCGGCGCTGGCCCGCCGTCTCCACAGTTTCAACTCGCTCGCCAAGGCCTTCCACCTCTCTGCGCACCTCGCGGACTTCGCTGGCCACTTCCTTCTTCAATGTCTGGAAGTCTTCCTTGAGGGAACTAAATAATTCCTCCATAAAGGACCTCGTGACCGGTGGTTCGCCCCCAGCCACATCTGCCGAGGCCTGGGAGGGTCCCGGCGACGGTTGTGTTCTGTCCCGCAACTGCTGGGCCCTGCCAAGCATGTCCGGCAGGGTGCGGTCCCCCTTCCTCGAGCCGCCTCTTCCAGACATCGCGGTCGCTGTAGTAGTCAAGGCCCAAGTCCGGCCGCCTCAGAGGTGTCCAGTCGCCCGTGGGCGCCAGATGTGGAGACCGCACTGATAGCAGGAGTGCTGCGTCACAAGCGACAAAATGGCGGCCCGGCCCGGGTACAGCCAGCCGCGACAACCGGCCAGGGTGGCGACCGGGGGCCAAAGCAGGAGTCTCTCCGCAGCGCGCCCCTCGGGAAGTTAGACCAGTAGTGTAGGCGAGAGCAAGCACCCGCAGCCAGAGGCGCGGACGGAGGTCACCAACGCCAGCTCTTGAGGGGCAAGATGGCGGTAGGGCGGGGCCAGGAAGAGGCCCGGGCTGGCAAGACCACTGGCGACCCCCGGGATACAGCGATCGAGGAAAGTCCGCAGCCAATGTCCCACAGCCTCACCGAAGGGCCCATATGGGCCGGCCCCCGTGGTGAGGCCACCGGCCGTCGCCTCCGGGCCGGGATCCGCACCGCGCCGTGTGTCGTTGTCACTAGCGGAGGGCCAAAGCGCCAACACAAATCCAAAGTCGACTGTGCCACCAAAGCACCGGCCACCAAGACGCCGTCCGGAGGATTCTGTTATTCCCCGGAGCGCGGCGGGTCCGATCCCCTCCGGATCGTCTGCTTTCAGCACCAGGCCCAGCCGAGGCGCCCGGACAGCACCGCAGTTCGCTCCGCCTCTCAGGATCTCCTCCGTGCTTCAATCTTTGAACAGACTTTCGAAGTGTTTCCTCCGAGGCGATGAGAGCCAAAGTGGTATCAATGCGTGCACCAGGAACTCCGGCACATTTCTCTCGCCCGCTGAGCAGCAGCGGGGGGAGAGAAACGCAGAAAACGGGGCTCGAGCTGAGCCGGGCCGGAGGAGCTACGGGAGGAAGCGTCCGCTCACCCCGCCATCTTGGCCACGCCCCCCGAATTCCTAATTTTTTACAAAGATGTGGCCAAAATGGAAATATATTTTGATGGCAACAGTAAGTTATATTTTCCTTCGGCAATCTATGAAGCTCAAAGATGTCTCAAAAATATTTGTGCCATTTGGGCTGCAGTAGGATTTTTAAGCTCAGGTGAGATATATCTTATTTTGGAAAAGGAGACCAAAGTGGCTGTGACATCCATGCACAAAAGGCACACCACAAGCCCGGCCCAGCCTACCTCAACAGACAGACCCAAGACCTGCTGACCTTCAGGAGGATACTCAAGACCTGGCTGTTCGATCAGTAGCGCCCCCCCCCCCCCCCACCCAGTGCCTTGAGACCCTCGCGGGTATGTAGTGCGCTTTACAAATGATTGATTGATTGAAAGAAGCAGCAAAGTGACCACTTACCTACCTTGAAAATGTATGGTCAGTCAATAGAGAGCTCCAAGGGCCTGATATTTATTTCCAGAGTTTTATATAGCGCTGGCTAGACCCGGAGGTATCAGAGCGCTTTACATGAGGAATCAGCGAGTTACAGGTTACAACATTACATCAGTTACAGAAGCCTTGCATAAACATTGGAGAAATACAGTGATTACACAATAACATGAGTTATTAGCGCATAGCATAGCCAAGACACATGTCTGACGGGGAATGGAAGGTAGAGGGGGAATGGTAAAAAAGGGTAAGGAAAGCAGATAGTGTCAGGTAGACCGGCAATGGGGAAAGTACTTCAGGGGGACAAAGCAGTCAAAGTGAGAGATAGGCAAACCGGTTGGAGACCAACGATCCAAAAACATCTTGTGTATCCATGACAGAATATGATGAGAGAAAGGCTGGAAAGGGGAGGAAGCCTCAGGATCACGGAGGCAGGAGGCGGGGGAAGGAAGAAAAAACACAACAGGGAGACACAATGTCCAATGTCGGGCTGGGTAGGTGACGGCCGAGGGGGTGAACCAGAGCCAAACTCCTCTATAGCTGCCTAAACAGCTCCACCGGGCAATGGGCATGTTGCTCGGGTTCCGTGGTAAGTACAACATTCAAGGTTTCCGCCCGGGGGGTATCGTCAAAGTTCCATCGGCAGTGCCAGTCCTGGTGTTACTGGGAAGGGCTGCCCATCTCACCCTCCAGCTCACCCCCAGTAGGGCAGAGCACGCCATTGTAGTACATTTGATCCAGGCAGGGGAAATTCTCTGCCACTAGTTAGCCAGGTTCCGACACAAGTTCCCTGAACGCACTATGGAAGGTTTGTTTGCCTGCAATTTTTTACTTATGCAGAGTTTAGACATCGCAGGATAGATATTCCAGATTTACCAGACGCTTGTGCATTTAGAAATGAGTGCATGGTTGTAGGGAGGAGAGGCTCCCGTGAGCCATGTAATGCCGCCATCTTGTCATGCAGTGCTTCACAGTGAGTCCGGGTCGGCCGAGGGGTATTATGCTGTCCATCGGTGGTTATGGAGAGAGTAGTTGTGGAGCGTACATAAGATAAACAGCTAGATGCTGATTGATTAAATTCCCTCAATATTTTGAAACGAGATAGACCAAATGATATGTCACTTCTTATGACAGGGCAAAAAATTCTGTACCAGCCTGAAGACATTACGGTTAATTGTGGAAGACGGAGGGATGGCACTCCCGCACATTAAAATGTATTATCAATCCCCCTTTCTAGATTGCCTCGTCCGTGCCACAACAACTAACAATCACTCTAACTGTTTCTATCTTCAGCTCATATTAAGCGAAGCAGATGTCCAGCTACCCTTATTTCTAAAAGTGCCAAAACTACGAAAGTGCTCTAGATATAAGCTAGTTCACATCATGGCCTTCAGATTTGAGAAGTAAAAAGAAGAGTTTCAGATTCTCCAGTTTTATCCATCTTTACGTATAAGAGACTGTTCTTGGTAAAGAGTACAACTAGAGATCGCAGCCATCTAGGGATGGAAAAGAGGGATTTCACAGTCTCAGTGATTTTTTGTTGACTGGTGCATTGAAGTCCTGGCAACAGCTGATCTCTAATAACGCAGTAATCCCCTCTAATTTGGCATTCTCTTATCTACAAATTAGCCACTTCTTAGGAGCAATTGGACATCATGGGAAGCGGTGCCAGCTACAGTGGAAATATCAAATGAGAGGGTAGAGATACCTGGTAAGGAAAATATCGGAGAAAAATTGAGTAGACATCTGGATAGGTATACTCAAATGTCTCAGAAGTGTTGTGCATAAAGGAATATTCTAAGTTGATGCCGCACTAGTATACCATGCCTTGTTGGCTTATAAACCCTTACCCGGATGCGAATGAGAAGGGATGGAGATAATGCAAGGCATTTATATACAAATATTCAAGAAATTAATTGTCAGCCACATTGGGAATTTTTCTGGGTTGCCCCGTTGAGGGTGATCCAGCTATCATCCTATTGAGTGTGCAGGATCCACGTACGGAGCACTACAGCAGGACAAGGGAAATCTTAATGGCAAACATGGAGTGTCAGCTAAGACACTGGACATAATCGTACACTGGAAAATAACTGAGGCATCTTCTAAGGTGTAATGGATTTAGTACTTGTGATAGACCAGGGCTCACGAAAAGCTTACCTATGATTTACACCAACTCAGCAAGCACAAAAAATGATAGGTGTATTTACAGTGTGCAGATTCGTTTAGGGCAGCCTAAGTTGGAGGAGTGGCTAACTTATTAAGTAGCTATGGAGAATCACACTGGGGGAGGCAACCCTGTCATGCTCGTAAGTGCTCATGCCAGTTCTCTGCAGAGTTTGTGTAAGGTTCAACCATAAAGGAGTCAAGAGGATCTAGAAGTTGGATGGGTATACTGAGGTGAAACAATGCCTTAAAATAGGCGAGTGGAAGGAACAACTTTAGATGTTTAATAAAACCTGGAACCAATCGAATAAAAATTGGTCACAATTTCTAACCAGAAATTTTGGGGCAAATAAATAATTTTATGAAATGACCTTTGTACATATAGGTGGGTTTGAGAAATTCCAATTCGGAGTCGGTTACACGCCGAACTACCTCTTTAATATTAATGAGATAGGTTGTAAAGTGCAACTCAATCTGAATGGTGGCCATCACAGGGATGGTAGCCTGCTAGGGTCATAAGATCACTATGTCTATAATTGCGATAAAATAAAGTATTTTTTAATGCAATCCTGGTTTCCTGTCCATAAATTCCATAAATAAATGTATGGGAATTATGATGATAAATGTTGATGTGCCTCATGTCGCTAAAATACTTTAACACAATTAAACTTCTGTTGTCAAATACATGTTAAATAAACCACAGCCACACAACTGTTAAATATACCAGAATGCATAAATGTAGATGTGCCTCACGTCCATAAAATACTGTAAAATGGTTATTACTTTCAGCTACCACATTTATTTGAACCGCCTTCAACTTGGCTTTCCATCTGCATCATTTGTCATTTTTTTCAGTCTCACATTTTGCACCACTCAAATCCATTACACATTTTGACTTTTATTAATTAATATCCTTTATAATTTTTTCAGCAGCTGGGGTCATTTTGGCCCTTGACAATTTTAAGTAATAATTTCAACAATGGTCGAACTACACAATTCCTATGTTTAATTAGATTAATCATGAAAACAGTGTATTATTTGCAGATTTTTGCTTATGCTCAAATGTAGTTCTGAAGATGACACTTTAATACAATATGAGTTGAAATGTTCACGGACTGCACTGCTAACTTAATTATCTGATGATATCCGACTGATCTGTGATACAAAGGGCTCGCCCTGCACCGATATTTTCATGAATGGTCGATATACGGATCTGTAAATACACACTTTCCTCACAAACGTCTGGTTACTTTCTTAACAGTTTTATTACTTGAGCACTTTTGTCTTTACCATACAAACATGAACGGTATTAAACATTGAATTCAAGTGTTTTAGACTGCTCGAATGACCTTTAACTGTATTAAATAGGCTGAGGCTTTTCTGCGGAGATTCACTAATTGCTTCTGTAAGTCATTTCTCATAGATATTGCAAGTAATTATGGTGTTCTGATTGGTCAGTGATATATGAAGCACAAGCAAAACAACTTCCCCAGGCTAACAACATATAAGGCACCAAGCGACTAGTCATCAAGAATACAACATCAGCACTTAGTGGGGCTAAAGAAGGAGTGAGACCCCCTGCTGCCTACTGCTGTGGTGCCAGCCCAAACCCTCACCGGTGGCTTTCAATAGTCATTTTGAGTTGTGCAGATCAGTGGGTCTGGCGTACTAAGCTAAGGATAGTTTACGCACTGGGGACATGTCCATCCGTCAAGCCTATGCCGGAGCCGGCATTACATTTACAAACAGTATGGATGCCGGCTGACCCCACCTTCTACATACAAGCTCAAATAGCAGCTCTAGCTCTTTCCAGCTATGCCTAGCACAGCAGGTGGCATCATAGGGGATGACTGTTCGGTGTGCCAGTGCCAACAGACGGGTATTGTCCGGATGACTATAAATCTATTAATGAGCCGTGATCCAGGCCGAACGGGTGTGCATCATGTACATCCTACAGATCTGTGCCTGAGCGCCTACGTCATGCCTTGTATATGTGTCAAGAATGGGTCCATTCATATTTTCTATTTCCTACTACATATGCTTATTGTTTATGAGGTAATTGCAAGGTTAGTCTCTTTGTACATGCAGTTCATACTGTTGTAAATCCAAGAAAACTTCTGAGCCAATTGCACCTGAAAAGGCATCTGTCTGTGAAGATTTCAGCATCTAGATTGAATGGTGACATTTCAAGTAATCGAGGGTACTCCCTGTGATACAAAGCATTACTATTATTAGAAGGCATCTATGATTGTCTTCTTGGTTCCCCTATAATGTATGTTTTATTAAAAGTAATGTAATGCTTGAAAGCAGATTACAAGAAAACAAGTTTGAGATACCTGTGTACGTATTCATACAGTAGATAATGTTGATTTGTGAACTTTGTGCACACCGCGGTTCATATTTCTTGACTGTTTTGCAGTCTTGGATTCAGGGTGTGAATCCTTAAGTACCAAACATGTCATTAACTGCTGTTAATGTGAAGAGCTGGTGGTAAGGATCTGAGCAGCGGAAGGTGGATTCTCAGAGGCCACTGGGATCCCAGAGACTGATACCCTTGGAGGGGTTTCCAATGAGAGGCGCTTAAGGAAAGTAGCATTGTGTGGGATGGGACATAGAGCTAGTATGCATGTTTACAACTCCCAAATCGTAGGTAACCCGCCCCTGGTCCTTATTTATGTAATTAATATAGATTGTAATTATTACTAGAGTACCAATACATTCGGTTATAGTAACACCTGTTATTTACAGTGCATAGACACGACAGGAAAACGTACTTCATAAAAACACATTATTAGTATTCCACCATTTTCACCTTCTGAATACAATATTCACTGTTAGAGCAGTAGCTGGTGAAAGAAAGTCACGAGGCCCCCATTTCTCCCCTAAGATGTATGGGATAGTAAAAGAAACACAATGATGACTAGTTCACCTGTTTTATTTTCTGAATGCATTGTTACTGCATCTGAATGCAGTATTACGAAGTCAGTAAGGAAGGCATAACCAGCAAACTAAAGAGAGGCAAACAGACTGTGATCGGCAAATGTATAAAGGATGTCTAGCACCGGTTCTACGACAGCCGTTACCCTCCCCTCTAACTGACTCCCTTGCAGGCGGTGGTGAGCGCTACACTGAAGACTGCAGGTGGTGGTCATAGGGTGGCACCAATGGTGAAAGGGGGTGGCCCTTGCAGTGGCATGTACCCTCCAAAGAAAACAACTGGGCCCCCAAGTATAAAGAAAGTAAAGCGGTGGATAAATGCATAGCTATGATCAGCTAAATAATCGAGAACTTCAAACTGATGCTAAAAGAAATGTGGAAAACGGTCTTCATGGGAAATGTAAATTGAAATTAAATGTTATTCAGGTGAGCACACCAGCATTTCAGGATAAGAGTATCATTATAGGATATACGATATGAAAGTACAAGAGGGATTTAGGATTGTTTCCACTCTTAAGTCCTGGACCAAACACAAAAATGATTAAGAACGCTTACCTTAAAGCTCTTGCCGAATGCAGCTCCTTACCGAAGCATGTATAAAATAAACTTATTAAAATACATGTGTTTAGGTTTAAAAATGCATGCATCAGAACGCCCATAAACATTACTAGGTACCAAATGCCTAGGATCAATAAACACAGAACTTTATCTTAGCGAGGCTGTTCCTCCATTAGCAAGCACATGCTGCAGCAGTGGCAAGATAGCTACTGCCGTTATGTAGGAACACTGATCTAAGCAATGACGAGCAACAAGGAAACATCGAAAAACAATCACACCAAATACAAGGAATGGAGTTTTACATTTCTGTATTTGCTCTTATTTAAGACATCGATGAATCTACAGCTCCGGTTAAAAAAAACTCAGCCTTTTGAGGAGGGATTTCCAATTTTTGATTCTAAAGCAAACATATTGCTCTCTTAAAACGAGGATTTCAAAAGCAGTGTGCACTTAAAAAAACTGCAAAACCAAAAGAAATCCTCAATATATGAGACACAAGGAGGGAGCAAAGCGATTCTGAATAAAATAAAAGCATAATACGCGATGAAATAACAATAGGACTATAAGTTTGAGGAAGAACAAAGTCTTTCAGAACACATGAACATACCCAATGTCTTTCAGAACACATGAACATAGCCACACTCCAGACTTGTAATTTCTGGTGAGAGTCAAATACGCATTCCATTGACATCTCTCAAACAGGCCATGCCATTAGGAGAAGTAGGTATGAGGTATGAGATGTGTTTGTAACAATTTGGAACATAAAGATATTTAAAGACTAACTCAGCTCATTTGAAACCTATCTACTTTTTGAACAATAGGTAGAGACAAATAACTAGGGGTCCTAGCCAGGCATAATGTGCCAATCCCAGGGTCTGAATCTAAATACAAGTACAATACTGTAAGAACCGTTTTCTAGAGCCTATAAAGTTAATGGGGTTGACTTTTGAGACTGAATAATTTAAGGCTTTAATTTGGAGACGAAACATGGGTGTTCGTGGCCGCCCTATTTAGGCTTTTAAAGAAAAAATAAGTTCACAGGGTTGATCTTAGAGGGATGAAGAACTATAGGCTTTTTTAAGACAAAATGTCAGTGGTCCTGCCCATATACCAATGTAAGCAATCACACGTCTTTATGCATGTTGGAAGGGGAGGGGGGGATGGGGACTATGCTCTTGATTATTGGTAGTATACTTCGTAGTGTATCATACTTATATTTTCTTATTTAATTTCTACCGGTGGACAACATTAATATTAGCTAAGGTTTCATTTACATGTGCCCACTTGAACGTTTGCGGAAAAACATTCATGTAGATCCGGATAAATGTTATTCTCAAAATAGGACTTATTCTCGCTGGAAAAAGTGATAGAAAAACTTCATTTCTGTAACCTGACCATAGATTTGGACTGCTCTTTTAAAAACGAATACAAAATTCCAAAAATTGGGGCGTGTAAAAAGAAAAAAAGAGCCACCAACAGATACATTTGGGTATTACTGATCTAGAAACTGAAGAGGGCACATTTTATGGTAAAGAAGGCAGAATCTGTTGCGCAGTGTACCCTGAGAAACAGCAATTCTAATACTGGGGTTTGTGACGCCCACTCAGAGGGTAGATAATTAAGGAGGTAGAAAATCAAACAATATCTATATATATCTATATCTATATATATATACCTGCTCCCAACTTCGTGTCCTTTTGCGCAAAGAAAAGCACTCGTGGTGGCGAGTCCCAAAGATTTTATTTAGGGGCTCACGGTGTCCAGACGCGTTTCGGCTGACTCCTTTTTCGATGGTTACCATCGAAAAAGGCGTCAGCCGAAACGCGTCTGGACACGATGAGCCCCTAAATGAAATCTTTGGGACTCGCCACCACGAGTGCTTTTCTTTGTGCAAAAGGACACGAAGTTGGGAGCAGGCATTATTGCGGGGCACCACCCGCTTGGAAGCACCCGCACGCGTGTGCATGGAATTGGTGCGAGTTTGGAGCATACAACAACAACAAAGGAGTTTATAAAGCGCCTGGTGACGCCATCACGGCGTGTCCCCGCGCTGTGGAAAGAAGTCAAGTCAAGTGCAGAGTAGGGAGTTACAGGGAAAACAGGTGAGTTTTTAAGCTTTTCCTGAAGGCGGTCTCCGAGTCCGCTAGTCTGATCTCCATAGGGAGAGCATTCCATTCCCTGGCGGCCATAACCCGAAAAGAGCGGCCACCCATTCTGGCCTTCCTGATGCGAGGTACTGTGAGCAAGCCTGTTCCCCCAGAGCGAAGAGTTCTATTGGGCTCATAGGGAATGGCTAAGTCATCCATATAGGGAGGAGCTTTTTGGGAGATGATCCTATGGCACATTAAGTAATGCTTTAAAAAGAACTCTTTTTTTTATGGGTAGCCAGTGGAGGGTATCTAGAGCAGGTTTGGATGGAGCTCTCTTGGGAAGTCTGAGGACTAGACGTGCTGCTGTGTTCTGTAAGACTTGAAGTCTCCTGATGTTATTTTGCGATGTTCCAAGCAGAAGCACATTCCCGTAGTCTATTCTGGAAGTCACGAGCGCCTGTGTCATAGTGCGCCTTGCTTGAAGAGGGAGGAGATCCAGGGTACGGTTAAGGGTCTTCAAGACCCCATAGCATTTACCGACCACCCTGTTCACGTGGCAGTCGTAGGAGAGTTTAGGGTCAACCCAAATCCCCAGGTTTTTGGCTGCTTCACAGGGGGTGGGTAGCGGCCCCAGACATGAAGGCCACCACTCCTTGGTCCAGCTCGTATTCCTACCTCCCATAACAAGAACCTCTGTTTTCGAGCCATTAAGCTTCAGGCAGTGTTGGGTCATCCAACCTGCCAGAGCCTGCATGCAAGATTTGAAGTTGTCTGGAGAAACAGAGGGGGCTTGGGATAGGGAGATGAGAAGTTGAGTATCGTCGGCATATGAAACTAATTCAATGCCGAACGATTGAACCACTTCAGCCAGAGGGGCCATATACAGGTTGAACAGGGTAGGGCTCAGGGCAGAGCCCTGAGGCACCCCCTGTTCCAAGGCATTGCTGTCAGAGAGAAAAGCACCTCTCTGAACCTGAAAGCAGCGGTTGGTAAGAAAAGCCTTCAGCCAGCCCAATGCATCCTGGGTGACCCCGGCTTTGTTCAGACACTGTAGCAAGATGGAGTGTGCTACAGTGTCGAACGCCGCACTCAGGTCCAGCATTATAAGTGCCATGGTCTGTCCTGCATCTACACCTGCCCGTAGGGTTTCTGTCGCTCTCAGTAGGGCGGTTTCGGTAGAATAACCTGACCTGAATCCTGATTGGGAGCTGTGAAATGCACCATTAGATTCTAGATGGGCCATAAGTTGGCTATTAGCTATTTTCTCAGCCACCTTCGCTAAGTATGGTAGCAGCGAGATGGGCCGAAGGTTTTCCAGAGTGTCCTGACTGATGTTGGGTTTTTTCTTTATCGGCAGCACTATAGCTTTTTTCCATTCCATAGGGAGGGTGGCCGTAGAGAACGAGAGTTGGAGGATGTGCCTGAAGTGATACTCAAGGACCTCCAGATTGGCTGTAAGTATCTTGGGGGGGGCAGGGTCCCGGGGAGAGCCAGACTTAATGCTCCTACAGATGCTAGTTAAAGCAGTAGTGTGAGGAACAGAGAAACTGGTCAGGCATTTTTTAACATGGATGAGCTCCAGATTTTCAGTGAAGTCAGATCCTGATGGCAGGTCGGTGGAGAAATTAGAGTAAATGGTAGTGATTTTATTAGCAAAATATTTGGCAATATCATTTGGCATATATATATTGCCACAGCTTCTTCTTCCTACGTTTAGTAGACCAAAGACACGGCACAGCAACAGATAGTTTTCTGCGTATTTTATTTACACACCAATGCAAAAAAGAAAGTGCATCAAGATGGACGGTCTACGCGTTTCGGCTCCTGCCTTCCACTGGACCATAGAGTCCACAGGTCTAGACCTTACTTAAATACAGTGAACAGTGTAAGTTTCATGGTCATCTAGACCACCAACCCAGCATAGTCAGCACATGGTCAGTACATGTTTGTAATTATATACATAAATATGTACAATTAACGTAAAGTAGCAAAAGTGATCCTGAACCATTAATTTAAATAAAGTATTTTCATCAAATTAGGTTCCGTCCTACATATTAGGGTGTAAAGTTAATGTGAAGTACAAATGGTGAATAAGAACCGACAATTCTAAATAAAGTATTTACATAAAGTATTAACTGTCAGATCCATCCATTTATGTACAATGATTCGGTATTAATTTATACTTTTTCATGTAAAGTACTGTACTAATTTATGAACAGAAAACGAAGTTAAAGTTAAAGATGACCTATGATTTTTTAGCAGTCAGAAGGTTAGGAGAAAACCAAAATTTCAAAGTCGCTGCAGTTTTCTAATGAATAAAGTATAAATCATTCATGGGATCAAATCTCAATAATGCATAACATGGTGAATCAGGTCTATGTACAGCCTATTATTTACAATTATATACATTACTTCGACATGTGTCTCCCTTTGCAGCAAGGCATGATATATGTAAAGTACTCCATTTAACTTTTTCCTCCGGTCATCATATTCTTTCATAATTTTTATAAGTCATCTCTCCCCCACATTCTCTATCTTCTTTTTGGATTTTATGATCTGAGTGATTAATCGGTTCTGATTCCATAGTCATTTCAAACATGTATATAATCCAACATCAAAACCATTTTCAAGATTCCATATAGTTCCACATAATGGAATGAAATTTCATAGTGTTCTTCAATGTCTCTATACCAATTCACAAATGTACATGTAATTCGGCATCCAAGTTATGACCAAATGGTACTTCAGTTCCCATGCTCAGTATCATTCTTGATTCCAAGCGCCTCAATTGTTGCAATTGGTCTCCACCCCGTTCTGGGAGTTTGCACATCTTTATTCCAGAGTATTTCAACAGGGTGGGATTGCATTGGTGATATTGAGCAAAATGTGTGGCCATTGGGTAGCAAGGGTCCTTGTTCTTTATCGCCCTCAGATGCTGCAATATTCTCAATTTTAGTTTGTTTATAGTGGTCCCAATGTAGTACTTGCCACAAGGGCATTGTAACCTGTAAACCACACACTTTGAATCACAGGTGATGTGGTCGTATATGGTTTCTTTTTTGCCATTTTGTAGTTGGTAATGTTTGATGTTTACTCCATGCTCACAGGCCTTGCACTTGTGGCATTTCCAGAAGCCAGGTGTTGTTAGCCATGTCTGTTTTTTCTCCTCACGCAGTACTAGATGACTTTGCGTTAATATGTCTCTTAAGGAGGAGGTTTTCCGATATGTTATGCTGGGGTTTCTTGTCAGGGTCTCACTCAAAGTGTTGTCCAGACGGAGGACTTGCCAGTGTTTTTTGTAAGCTTTTCTCATGCATGTGCTTTGGTTGTCATAGTCCACTATTAATCTGGTTATTTCATTACCCTGATCCGATTCTTGCTCTCGATCTGTTTTTGATTTCTTAGTTTTTGGAGTTAATAACTCCTCTCTCTCTTTCAGATGCATCCGGTTTTGTGCAGTAGAAATCACTTCTATTGGGTATCCTCTTTCAAGGAATCTGGTACTCATTCTTTCTATTTCCTCCTTCAGATCATCTTCTTCAGAGCAGTTTCTTTTTGCACTTAGCATTTGGCCATTGGGGATACTCCATTTCAGTCTTGTGGGGTGCCCACTATTGGCATGTAGAATACTTTTACATGCTGTTGGCTTCCTGTGGATTTTTGAACAAAGTTTGTTATTTTTGACAAAGATTTCCACATCCAGGAATATTAAAGAATGGGAACTATTTGTGGACGTGAATTTTAGACTGTATTGATTGTTGTTCAGAGAGTCAGTGAAGGCTTTCAGTGAATTTTCATTTCCGTCCCAAATGACGAACAAGTCGTCAATGAAACGACACCAAAGTTTGATTTTTGGCCCCTCAGGATCCTCTCGGTCTTTCTTTATCACGTCACTTTCCCATGCCCCCATAAGAAGGTTCGCATATGTGGGTGCAAATGATGTCCCCATTGCTGTCCCCTGTTTCTGGAGATATGTCTCCCCCAAAAACAGGAAGGCGTTATGGGTCAAGCAATATCGGAGCATATCCAGCAACATATTCGAGTGTTCTAGGAAGTTTACAGATCGTGCTTTAAGTGCTTCTTTTACAGCCTCAATGCCATCCTCATGGCGAATTGAGGTATAAAGTGATGTCACATCAATTGTTGCCATTTGGTAAGATGGTTTCCATTCACATGTGGTTATTCTGTGCAAAAAATCCATTGTATCTCCTAGGAAAGAGGGTAGATTAGTCACATAGTTCATCAAGAAAATGTCTATGAATCTTGAAGTAGATTCTAAAAGGGACCCTATTGAGCTCACAATTGGTCTTCCTGGTGGATGGTCTAGTGACTTATGGATTTTCGGTAGAAAATATGTAGTTGCCATGATCGGGTTGTTCGTTTTCAAATAATTATATTCATCAAAATCTAATAGACCCCTGTCTTTCCAGGTTAGCAACATAGAGTGGTATTCATTTGTCCATTCTGCCATTGGATTCATGGTCAATTTTTCATAATGTTCCTGGATGTGTAGTTGTCTATTTGCTTCCTCAATATAGTCTGAAACATTTTGGATAACAAGGTTGCCCCCTTTATCTGAGGATTTTATGATTATGGACGTATCGTTTTTCAAGTCTGTCATCGCCTTTTGTTCTTCCAGGGAGAGATTTTGTTTTCTAGTTCGTCCATTTTTTGTTGATTTATCAGAAATTTTCATTATTTCCTCGACCATAAGTTCCTGAAATAGGTCCACTTTGTTGCCTGGTGGGAGCTGTGGACAGAAACTTGAATTTCTTTTTAATCCACTATTTCCTCCTATGTTAGTGAAGTGATTGTATTATCCTCCTGGCTGCTAGAGGGGGTCTCCTTGATTGATGCTAGAGTTATCATCGCAGTTAGGTCCTTTTGTGCGACAGTTGATATTTTGTTCATTTTCGAGACACATGTCTTTTTATTGTTCTGATTCCTCTCAGCAAAGTGTTTTTTAAGTTTCACCTTCCTGCAGAATTTATACAGGTCAATGCGTGCGTTGGGTACATTCATGATTTTAGTCGGGCAAAAAGAGAGACCTTTGTTTAAAAGCTTTAGATGAATGTCCGAAAGATGTTTGTTCGATAAGTTAACCACTATGTTGTTGGGCACGGACATTTTCTTCTTTGCTATTATTTTTGCTTTCCTTTGCCTCGCTTTGCTTTTACTTCTTTTGCCACCCCTTCTGGTTTTTGGTTTGTCGGGGGTTTCTTTGGTAGGCGTTGTTCCCTTCCCCAAGCATTGGATCTGCCTCTTCCTCTTTGTCGCGTGACCATGTGCGCTAGCTTGATCTCCCCCTGAAAATCCAATGGTGTTGTATTAGATTCTCCTTCAACCGAGCTCACTTCAGAACTATCTATTTCTTCTGTGGGATCGGTGGTTCTATCCATGTTCTTATCCATGGCAACATGGCTTCTTAAGGTATCATATTTTCTTGCGAAGGTGTAAATTCGACCATTCATATAGTCCAACCTATCTCTGGTAAACTTGTTGGCCTTCCTCTTCTCTACCTCCATCTCATGCTTAGCTACCTTCTTTTCCATATTTTCCAATGCCTCTTTGCTTTCTTCAGATGTTGGGATATCTGCGAGTTCTGATTCCAGAGCCACTATTGTGCTCGTGATTTTTTCAAGTTTTCTCTCCGCATGAATAATTAGGGTCCTCATTAACTTATAGGAGCATTCGTTTGTATCAGTTTGCCATAGTTTTATCAAATCAGTGTCCAGGTCATTCAGGGTTGGCATTATTAGAATCCTCAAGCCTCGAGGTACTCTCTTAAACTCAATATATTTTTCCAATGATGTTTTCTCCCACCATTTGTTAACTTCCTGGATTCGCTGATTTTGTAATTCCCGTACGATGTTAGCAATTGTTCTCTCCTTTGTTTTTTCTCCCCCATCTTTTTTAGCGTCAGAGACTACTGTTGGTGGATTGTCGTCGTTTAGAAGCTCACTCACCCTTAACTGGCGATTCCTTGTTTTGTCCGCCATGTGTAATTATGCTGGGTGGGGTTATTATTTCTCTTCTTTTTGATACACAATTCTGATTTACTTGGTGTGTTAATTGTTCGTAGTTATATTGGGGACAACCAGCTCCCTTAATCCTAAAGTATGCTGGACCCAAATATACGCGTCTGTTGCTCCCTGTGAGACACACTGTGTTCACTCGGTTTGTCCAGAAATGCTGCACTGTCCCTTTAAGGATTGTCTGATCTCGCTGATGACGTGGTTCCTCAGTTTCCTTTCAGGGTGATTCACTGATACTTCCCGATTCACTCGGGGTTTATTGCCAGGCTGTACGTCTTTGAATTGGTGAGCGATATTGCGTGTATCTTCAGATTTATTTCATAGAAGTGGTTTCACACGCCGACCATCACGCTACACCATTGCTTCCTTCGCAGGAGTTCGTTACGTCGAAGGGCGATTGCCTCTCACCCCACCCGAACACAGCCTCCGCTCCTCTTGGATATATATATATATATATATATATATATATATATATATATATATATATATATATATATATATATATATATATATATATATATATATATATATATATATATATATATATATATATATATATATATATATATATATATATATATATATATATATATATATATATATATATATATATATATATATATATATATATATATATATCCAAGAAATCCACGCACGATTTCCACAAGGTGAGGCGTCCTCCCACACCTTAGAAAGACGCAGACACGGTCCAATTATGTGCAAATCAATTTATTTCGAGCAAGCACATCGCATGACGTTTCGGCTCCTGGGAGCCTTGTTCACATGACAGTGTCTATCATTACGAGCCGTTCTTTTAAAGAGACAGCCACTGGTTGAAAAAAAGTTTTTGATCACATGCTCTGTTTAAAAATAGACATGGAAGAAATGTTTTCCGCTTGGACTTGCATAGCAAATTATCACATTTATATAAAGGATGGCAAATCAAAAGCACAATTAATTTGTGATATCACGGTAAAATACTCATAGATCTATAGTGGGTAAAAATAATTTGAGCTTGATTATTATGAGTCAAATACAAAAATATATAAATTACTCCATAATGGAAAATCGCCTCTTGAATTATCTATATACAAAAATAGAATAAATACTATTATTATACATCCATATTTTTACATTATTACATATATACATTATTTACATTAAAGTGCTTGTGCTTCAAGGCTTGATTGCCTGATTGAAATTTCTGCATTTATGCAAAAATGACCCCCTTGTGATAACTATCCAAAGATAGATTATAACATCGGTAGTGCAATTCAAAGCAGGTTTGTAATGTACATGTAAATGTGTTTATTCCCTGAGGTGCTTCATTTAATTGCTCATAGCAACCCATTAGAAAAACATTATTTAACCACATAATCATTGTCCAATTGTTACACATTTATAAACTTCCATGTCAAATAGTAAAGTGAAAAATAGTGCAAAACAAATCAAAATAAGGTATTATGGATCAAATCAGCTTATCAGGAATAAGGACCCTTTAGCTGGACCATTCTCATTTGTGTATATATAGTACATATTTTCTTTTTGTATTTTCCTTATTTGCTCTTTTTATAACCGTTTTTTACTTTTTTTCTTTTTTCATTGTTATATTTCTATTAAGTAGCAGCTACAGATTTGTTCTACAGTACCTGAAAAGGACGCTATCAATCAATCAATCAATCAGTGACACTTATAAAGCGCGCTACATACCCGTGGGGTCTCAAGGCGCTGGGGGGGGGGGAGCCGCTACTGCTCGAACAGCCAGGTCTTCAGCTTCTTCCTGAAGGAGAGGTGGTCTTGGGTCAGGCGCAGGTCGGTCGGGAGGGAGTTCCAGGTCTTGGCGGCCAGGTGGGAGAAGGACCTTCCTCCTGTAGTCGCTCTTCGGATGCGGGGGACGGCGGCGAGGGCGTGGTTGGCTGATCGGAGGTGGCGTTTGGGAGCGTAGAAGTTGACTCGGCTGTTGAGGTAGCTCGGGCCTTGGTCGTGTAGGGCTTTGTGTGCGTGGGTGAGGAGGCGGAAGGTGATTCTTTTGTTGACGGGGAGCCAGTGAAGGTCTCGCAGATGTCCGGAGATGTGGCTGGTTCGTGGGATGTCGAGGATGAGTCTGGCTGAGGCGTTCTGGATCCGCTGGAGTCTCTTCTGGAGCTTGGCGGTGGTCCCGGCGTAGAGGGCGCTATTCATTATCATGTAGATACAATTAGGGTAGGTATCTGTCCCAGCCCAGATTTTCCCATATTGTTGTAGGAGATTGATGTAATGTCCTAGGTATTATAGTCTTTGATCAATTACAGTAAACATGTATATAAGTCTTCAGTGATGTTCAATCCTGTTGGGGCCTTGGTGTTTAACATGAGGATATATTTGGTCTCAAGTTTTCTCAATCTGGATTCTCTGTCGCCTCCCCGCCTGTTTGTGTTTACACTATCTATTACAAAGTATGACAATGTTTTATTGTTGCTTTGGTGTACTTCTCGATAGTGGCGGGCAACAGGATAGGTATTGTCTCCATTTGAGATCGCCCTGAGATGTTGGAGAATTCGTTGATGTACAGGAAGTTTTGTACTTCCTACGTACATCAATGGACATGGGCACTGTAGGACGTACACCGCATGATCGGTTTTACAAGTCAATACCTGTGATATTGGGTGAACTGTATCACTAAAACCATCTTTGTAGCTTTTGGTATTGACACCATGGGTGCAGGCTTTGCATGTTTTACATTTATAAAAGCCTTTGCCTGTTTGCCACCAGCTACTGCCTCTGATTGGTTCAGGATTAGTGTCCACAATCTGGTCCCTCAGGGAGGGTGCCCTGCTATAGGTAAGAGAGACCCTAGTAGGCAAGTCCTTGCCTATAATAGGATCTTTTGTAACTAACGGCCAATGTTTATTGACAATCCTATAGATCTCCTTAGACTGTTTGCTAAATCCTGTAATTATTCTGAAATCATTTTTGTTAGGATCTGTTAGTTTTTGTCTTTTTTGGTAATTGCCTGTCAGTAACTCGTCCCTGGACAATAAGTCAGATTTAGCAATAGCTTTGTCCACGATTGTAGTTGAATATCCTCTGTCTAAAAATCTCTTTTTACTCTCTTGTTGTGCCAACTTCAACTCAACAGGATCACTGCACCCCCTCTTCATCCTTAGCATCTCCCCGTAGGGGATGCTTGCTATGAGGTGCCTTGGGTGGCCACTCGCAGCATGTAAACTGCTGTTTCCAGCAGTTTGCTTTCGGAATATTTTAGTGTGCAGTTTGTTATTTTTAGTATATACCTCCGTATCTAAAAAGGTAACCTCATTTTGACTGAGTGTTGCAGTGAACCTAAGATTTAGTTCATTTACATTGATTTCAGTGATGAATTTCTCAGCAGACTCCTTGTTACCCCGCCAAATAATAAACAAATCATCAATGAAACGAAACCAAACAATAATATTGTCCCTCATTTCATTCAGGTAGGTGGTTTCAAGGACCAGCTCCTCCCAAGCTCCCATGTGCAAACATGCGAAACTTGGGGAGAAGCTGGCCCCCATTGCCACCCCCTGTATTTGACGGTAAATCAACTGGTTGAACATAAAAATGTTATTTGACAAACAAAAATTCAACATGTCTAGTAACATAGCATTATGGGCTTCACAATCTTCAGATCTTCTAGATAGGAAGTATTTCACTGCTTCCATACCTTGAGTGTGAGATATGCTGGTATACAGCGATGTTACGTCCAAGGCCATAAGCCAATCACCCTGTCTCCAATCTGCCTCTTTAAGTTTCAACAAAAAATCACTAGTATCACGTACATATGATTTTAATTATTGTACATAGCCCTGTAGGAGATAATCAATATAAATTGATGTCCGTTCCAATAAACTACCCCTGGCAGAGATGATTGGCCTGCCAGGGGGTTTGAGGGGATCCTTATGAATTTTTGGGATGAAATATATAATTGGTAATACAGGATTATTGACCTTGAGATATTTGTATTCTTCCCCACTGATCAAGTTGGCTGATTTCCATCCAGATAATTTTTTGTGGTATTCAACTTTGATTGTGGTCATTTTTTGGGGTAGAATACGTTCATAGCAGTTCCTGTCGTTGATCTGGGTATAAGCCTCTTTATCATAGTCTGATTTAGTCATTAGTACTATGTTGCCCCCTTTATCACTACCACGGATCACAATGTTTTTATCCTTGGTTAGGCGGGCTACCAATGTTTTATATCCATGGGACAGTCTGTTGAATTTCCATTTAGGCATGTTGGATTTAAGATCTTTTAAATCACTTACCACGTTCTCGTGAAAGATGTCTATTGAGTCTTGCGGGAGAATTGGTGTGAAGTTTGATGGGGGTTTGAATGGAGTAGCCTTCACCGTACGATTGCCACCTTCATCTATGTCCCCACGATTTATTGCCTCCATATTTTCATCATATCCTGCTCCATCTGTTTCCCAAAGCTCAGTGATATCACGAGTGCCCTGGCTTAACATTGGTTCATGTTCACTTGTGGGGTCAACATTAATAGATGATATTTTTTCTCTCTGTTTGGTCTTAGTTGCAAAGAACTTACGTAGTTTTAGTTTCCTCACTGCTTTATACATGTCACATCTAGTTGCAGGATAGTTGAAGTTACATTGTGGTGCAAATGATAAACCAAGTTGTAGTATTTTTTCCTCCTCTGATCTTAGTTCTGTGGGAGTTAAATTTACTATGGTTCTGTTATTGTCAGTAATTAATTGGACTGGTTTCCCGGGTTCCTGTTTTGGCCTCTCCCTCGATTTTTCCCTTGATAACCTCTTTTTGCTGGCCCTTGCCCTCTGGCGCCTCCTGAGGTTTGCACGCTGTTTATATGTTTTTGCTGCGTGCTTGCCCTCAGTGTTTGCAGTCTTTGCTGACATAAAAAAAACATCTCCTGTCCAGGTGACGGTCTGATGTTGCCAGCCCTTTGTGCTTGGTTTATGCGTTCTGATTCTGAGCCTGAATCCGGGTCCGAACTGAATGTTGAGTTCGTGGTATCATTTTGCTCCCTTGGTTGTTTGTTAGGCTTTCGTTTGGGTTGTGTTTGAGCTTTATTTCCTCCGCCACGTAGGGCATCGTATTTCCTGGCAAAAGTAAATATTTGACCAAGTTCATAGTCATTACGATCCCTTTGAAATTTATATGTCTTTCTTTCAATAATTTTAGCTTCCTCCTTTTTCAGGCGGGTTTGCATGGCCTTTAAAAGCTGTTCCTTCTCCTCACTTTCACCCAAACTCGCCAATTGTTCATTGATGTTATCTATTTCCACTAGCAACTTAGCGCGGTCGATATCTGCATATTTGATTAAGATTAATACCTGGCGTCGAGAGGCGTCTAGATTACACTCCGCCCACTCTTTCATTAACTCAGGGTTGGGGTCGTCGTATGTGGGTGTTGTTAATATGCGCAACCCCCTCGGGATTCGATTAACCTCCACATACCTTTGTAATGATTTTGACTCCCACCACTTGGACTGTTCGCTTCGGGACTTCTTTTCAAAGGTCTTAATCAGGTCCCGTAAAACATTACTGCTGCTGCTGCTGGCTGCAATGTCAGGTGTCTCCCTGCTGTCGGAAGGGAGTGGAGAACTGTTGGAGAACATTGTAAGCGCCAATGCCTCCCGGTCTCGGACACTATCAGCCGACATGCCTGCTAATGCTGTTGACGATATTCACGGCGCTTCTGGAGTTCACAAGTTCAATCGTTGTCTTCTCCTCAGCGTCGCTGCACAATACTCCTCTCCTGAAAAAATCCGCTTGTCCTTTAATTAGGTTTAACAGAGTCAATTACACCAATTGACCCCCAGGGACCCTCAAGAGGCAAGGGGACTTCATCCCCCAACTAAGAGCATGCCAGGAGGCGCATTTGCAGAGTGGTGGAGAAAGGTGGCAGGCCAGTGATCACCTCTCAGCAATCCCACTGTGTGAGGTTATTTGGAGGTAAGAGGTAGGCTAGTTGGCCCCTAAGGATCGCCAGATACCAAGAGGACTTCATCCCCCAGCCAAGAGCACGCCAGGAGGCACGTTTGCAGAGTAATGGAGGGGGCGTGGCATGCTATCACAACTCAGCAATGCTCCTGTTTGGGACTTACTGCTAATAACAGGAGGGGTAGTTGGCCATTGATGTTATTTCAGTTGTCATCAGTGATGTCACTGACCATGTCATGGATGATGAAATATGTGACATCATCAGCAGTGTAAGATCTTGGTCAATGAAAAATTCATCATCACCAGTTCAGGACACAAACGCATGCTCATATCGCAAGTAACAGACGATATGTGGTTTCCATCTTCTCTTTTGTCCATGCAATCTACAATGAAGAATTATGAACGCATACGACCATTTTCTTATTAGTTTGCTGCTCACTCTGGCTTAGTTATGTATTGATTCATTTATTTGTGGTTAAAAATGCCATAGAGTTATTTAGATATAAACAAGGCCTTTTTTTACCATATAAAGCCAAATGGTACTATAATGTTTCTCTTTGGTGACTTAGCACAATAACTTGTACTCACTGTTTGATTAACTTGTGCCACCAGTTGATCATAGCGCTAGTGTGTCAACAGAACATTTACCCTCTATTTCAGTTATGTGCACTTATATTTATGGTGGTTTACACTGCAGCCAGTGAGCATGAGCACGGACCAAAGCAGCGCTGTTCTGGTCATTCACTAAATATTCAAATGCCGGAGGTCCATTACGGCCCCCGGCCCCGGGGGCCACCACCTCCCCTGGGCTATGCAAATAAACGGAGGGGGCAGCGCGACCCCTCTCCTGGAGCCCTTGATTACCTGGGGACCACCACCTCCCAAGGCCGGCTCCTGCAATGTTCAGGTGCTCTTAATTGTACAGCTGGTATGCTCAGACAAAAACAGAGTATGCATTATCAGGTAAAAAAACACAAATTTGTATCCTAGAGTCTAGCATACTGCTTCACTTTTTAGAAATAAAACCATATTTTGAAAATTCCTACATTCTCAATAAAATGTTTGTATATTTTTTGCTTAAGTGAAATGTTTCATAATAACTATTTGTTTGATGCACACTGTATTTTTTGTGGTGCTTTGAGGTACAAATCATAGAAACTTCTTGTAGTGATCCACAGAAGGCACAAAGTTAAGAATAGCTGCTTGTGAAAAAGCAATGTGTGTCTACGTTTATTCTAAATATTTGCCAGTATCATAATTCAAAGTGATTTCCATAGACAAAACTTTGTTTGGTCATCTAATTTATATAGCACTATTGGGCTGATGTGATTTAACTTCAGACAGTTCAATCAGCAGCAATTCAAGAAGACAGACTAATAAGGATAATACCTCAGCATATAATGCTGTCATAAATTTACATTTGTAACTTCAGATTAAAGCCTTTAGGAGATACACCCTCTCCACGTGTGCTTGTTCAACAGAAGCACTAGATTGACCCAGAGCCATACATGAAAAGCACAGTGACAGCTGTGCAACAAATCGCCCCTGCTGCTTTTTGCACCACAGTAAGAGGAGGCACTTTATAAAAAGTCTGACCAACACCATACAGGCGTGGCAGATGGTATAGCAGATCCTACGATTAATTTTCTTCAGTTTACTAAAATTCCAGAATAATAATCTGGCCCCAGCCCATGGAGTGCAAAATATCATCTGCAATGGACACCACGTTAAACCCCATTTCACGAAGGAGGCCTGCATTCTAAAGACTGCATATTAGCTAAGAGGTGCCAGCAATTTCAAAATCTTGCTTAGAAGACTACAAGAATTTGGCAAACAAGGTTAAAGCACTGGCATGGGTGGAATCCTTGGAGAATGTCACTGGGTCTTGACAGAGTACATTAAAGAAGAAGAAAATCTGACTGAAATCCAAGATCTACAAGAAGAATCATGCTAACTCAAAATGAAGCGGGAAGTTGCTAATCGCTGCACCAGCCAAGAGAAGGAATGAATTACCCAGTAGCATCGCTCACTGAGAAGTACCAAATAAAACACGTATTTTCCACCTAGACTGATATGTGGCATGCCCAACAGCATTAATTAAATGCCAAAAGAAAGAAACTTTTGTTTAAGATGCAGTGATTGCACCGTTGAAATGTGTTCAAAGCCTGTGTCAACATCTTAGATCAATTAGAAGAGACAGTGGGCTAATGCTGGATAATTGTATTAAAAAAAATATTGTTCTGGAGATAATTGGGAGCAGTATTATTACAGCATTCATATGCTAAACACGCACTCTTGCAACATGTACCCACAAATGTTTGGTTCTAGATACGAACCTCTTTCATATGCATTTACTTTGGTGGAGACTTGTTGGTCCTGGATAATACAGATATTGTCAACTACGGCTAGTCTACACTTATTTATTTATAAACAAGGGGAGGATCTCCATTCTTGCCTGTGGATTTTCTAACTTCTGCGCTGCTGGATCCTGGGATTGCCATGGAGAAGTAGGAGGAGGAACCCCTTGGCCCCTACTCATGGGTCTCTACAAGAACCAGTGAGGCTGCTCAAAAGGTCCCCTAAGGACCAGTTGGGGGGAAGACCTGGACTTCTCTGCACCCACCAACAACGTTACAAAGGAGAACTGGCGCAGTGGGCTAGGAGGACCAGCCTTTGGAGGACTGCACTACTCTGGAAGTGAGTAGGTTGTTGCATCTGCCCCTGGGAGATAGAGCTCGCCACGAGAAGTAAGATGAGCCCAGAATCATCCATATTGGCCCGAGTTGGCCGGAGTTGTGGCATTCTAAAGGTTGACAACCTTTGGCACAACTTCCTTCCTCAAAGCATGCAGGACTCTGCTGCCATTTGATAAATCGCTCCCAGGGTCGACAAGGGCCCAGAGGACGGCTCAATAAATCTGCATTTATCATGCTGGGAGATAGCGTGCGGGAGACCCCATCACCCGGGCTTACTTATGAAAAATGGAGCCGGGAATTAATTCCAGGACCCCGCACCGCAAGAATGTGGGGAAGTCCTGTTGTGCTCCCCCGTCGAAAACCGAAGGGGCCGGGACCCCATCACTGGGTCCCAAGCTATGGAGACTAAGGGGAAGCGCTGGCAGACTTGTCCCATCTGGGTAGGAGGGGCCCAGGACCCCTTCCCTGGGCCCCTGCATGCAGCAGGAGGCAACCACCACTGCACACTTCTGCCTGAGCAGACATAAAAAAGGACTGCCAGCTCCAAATGGAGGGCAGCTCCCCGTGTTGTTCTCCGTCAGCCAATCTGGGGTGCCCAGTGGAACCAGGATCCCCCCGTCAAAAACAAAAAGGGAAAAGCGCGAGGCCACTGCTTAAAAAGGAAAACAAAGGAAAACCTCATGATGGCTCTCCCTGGCACAGTAGGAGAGCTGCTGCTATAATATTCACTGAACTATTAAGACTCGCCCCATAATGCTTTGCGGTGTCTTATTTAAAAGCATTTTTGCCCAGATCAACGCCTGTGGTGGTCCTAGGCCGATGGGACCACCCCTGAATTGCTCAACACGATGTGCTCTTGCTCCTCGGATCATCTTCTGGGTCTTCACCCTAAGTTGGGGTGCACCCCAAAATCATCACTTTTCCCACTATTTCAGGCTCTCTCATGGCTGAAGGTTTTCGTTTAAGGCTGAGAGTTGTTTGCCCTTGAAGGAATTTTGTGTATGATAAGATTATAAAAGGCTTGGAAGGCCTAAAAACTGTAATACATTGTTCATGTAGTTATACTCTCTATGAGCTGATTATATGGTTACACTGCAATGCTTTTTCATGATACTGTTTTACTGTGAAACTCAGTAGGGGTTGGTTTGACCATTACAGTTTAATGCTAAGTATATGAAAAGATGCACAAACACAACGTTTATTACTGACAAATGTTTTATTGGGTTTTCATGATTGCAGTTTTATTCATACATCCTAATCACACTTATGCCAATGATTAATGCCAAAGTAATATAAATATTGCACAATGACTGTTTAAATTCACCTGATATATCTGGGTGATCCCTCTAGGGGGGTCACCATTGATTACACAATGTAATTTATGGCATGTTCCATCTGCCAACGTATATTTGTAAATGAATGCGTAGTATTTAATGGTGTGTATGTAATAAATGTACTTTTCCTTTTTCTAAAGAAAAAGTACTGACTAGACAATCATTTATTGAGTATTCTTATTGTGAGCTAGTAATCGGTGATTACTGGCCCACACCACCTCTCTTCAGTTGCCCTTAGACTGCTCCGCCTCACTACCCTATCAGATTCAAGCACTACAACAGCGTGCTTGGTTCCCACTGAGGACAACTGAGGAACTATTACTTGGGTGGGCCACACAACTAATAACCCGATTTCCAACACAGGTGACCTCCCCAATCCTTCAATGATGCATCTGTCATGATTGTGAGCTCTGGGTGGGGGAGAGAGGGATCTGCCACTGGTACAATCGCAGTCTAGCAGCCCCCACTCTAGGTCTCTTGAATTCTCCTCCAGCACCTTGATGGTATCGGACAGGTTTTCTTGGTGTGGAGTCCAGTGAGACTTCAGATACCACTGCAGAGCTAGCATGTGTCAACTGATGTGGTCCACAACCCGAATGCAGGCACAAAGAAGCCTCCGAGCGATTCTCACTCAGACCCAGGTCAAAGACAAACACCAGTATCATAGCCCGAATATCCTAGACTTGCTGAGAAGGAGGGAAGGCTCAGAAAAGAAGGGTCCAGAATGATTCAAATGAAGGGGAACCTCTGCAAAGGACTTAAGCGTGACTGTACTGGCTGGACGCAGGCAGCCGGATCCCTGGTCTCTAGCACAATAGGATTGTGAGGCCTGTTGCTCCCTTGCTGGATGCCACCACAGCTAGGGAAGAATGGGAACATCTCAGTAATCTTAAAAAGAGACAGGTCAGGATTGCTCTACATGGAGCTTTAATGCCCGAATACTATACAGCTGGAGCAGCCCCAGCGAGTCTCTTGGTGAGAATAGAGCCCCGAATATTCTTGGACGACAGCAAGTTCAGACTTGACTGGAGTTTCATTGCGAATAAATGTACCAGGGATTGGCTCATTTTAATCATTAGTACTGCCAAGAGGTTGAGTGAGTAACTTCTAAAAAAAATCCTTGAACTCGAAAAAACGATACAGCGTGATACCACCTTACTTGATACCAAGGAGCAATTGAAAAGGATTCAAGACGACTTGACTGAGTACAGAAATGATATGGTTACTCAGAAATTGAAAGGCCTAACCCGAAATTTGGAGAATGGGCATTCCTCTATGTTAAAGACGAATATTACCAGACACCACAAGATCCTCAGAACTTTGGTGGGCGACAGAGGGGCCGTGGAGCAAGACAACAAACAAGACGAACCCCGAACCCCAAACCACTGGACATTTGACAATACTTCCAGTGAGGAAGAAGAGGATACACCACAGGGTAGCCGGGTGAGATTTAACCAACAGAATCAGAGCAAAGAGGATTTGGGTACCCTATTGAGGTCTTTTTTGTCCCAGGGCCAAAGGAACAACCATCGAGGGGGAGGTCAGCCTGGAGGGGGCAGAGGCCGAGGTAACCAGCCCAACCTGCCCAAACAGCAACGCCAACAATGGCAAGCATTCTCACCCAGAATGACCCGCAGCAGAGGCCGGATACAGAAATGAGGAACAATATCGTAGTGAATCTCTCAGATCACATAAAAGAGAGTACTTAACAAAGGACTTGGGTTCATCCCCACCCTCTCTCATGATGCCTTTAAATGTAGGCTTGAGTTCCACGAAACCATGAGAAAAATTAAACTCAAAAAGCTTTAAAAAAATTAAAAAAACTGAGGAGGCCACATTTTTTGGGACTGATTTGAGAAAACCTTCCACTTTTTGTCCACCATCCTCCTCTATTGGTCCAGAGGTGGTAGTGTTTGAATCTCTGGTCTTGCAGGATATAGAAAGAATTGAGAAAACACAAAAAAAGTTGGAATACAAGAATATGACTAAGGGCGACTGGGAGGCAGTAAAGCGCCTCCAAAACAACCATAACCTGACAATAAAGTCAGCAGACAAGGGTGGGGCGATCGTCCTCCTTAATTCTGTAGACTAGGACGCTGAAGTAATGCGCCTTTTGAGCGTAAGGACTAACTACCAGCCACTCAGCCGCGATCCTTTGGAACACCTACTGAAAACTATACGTGAGATGGTAGGAATAGCTAAAGAAAAGGATTGGATTTCGGTGAAAGAGGCGGAGTTCCTGGGTAATACCAACTCCAGGACTCCGTCCTTTTACATACTTCCCAAAATCCATAAACCCACACGTCCACCCCCGGGACGTCCCATTGTTTCTGGGATCCAATCTGTCCTAGAACCGCTTTCCCAGTATGCAGATTTTTTTCTGAGAGTCAGTGGTGAATCAGAAGTCTTTTGTTAAGGATACCACCGATATTCTCAATGTCTTGGAGGATATACATTATGACCCCACTGAAGAGTTCTTTGTCACGATTGACATTGAATCCTTGTACACTTGCATACCCCAGGACGCGGCGCTGGTGGCAGCAGCCCGCGCCCTGGGTGACCATGAATGGTTTTTTGATACTACCCAGGCATTTGTACTTCAGTGCATTGAATTGGCCCTCATAAGAAATTATTTCAGCTACAAGAACCAGCTCTATCTCCAGATCTCGGGGACTTCAATGGGGGCCACGATGGCTCCTAGTCTGGCCTGTATCTACGTTGGGCAGTTTGAGGAGCACGTCATCTATCCTAATATCAACCCCTTCCAGAGCAATTTATGTCTCTGGAAGAGATATATAGATGACGTGCTCTGCATCTGGTCAGGCACGGAGGGGAACCTGCTGAAATTTTTGAATTGGTTCAATGTGCAAGATGATAATCTAAAATTCACCTGGACCTATGATAGATACAAGGCAGTGTATTTGGACCTGGATATTGAATACAGAGAAAACACGATTAACACCTGTGTACACCAGAAGCCCACAGACAGGAACTCTCTGCTCTCCTATGACTCCTTCCACCCCAGGGCATTGAGAGATAACCTGCCCGTGGGGCAGTTTTTGAGCTACAGGAGAAATTGCTCTTCGCAAAACACACTATCTAATGGAGGGTCTAAGGGCAGGTTTAACGACTCAAGACTGAACACATGCCCTTATACAACTTATAACAACAAAGAGTGTACAGGAGTCGCCGCTCAATGTTTATACTCTAAACCCATCAACCAGTGACTATACGAAGTAGACTGTGTGTACTCAGGTGTAAGAAACATTAAACTACTCATATATACGGCATGCAGCATGGGTAGGAATTTTCCCATCAGTTGCCGTTCTGTACCACCATTTTTACATCATGTGGGTTCTCCTTACCCAGGAGTTAGTATACAAGTTCAGTCACACTTTAACAGGTGTGAGTGTTGGGGAGACCAATGTAAAAAAGTTTGTGTGATGGTTTCGAAATATGGTGTTTTTCTAAGTAAAAAGTTATACACCTGAGGGAAAGCAGTGCAGTGAGTGTATAGTGATAAGTGAGTAAAATTGGGTGATACTGAGTAGAAAAGTGGTTTATTAGTATCTCTCAGACCCCAAGATTAAAAACAAGTGAAAGGTAGATTTGACAGAATATCTACCAGCAGGAGGTCAACATGTTTCTGCATACCATCGGAAGAGTTTCCTTATGCATTCGTCAGGACCTAGATGGTGCTACTGCTTACAAATTATTAAGTGAAGTTAAAAAGGGAAAATTTCACCTGAGAATCTCCACCACAGTCTACAAAAGTCACATAGGAGACAAAGAAAAGAGAAAAACATTACAAATATTAAAGAATGCACTCAATACATCGTGCTATTCTAGTGGTCACGTATTAACATTTAGACAGACGTGATAACACTCACCCAAAACTTGTGGGGATGGCGCCTCACCTCACCTGGCAGCAGCTCAGGTAGAATAGGAGCACCGCTCTGTTTAGCAAAACATAATCACAGGGACACTCAACCAATTCCGTTAAAAACAAGGCAAAAGAACTATCATACGTGTCTCCGATAGCGTGAGAGACAGCTTGTGTGTTTTCAAAATGTCATCGGTATCGTACCGGAGTAGTTATATAAGTATGGACTTCTACCACTGTTAGGCTAGGTGCTCGTAGCGCACAGGGTTATCTAACCAGATTACGTAACCACACTCTTACCTCTCCGTCGGTGTCTCCAAGCGTCCCTCTGGGCTGTTCTGGGGAGGCACCGAACAAGAGAAAAGGGCGGGTATATGACTGAAACCTGTCTGGTGCATTCTGGGAGTCGTAGTTTTGGTGACAAAGAAAAATGGAAAAGGTGGATAATGGCTCGATTGTTTCATAGTGACATCCATGGTATGGGTTCGTTCAGACCATCCTTGTCACTGTTTAATTTGTACACCCACTTCTGCTCTATTTTGAACAGAAATTTACCGACATCAGGGCAATGTTCGGGTATTGTCGGCTGTTCGAGTATAGTCCACTTGAACTCACTGGGACCGTGGCCTTTTTCAAGAAAGTGGGCTGTCAAGCGAGTTGCTTGCTTCCGACAGCGAACTGTGCTCTTATGTTCGCCAATCCGTATTTTGGTCTTACGGGTTGTCATTCCCACGTATCTCTTTCCACACGGGCAAGTGATCATGTAAATTGTATTCTCGCTGTTGCAGTTCGTGAACTTTCGCTGTTGCCATGGGCGCAAAGTTCCGATATCCACACTGGTGGATTTGGTAGTTTGTGGACACGCCGAACAACTGCCACACGGGTGATGTCCTTGTACCGGCGGTAGGTCCCAAAGTGCTCCCACTTGTCTGGATTGTTTTGTTTTGGGACGAGTGTGAACTAGGTGGTCTTTTGTGTTAGGTCCTCTTTTAAAGGCAAAAAGTGGTGGTGGTAAAGTTTCTCCACTGGAATTCAAAATGGACCAATGTTTTGTTATTATTTTTCGCACATCATTGGATCTTGTGTGAAAAGTGTTCACAAAGGTCATTCTGTTGGATCTTTCTTTCGGAATAGTTTCCAATAGGGCATCCCTGTTGTTGTTAGCAGCCCTTTTCTTTGACTGTCGGATGATCTTAGCCGGGTATTTCTTTTCTCGTAGATATTCCGAGAGGGTTTCAGAGTGTTTTTCAAATGACTCTTTTGTTGAACAGTTTCTCCTGAGTCTCAGGAATTGCCCAAAGGGCAAGTTATCTCTGAGAGCCCGAGGGTGGCAACTCTCATAGCTTAAAAGAGCGTTGCGTGCCATAGGTTTCCTGTACAGTTCCGTTTTTAATCCCTCTTCTGTGGCAACTATCAAGAGATCTAAGAAAGGCAGTTCCTTTCTACTGAACTCTAAGGTGAAATTAAGAAATTCATTACAGTTGTTAAGCCAATTGTGGAACTCCAACAGACTGGCCTCAGATCCTCTCCATATAACAAAGACGTCATCTATGTATCGCTTCCACAAGCGAAGCGATACATAGTATGGGTTATCTTGGTGCAGTATTTTAGTTTCCTCTAGTACATGAACATAGAGGTTCGCCAGACTAGGCGCAAAAACACTGCCCATGCTAGTACCAGAGGTCTGGAGGTAGATGGTGTCCTCAAATTTAAAGTAATTGTCTTTCATTGCCATTTCTGCTAGTTCCATGATGAAAGAAACTGGAGTAGTTGTCTGTAGGTCCCTCTCCTGAAGGATATTGCCTACCACTTCCAAGGTCTCTGTTTGGGGAATTGACGTATACAGAGACTCTACGTCAAAGGACACAAGTAGATCCAAGGAGCTGTCAAAGTCTACGTCTGGAAGTAAGCGTAACATGTCCTTTGTGTCCTTGAGATAGGTCGGCATCTCTTTCACAATAGGATTGAGGAAGTGATCCACAAATGTAGAGAGCGGCTCTAAAACTGATCCTATTCCAGAGATGATTGGCCTCCCTGGTGGTGGTCTCTTCTGCTTGTGCACTTTAGGCAGGCAGTAGAAGTAGGGGATTGACGGGTGAGAAGTACAGAGAAATTGGCCCTCTTGTGGGGTAATCCAACCTTGAGATGTTGCTTCTTCCACCAAATGGCTGATCTTGGTTTTGAGCCTTTCAGTGGGATCATCTTTCAGAGATCAGCCTTCTTCGGCCCGGCTTGCTTGAATCCTGATGGAGCAGTGAGAAAGGGACTCATGTCTGAGTATACCCTGCCACACCTATAGTGGCCAAAAACGATTTACAAAAAGGGGGTGGTGATGAACAGAGTGTCTGAGTTAAACAGACCACTCTTACCCAGTCCAAAGATCAGGGCTTGATCCATCACCGTTATTTATCTCACTGCCCCATCCCAGCTCAGAACCTGGCTATATGCAAATCAGTCTGTCCCTGGCCCAGTGCATCATGGGAACAGGGCAGACTAAACTACCAAGCCAATTCTTCACCAGAAAGGAGACAAGCTACCGGGGTTTCTCAGATGTGAGACCCTTGCTCATTGCACCATCAGGATTCAAGCAAACCGGGCCGAAGACGGCTGTAATGCCAGAAACCGGTCCCCGGGAGCTTGTTTCCTTCCCAGTGTAAGAATTGGCTTTTGTAGTTTGGTTTGCCCTGTTCCCATCATGCACTGGGACAGGAACAGACTAATTTGCATACAGTCAGGTTCTGAAACTGGGATGGTGCAGTGAGCTAAAAAACGGTGTTGGATCTAGCCCTGATCTATTGACAGGGTGAGAGCTTTCTGTTTTATTCAGAGACTCTGTCCCTCACCACCCCTTGTTGTAATTATCACTCACTAAGAAGAACACTAGTGTGATGCTGACATCAGGTAAAGAATCGTTCCTCAATCAATTCAGTAACTGTAACTCCACCCATGTGGTGTATAGACTTACATGCCAATGTGGTTTACACTATATAGGATTAACATCACGCAAAATCAAAGTCAGAGTGCAAGAGCATTTAAGCACCATAAGTGCAGGTAAATTAACGACAAAATTGGTACAACACTGCTTTAATGAGAAACACACTTTCACCTGGACAGTGTTGGAAAAGGTGAAAGGGACACGCAGAACATGGAGAGCATTTTGCTCTCAAAGGAAAGTCGCTGGATTTATAGTGAGAAGACAGATCAATGGGGGCTCAACGAAATTATTGAATGGAATAGAATCAAACTGTAATGGTATGAGCACTGCAGCGGCCTGTTTGTCTTTAAGCCTTTGTCTAAATGTCCCCCTACATCAACGAGTTTGTGGAAGCAATTCTCCCAGACGGGGTAATTTGACACACAGACTAGGACTTGCATGGATTTTATCCATGGTTGCTCTGTGTCGTTTTTCCTTTGCCCCTTGGTATCTACAAATACAATGCAACCCCTTTAAATGCAAGGGAGTTTGTGGACAAAATCTGGTGATGTATCCGCCCTACTTTGAGTAACAAAAGGGGGTGGTGATGGACGGAGCATCTGAATCAATCAAACACTCATACCCAGTCAAAAGATCTGGGTTTAATCCATCACCGTTCTTTAGCCCACTCCGCCACCCCAGTTAAGACATGGCTATATGCAAACCAGTCTGACCCTGTGCCTCATGGGAACAGTCCAGCCCGAAATGCCAAGCCATGTCTTCCCTGGACCGGAAACAAGCTTTCGAGGACCGGTTTCTGGCATTCCAGCCGTCTTCAGCCCGGCTTGCTTGTGAGTGTTTGATTGATTCAGATGCTCCGTCCATCACCATCCCCTTTTGTACCGCTTTCGGCCGCCATAAGTGTGGCAGGTATGCTCAGACGCGAGTCCCTTGCTCACTTTGCCACTGGATTCAAGCACGCCGGGCTGAAGAAGGCTGGAATGCCAGAAACCGGTCCTCGGAAGCTTGTTTCCGGTCCAGGGAAAACATGGCTTGGCAGTTCGGGCTGGACTGTTCCCATGAGGCACAGGGTCAGACTGATTTGCATATAGCCATGTCTGAACTGGGGTGGCAGAGTGGGCTAAAGAACGGTGATGGATTAAACCCAGATCTTTTGACTGGGTGTGAGTTTATGGAGGGGACTTGGCACTTGTACACTGGAGAAATCTGAAGAAAAAAAGTCTGTCAGGCCTGACAGAATTTGTGGGAGCAAGCTCTGAGACCCCCTTCAGAAGGTGCAGAAAGAAAGGAACTGACATCTGCGTGCAGAGGTATCGCCTAAGTAGGGAGCCTGACATCACTTGCAGGGTGGGGCAGACCTGATGCGGATCTGTCTGCAGTACACCACACATTGAAACATGAGGGAACTGCTGAAAAAATTCTACGGATCCAGTCTGGTGCCTGGTGGATATTTACAAAGTGTGAAATCTGCAGTTCGAAGTATCCATCAGAAAGTGTTTGTATAACACCAATCATGAACTTAATTACCTCAAGGTACGGTCACCCCTGAATTCTCACCTCCTACTAATTTGGGCCAAGAAATGGTTGCTATGACTGGATAAGGTCACTGATCAGGAATGTATTAAAGACAAGGTCACTCAGATATAACAAGTCACTTGTAGGGTAAAATCCAGACTACATTCAAGCGTTAGCAGGAAAGTATTGAAAAAGTCACCGCGAGAAAGATATGTCAATCTAAAGAGTTGAATCAAAAATTGAGATCACATCTTCATTTTCATCTAACTGTCCTATTATTCTGCCCTATTGGCAACAGATCTTAACAAGAATCTCCTGGGCAACCAACACATATTTTTCCTGATAGGATACTGATAATGCAGGGAATTATCAACACTATCTGCAATAACTTTGTCTCTATAGTAGGCGCCATGACATAACTCCAAACTGCCCATCACGGCCATGATCCCTACTTACTGATGCGAGAAATCATTGATATTGACCTCTTTGAGAAGTGAATGTATCAACTACAACGTACTCAGAAACTTGGCAGACTCCGGCGAACTTTATTCAAGAAGCTATCATGAAACTAAGTGCAGCTTAGTAATTGCCAAATTTTCACACTGACCTTTACTCAGAGGAACTATAGAAAAATATAAATTTTTATAGATAGATTCAGGAAATTCTATTGCTATGTATTTCCTTAATTACTAGACATTTACAATATGAATTTTTATATGCAAGGCTTTGTGTTGCTCCAAATAAAATAAATAAAAACTTGTATCAGTATTTCATTGGGATTTACTTTTTACTATTGAGGGCAGTTCATTAACAGGGACATGATGGAGCAAGGTTTCATACGTAAAGAGACTAGCTCAGATTCAATCCTCTCGAAATAATATGTAATCTATTAATCAACATGTTTCGTCTTACTAATAATTGCACCACACAACATTTCTAGTATCTAGGGGAAGCTTTCCTATGTGCTTTTACTAACAGTAACTCGATTGATCTAAAATGGCCACAGCAATGCGGGAATTTCACTGCGCATGCGTCTGCCACACTCACGTGGTGTGACGTTCTTCTTGGCTTTGGTGGGAAATCCTTGCAGCTGCGCACTAGCATTGCAGGTGGCTGCTTAACTAAACCATGGTCATTCTGCTTAACTTTTAACGCTATAGTTAAAATAAAGTAATGGGAATAGAGTAGAGATAAGTGGTATACAGTGCATTCATTTATTCTTTGTTCTAAAACTGTTTCTCTTTGACTTTGCTACTAGCTCGTATTTGGGCCTGATGTAACTTTGCTGTACTCCTTTTTGAAAAAGCTGCGTCTGCAGAAGAGCTCAAGATTCCTCAAGTCATGGCATTGAACCGGTGCCAGTGACAGTCTTGCCTGCGAAGCGCATGGGAACCTCACCCTGTGAACTCTCCAGAGGAAGAAAAATATATAAAATGTTATAAAATTGTATATCTTTTGCTACAGTAATGCTGGGTGGAATAAAATTCATGGGAAAATAAAATTATGGGAGGGAACATTAATTTAAATATTTGAATGAAATGATCTCATACTGGTATGGTGTGATGACCTCTCCTCGCCTTTTGACCAATCAAAACAAGGGGATACACGAATTTGCAACACTGGGGGGTGGTACACTGCTCTGGAAAATGGTATAACTAAGGTAGGCTTAGCTAGTTAGATTGTCCGACTTGTCCGAATAGCTGACCTGTCACTGACCCAAGGCACGCAATAGGAGATCGAGAGCAGAGGTGCTGGCGGAGCACTCTGTTAGAAGAATTGATAACCCAATCGGGGTTTGGGAGGAGAATCGATAACCCAATCGGGGTCAGACTGTTAGCCGCAGAGAGAGGTGTAACGCTGGCATTGCACTTAGCTGAGGGTACCTGTCCTGACCTGCATCTGTCCTGTCCTGTCCTGTCCTGATCTGTATCTGTCCTGTTCATCACCTGTCCTGTCCCGCTGACACCTGAATCACCGGGAGTCGTGTCTTTTTGTCCCAGCCAGTGGCCAGGGTTGGTCTTCACACCATTCTAGGTAAATATAATTCTGTGTAGGTACGTCATTGTATCGTTTCCTTTTCTCACCCTTCCCAGATATCAATGTCTAAAAGAAATCTCGATAGAATTCTATACATTCTTGCATTCATTATTATCTTTCTAATTGAAAAGGCTCTAACTGAGCTTGTTTGGGCTTTGGCATTTAAGACTTTGCATAGATAAAGTGTTTGAACCTTTTCCAAAGTCTGTGGTTATTTTATGCATGTAAAAGTTATTTTCTACCTATTATTCTAACACCCTTGATCCCCTAGGACTCTAGGTAGCAGTGACAAGGATTGGCAAGTCAAAGTGTACAGGTTAAGTCCAAAAAAGCAAAATGAAATTCCTGATAGGCAGGGTTACCTGATCAAAGTGTGTAGGTTTATGGGCCCAGGTGAGTATGGTAAATTGAGCAGGTGACCCAGCGCTCTATCAGACGTGAGATCTACGTGGCCAGCAGACCTGGATCCTAGCAGACCATGTCCGTCAGTTTGATGACAAGTTTTTAATCCCATCTCCTTGAGAATTAAAAAGAATGCTTTTGCTAATCAGCGAGAGAGGTGGTTCGTATTTTCCAAGGGCGAAGATGTGGCAACATTACTGATGAGCAGAATACTTTTTATTATTATTTTTAATAGAACAAACAGGACACATGAGCAATCCGGAGGGGTTGAGGAAAGTAACAATCCTGCCTTAATGCTCCACAATGGCGGAAAGAAGGAGTTAGGTCCTGATTGGGACTGAGGGGGGGCTGGACCATAATCTAATGAAGGAAAAAAGAGAAGATGCCCACACCTCAAAATAGTACACAATTATTCGAAGAAGGCACGTGTAACTGAATTGCACATGTGAAGGTACATTTATTTATACCAACTACTAGTATTTTTTGAAATTTTTTGGCAATATGTTTTTTACAAAAGCAGAAAAAGGGGAAGAACCCACACAATCAACACAATAGTTATACAAATACAAACAATAATTATAAACAATGACAATTGATGAGATACATAAGAACACAGAGGGAATATTAACACATTTAGTAATTCATGGTTAAATATGAATGCCTGTTTTGAAACCACCAAAGCGAAGTGAAAAGGGGGCAAGAGCTTGCACAATGTCCATTAGCATAGATACATTTAATGTATTACTGTGCTCTTGCGTAATGCCTGAGGCATTACGCAAGAGCACAGTAATACATTAATATGTAATATGTTAATATTCCCTCTGTGTTCTTATGTATCTCATCAATTGTCATTGTTTATAATTATTGTTTGTATTTGTATAACTATTGTGTTGATTGTGTGGGTTCTTCCCCTTTTTCTGCTTTTGTAAAAAACATATTGCCAAAAAATTTCAAAAAATACTAGTAGTTGGTATAAATAAATGTACCTTCACATGTGCAATTCAGTTACACGTGCCTTCTTCGAATAATTGTGTACTATTTTGAGGTGTGGGCATCTTCTCTTTTTTCCTTTAATGCTCCACAATGGCACACGGCAGAGCGATATAGGGGTGATACGGGGGCACGAGGTGGGCAATGAGTACATAAATTTGCAACTGCAGGGGCACAAATTTGGAGCTATAGTAAAGTGAGAGAGGATGGAGGGAACGTGAACTGAAAAAAGTGTAAAGCAAGCTGATCAGAGGGACATCAGAGGACCCTCAAAAACATACAACTGATACAGAAGTAAATAAGTAAAGTAGTAAGTAGCCAGTGGTGAATCTAAACCAAAGGCAGCCGAAGTGAGAGCATTAGGCCAATAGGAAGCAAATTTAAGATGTGAAATCAGTACCCAAGATTGGTTATTGTTGTAGCTCTAAAACTGAAACTTGCACTTTGAAAGATGCGGGCGCAAAATGTTATCTAATGGACACTGCAACCTCACAGAATCTGACAATGCAGACAAGAAAAGAACGAGTCTTTTTCTCCTTGCCAAGACCCTTGGGCTAGCCAGAGCAGACATAGTCTTGACTGGAGTTTTTCATACAGATCGAACAAAACCACCTCTTGTCTTGTAAGACAGAGAATGTTCTGCTTACCAGGTTCAGAAAGTACGCTCCGTGGTAGGTAGAGGTAATTTCCGGAAGAGTTGAAAGTAAGAGCACAATGAGGTAGAATACAAGAGAGGAGTGCAATGTATTGCTGGGAGGGAACGATTACAGGTCTAGGAGACAGAAGGAGGAATAGCAGAGAGCCTGAATCTTCATCACAACTTGCTGAGAACAGAAACCGTTTAAGCCACTGTGTGCCATGATGTCACAGGTCAAGAAAGTAATGTAAAGAAACCAGGAGCAGGCGATGTTTTCATTACCTAGTTTATATATGAGGAATGGTATGCACATGTTATTGTCATTTAATGTCCTTCTGGGTGCATCATTCAGAACAACCAGTTCACTCATTGATAGGGCCAGTCTCAACATGTTTTGTGCCACAGAGTTACAGATCCTTCTCCAGATCAACCTAACTGCTGTGTTTGTTGTCAAACATTCCATTGCCTAGATAGCAGCCCAGCACAAACATTGCCTAACACCGGGGAACAAAGGTTATGCTGCTGTTAATGCAATACCCTTGCTCTTATTGCGTTACCAGGAGCAAAGTTAACAGGGTGCCATGGTGGCTTGCCCACAATGACGTTTTAACCGCAGGACTGTGGAAAGAAATGTTCAGTTTCTCTGTTGGTTTCTCAGTTGGTAACATAAATGAGTAGGCAGGGCACAATTCTGAGGTGCAACCGCTGTCTATCCCACACTGTGTGCCAAGTGTGAATCATCCACATCAAAGGTAAATAGGAAAAAAGTACTTCTAACAGCTAACAAAAGTTAAGAAGACAACTATTAAACATATGGATGGCTACATAATGCTTCACAAAAAAATTGCACGAGGAGTTATTTGAATTATTTACTACAATTTCTTCTAGGATTCAGAAATCAGTAACTGGTGCCCCAAAGTTACTTTTCCTTCAACCTTTGTGGAGCCATACGGCAACTATGAGATAATCACCTAACTTACAATTACTTGACTGAATATGCAGGTTTTAGCTACTTTCCAAAACCACGGACGGTATTTCTCACGGTTCTACAACATAATAGAGCAAGTCATCCAACACAATTTCCTGCACGGAGAATGGTCGTTCACCCCTGCCTATTTCCTAAATGGAGGAGTACATGTTTAAAAGGGAAAACAAATAACATCACTTAGTTGAGAACCCTGTTTAGGCGGATAGAGAGAACACCTCGATGTAGATCTCGGTGGAACAGAAACTTAAATATCAGCGTGAACAGGAACTGACAACCAATGAACAGAGGATGGTACTGGTATGATATGGTCGTGACGAGAGCTTCGAGAGATCTCAGGCTGCAGATTCTGCTCTTCCTTGAGAAAAACTGGAAATTTCATGGGCAAGCCAAAATAAGAACAAATGGAGCAGCCTGGAAGAGCCACGCGGGTGGCACAGTAAAAGTGAGTGCACTGTCGGACCTTCCAACAAAGAGCTGTAGGCAGTGTTGAAAGTGGAAAGTGTTGATGGCCACTGATGCATTATATAGAATAAGGGCATTGCCACCATCCACCTCCATTGTATTATGGACAAACATATGCTGCTGCTAAGACTAAAGTAGGCTTGGAAAAGTAAAGCACTTATAAGACACAATTGTTAATTCTGATTAGTGGCCCATTGAAATGATTTGTCTTAAAGTGAATCTCTTTTGGTTAGTAGACTGCACTTAACTCTCACACTGTGAGTTGGACTGTACCATCATAACCTCCTTTCCTGTATGTTCATGACTTCACCATTGTCTAACATGTACCGAATAAAGCTTCATGAAATGAATGAAAAATGACTTCACCTCTAAGTTTCGTAAACCAAAACATCCGCCTAAATTATCTCTATATAAACCATCGAGAAGCAACATTTACTTGGTGACATCTAGTGACAGAGTAAGACCGGAGGACTAAATGTAATGTAAGGTACCTTGCAAGAGTCCAGTAAACTTGAATTACTCTCATGGGCATCTCCTATTTATTCTCAATTTGCTGGAAAATAAATCTACGCTCGGAACACCAGTAAGTAATGAAACGTTAAGGAAGATTATGCCATTGGTTAACAGATTAACTGTATATCTGCATTGCAGTCGTAGTTTATACAAGAGTGAATACCAAGTGCATGGGGGTGATCTGCCTAGCTACCAAAATGTAATGGTGAATAGAAGCATTTAGCTTTATCTGCAAAGTTTACATATGATAACAAATGCTTAGGTAGGTTTTCAACAAGCAGCCTTCGAAGAAATGCTGCAAAGTTCATTGATACTATCAATGATATGTTTCAGCAAAACCTATTACCAGAAAAGGAGAGCTTCGTCTTTCCTAAACAATTGGAGAGGATCACAAATTGTATATACCTCTCGATTTACATGGATATACGAAATCACAGTAGAAGAAAAGGATGGCAGGAATTAATTGTTTATTATTAACTCATTGCTGAATAACATCTTACCTTTACTGTTTAGAGGGCCCTTAACTAATGTAACGCCCTTTCTGTAACGTAGTTCTCTATAAACTCACTTCACACCTCCACTTCTGTAATCTCTTAGCTGCTGCAGGAATCTTCTGCACTCTTATACTGCTTCCACAAGTTCTGAGCATCAAGTTCTTAATACTCGTAAGTCCCTAGCAATCAACCAATGGCCGCACACCACAGTACAGAATCTGATTTTGCTGCTTTTCTATTTCATGCTACTTCTACTACTGCTTCATTTAAAATACATGTTTTACTTTTCTTTTTACGAAGTCTATTCTCTGCAGTGTTTATGTATTTTTCTAACTATCAAGCTTGATCGGATGGCTGGTGGTTGGTTTTCAGCACTCCCAAAGTAGCCAAGGACTGGACAAAAATGAGAGGCTGCCAAAGATCCCCCACTCAGAGCATGTTTTGAAACCGAGAGCGAATCAAACTTTCACCCCCAGTCAAGAGATCTGGGTTAAATCCATTGTTCTTTTGCTCACCATGCCACCCCATTTTAGACCCAGCCATATGCAAATCAGTCTTGACTCTGCCTCATGGGAACAGTCCAGCCCTAACTGCCAAGCCAGGTCTTCCCTGGACCGGAAAGAAGCATCCTGCGACCGGATTCAGGGCATCACCCCTCATCAGCCAGGCTAGCTTGAATCCAGCGGCACAGTGAGCCCGGGACCCATGTCAGGGCATTCCCGGCGCACTCAGGGGGAGAAAGCAAAATTCACACAGATGATGGACGGAATGCAGAGCAAATCAAATATCCAACCCCAGTCAAGAGATCTGGGCTAAATCCATCGTTCTTTTGCTCGCCATGCCACCTCAGTTTAGACCCAGCCATATGCAAATCAGCTTTGACCCTGTGCTTAATGGTAACAGTCCAACCCAGACTGCCAAGCCAGGTCCTCCCTGGACCACAAACAAGCATCCTGGGACTGGGTTAAATCCATCCTTCTGCCAACTTGGTTCTGTGCCACACTATTTATGCTTGTTTTTCATTTGCAAGATGGGTGCTGCAAGGCCTTCCATGATGCAGGGTGTTGGAACTGGCCCTTCTTGCAGGGTCATCCCCAAACTTTTTGCTTCTTCCTCCCTTATTTTTCCTGACCCGTGGCTGTTGGCAATAGGACTATGAGCACTTTACCACTGCTGATTAGTGCTAAAGTGCATATGCTCTCTGTGTAAATTGTTATCATGATTGGATATACATGATTGGCATATTTGTATCACCACGAAGTCCCTAGTAAAGTGCACTGGGTGTGCCAGGGCTGGTGATGACAAATGCTACGAGTGGGCCTGCAACACTGATTGTGCCACCCACATGAGTAGCCCTAAAATGGTGTCTCGGGTCTGCCACTGCAGTGCCTGTGTGCAGTCTAGGAACTGCCTTGTCCTCCTGGTCAGTGTCCCCACTGATCAGGCCTGACCCTTCCCTTTTTTTGCACATTAGTCACCCCTATGGAAGGCCCAAGGTACCCCCCTGGGCAGGGTGCAGTGTATGAGAAAGGTAGAGCATGTACTGGTGCAGGTGACATACTCTGGTAGTGAAAGCCAGCCATTTTCGTTTTCCACTATTGTAAGGCTATCTTGCTCCATAGGTTAACATGGGGGATGCTGGCTACAGTGGCTACCAGCATTTCTTCCCATAGGAACACGATAGGACATAAGAGTCTAATATCCCTGAACTCAGAATTTAATAACACATCTTTTAGGAAAGGTTGTTTTTAAATCCTGTTTTTGAGAACCGCACTTTTAGAAAGTTTCTGTTCTCTTGTCAAACCCTTCTGTGTGCCTTGGCATGGCTGTGTATTGACTGTCTTGTTTGAGAGTGACAGGGCCTGGGGATTCCCCAGAAGGCTGGCTGAGTCAACCCTAGGCTGAATGACTGCAGTTGCAACCTGAGTGGTGGGAGGAGATGGCACCTGGGCCTGAATAGGGCTGTGCCTGCCTGCCACAATTCTGGCTCCACCTCCTGCTGGGAGGCTGACGACCCTGCCCCTCACTCTGAAAGGAAAGGAGAAGCCAGGCAAACAATGTGCTCAAGCAACACCCAGAACTGGTTCAGACCGGGCTCAGGGCCCACTTCCACAAAGAGAACAAAGACTTTTAGGGGTATAAGTACAGGACCCCTGACAACAGAAAATTAGATCATCCTGGAATCAAGAAGGAACCTCTGCCAAGGAGAAAGCTGAATCTGAAGAAGGAAGACTGTCCTGCTGTTGCTCTGCTGGACTGACCTGTTGCTTTGCTGCCAAGGAGAGGGGGAGGGCTTTGCTGTTGTGCTGTGTCCCCTGTCTTGAAGGAATCTCAAAGGGCCTGAGAAGAGCTGGCTCCCTCTTCTGAAGTCCCAGGAACAAAAGGACTTCACCCCCCAGCTTCCCTGAACTCTGCTGAGAGAGTTCTGTCCTTCCTAGAGTGCTTGATCCCGTTGTGGGGCCTCTGGAATTTGTACCTGTGCTGGGAAGCTTGAAACTAAGCTTGAGAGACTTTTGCTATTGAAAAGTGTCGCATCACTAGCTTGCGGAGCGCATCTCCGACAGTGCGAGAAGTTTCCCGCCGCTACGAAGGTCGAGATCGTCGCAGCGCCTGATGCCGCTGCCAGAGCCGTCGCATCCTTCGTTTGCGGGACGCACCAGACCGATGCGGGAAAGTCGAACATCGCTGCGAGTGTCGTCGCAGAGCCTGTCGTCGCTGAGTGAGATCGCCGCACCGCTTGCTTGCGGACTGCATCATGTCGCTGCGAGCATCGTCGCAGAACCATCGCATCGAGGAGCTGCGAGAGAGAGGATCACCGCTGGACTGTGCATCGTCGCCCCGGAGATCGTCACAGTCCCTATGAGATCGTCGCATCGTGCCTTTGCGAGAACAAACCTCATACGGAACCTACGCACCGGCCTTCCTCCCCATACAAACCGGATTTGTCGCAACAGCCCCGCTGCTGCAGCGGGGCTGCCGCATCGCCTCCCCAGGGTCTCAGGAGCAACGCATCACTTGTTTTCCACTGCACCAGCTTCTGCTTGTGGAACTTTGTCGCAACTAAAAGGTACTGTGAGTAAACGTGACGCAACTGTGAACTTTTCAAGCAGAAAAAAAAGCTGGAAACACGCTGAACTCAGCGCCCTTCTGAAAAAACCCACAGCTGACCCCACCGAACTCAAAAACTACCGCCTCATCTCGCTCCTCCCATTCCCGGCCAAAGTCATCGAGAAAGCTGTCAACAACCAGCTCGCCGCCTTCCTCGAAACCAACAAATCCCTTGACTCCTCACAGTCCGGCTTCCGAGCCAAACACAGCACTGAGACTGCACTCATCGCAGCAACAGACGACATTCGAACTCTACTGGACAACGGAGACACAGTCGCCCTCATCCTCCTCGACCTCTCTGCAGCCTTTGACACTGTTTGTCATAGCACCTTAATACAACGCCTCAGAAACATCGGAATCCAAGGAAAAGCACTGGAATGGATCACCTCGTTCCTTGCCGGAAGAACCCAGAGAGTCCGCCTTCCACCATTCAAATCAGAAGCCACCGAAGTCATCTGCGGCGTGCCACAAGGATCTTCACTCAGCCCCACCCTCTTCAACGTATACATGAGCCCCCTCGCGGCCATCGCACGCCAACACAACCTCAACATCATCTCCTACGCTGATGACACTCAACTGATACTATCACTCACCAAAGACCCTAACACTGCCAAAATCAACCTACATGAAGGAATGAAAGAAGTAGCTGAGTGGATGAAGCACAGCCGTCTAAAACTGAACTCAGACAAAACAGAAGTCCTTATCCTAGGTACCTCCCCCTCCGCCTGGGACGACTCTTGGTGGCCAGAGACCCTTGGAAAAGCACCCATCCCGACGGACCACGCACGGAACTTAGGTGTCATCCTGGACTCCTCATTCTCTATGAACAGACAAGTCAACGCCGTCTCATCATCTTGCTTCAATATTCTTCGCATGCTCAAAAAAACATTTCGCTGGATCCCCACCAAAACTAGAAAAACGGTCACCCACGCACTAGTCACGAGCCGCCTGGACTACGGAAACACCCTATACGCCGGTACCACCGCAAAACTCCAGAAAAAACTCCAACGCATCCAGAACTCTTCAGCCAGACTCATACTAGACATCCCGCGTAAAGACCACATCTCTGGCCACCTGAAAAACCTCCACTGGCTCCCCGTTAACAAGAGGATTACTTTCCGCCTCCTAACCCACGCACACAAAGCACTTTACGAACTCGGACCCGAATGCCTCAACTCACGACTTTCCTTCTACACCCCCTCCCGCCAGCTACGATCCTCCAACCAAGCCCTTGCAACTGTACCTCGCATCAACAAAACCACCATGGGAGGCAGATCCTTCTCCTACCTGGCAGCTAAAACCTGGAACTCACTTCCCACTCACCTTCGCCTCACTCAGAACCACCTAACATTCAGAAAGCAACTTAAAACCTGGATATTCGACAAGTAATTCCCCACCCTTCCTCAAGCGCCTTGAGACCCTCTGGGTATGTAGCGCACTATATAAATCACTTGACTTGACTTGACATATTTGGGTATGCAGTTTGACTTCAGTCAAACTGCCCAAGTTTGTATTCAGTTCTCCTACCTCTCTCCACTGTCAACTTTTACCAAAGGTCTTCAAACTGTGGGTTGTGCACTCCTGGGACAGCGTTAACTGATGTAGAAGACTATGGCCAGGAGCGGCATAGGGGACAAAGACAATCAAAAAGTGATGCAATTTTAGTGAACAAAAACAAAGTGGATGAGAGCCACTTTGTATTGGGGAACAACAATGATTTTTGTCAGGTATGTCCAGCCTGGGAGTCACCAACGAAGAGGGACCTCACAAAAACACAAAATTTCTTACCCTCATTTCTAATACAGGAGGTCTGCCATTTGCAAGTTAGCAATCATTTTTTGGCCTGCACTTTTAAAAGAGATAACTAAACAGAACTAATGTTCTCATTGGATAATGTTCTCATTGGTGCCAATGGGCCCAATTTCTTGTGAAACGATTTCCACCAGTCCTAATATTTTAGACAACAATACATTGCATTTTGGGACTTGTAGTTTCACATTTGATGGTGTGACGCGGGTCTAAAAGTCCCAGCATGCACGATACCTTTGGCTAAAAAGTAGCACCCAAGTGGAATGGGTATGCCCAAACGTGGGTCCCGTACTTTCCATGCCTCTGGAGTCAAGCTATCCTGGCTGATGAGGGATGAAAGCCCAAAACCAGTCTTAAGATGCGTGTTTCCAGTCCAGGGAGGACCCGGTCTGGCAGTTCGAGTTTGACTGTTCCCATTGGGCACAGGGTCAAGACTGATTTGCATATGGCTGGGTCCAAACTGGAAAGGCATGGTGAGCAAAAAAACTATGGATTTAGGCCCAGATCTCTGTACTGGGGTAAATGTATGACATTGTTCTGCATTCTGTCCATGAACTGTTCTTTTTGCATTTGTCATCCTCAGTGGGAAAGGTATGCCCAGACGTGGGTCCCGTGCTCTCCATGCCTCTGGAGTCAAGCTATCCTGGGTGATGAGGGCTGAAAGCCCGAAACCGGTCCTAGGATGCTTGTTTCAATTCCAGGAAGGATCTGGCCTGGCAGTTCGGGCTGGACTGTTGCCATTGGCCACATGGTCAAGACTGATTTGCACATGGCTGGGTCCATAATGGAATGGAATGGTGAGCAAACAAACTATGGATTTAGGCCCAGATCTCTGCACTGGGGTGAATGTATGACCTTGTTCTGCATTCTGCCCATCAACTGTTCTTTTTGGACCTGCAGTAAGTAGCACCACAATATGGGGCTAGTTGCCAGGTACGTATGATGTTGTGGCAAGCGTAAAAGAGGATTGAGATTCAATTTTTGTGAAATTCAAAAATCTTTACACATTCTCGCTATCTAGCTTACAACAGATTTTCCATTTCACATGTGATTTATTGTAAGAAAAAATAACATAGGACACTGCTTTTGGACTCTAGAATGCAAACTTTCTTGAAATGTGATTACTTGTTATGTTTTACCCTGTATAAAATGAGAGTGAAACAATTAAAATTACTAAAGAAAATTGTTTTTTACCTACATTTTTTAGATGGTGTACCCTCAAGCCACATAACATTATTTAGCTTGCAAGCAGTATTTAACACATACTAGCACAAGTGCTGGAAAATAGATTTGCCATTTTGAAGAGGTTCCAATGAAATTCTGTGTCAGGACAGGAGGAATATTTCTGTACTTTCTTGATTTCCATTTACAGCAGTCTTCAACAATAGAAAAAAACTATCTCTCCCAGGATGCACAGGAGAGGTCATCCAGGGTCAACCAATCAACAGTTGGGAACTCCCTTAAAGGTATGTACAGCCACATCCTCGTCCTCTTTCTTTCCTGCTTCTAGCGTTTAATACATAATTTATTGCTCGGTTAGAGAGCTGTGTTTTACTGGATTTAATGCCTATTTTCTTTATAGGTACAGTTACCCTTCCACTTTTAGCGGTAGCAAGAGCTCTTTCTAAAGCACGCTCCATTCGCAACGCATATCTGCAGAATCGGCCCGCACTTGCGCGGTGAGGCCAATGCCTGCTAGAGGACGCTACTGTGCGCCAGAGCTTCTTGTTACCCTGTGGAGGACATACACTCTCTCGCTTCAGCAAAACAAACGAGCTGGTTCCCAGCAGAGCTTGCCCCTCTCCTGACCCGCCTGGAAGCCAAGATGCCTGTGGTTAACGGATCTGTACTTTAGAACAAACTGCCACAGGTCTGTAAATTGCTCATAAACAGTTGCGTTTCAGCGCAAGCAGCATAGGCGCTGCATCTCCATTCCTGGGTGTGCGGGTGGGGGGCTGGGTCCAGGTGTTTTTGATACCCTCTGAGCGTTAGGGTGAGTCTGCCCCAGGCAAGAACTGCTTTCTTTGCACTTTGAACACCTTAAATCGCCTTCCCCAGACGTTGGCTACATTGACAGGCATTATTCGCTAGCCCAACGTGAGCTGGGCAGTCAAATTCTGAAGTCTTTGCGGGCCTAGTACTGCCTGGGGGTACTGCACTGTGTCTACTACGCATAGAGGAGTCAATGAAGGAGTACACTGAAGAAGAATCACTCAAGGTCCCCCCCCTGGATGATGAGTTCTGCGAGGAGGTGAACACCTCTATCCACTAAGTGATGGCGGCCGCTGTGGGGCCTCTCGAGAGCTGTATCATCGAGTTGGCATTTGCCTGCGTCTCTCCCCAACCTGACCATGGTGCCTCTTTGCGAGCCACATTCTGCACAAGCGCAAATTTAAAATCAGGCATGGACCTGAGCATATTTGAGCGCCTTAAGAAGGCCTTTTTAGCTCGCTCCGCGCCCTCGGAGAGTCCTTTGCTGATACGGAGTGTGGGTTTCCCTCATCCCGGACGCAGAGAAGGATGATTATCAGGCTGACTCTCTTGACGAGGCTGGGCGCTTGCGCCCCTGGCGCCCATCACGGACTCCTGCTCCAGTTGTACTTCTAGACCAGTGTTCCTCGAACAAGTTAGATCCTGAAGAGCTAGTGCACCCCCAATTAGTGGAGTGGGCCCCTTCAGAGAAGGTCTCCACATATAACGCAAGCCACCTCAGAAAATTATATTAAATATCCCAAGAAAGGTCCTAGCGTTCCTGCCAGGAGAAACTGTTGGACATCTGTGGATTTCTCACGTAAATCTTGGATCTGGTGCAGTTGGCCAAGGCCTCTGGCTGGGGTAAGCGCACCATTATTTTTCTAGACAATGCCAACTGTGCCCTGTTGACAGAACAACTTTGCTCCCTGCAGATAAAAATGTACCCCAAGGTGGGGAATTTAGCTACCACTGACGAGGGTGAGGTGGCGCAATGTGGGCCTTCAGGAAGGAGTTCATTAAAGAACTACACAAGTTTGTGGCCACGTTTGCCTCCTAGGACCAGGCGCAGGCATCAATAAAGAAAATCTTCAACCAACGCATTTTTGTCGGGCACTGGTCGCAGTAGGTGACCAGCCAGCAGCTTCTACACACAAGGCCCTCAAGATGATTCAAGAGGTCCCAAGAGAAGCCCCGACAAAAGGAAATTCTTCCAATCCTGCAGAGGTAACCGCTGGCACAGTTCCAGAGGTTCTGCCAGAAGACAACAAGTGCAACTAAAAGTGGGAGGTTGTTTGAGGCTTTTTGTCCTAGCCTGGGACCAGCTTACTTCCGATGCGTGTGTGCTACAAACTGTCAGGGCTTTCACATAGTTTTATCGGTACCAGTTACAGGAATCTCATCCGCTTGTGCTAGTTTTTGTAGGGGATCAGGCAACCGTAATAGACAAGGAGGCTGAAGACTTGCTGCTAAAAGGAGTGATCACCAAGACTTCCCTCCATCCTAGTGGGTTCCTCATCAACATATTTTGGTTGACAAGGGTGACGGTGGTCAGCGTACGGTGAAAAACCTCAAAGAGGTCAACAGTTGGTGGTTTACCGCCACTTCAAGATGGAGGGCATCCATCTTATGCATGAAATTCTGCGCCCGACGATTGGATGGTGCGGTTGGACCTCAAAGATGCGTACTTGGCAGTCTTAATCTACCCCCTCAACGCGGGTTCCTGCAATTCAGATAGAGGAGTCATGTTTACAAGTTTGCCAAATTCCCCTTCGGACTCTCTTTGGTCCCCCTGGTGTTTCACCAATATCGCATAGCTCAGTCCTACGTCTAATCATCTATCTAGACGACCTTCTCTTGTTGGATCAATGCCTGTCTCGTCTGGCGCGGCAGTTGCAGACGGTGCTGGATCTGCTGCACGGATTAGACTTTGCGGTCAACAAGTGAAAGTTGCTTCTTACCCCCTCCAAGCAGATAATAATCCTCAGACTCATTATAGACTGAGTACAAAGGACCTTAAGCCTCCTTGCTCGAAAGATAACGAAGATTTGCATGAAGTTGGGAAGGATGCTGTCCAGGCCCATGACCTCCCTTCGTCAAGTGGCACGGACTGTGGGACTCCTTTCCTCATCTATTCAGGCAATATTCCCGGGCACTCTCTATCTCTGAGCCCTCCAGTGCCTCAAGGCGTTTCACCTCTGCATTGGCCTGCAGTACTCCGAACAGATTCGGTGAAGTCAAAGAGGAGAAGAGGTGGTGGCTCGATCACCTGGAGATGTTTAACGGTCAGGCCATTTTTGGTTTGGAACCAGACATGGTGGTAGTCAGTTGCTTGCAAGTCTGGATGAAGAGCCTACTGAGGGGACTCCTTTAAAGGAGGAAAGTGGTCCACTTAAGAACAGCACCTCCACATCAACTGTCTGGTACTGATGGGTGGGTCCTCTGCGATCAAATGTTGGACGAAGGACAGTCGACTGCAGCATCCTCCTCAAGATGGACAATGTGTCGACGGTAAGATACATCAACCACTTGGGGTGTTCCAGATCCAAGGTCCTAGAGAATCTCACCAGGGAGTTTGGACCTTCAGTCTTTCACACAACATCTCAGTGATGGCGGAGTATCTGCCCGCAACGTCCAATGTGATGGCGCATTGATGCTCCAGGGACTGGTCGGACATGAGTCTGTGACAGTTGAACCCTGTGGTTTTCCGGAGGATGGAGGCTCTGTGGGGCCCATTCTCGGTTGACCAGTTTGCCTACAGACTGGACCACCAAGTTCCCTGATATTTCAACTGAGAACCAGAAGACCCTCTCGCAATCTCCACGGATGCGTTTCCCCAGGACTGGGCAACGGAGATGGGGTATGCCTTTCCCCCTTCGCAATAATCATGAGGTTGCCTGGTCCGCAGACAGAGGGAGAGGGTGGTGCTGATCACACCGTTTTGGAGATCGCAGGTATGGTTTCCAGTTCTTCTGGAACTTTCCTGGGATTCTCCAATCCTTCCATCCCTCGTTCCAGATCTCCTTCGGAACCCTCTGGGCAATCTCCACCTGTTAGTTTTTCTGGGCCATATGGCGCTTAAGGTGTGGCAGATTTCAGGTAATGCTGGAGAGTCCTTCGACTTTTGCAGGAGGCTGCCTGGATGGACGGCACATACAAACATTATAGATCTGCATGGGCCAGATGGGTTAGTTGGTGCCTTAGGAATGATCAGGATCTTGAGGGGTGTGCGGTGATCCCCGTCTTGAATTTTTTTGCGTCTCTGGAAGCACAGGGTTTGGCATATCAAAGTCCTACCGGTCGGCAGTTTCTGCGGGTCATTTTACCATTCAGGGATCTCCTGTGGGAGAGCACCCGTTGGTGTGTAAATTGATGAGAGGCATACCCCTGGCGCTTCCTCCAGAGCCTCGGTACTCATCCCTTTGGGACGTTAACAAAGATTTAAATCTCTTTATATCCTGGCAACCAAACAAATATTTTATCACAGAAAGAATTGTTGGTGAAACTCACTATGTTTTTAAGTCTGGTATCCTGCCGGCATGTGTCGGACGTGAGGGCCTGTGACATCTCAGGAAGGATCACAACACCCAAGGGGGTTACCTTCCACTTTTTTCACCGTACGAAGATGAGTTCCAGAGTAATCTCCTATCCTGCTTTTGACAAGAATCCCAAATTATTCGTTGTACGGTGCCTCAAGGAGTATGAGAGTATGACAGAAGAACTTTGTCCACCAGGAGAGCAGCAATTTTTGATTGTCCTCAGGAAAACTTTCAAAGTGGTAGTTCCTCCCACCATTGCTCGCTGGAGACGTTGGGTCATGTAGGAAGCAGGTGTCCATACCTCTCATTTCGGAGCCCATTCATCGAGAGGGGCAATGGCCTCAAAAACTATTTCCCTTGGGGCTCATCTGCAGGACATTATTAATAGAGCAGACCGGTCATCCAATTCAATGTTGAAGTATTTCTACTTCAAACCTGTTATTGATATGGCATCTCTGGTTGTGGACAAGCTTTGAACCAGCATAATCCTCGCCTCCTGTCCAGAGATATAATGAAAAATCTCCTAGTAGACATGAAGGAAAGTTTCAATTCTGTTAAGTACACAGAGGCGAAGATTATTCCCTCCCAAGGTTTCTAATGCTCCTTGTTCTTTCCCACCCAGTTTGCCTTGGGGGTCCTGGGTCCTATCTGGGGGCATTACAGTGTCAGTCCATCTTAAGGTATAAGTACTGGCTTGTTTTCTTCTTTAGCGTTACAAGAATATTGGCATAGGGTGGGCTATTGCTGTTTCAAGGTTCTTGTTTGATTTTAGCTAATTGGTTCTTGTGCTATGCTTCTTAGTTCTGTCATGAAGGTTCAAAACCTTCAGATTCATGGGTTGTCTCTGGTTCCTTTTAGCTGCGGAATGTTCTAAGACGGAATAAAGGATGATGGACGTGTGTTCCTGTTGCAGACAAGGAAGAGGATATGGACACGTGTACCTTTATGGGAGTTCCCTACTGTTGATTGGTTGACCCCGGATGATCTGTACTGTGCATCCTGGGAGAGTTTGTGTTTTGTATTGTTGAAAGCTGCTGGAAATGGAAATAAAGACAGTACAGCATAATCCTCCCTTCAGTGTGCTTAATGGAACTGAAACTTTCCTTCAAGTATACTAGGAAATGTTTCATTATTATACCACATAGGGAGGCATGGGAGGAAAAAAATCTGAAGCAAACAGGTTACACAAGATGCTATCTGTTACCGGACTAATTTTACTGCTTCCTCCTTGTTTGAATTATACACAGCACAGTGCCTTGGAATGAGTAAATTAAATTATTATAAATACTTTTGAACGTGGTGCCCGATAACTGTGGAGAATGAAATCCAAGTGTTGTGTGGGTTCACTAAAAATATCTCAACTTTACAGGAGTTCATGAAGGTGAACTTCATACTCCTAAAGTGACAGTTGTTGACAGTTGTAGAGCCAAACGAGGGGTCCAGTCTGAAAAGATGGATATCTTTGAATATATTTTCATATTTTTGATGAGCATCAGCCAACTGTGCTAATTCTCTTATTTTCAGCTGCCTCGAAAAAGAGGTTCCAACAGATTCTTCTGGTGAACATATTAAAAGGAACAGGGGTCAACAGAAGGGTATTCAAAGGCTCCTGACTACCAAACCAAATCCCTCAAAATGGAGCTTCATGTGATTCCACAGGGGGATGCACTATCATGGGGGCAGTTCAACATGTAGATGCACAAATTGGTCTGTTAAGTTCGTTTAATAGAAATGCAATACAAAAGTATGTAGCTACACCATTAACCTCTGCTCAAGGAGAGATACAGGAGAGCTCAACCACTTATAATGTAGCTGTGTAAGCCTATCTTAGGGGACCACCTTAACAACTCACACTATTGTGGACATAATCAGCCCTGCATATGCCTCTAAAGAACTAAAACCAGACCAACAAAAACTTAGTTTAGACGCTGGCCAATTAACCCACCTTTGAAGGCCAACACACTTGACATCATATTAAACAAACTATCCTTCATATCCCAGTATAAAATTGTTTCAAAGTACATGAGTAGTTTCTTCCTCTCCTCCACTTCACGAGACCAACACATTATCTTTGGACAAACATCACCAGAAAACGCAAATAGTGGGTGTGAAAAAGATGCTTCTCCATCCGTGTACACCTCCAAAAGATTTACAATGAGCATACCAAAGCAAATATCCTAAGGACACAGGACATGATACGGAAATTCATAAGCACACAAGACCTCATAGTAAGTTGACAACAGGATAATCCAGGACAGTTGCTCTGACAACCACCAAGGACTTCAGAAAATGGAAAACAATAACAATGAATGTCAGGGGCAGACTCCGCAACAACAAGGATCTTTCATGCCCTTGATTTAGAAGAAACAAAAACTCTGCTGCCAGCGACTGCCAGGAGAGTAATGAATTATCTCTCCTTCAAGTTATTTGCGGGCTGTGCAACAGTGAGATGTACTGATGACCCTAAAGTAGATTGAAACTACCTGTTTCAGTTCATGTAAACCGTCACAAACGTTGTGATAAAAGATTTAACAAGTTGTATCAATGCTTGAGTCCAATGTGCAGACATATTTCTATATGAGCAAGTGCAACAAAACGGGATTCATGTAGGAATAGCCAATAAAAAATGCGATTCCTACTTATTCCTTATTTGCGATTAGCAAATTGCTAATCGCAAATAAGGAATAACTCCCCATTCATTCTTGAATGGGGAGTATTCCTTATTTGCGATTAGCAATTTGCTAATCACAAATAAGATAGCGATTTCAAGGGTGCCAGGGGTGTCCAGAGGACACCCTGTAGCACCCCTTAAATGCTAATATAAACAGGGGTTGCGCACACACATGTCCAAAGGACATGTGTGTGTGCAACATGCAACTCAGAAAAATGCTTTTAAAAGCATTTTTCTGAGTTTTCGCTATTTACCACAAGGTTTGACCTCGCGGTAAATAGAGGCCCGAAATTGCGATTTCGCAATTTGAAAATGGATGATGAATTGCATTTAAGGTATCTCAAATAGAGATTCCTTAAATGTAGTTCATCGCAAATTTGCGATATCGCTATTACCGATTTTTGCATTTGGGATGATGAATCCCAAATGCAAAAATCGCACTCGCAAAGGGCCAGATTCTCAGAATCTGGCCCTTTGCGAGCGCTATTCAGCTTGATGAATCAGGCTGCATGTGCCTGCATGGTGCAACGTTAACACACATATGGATCAGAAGAATAATTCACACACGAATAAGCAGTGATTAGAAAAATCCCTGGCGAAGCAGGTAAGTGTAAGTATGGTGCATGATAACCATTTCATGAAATGTGGGAGTTGTAACGGAACTTCCGTTATGACTAAGATAGTTATAAAGTATTTCCTTACTTACAGACCGCTGTATAAAGCCTGCCTGCAATTTTTAATCTTTTCTTCTCAAAAACGAAAAGAGGCTTTCACAAAGCTCAACCGAAGGCAGAATAACTGGAATGCAGGATTTAGGTTTCAAGAAAGATTCAGCACTGTTAAATATTTCTCATGCACCATTTTTTGCAAACTGGGGTACTAAGCTTTTTTCAATCAGTAAGGATCCTATTCGGAAAATCAGAGCTGTTCCGATTACAAAATGGCATTTTTCTATACTAAAAACTCAAACTGAGATTTGGGAAGATGCTACTGAATTTTACCAAAATGCTATTTGGGTTTGGGAACAGATACCAAATTGCTATTTGGAAGGAGCGTGTTAAAAATCAGATTGCAAAACAACTTAAAAGTGACTTCAGTAACGATGTATCTGTAAGAGTTAGTTGTAGATTCCCTACCTTAGAAGTACCCACAGGTGTCTGGAAAAAAATTCTTAGCAGTACACCTGTGCGTCGGTAGGAGGCGTAGGTCTACTCGGCGTCCATCGTTGTGGTCGCCATGATGACGTCACGGTGCCTACTTAGACACGACCCTGCGCGCTGACGTCAGTTCTGACACGTGTGTTTGTTTAAAGACAAGGGAACCCTAAAGGTAGCCAAGGACCTAGGGTAACAATGTGTTGTATTTAACAGTGGCCCTTGTTAAAGCAAAAAATATTGAAAATTAAGATAGAACGCAATTGATTCTATATAGTCTACCCATCCGGATAGACAGTTTAATATAAATGAATATGTTTTCTGTCCGAGGACAGTTGTAATATCCAGGAGGATACAGGCCTGTATCCAAAGCAATACATACTGACCCAAAGAACGGCCGGATAACGGTATTCATTGATCCTCGTTGCCGATTCTCCCACTACGCGGCACCTTCCGAGTGTCCCCAGACTCCCAGCCAATTGGCGCTGTGCGGCAACTGCTTCCATAAGCTCACTGGCATCCCGCCCGGACCTGCCACTATTCTCTCAATCAGTACCCTGCATTCCTCAGGGACCGGAACTGTTGTACTTCAATTCAAGGATCACAGAGTCCGTTTGCTTCACATTATTAGTGTTATCTCAGGCTTACAGTAATTTTTGTCCTGATGATGATCCCAGTTATCCCATGAAAGGGATCGAAACGTTGTCGACCATATAAAACAGCGTATACACAAATAATTGTATCTCAATGTGTGATTACACATCAAGCTTGTCGCACTATGTATAATTATGTGCAAGATTTCCTTCTGTTTTGCATTTTGTTTTGTTCCCTTTTTGATTTATGTGCTTAAATTGTCACCCTGTCACCTTGTCACACCTTGTATGTATTGCTTTGGATACAGGACTGTATCCTACTGGATATTGCAACTGTCCTCGGACAGAAAACGTATTCATTTATATTAAAACTGTCTATCCGGCTGGGTAGACTATATAGAAACAATTGCGTTCTATATTAATTTTTTATATTTTTTGTCAGTTCTGACACGCCTTTCCACACCAGACGCACAGAGCCATGAAAGATACTGACCACTGGTGCACCACAACTAGGGCCCTGAAAGGGAGTGCCTATCCCTAGGAGTCAGTTCGCAGAGCGGGGAGGATGGGTGGGGCGGTAAGGAATCTATAACTAACATATGTCTCTTACAGATACATCATTATGGAAGGTAACTTGTTCATCTGAAAGAGATACTTAGCTATGGATTCCTCATACCCCAGCAATACCAACCCCAGAGGAGGGTCTGCAAACCAAGTTCACACCAGAAAGTTCTGGATGACAGAACTAGGCAAAATAGCCGTCTCTCTGGACTTCGCTGTCCAGGCAGTAATGTCTGGTGAACGTGTGCATGGATGCTCACTTTGCCGCCTGGCAGATGTCGAAGATGGGGACTCCACGAGCGAATGCAGTAGTTGCTGCCGTAGCCCTAGCGGAATGAGCACACAGCCCCACTGGAGGCTCCTTTTTCACTAAAGCGGAACAGATTTTAATACAAAGAACTTCCCATATGGAGATGGTATGCTTTTAGACAGCCGACCTTTCTTGGCACCCGCTTAGCCGACGAAGAGTTGATCATCCCCCCTGAAATCCTTTGTGCAGTCAAGGTAGAAGGACAGCGCACGTTTTGGGTCCAGACGGTAGAGTCTCTCCTACTCCTTGGAAGGGTGCGGAGGCAGGGAAAAGGTGGACAAAGTAATAGTTTGTCCTTTGTGAAATGGTGTCACCACTTTAGGAAGGAACAAGGGTCTCGTCCTAAGCACCACTTTGTCCGGATGCACAGAGAAGAAAGGGGGCTTAGAAGAAAGAGCCTGAAGCTCACTCACCCTGCGAGCAGAGGTGATGGCAACACTAAAAGCAGGTTTCATGGTAAGGAGCCTGAAACGACAGTTGTGAAGAGGCTCGAAGGGAGCACACATAAGATAAGTTAAAACGAGATTCAAGTCCCACTGGGGCATTATGAAGGGAAATGGAGGAACAAGATGAATAATGCCTTTAAGGAATCTGTTCGCAATAGGGCACTTGAATTAAGGGGGCTGATCTGGCAGCCGAAGAAAAACCGAGATGGCTTCAAGATAGCCTTTTAGAGTGCCCAGAGCAGAACCCTGCAGGGCCAAAGAAAGGATAAACAGAAGAACTTCAGAAAGAGTGGCAGAGAGGGAATCCAGTCTTTGCTGTGCACCATGCCACAAACGTATTCCAGCTACAGGCATATACCGTTTTATTGGAGGGACGCCTGGCTGCCAGGATGACGTAACAGACTACGGCGGACCTCCTGCACTCACTGGGGTTCACTATAAACTTGCCAAAGTCACACCTGACTCCCTCTCAGATGCTCCCTTTCATCAGAGCTGTTCTGGGCACAGTGCAATTTTGGGCCTATCCTCCCGAGTAGCGAGTCCGGGATATTCGGGCTATGATACTGATGTTTCAGCCTGTAACACAGAGTTTGGTGAGAATGACCACGAGGCTGCTGGGCCTCTTGGCCTCCGGCATCCTGCTGGTAGACCAGGCCAGAAGGCATTTGCGAGCTCTGCAGTGGGACCTGAAGTTCCAGTGAGGGTAGCATCAGAGGAATCTTTCCGACTACGTCCAGATCTCGGAGGGAACTACACAGTAACTGCAGTGGTGGTTAACGAACCAGGATTCAGAGGCAGATCCCTCTTCCTTTCCCAACCAGAACTCACGGTGGTGACCAATGCATCACTCCTGGAATGCAGTGGCCATCTGGGAGAGGCAGAGATCAGCGGAGTCTGGGCTCCAAACCAACTTGTTGGAGCTTTGGGCGGTCCGCCTGGCACTGAAGGCATTCCTTTCCTCCCTCAAGGGGAAGGCAGTGCAGATGTTCACAGACCACACCACCGCCATGTGGTACTGCAACAAACAAGGCGGGGTGGGCTCTTCACGGTTGGACATGGGTGGAACATGAAGCACGAAGAGTCTGGTACCCTGAGCTCCTGAACATGGCCATCGATCTTCCGATCAGACTGCCACTTCGGGAGGATCTTCTGTCGCTGTAGCAGGGGGACGGTCCTCCACCCAAACCTGTCAAAAAATCAATCAGGGGAATTGTGAAGTGCGCTACTCACCCGTGAGGGTCTCAAGCCACTGGGGTGGGGTTTAGCAGCTCCGTTCAGTCAAAGAGCCAGGTCTTGAGTTTCTTACCTGATCTCGATCGGTAACTGGTTCCAGGTCTTGGCTGCTATGTAGGAGAAGGCTCTTCCACTTGTCCTAGCTTTGCAATGCACACAGTTTCGGCAAGGTTGAGGTCGGCGGATTGGAGGTTTTTCTTGGGTACGTGGAAGAAGATCCTCTCGTTGAGGTATTGGGGTCCGGTGTTGTGGAGCATGTGTAGGCATGTACACTCTTTTTGACACAGTTAATATATGCATCCCTCCACTTTGAGGACTAATGGACGCACCCAAAATGCACGATTGGCATTATCATCCCATCATCTCACCAACTAAAGGATGACTGGAGTTACCCGATTAACACACTTCACATCATCCACGAAAAATAAGCATGCCTCATAGTATAGTGGTAAAGGTAATCATCCCTCTATCTTAAGGATGGAGCACTTATACTGTGCACTCTTATTTACAAATTAAAGGTATGCATCTCTCCACCTTGAGGAAGACTGGAGGTACCCAAACAGCACACTAAACATCATGCAGAAGAACTAAGCATCTCTCCAGTTGGCCTCAAAGACACTAACACAGTGCGTCACAAAGCCAGTTGTAAGAAAATTGATTATTATTAGGGGTGAGTGACTGTGAGGTCCTGGCTACTTTATTTTGTAACACATACTAGAGAGAAATAAAATATGCCAACCAGAAATGGCAATTCAACTATGATTGAAGGGGAAGCACAGGCAGTAATTTTGATACTGATTAGCAGGGTAAAGGGCCTAAAATTTTAAAGCCAGCAAAACTAAAGAGTCCACCAAACAATCTTGGGTGACCACGCAGAAAAATTGGCTTTCCTACACGAGAGCAGTAAAATTACAAAACTTAAGCACTTTCTGAAATGCATGTACTATCAGTCTTTAAACACATTAGCTCCTTTTAAAGGCAGCTAACACAACCACACAATTAAGGCATAAACCTGTACCTCGGCAAACCCCCTGCAGGTGATGCCAACCTACACACTGGAATTTCAAACATATATAAATATGAAGATGGCAAATTAGGTGCAATATAGTGCACTAAGTATTGAGTACTTGGAATGTACTAAGGGTACTGTCTTTCCACTTCTAGTTCATTTACACCGCAGTTAGACAAAAAATGGAGACTCCATGAGCAAAACCCAGAGCGACGCAGAAAACCATATGGAAACACACAACACACCTCACTATTCAACCTGCCTAAGAATTAAAGTTCCACTTGATTGTTCATTCAATGCACCAGGTAGTTGACCCAACAGCACTTACAAATGCTTGCTCAGCATGGCCACCAGGAGTGCTAGGAAGAGTAAATGAACACCACTAAACAGTGTTCAATTTTTAGTTGCTTTCATCACCCAGAAAAAATGAAACTACCATAAAGAACAAAGCAGCTTAAAGCAGGGTTTGAAACACAGTCAAACTAGAATAAGAGAAGTTAGCATTTGTGTGGAACCAGCACTCATCCACCATGTAATGTGGGGTGATACAACATTCAAACATTGCAAATCAAACACAAGAAGCCAAAACATATGATTGTGCATTCAGTAGGGCTGTGTGCTTTCCAAAACTCGGTGGCATCTGCCCAAAATTATGATTCTCAATCACATTGAAAACAAGAGCTATTGTGAGACGCACAGCAACATCAATGTAAGCATCTGGAATAGTGGCCAATGAACTATACCTTTTAGTGTAACACAGATGTGAAGATACACTCAACCCAAAATTAACACCTTTTACCTTCAGAAAACTCCAAAGCACTTCGCTTGCTTGACAGGTCTTTGCAAAGCCCAACACATTCATTATAGGTATCCGGTCACAGTGAAAAAAGCAGATGGAGATGGAGACTGCTAAACACAGGCCTGTAGTAAACCACACCGGGGACGTCCTGCATCTCCAGTGTGCATTACTACAGCATCTTCATTTGCCACAGTAAGAGGAAGAACATTAGCATTACATTCCACAGACCTGGATACCTTACACACACCAGGAGTTTGTCACACCTAGCTAAAACCTGGATTAAGAAGGCTCAACATCACCAGTATTATGCAGATCACCAACAAGACGTTTAATAGGAGACTACATGAACTGGGAGGGGTGAAATATAAAAGACAGTGATGGCTATTCCACAGTTTGCTAAACAAGTAAACAGCTTGTGTGTGAATGTCATTGTCCTCGTAGGTAGATCAGGTGTGGTCTCAGTAAATATAAAACAGGAACTGTTATTTAAAGTTAGGATCAGGTTATAGTTGAGTAATAGACGCCTTGCAAGATGCAGCAGCACTCCAATGGTCAGCCACCTCCGAGCACGTAGCATCTGCCCAACCAGCAGCACTAACACCTACACAATTGATAAGATAACTTCTACTCTGGCATGAGCGGGAAAAGCTGCAGACACAAACATTAAATGGAAAGGGTGCCACACATTGCCCTAATTTTTAAGCAATTATTAGAAGCAAACAGGCATTGGGAGATGCCATAAATAAACAAAAAGTGCTTATAGGAAATGCAGAAACTACAAATTCCTACTTCGTCATCTTCAAATCCGAGATAGAGTACTTTCCAATTCTGGCCCAGTCATGCACAATGTGTATGCACAATAATTCATTCTGGAGCTGGTAGTGGCTAATAAAAAAAAGTGAAGACTGGAAACCAGAAGATGACGGACAGGGGAGGTTAATGTTAAGACAACAGCAGAAGCTATGTTAAATTCAGATAGTACTAAACACAGAGGAATATAAACCTGTTTACTAACAGATGGAGGATGAACCAGCTGGGCACACAAGGAATGGGAATGAAATGGCCATAACTGAAGACAGGCACCACTTCTATCCTTAAGTGTATTGACTCATTCAATGCAGGGACAGAAACATCTCCTATCCAAAATTAGAGGAACGGATCAAGATTGCGAAGGGGATCGCTAGACATGATTGCAGTTCTTCACTTTAAGTTAAAAAAGGAATTTTAAGTTGTGTAAGTCTGACGTATCGCCTTAAGAATGGACACAAAATCTTGGAACCTCTGGGGCGTGGGTACGGAGAGACGTCATGACCAGGGGCCTGCTTTGGTCGCACGACTGCGAAGATCGCATATCATTATATGCAGATGTAGTGCTTTATTTAGCAAAGCCATAGATCTATCACCATGGTCCTAGATATTTTTACCAATTTTGGAAAATACTCCGGCTATGCTATCAACTGGAGCAATTCCGTATTATATGTCCTGCATGGAGGTGCCCCGCGCCTCCCGAAGGATTGTGCCCTGCGGGTGGTGGAAGACGGCTTTCGATATCTAGGTATTTTTGTCACGCTTGATCCAACTCTCTTTTATGAAAACAACCTGGTGCCAGTGTTGACGAGACTGCAAGCAGATGTCCAACATTGGAGATCCCTCCCTGTATCACTTATTGGCCGCGCTGCCCTTTTTAAAATGCTTGCTCTACCACGGTTTCTGTATATTTTGCAAAATTGTCCGCATAAAATTCCGGATTCCTATTTTACAGCGGTAGAGGGTTAAGTGCGTACTTTGTTATGGGATGGTAAAGCCCCAAGGATAGCGCTACAAAAATTAATGAAGAGGTGGTATGATGGAGGTATCGCACTGCCCGATATTCGATTATACTATTTTGCCTTGCAATTGGTGGTAGTAAATAGATGCCGGTATGCCCCGCGGGATGACCCGGTGTGCGCTTTGGATAGGTATCAGATGGACAGAGCTGGATATCTTGGGGCGCTGTATACTGGCCCGCGGACACAACATATCTTAGGACCTGCAAAACACACATTACAGATATGGAGATTAGCTAACTCTAGACTGGGTTGGACGGATAGACTTACCAGAATGACGCCATTGTTGTATTCAGAGAAGCTGGGGATGCTCCATCGTCATCTGGGATTTGATAAATGGGACATGATTGGCATTTCGACAGTAGGAGATATGGTTAAGAAGGGCAAAATACTCCGGTTTGAGGAATTGCAGAAGACATACCAATTAGCGCCAACCAAACTTTTCCGCTATCTGCAAATAAGACATGCTTTGATGTCGGCTTTTCCTAACTGCAGTGATATACTGGAGTCCTCTCCGTCAGAGGATCGCCTGTTAGATGGACAATTGCCCACCAAAGCCATCTCCCTCACCTACAAGAAGCTTGGTAAAAATTTACCGGACTCTTTTGGACAACTAAAGGCGAAATGGGAGGATGATCTGGGGGTCATTGAGGATGAGGATTGGAGACCGGCACTAATGTCTTCCAGGGAAGCTGCCAATACTTGTTCAACTTCGCGTCTTTCATAGATCATACATGACCGGAATAATCTTGGCAAGGATAGGGACCAAAACTGACTATCTTTGTTTCAAGGGCTGTGGGCAGTCTGCCACCTTTTACCACATGGTATGGGACTGCCCAGCGATACAAAGCCGCTGGGGTAGGATCACAACACATATGCACTCTGGCCTAGGGAAGGTGATTACCTTGACTCCTCGGCTGGGTCTGCTTAACATCTGGGAGGCGACAGATCTAACTGAAACGGAACAGCAATTGGAGACGTTGGGTTTCATATTGTTTAAACGAGAAATTGCCAGGCGTTGGGGTGGGGTCACACCACCGGCAGTCACAGTCTGGAATAGGGAAATGGAGAAATGCATGATAGCTGAGAAGGAAGTATTTATAGCTAGGGGGTGCCCGAAGAAATGGGACAGGAAATGGTTAAAATGGAATCTATACAGAGGAGATATCTGTATGTCACCGATGGTAGAATTAGAACTGAGGAGGATTAGAACTGACGCACAATCTATGTAAAAGTTTTGTTGCCTGCTATGATTTTTATGTGTCAGCAATAATATGTGATGTAATGGGATTTTCAGTACATGACTGTAATGTTTATCATTTTTGTTAAAATTAATAAAAATATAAAAAGCAAAAAAATGGACACAAAATCTTTATAAGCTTGCTACATTGAGAAATCCTTGTTACAGAGTACAAATTTCATGGACAAAAATGATTAAATTTTTATATGAGTAGGTGGCTTAATTGATAGAGCTATACTGCATCATCTCCTTGCTATACTGTATGTGCGAGTGTCTTGATATTTATGGTGATATATCCCTTAAAAGGGACTTCGCTCATGGTTTGTCCATTCTTTTAAAGAAACATAAATGCTAACTAAGTATGTACGATTATTGAAGTTCAATAGGATAGTATGTTTTAATATTCTCTACATACTGCTACGTTACTGAACTCCTTTGTTTTTGTTGGAATGTGAATCAAATTATATATATATTGATAAAGTCTCCGTGAAGTCGAAACAAGTTATTCTTCGTCTGCCTAGAATAAATTTTTGCATTATCCAATACAGTGTCTGGTTTTCTTTTCCCTATGACGATTGGGGGGTGGATATATATCATATATACTGATTCTCTGAGAGAAGCAGCACTTGCTAGCCTCTACAGAGCTAATGGATACTGACAGAGCAAGCGGTAACATGAGAAAACACTGATTGTTAAACTTTTCATAAGTGGCGGGAAGGCAGTATTAAGCACAAAATTAAAAAAGAAAAAGTTACTATTAAGGAACAAGCACCTAGATTCATCAATGTCAAACTCTGCGATTCCTAAATTGCGAGAAAAAGCGAATCGCAATTTAGAAATCGCAGAATGGCATTCATGAAAAAATGCAAATTGCAATCGGCCGCAATCGTGAGTTACCGAAATTCGCATAAAAATCGCAGAAGCGGCCGATACCCTTGTTGAATAGCGATCTCGCAATTACCGAAATTGCGATCTCGCTAATTGCGAGATCGCAAACACGGGAAATCGCATTCTGAGCACAGTGATGACATCACAACCAGAAGTAGGCAGGTTCCACCCTCATTCAGCATTGTGAGCCTGAAGTGGAAGCAGCATTGCCAGAGCTACCCTCCAGTGTACCTACAGGTGAAATCCAGGAGACACCCCAGTAAACAACATGTCTCAGGAAGCTGTTGGTGGAACTTCTACAGGAAGGAAAAGGAAAATTAAATTTTCTGAACAAGAGCTAGAATATTTAATAGAGGGAGTGTGCAAGGACCACAACCGCCTCTTCAGCAAGGACTCGAGAAGGGTGCCTGAGGCCTTCAAAAAGAGGATTTGGGTGCGCATCCGCGCAAAAGTGAATTCTGTGGGGGTGACCCAACGCTCTGTGGATGACTTAAAAAAACAATGGTACGACTTCAGAGGGCGGGCCAAGGAGAAGGTCGCAGAGAGGCTGGGGGAGCGTGTTGCGACAGGAGGAGGGGAGCCCACTGTCCCTCCCAACACCCCACTTGAGGACCGAGTAGAGGACACCCTGAATCCGCAGGCATGCGTGGGGGTCATCCATCTGGACTCCTCCCGACCCACCTAAGATACACAAGGTAAGTGCCATGCGACTGTGACCCTGTCCCCTAACAATGGCCATGACCCCAGATCATCCCATTACAAACCCCAGTCATGCAGCCTAAGCACACCACTAAAGCCCAATTGCATTGTGGGACATGTAGTCTGACCACAATTACCATCTAGCCCCATACAGCCAGACCTGTTCAGTGAGAGTCAATCCTGCAGCGAGTCAGGGAATGGTAGCCTGCATGCATGTAGGAAGCTCCAATGTGTAAGTAACATGTCACTAATCAAAGTCCACTTTACATCACAGGTGGCGCTGAAGTACCCAGTACGGATAGCGATGCCCTGCAAATCGAAGAAATAACAGAGGACACTGAGGGAGACGTACATGCATCCCCACAGCCAGGACCATCGGGGCAAGCTGCCGCACCACCTGTCATACCACCACCTGCCCCTGTGGACAGTGCCACCTCTGCGCCAACAGGCGCAGCAGTACCACGGCGAGTGACGGAAACACCAGTGGGGCTGATAACTCCAGCAGCAGCACGCAGACAAACCCGCCGCCCTGCGGCTGTGAGGAGCCAGTCTAGCGGACTGGTGAGGGAGCCGCGCAATACCACATCACGCGCTGGCAGGGGGCTGAACGTGTGGCAACTGGGCTCACTATTGAGCGCCGTATGCTCCACGTCCACCAAACACAAGCCCGTCATCTAGCTGCTATACATCTCCAGCTTAACAAGACCGCTAGGAATGTTGGTCAGATGACAGAGCGTATGGATAGGATGACCGCTGCTGTGGAGGCCAACACCGAGGCCATGTATAGCCAGCGAGACATCAACCGGCGCAGACACCGGCAGCTGCTGACCCGCCTGTCTGCATACACGCAGTCCAATTATATCATTGGCAACGCGACCTCCCAACTATCGCGACGCTCCTTGGCCATGCAGGTGCAAATGGTCCAGTGCTGTCAGGACGTTGCGAGAGCTCTAGAGCAAGTGACAACAGCAGTTCTGGGTATGCAGGCAACTGCCCACTGCCAGGCGGGGGCGGGGGGGAACGACACTAGTGAGGCTAATTCCAGTCATAGTAGCCAATCCGTGCCACTGATGGTAGCACCACGCCGCAGCACCAGGCCCTCTGCTGCCTCACGGCCAAATCAGGAGGAGGAGTTGGAACGAAGGTTGGGAGCATCTGCCCAGGGGCGGCATTGAACATTTGAATAGTACCAAGAAGGGCCATGCTGCTGCTACAAGCATGCCCTCTTCAAGAACATGAGACATATGACGCAATATGGCAATCATGTTACAGTTTGGGGAATTCCCACTTTATTGTAAAAAAAAACCAATAACAAATATTCTGTTAAACTGAATCTGACTCATGTCATTATTACTATTGTCATGCATGAGTGAAGTCTTGGGTGTGGGGAGTGGGTGCACTAGAAACAGTTCGTGGTGATTTGGTTACGGCGCCTGTGTCCTTCTGCAGGATTCACCCAGCGTGCATGACGCACACGTGCAGGAGGTCGGTGGTCTCCTTCCGACTCACTGACAGAGATCTCTACAGGTATCCTGCGCTTGGTAGCAATGTTGTGGAGGATAGCACACACAGCCACGATGCGGCAGCAGACCTCAGGCTCGTATTTGATGGCCCCACCAGTCTTGTGAAGTATGCGGAATCTGCTCTTCAGAAGCCCAAATGTCCTCTCTATGCAATTTCTTGTTCGTATGTGTGCAGCATTGTAACGCCGTTGCTGTGGTGTTGCAGGGTTGACGTATGGGGTGAGGAGGTACTCACGGAGAGCGTAGCCGCTGTCACCTAAATGACAGGAGCAGAGGGTGAGTGTGCTATTGGCGCAGATGTGGATGTGGGTACAGTCAATGCATCCTATTACATGTGGAAATTGTGCAACGTTGTAAAATTGAAGCTTGGTCGCATTCAAATCCTGTTGGCTGGTGGGGAATGCGATGTAGTGGTGTAGCCGGGTCAGCATAGCCTCCACTAAACTCCTTAGGCAGTGGGACATGGTGGGCTGGGATATCCCCCTACAACAGCGACTATCCCCTGGAAGCTTCCGGAGGCCAAAAGGTGCAGGCTGCACAATACCTGGACATGGGTGGGCACGGCATTGGTCCTCCTTATTGGATGCTGCATCAGGGGGTCTAGGTCCCGGATCAGCTTGATCATTCCCCCATTCAGGCGGTACGTAGCGTAAATTTGCTCCGCAGTTTGGCCCAGTAGGGTGACCCGCTGGCGGAATATCCGCTCCTGGATCCTACGTCTGTTCCGTGCTGCTCGCTGTAGCCTTCGCCGCCTGACCACCATGTAGAGTCCAGGCATTGTGAGAGTCAAAATGCTCCAGCTGCATCTCCTTAAGTGTGCTTGGTCAGGCCTGCACCTGTTGGTAGTTTGTTAAAAGTTTTTTTGAAAACATTTTTTTCCTTACTGGTTACCACCTGGTTTGGGTTCTCCTTAAATTGCGCGTCGCAAATAGCGATTTTTGGGTTTTTCGCATTTTGCGATTTTTCTTGAATAGCGATTGCGATTATTTAGAGATATCGCAAATTAATTCGCAGAATCCATGGTTTCTCGCAATTTCCGATTCGCTAATTGGCTTCTTCTTGGATTCTGCAAATTTATTTGCGTACTCGCAATTTTTGTTTCGCGAATTCCCATTTCTAGGGGTTTCACTATCATGAATTCCTTTTATTCAAATTGCGATCGCAATTGCTAATTGGCAGCTATTGCAATCGCAATTTGGCTTCATGAATCTAGCTGAAGGTGTCTTGTTAATGTTCTTTTGGCATTCTTGAATAGGCAGACATAGAGGTCTTTACCATCAGAAAGCACAGGGCAAATGAAAACCGTTTAACCATTTTAGACTTAAATTATTCCTGAATAAGTTCACCCCTTTGGATGGTTTAAGGAAAGTTGTTTGCTGGGTGCGTATTTTCTAGAATTCAGGTCACCCCCTTAAGACAAGTTTTATTAACATCACAATTTATGACCTTCTAACAAGACTGAATCCTTAAAATAGCCTGCTCTAGGTCTCAGCTATGAACAGCTTTATCTGTGGGCAAGATATATTTGTTCTCATACATATAAAGTGGGCTCTGAGCCAGCCCTTGATTCTGATTGGATGGCTTCGAAATCTCTCACACGTCACTGTGACTTACTTTGATTCAATTGCTTTCTTACCTATGCTTACATTTGGCCTGCCTAGGAGAATTTCAGACCTTTAGTGTTCTGACTGGATGAGTAGTATCCTTCCACTGCTGACTTGATGGCATTTATTTGTTGTTGCATGTAGCACTCCTTGAGTTGCATCTATTCTTTCGCTCTTTCCCCTACTTAGTTCTGCGCACCACCAGGTGCTCGCTTTTTACTCCCAATTACCTTTCTCGGAGGCTTTCCTCATCCCCTTTGCATTTTACTTTTAATTTTTTTTTAACAAGGGGCCAACAGCTCCAAGGTGCGGCCAGGCTTCTGACGTAGTTTACATACATTCGCATGTACTTTGTTTTTTTTAATCCTTTAAATGTACCTCTCTGACACAACCGTCCTCCATGATAGAACAGCATACAAAAAATGGCTGCTGTGCGTCACTATGCCTGTGCACACGTGTCACAACACGTACATGCTTCAGGAGACATATGTAGACATCAGCAGCTATCTTGGTATTGGTTTTCTTTAAACAAAACCAATTGCATAATTGCCCAGCAATCATCTGCATGCATCATGATACATGTGCTCATATGTAATTGCCCATAGAAAAAAAGCATTAGCAAAGCCATTAAATCGGAATTATACAGCCGGACCTTTGGTTTTTCAGTTTTGGGAGCTGCCTAGCAAAAGTGGAAAAAAGGAGAAAACAAAGAAAAGGCAAAACAAATACTTGAAAGAGCAAGACACATGAAAATATCCTAAAAACATGAACTTCTCTAGAGTCAAAAACCTGCAGACTCTAAACAAAACAAAAGTCACAGAAGTTGGAGCTGCATCCAACAATTGTGCCTGTTACTATGGATATGAACCGGTAAAGTCGTATCTGGTGACTCTTCCAAGGATGAGATCAAACGATCCAAGATACCACAGTGGGATGAGCTGGCCTACATCTCATTTGCTACAGCAAAAACAAGGCAGGAAACCTAATGCAATAATACAAGTCAACATGCAAGTAATATAGGCACATCCGCTCCACAATACTCTGATTGTTCATAGACTACAGGCGATAAACAGCACAGGAAGTGCACACTTTCAGTGTCCTTCGTTTCACACAATACCTTTTGTTGTAGCCGTCTCATTGCTTGCAGTCGTAGCATTGCCTGAAAATACATAAAACCAAAAATATATATAAATAACCACAATACCGACTACTACATTTGGTACTTGTGCTTCCTGCTCCATTAGCCTCTCTGCAAAGTCATTTCACACCTCTTCTCTAACAAGCCTGGCGTGAGGCTAAATGAGAGCAATAGAAAACTAAGGAAATCACTTTCATCTGCATTCTTGGAAATATGTTTTTATCTACGTGAGGAAATAAGGAGGTATGACAACAGCAGTACAAATGTATTGGTTCACATGGGCCAACGCAGAATTCTATGTATTTGAAGACAAAAGTATAAAATACATTGCAATGATGTGGAATGTAATACACTGTTAAGCTGCTGAAAAATAGGAGTATATTAACAAAATATAAAAGGAACAAACACTTGGTGAACCAACTGTGAAACGTGCATTGTGTGGTTCCTGCACCCTGTGGTAACCTGGAGAAGGTTACTCCCTTCGCCAAGGGTACATAGAAATTTCAGCCTCCAGAGAGAAAGGCAAAATGTTATACCCTGTTCGCCATGCAGTACTAAGTGGGTTTAATACACTTGGTGCAGAGTTCCACGAAGAACCTACAAGTCATCGTAACCTGGAAGACGATCTCTCGCTGCTGCATTCATCAGAAGAGGATGCCAGTAAGTCAGGAAAATATTACTATCACTCCTTCACAAAAGCAAAAGGTGTTTCAAATCTGTGGTTCTGGTGTCAATCATACATTTGTGCACCATATTTGTAATCCACTTTACAAATCCTATTTTACTGGCAATAAAAGGTTACATCCTTCCAGAATGGCTTGTGACTTGCTCGGGTGAAAGCCACCCTGCTGTGCGAAGGAGCCGGAATGCACCATATTTAACAACAAACAGCACATTCCGGCTTTTTCCTAGCGCCAACATAGGCACCCTTGCACCATGGTTCCCCTTCCTGCACAAAAACAATCCTCTGAGGCATTTTCATCTTTCTATTTGTGCTGCAGCAGCACACTTAGAAAGATGAAAAATGAGAAGGAATAAAACTATTTCACCCAGATATGCCTCTTCTGAGGAGGTGTAGCACTTTGACGCAATACCAGGTCTACCAATAATGGTAAATCTGGAATTGCGCCCAAATCCATGGGTGGATTCGTGGGAACGATTTGCGCTGCATTGCATAGTAGTTGAATCACCCTTGCACCCAACCTGCGTGGCATGAGGGCAACACAGCTCTATTATAAATATGCAGATAAGTGTGTCATTAACACGCCAGTGTGGATACACAAAACACCCTTGTAAAACTCACGAAAAATTCTTCCTCATGTAGCCTACAGGCTAATGACACCCGTACAGCACACAATCATCAACAGTTTACAAATGGCACCCTTGAACCCTAAAGCAGAAAACATTTACCAATGCACAGAACAACAGTACCTTGAGCCTGTCGGATGCGCCTGTGATACTGGCTGAGTTGGACATTAGCAGCACTGGGCTGAGAGGACACAGGATACCACTTCACAAAACGAGGCCAAAGTATTCATTCACAATGCTGCCTCTATGGTTCCAGAGATAAACCATCACTGGCTAAGCCAATAATTATGTGGGTTGATTTAGAACTGCGCTCTTTGTTGTAATAGTTGCCACGACAGATGCACAAATTCCCCATCCTTCTAAGCTGGATTACCTTAAAATGCCAAAGCTGTCCAAAGAGGGTGACAGACTCAGATCCATGTTCATGGTAGTTTACTAAAATAAATCGTTCTTGAGTATGTAAATTGCTATTGCCATACCTCAACAATTTTCGCAAAAATGCTGTACTCCTTAAGTGCTGAAATAAAACTAGAGGGAGACACCAAGGTTTCAAAGAGCTGTAACTTGGCAATGTGGAGCTCTTCAACCTATTGTGGAGGTTCAGACGGCCCCGAAAACGTGCGTGGTGCAGAACCAGTTGAGGATTTGCTCAGAAGTCAGACGACTTAACCGACCCAATGATGAAACTACGGTCGAGCTGGGAGACTAATTTAGGGGAGATGGCAGACGAGGACTGGATGGAGGCGCTAGCCTCTCCTCGAGAGGTGGCGATTCTGATGCGACTACGGCTAGTCCAGCTCAAGATTCTCCACAGGGTATATTTTGACGCCAAATTGTTATCCAGGCTGGATAGGAGGCCTGATCCACTCTGCCTCCAGCGATGCAACCAGACTGGCACATTCACACACATTCTCTGGGACTGCCCCCACATCCAACAATATTGGACAGACATCACCTGACAACTGGCCAGGGTTTTTGACAAACCCATATAACCATTGCCCATACTTTGTCTTCTTAATATCTGGGAGGCTACTGACCTCTCGCAGGCGGAGCAGTCTTGAGCTATGATGGGCTGGATTATAGCAAAAGGAAATATCGCCCAGAAGTGGGGGGGTGGACACTACTACGCACGTTCGTGACTGGGCAAAAGACATGGACTACGCCATGATTGCAGAAAAAACTATGTATAAAGGTAGAGGGTGCCCACGAAAATTGGATCATAAGTGGGGAAAATGGAACAAATATAGGGGTGAAATCTGCATGTCCCCTACTGTGGAATTGCGAAGGGAGACACAATCCTTGTTGGGGAAGGTGGGTGAGACCGAGGATAATACGCAACTGCATATGGACCAGTAGCGGGTTCTCTCGCTGTTTTGACCCGAGCGCGTAGCTGTAACCATAATAGAAATGTAATGCCGCCTATGATTGTAATCCTATGTACTCCTGATTGTTTGAAGGTTGTGGAGCAATGCTGAAATCATGTGTAACTCAGCCAAAGATGTCAGTATGATGTCTTTAATGCTGAAATTTGTTCTCAATAAAAACAGTTAAAAAAAAAACAATAGGGAACCCCATGCATTGAAGAATAGTAAAGAGATAATCCCATTCCACAGACTCAAAGGCTTTTGTGGCATCCAAGAAGACTGCCATGAGCCCCAATTGTGGGTCAATGTTTCGTAAAATGGAAAATAGTGTGCGAAGTCACCCGCCCGGGGATAAAACCCGCCTGATCAGGCAATACTAATTTCTCCATTAAAAGGCTGAGACGGTTAAGGAGGCGGCAATAGCTATGCGCCTCCGCCTGATCCAGTTTAACTACTTGCATCGAATATATTACACTCGGGTGCGACTATGGAGGGCTGGCCTAATAGCCTCCCCACTCTCGCTGCTCTCGGGAGGACAGTACCCTGTTCCACACGGTATGGCAGTGCGATGTGATTGTACGATTCTGGAGGAGAGTTTTGGCCTGCTTATCTGTAGTCTTGGGATGGGATATCCCTTTCGCACCTACATTAGAACTATTGCATATCTTGGAGGGCATAGGGGGCAACATATACAAAAAACATTTGCTGCTCCTGGGTCTTACCTTGGCTAAAAGAGACATAGCGCATAGCTGGAAGACGACCACTTCACCACCAATAACGGCCTGGAAGAATGGGTTAGATTTTAATATGGGGTTGGAACTCCCTGTGTTTCGAGCCCGAGGATGCCCTCAAAAGCAAGTGAAGATCTGGAAGCGATGGGCGGAGTATAGGGATCTCTCCTTAGAACCTGCTGTGGCGGCGACTGAGATCAATGACAGCTAGGATGATCCCATACGATACAGACTTTATATGCCTATTCCCGCCGTAGGGATAACTGCGATTATCGATGGGGAATGGTATATTGACAGTGCAGAGAGGGGGGGTCGGGGGGGTGGTTAGTTGTAAATTCAATTGTTCTTGCTTTTTTTTTTCTTTACAGATTATCCATGTGTTACACTAAATAAATGTCAGCATACTGATTATGTTATATATGAAATGAATGAAATGAAATTAGATTTGTAAAGCGCATGGCTGCCCGAAAGCGTCCCAGCGCTGTGGGACGCATGTAGCAGTACGTCTCTGGGTTACAGAGCACTGCAAGATCTTTGTTGTTTGACGCAATAAAATTTGTTTTCAAAAGAAGTCAGGCGACTCCGGATGCGAGGTCTAGAGCTTTGACACTGCCATGCACCTGCTCAGTCAAATTTGAGAGGCACGAGGCTGCCCAGTCACCCTTTTCTTTTTTATGCTTCTTCTTCGACTAACCCAAAGATTCCGATCTCGTGACCACCAGCTTCTGGCACAGCTTTGGTGACTCCTGGAGCAGGACCGGACTTAAACCAGTCTTGAAGCAGAGTCTTCTTGTGCTTGTTGATGTAAAGCTTTCCTATCTGGTCCTGGATCGCCTACAAGTCCATGAACATGCAGTCAGTGCAGGCCTTAGAGTCCTGACTCGACACCAAGCACACTTGATGGGGACCTGCACAGACGTTTGTTTACAACAGTCCTTACAGGACGGAAATCCTGTCATTTTTTGGGGTGAAATCCCTTGTATACAAACATTTTGACCAACAATACTGAGGTAAGTGTCTCAGAGACAAGACAGAGCTACGGATCTACATCTGGAGACACAGAAAAAAAGGATTTATAGTCAGCGCTCAGGAGTGGCATCTATACAGGTGCTGTTCATCATTACTGGAGTGCGAACGGCATCAGTGCAGAGCAGAATGGCGTCCATTTATAGGCATGTAGAGGTACTGATGAGAGGTTTCCGGGTCCAGTCTGGTGGCTGAGGAATATTCAAAATGCGAGGAATTCGTGGCTCGAAGTCTCTACAAGACACAGTTCTAGAGCGGCCCTACCTGCTAGAGTAAATATATTGCTAAAATGGCCAAATCGCAAGATCCAAGCCAACGAAAGTTGAAAATACATTTATGGGCATAGCTATAAAAAACAAAAGATGGGCTACATCAGAAAGCACTGTATTACAGTGAAGAAACATGGAATCAGGAAAAAGCCAATTAAACATCTATGGGACAAGGAGGCCACAACATTTGAAATTCCACTGACACAGTCAACTAGCAACACCCAACCCCAGACATCCCCAAAATAATTTGTAATATGTTGCTGACACAGACATTGTGCAAACAGATCGTAGGAATGTGGTCTCTGCTTCTAAAGTTCTGGCACAAAGGTACAATAGAAGTTGGCATTCAGCCAGGCCAGGTGTCTTTTGGAGCTTAACGTGTCTATCGCTTTTTGAACCTCCTCAGCAGAAATTGGTCTGCCCAGGTCCTCGTTCGTGGAAGCCGGTACCTGTGGCAGAGTAAGAGCCTCCAGATATTGCTCCTGGGCTGCAGAGACTAACGAGTCAGCTGCATATAGGGAGCGGTAAAACTCCCCAAAGGCTCCGTCTTTCCCCTCTTTGCTTTTCTGGGAGATTCCGTTCATATCTACTATTTGCGCAATATAATCTTTCGCCGGCTTCAACCTAAGTTGGCGTGCCAAAAGTGAGCCAACCTTGTTTCCTCCCCCATTAGCTCCGGACCTGGAGGTGCAAGAATGTTTTTTTCGCCCCAGTAGTGTAGATGGCCTGCAGCTTTCCCTTAAGCTGCATAACTTTCCTTTAAGAGGGAATCGAGGGGTTGGTCTTGTGGTCATGTTCGGCATTCCGGAGTTCTCCCTCTAGCAAGTTGTGCGTTGTTTTCGAAGAGTGGCATCTAATTCAATGCATTTCCCCTTAATGACTGCCTTAAAGGCATCCCAATTGTTACCCAAAGAAGTTTGAGCGGGGTCGTTATGCTCAAAGAACTCCTTGATTGTCGCCCTCAATTCATTCCTGTCCCTGCTAAGGAAGTTGGGGAAATACCACCTTGCTTGCTTTGAGCGCGGGGCAGGCCACTCTAGGTCCAATTCCAGAGGGGCGTGGTCCAAGAGACAGATAGTGTGGAATTTACATCCTGAAAGTGTGTAACAGACGGATCATCTAATAAAAGTATGATCGATCCTAGAGTATGTCCTATGTGAGTGCGAGAAGAAAGACCCTTGTTGTGGAGTGGCATCCCCTCCATACGTCGAAAAGGCCTAACCCTTGTAGTGTGGCCTTAAGCGAGTTACTAAACATACCTGTATGGGTGAGTAGAGTACAGGGACGGGGTTCAAATTGAATCAAAATCTCCGAGCAGTAGTATGTCACCCCTGGCGACTCATCTAGGGAAGCCAGGAAGGATGTCAAGAAGTCATGTTGCCCTGTGTTGGGTGCATAGACCGTAGCGACGGTGCATAGTCTCTCCCTTAATTCACCCCTGACCATCAAGAATCTCCCCTCCTTATCTGTTCTAGAGGCCTGAAGAAGAAAAGGGACGGAGGAATGAAAGAGGAGAGCTACCCCGTTGTGTTTAGTGTGTGCAGAGGAGCGGAATATCTGTGGGAAGGCCTTATGCTTCAGCCATTGCTCGCCACTACGCCGGAGGTGAGTTTCTTGCAGCGCAGCTATGTTAACCTGGTGGTCCCACAGGACTTTCCAAATCCGCTGCCTCTTATTGCGGGAGTTAAGGCCCTTCACGTTCCACGTCAAACAATTGACCCCCATTAATCTACGTGGGACCCCCCCACCTGTCCTGTTGAATGAGCTTGTGAAGGTCAAATCCCTCTCCACCCTTTTTCTACCCCCGCAACCAAATATTTGTTGTAAACGCAAAGCAATCCGTGATACCAAAACAAATTTAACAATACCCAATAAAAACTTTAACTTTGTGCTTTGAGGTTCTCAATCACTGAAGAGAACCTCATCCTGAGCGTTTCCTGGGGCGTACCAAATTCCGCCTCCATGGCCCACAGTATGTTTAGTTGGCATTTTTGTAATATTAGACATCCAATTCCCTAACTAACAACCATAACTTCACCCCTTCAGGCCCCAGCCCCCCCCAGCCCCAGTGTGACAGTCCGGTAACAGTCAGATTAGACAGCGTCCGCCACAAGTATTAGCAGGCCATCAGCAAAGTTCAGCCGTCAACGAGTCATCTGGGGAGACCTGGACAGAACATATTTGTAACCCAATGTCGAGATTGCATAAGTCAGTCCAAAGCGCCCCTGCTGCTCCCTTTCTGCTGCATCCACAGACCTCCACCCCGCTTCCTCAGCCGCGAGTCAGATCCTCCTTTACCCATGCCCGCCGTCTGCTTTGGTGCTGGTAGTTCTATTCCCAAGGCAGATGCAGCGTCATCTAGCTCTGTGAAATGAAGGTTCTCATTGCCCAAGGAAAAAGCCAGACCAAAGGGATAGGTCCAACGATATTTCAACTTGCGCTCTCTCAAGACTTCTGCAACAGGCCTGAACTACTGGCGTCGAGCCAATGTGGCCTGGGCCACATCCTGAAACAGTGAGCAAGAAACGTTCTGAAACGACACTATCAAGGGCCTGTGGTTTCTGGAGTATCAATTCCTTGGTCTTGAAGGAACTGAATTTGGCCAGCACATCCCTGGGCTTTCTGAATTCTCTGGGGGATCGTGGTCCCACTCTGTGCACACTCCCCAGCTGCACCTCCGGGCCCTTTTCACACAACACCGTTGAAAAGAGTCCCACCATGAACGCTTCGAGGTATGGGCCCTCACGTCCTTCCTTCAGGCCTCTCACATGGATATTATCCCGGTGGGAACGATTTTGAGGTCACGGCACCGGAGCATCAAGGCTTTCAGTTGGTTTAGCAGGTCCCCAGAGTGGGTTTCAAGCAGTCGTATCCAGTCAGCTATATCTTGGCATTGCACCTCGAGGTCAAGGGTGCAGGCTCTGATCGAGTCAACATCTGCCTGCAGGGCCACCAGAATGCCCCCATTTCAGCTTGGAATGGATCAAACGAGGCCCCCAAATCAGCTTTTATATCATCTCGAAGCTTATTCCTAAATTCTCTCAGCGAGATCATCAGGTCCTCCATTGTGAGCGCTATGCCTCCATCGGATTAGGCCGTCCCTTCACTGTCCGCCCACTTGGTCGCCGAAGCTGGAGTCTTATGCTGGTTGGGCCTTTTTTGGTGGCATAAGGGCTGGTGGGCAACGACAGCCCGGGCCCCCCTGCTGCAGGATGACCGGATGCCAAGTGGGATCCCTCCGCAAGGACACCTCAGGACGGAACCCGGAGTCTTCTGCCAAAGGTATCCATCACACGTCACAGAGGATGCATTAATCCCTAGTGCCTGGTTTCCACCGGATCCAGAGGCCCCACCAGCAAGGAGGCAGGATGCCTGGACCAGGTGCTCAGGAGGATTACGGGATCTCCAACCTGGGGCCTCAGGACAGGGCTGCTCGTCAAGGGCTCAGGTGCCCGACCGGTGCCACGCGAACACCAGGCAATACATTCTCAGGGCCCAACCTGAAGCGTCGCATTTCCGTGGGTTACCCTCTAGCAGCCGGAATGGCCAGGGGCACTGTGAAAGATCTCCTCAGGGACGTCTCAGGTCAGTCCCGAGTTCCTTCGTCGGAGGCCCCCACTGCCTCCCACAAGAGATGTACAAGGCCCTTAAGGCCTGGGCACAGATGCCGCTGGGGCTTTCTCAGGTGAGGAAAGAAGACACCCAAGCCGAGCGCTGCGTGGTGTTGCAAAATCCTCAACTGGAGGTCCAGGCACAAGGCTGCTAGCCATGGAAGTAAGTGCCTGGCCTGTGCCATGTTAAGGTCAAGCACTGCATTTCCAGGGCTCTGCCAAGGTTACTGCAATTGTGGAGGAGAGCCCTTCAGGACATCTCGCATGAGCCGATTACCCCGGGGCCAGCCTCCACCACTCATGGAGCCCCCATCTCTCACCTGGGAGTCCGTTCACACTGTACTGGTCTGTTTCCCAGGGTCGCTGCTATGTCCCTACAGCAGCGGGCTCGGTCTTCAGGGCTTCACTCGGTCCACCCGGGGAACCTCTGAACCTCCGCAACAATGGGTCACCTCCTTGCCAGTTAGTCCAATCCGGGACTGTAGGGCTGACTGCCGCATTGCGACCCGCCACCAGCCGCCATCTTGTCTCAAACTTCGAGGCCCCCGGCTCCGGGTTTCCACCTCGCCGCTCACACCATTACGTCTGGTCAGCCATGATGGTTGGCCCCGCCCCCAGTGTGGTTTTATTTTGTCTCTCAGAGTGGCATTGATCCATTGAGCACGAGACATGAGCTCCTTTGGAGGACTGAACTGTCTTATTTACTGAATTATTACCAATTTTGAACTGTGCATGTGCTGAAAATTACCAAAAAATATGGTTCAAAATAAAAAAGAAAGACTTTGAGACCAGGGAAGGAACTCTGATCTGGGGAGTCTTTCACCTATCATGTCAAACAAAGCAATGTTGGAGTTTTTTTAGACACCAAGACACTCTAGTAGCATAAAATACATCCTTCTAAGGTTATAGACAGAATATTGGATTGATTGGATAGTAGTTTTCCAGCATAGTACAAATGTGTACCCTTCTAACTGAAGTGACCAGGATCCTATTCCTTAAAACAACATTTAGAACTTGGAAGCAACAAGAAGCTCTACCACAAGATATGACTTTCAGGATTGTAATCAGGCATAGTTCAACTGGACTCCATTGGACAACAGGAGCATGCCAAATGGGCAAATCAGTTTGCAAGTATGCTGAAAGCTGCTAAAGGTAGTTAATGCCCATGTTAGAACTTGGGGTCTCTAGTTGCCAATGACTAGCACCTATGACCAAACAGGGACCCTTGCTTCTAGTCAGGGAAAGGGGATTACACTCCTGGATAACCCCTGCTCACCCCCTTGGTAGCTTGGCACAAGCAGACAGGCTTATCTCAGAGGCAGGGTGTAAAGCATTAGTGAACACATACAGCAATACAGTGAAAACACTACAGATGGACACCACACATGTTTTATAAAAATAAGTATTCTTTATATAGACTTAACACAATTTCGGGCTGAACTGTTCCCATGAGGCACAGGGTCAAGACTGATTTGCAAATGGCCATGTCTGAACTGGGGTGGCTTGGTGAGCAAAATAACGATGGATTAAACCCAGATCTGCGACTGGGGTTGAATGTTTTGCCACTGTGCAACATTCCGTTCATCATCTTGTGTGTTTTGCTGTTCACCCTATGAGGGAAGGCTATGCCCAGACGTGGGTCCCGTGCTCACTAAGCCACTGGAGTCAAGCTATCCTGGCTGAAGACGGCTGATAGCCAGAAACCGGTCCTAGGATGCTTGATTCCGGTCCAGGGAAGACATGGCTTAGCAGTTCGGGCTGGACTGTTCCCATGAGGCACAGGGTCAAGACTGATTTGCATATAGCCATGTCTGAACTGGGGTGGCTTGGTGTGCAAAATAACGATGGATTAAACCCAGATCTGTGACTGGGGGTGAATGTTTTTCCATTGTGCAACATTCCGTCCATCATCTTGTGTGTTTTGCAGATAGAATGCGAGCGCACGTTTCGGGTCCAGATGGTGGAGCCTCTCCTCTTCCCTTGAAGGATGCGGAGGCGGAAAGAAGGTGGGCAAAGTGATTGTCTGCCAGATGTGGAAGGGCGTGACAACCTTTGGCAGAAAAGAAGGACGGGTACTTAAAATCACCTTGTCCGGATGAACAGAAAGGAAAGGAGGTTTGGAAGAAAGGGCCTGGAGCTCACTCCCTTTTCTAGCTGAGGCGATAACAACCAGGAAAGCCGTCTTTAGAGTGAGAAAACGTAAGGAACAGTTATGAAAGGGCTCAAAGGGAGCGCACATCAGAAAAGTCAAGACAAGATTTAAGTCCCACTGAGGCATTATGAAGGGTACGGGTGGAAACGTAAGCATAATGCTTTTAAGAAAACGGTTAACAACCGGGGATTTAAAAAGAGAAGGCTGATCTGGAAGCCTTAGAAAGGCAGAGATGGCCGAAAGATAACCTTTGATAGTGCCCACAGCAAAGCCCCGCTGGGCCAAAGAGAGAAGGAACAGAAGAACCTCGGAAAGAGGGGCAGAAAGGGGATGCACAGCCTTCGCTGTGCACCATGCAACACATCTGTTCCACCTGCAGGCGTATACTGTTTGGTGGAGGGACACCTGGCTGCCAGAATGACATCACAGACTTCGAGAGGAAGATCGAAAGGTGTCAACTGTCACGCTTAATTTCTAAGCATGAAGGTGAAGGCTGGACAGGTTCGGATGGAGGACCGTCCCCTGCTGCTGCGACAGAAGATCCTCCCGAAGAGGCAGACGGATCGGGGGATCGATGCTCATTCTGAGTAACTCTTCAAGCTCAGTCCGGAGCCACAAGAATGACTTGGGCCCGGTCTCGCCTGATCTTCTTCAGCACACTGGGCAGAAGTGGTATAGGCGGAAAGGCGTACAATAGACCGCAGCTCCACTCGCCACGAAGAGCGTCTGTGAGCGAGCGCCGCCTTGGAAATTCCAATGCGCAGAACTGATGACATTGTGCGTTCTCTTCGGTGGCGAATAGATCTAACCAAGGCTCTCCCCACTGCAGAAAGAGACCTTGCACCACGTCCGAGCTCAGACGGCATTCGTGATCCACCATGCACCGTCGGCTGAGTTCGTCTGCCCTGGCGTTCAGAAAACCTGCCAGGTGTTGAACCACCAAAGTAATACCTTGATGTTCCAGCCATGTCCAGAGGCGCAGGGCCTCCTGACATGGGGGCCAATACCCCACACCGTCCTGTTTGTTGCAATAACACATGGCGGTGGTGTTGTCCGTGAACACCTGCACTACATTTCCCCGAACAGAGGGAAGGAATGCCTTCAGTGCAAGTCGGATTGCCCGAAGCTCCAAAAGGTTGATATGGAGCCAGGACTCCGCCAGAGACCAGAGGCCTCAGATCTCCGCCTCTCCCATGTGGCCTCCTCATCCCAGGAGGGGTGCATCTGGCACCACTGAGTGCTCTGGTTCGGGAAGGGAGAGGGATCTACCACTGACCCAATCACGATTCGTGAGCCACCACTGCAACTGTCGTGCAGCGCCCTTCTAGATCTGGACGTGATCGGACAGTTGCCCTGATGCTGTGCCCACTGGAACTTTAGGTCCCACTGCAGAGCCTGCATATGCCACCTTGCATGTGTCACCAGCAAAATGCAGGAGGCCATCAGGCCCAGATGTTGGAGGGCCATCCTGACTGAAACCTGGGATAGAGGCTGAAAGAGCGGAATCATAGCCTGAATATCCCGGACTCGCTGCTCGGGAGGATAAACCCGAAACCGCGTTGAATCCAGAACCGCTCCGATGAAAGGGAGCTTCTGAGAGGGACTGATTGATAGAGAACCCGAGCAAATGCAGGAGGTTGGCTGTAGTCTGGAGGTGGGGCGAGCCCGCCTTCAACAGCCAGTCGCCGAGGTAGGGGAAGACTTACACCCCTGATCTGCGCAGATGAGCTGCGACCACCACCATCACCTTCGTGAACACCCAAGGGGCACTGGTAAGGCCGAAGGGGAGCATGGCAAACTGAAAATACTCCCGTCCCACAATGAACCGTAGGTAGCGCCGATGGACCGGCAGGACGGGAATGTGAAAAGAAGCGCCCTGCAATTCCAACGCTACCATCCAGTCTCTAGGGTCCAGGGCAGCCAGGACCTGAGCCAGAGTTAGCATCTTGAACTTTGCCTTCTGAAGGAAGCGATTGACGTCCCGGAGGTCCAAGATGGGGCGCAGGCCCCCTTGTCCTTCATGGGGACCAGAAAGTAGTGGGAATAACAACCACTCCCGACTTCTTGACCGGGAACGCACTCGATGGCTCCCTTGGCCAGGAGGGCCGTGACTTCCTGATGGAGAAGAGCCAAATGATCCCCCGACAGTCGGTGGTACAGAGGTGGCATGGCTGGAAGGGAGGACAGAAAGGGGAGCGAGTAACCTTTACAGATTATCTGCAGCACCCACTTGTCCAATGTAATTTCGCACCAGTGGTGGAGGTGGCGACGGACACTGCCACCGGCATGGGGTGCTCCCTGAAGCTCAGATTAGGAAGGCTTAGAGGCGGAAGCAGTGGGGGTGGAGGTGGACTGACCTCCACACTGGTTACCAGTCCCGCCCCTGCGGAATCCACGTCCGCGGCTGTGCTGAGGCTGGTTCTGCACAGGCTTTGTGGAGGAGCGTGCTTGGGTGCCTTAGCCCTGGCCACGAAAGGAACGAAACCCAGGCGTGGCAGGGTTCTTTGTGGAAAGACCCAAAGACTCAGCCATGGCCCGCAAGTCTTTAAAGCGCTCCAAGGCATTGTCAGCCTTGTTGCCAAAGAGGCGGGAGCCATCAAAGGGCATGTCCATGAGCGAGCCCTGGACATCGGGCAAGAACCCAATAGACCACAACCAGGCATGGTGCCACAACGCCACAGTCGTGGAAATTGCCCTGCCCAACGAATCAGCGATGTCCACACCACACCTGATGGCAAACTTCGCCGCATCCTTGCCTTCCGCAATCGCTTGGAAAAGGACAGCCTGGACCTCCTCAGAACACTGAGGCAAGACCTTGGCTACCGAATCCCACAACGCATGGGAGTAACGGCCCAATAAGCAGGCGGTGTTAACCGACCACAACCCCAAGCTGGCTGAGGAGAACAACCTCTTGCCACATTGGTCTAGCCTCTTAGAGTCCTTATCCGGCGGAGCCGTGGGAAAGGCACTCTGCAACGTCGAGGCCTGAATGACCAGGCTCTCAGGCGTAGGGTGAGTGGTCAAGAAGGCAGGATCACCAGGCGCCAGGCAATGACGCCTAGTGACGTTTTTATCCACTGATGCCCCCGAGGCCGGCCGCAACCAAGTTCCCAAGAGGACTTCAGTGAGGGCCTCATTGAAATGGGTTAAGTAAGAACAGGGTTAACCCAAAAAGTCTCTGGGACCTGGGTAGCTAGCGTTAAGGATAAGGGGTCCCAGTGAACAAGAGCATATAATTACACAAAAGATAATAAAGCTAGTAAACAAAGATTCAATGCCTCTATAATGTTTTAATCACATTATAGGAAAAAATGCATGGTTGTATATTCAACAAAGCATATACAATTATAACGGTATTGGTGCCCCTGGGGGTGGAGGGGGAGTGGTATGGTGAAGGTATAGTGGGGGGAAGGATAGGTGACAATAAAAACGTGATATTGATCAGGTAGTAAAAACGAAAAATCAAATGTTCAGTAGTAAACAAGATAAACCATTGCTCATTGTTATAATTTCAACAAAACACATGCCCCAATGTCCAGTTAATGCAAGATTGGTGGGTTGATTAGGGCTGTTGTAGGGTAAGGGTGGGTGTCGACGTTTCGACCCTGGAAAGCAGGATTTATTCACATTCCTTGCACACGGGTCTTCTTCAGGACGGGCGGTAAAATAGGGGCAGCCAACCTGAGTATGTCCAGTGGGGGAATGGAGTTGTTCCAAAGAAAGGTCCTTAATACTGGTTCAAAGGTTAAGGTAAAGTTCGGGTTCCTTGAAAGGTCAAAATGCTGGATGAAGAACCACTCGAACCATCGAATGGCTTGAAAATCCGCTGGTCTATACTTGAGGCAGAGATGCTGATTAGATCCAATTGCGGTGTCGGTCGGCTTTACGCTCGGCGTCTGACTCAGGTTCCTCGCGAGGAACCTGAGTCAGACGCCGAGCGTAAAGCCGACCGACACCGCAATTGGATCTAATCAGCATCTCTGCCTCAAGTATAGACCAGCGGATTTTCAAGCCATTCGATGGTTCGAGTGGTTCTTCATCCAGCATTTTGACCTTTCAAGGAACCCGAACTTTACCTTAACCTTTGAACCAGTATTAAGGACCTTTCTTTGGAACAACTCCATTCCCCCACTGGACATACTCAGGTTGGCTGCCCCTATTTTACCGCCCGTCCTGAAGAAGACCCGTGTGCAAGGAATGTGAATAAATCCTGCTTTCCAGGGTCGAAACGTCGACACCCACCCTTACCCTACAACAGCCCTAATCAACCCACCAATCTTGCATTAACTGGACATTGGGGCATGTGTTTTGTTGAAATTATAACAATGAGCAATGGTTTATCTTGTTTACTACTGAACATTTGATTTTTCGTTTTTACTACCTGATCAATATCACGTTTTTATTTTCCTCGCGAGGAACCTGAGTCAGACGCCGAGCGTAAAGCCGACCGACACCGCAATTGGATCTAATCAGCATCTCTGCCTCAAGTATAGACCAGCGGATTTTCAAGCCATTCGATGGTTCGAGTGGTTCTTCATCCAGCATTTTGACCTTTCAAGGAACCCGAACTTTACCTTAACCTTTGAACCAGTATTAAGGACCTTTCTTTGGAACAACTCCATTCCCCCACTGGACATACTCAGGTTGGCTGCCCCTATTTTACCGCCCGTCCTGAAGAAGACCCGTGTGCAAGGAATGTGAATAAATCCTGCTTTCCAGGGTCGAAACGTCGACACCCACCCTTACCCTACAACAGCCCTAATCAACCCACCAATCTTGCATTAACTGGACATTGGGGCATGTGTTTTGTTGAAATTATAACAATGAGCAATGGTTTATCTTGTTTACTACTGAACATTTGATTTTTCGTTTTTACTACCTGATCAATATCACGTTTTTATTGTCACCTATCCTTCCCCCCACTATACCTTCACCATACCACTCCCCCTCCACCCCCAGGGGCACCAATACCGTTATAATTGTATATGCTTTGTTGAATATACAACCATGCATTTTTTCCTATAATGTGATTAAAACATTATAGAGGCATTGAATCTTTGTTTACTAGCTTTATTATCTTTTGTGTAATTATATGCTCTTGTTCACTGGGACCCCTTATCCTTAACGCTCATTGAAATGGAGCAGCGGCTCCAACAACGTAGATGCCTTCTGGAGCACCTCCGTAAGGAGGTTGGTCTTAAGGGCCACCGTAGGGAGGTCGGGATGGAGAGCCTCCGCAGCACTGCTATGTAAGAAGGCCCTCCTCCATAGTAGGTGGAGGGGAGGCAAACCCCGGGTCAGAAGACACATCAAGTGTCTTTTTCTCCTTCTTCCTCTTATCTACTCCGTTCCTTTCCTTTCCATCTCCAATTCATTTGTTTTGTAGCCCCTCAGGAACCCAGCCTAGAAGGCTGCTTGGTGGTTTTCCATATTGTCTTCAAGATTGTCCCGAATGACCACTACCATGGGTCATAATGCATTCCTATGCTGAATGATGTGTAATTACAAGTATCGATTGTATGTACATTGCAATTTTGATTTGTATGATATATAACCCTGAAACGTCCAATAAAAACTTTTGAAATAGAGAGAAGACACATCAAGTTTGTCCGCATCTTGAAGGTCGTCTACCCAATCCTGCTCGGAGTCACACTGCCGTGCAAGGGGGTCCTCAGAGCCGTCCCAGTCCTCATCCGGCTCCGGAGTAGAGGGAGCCGGCTGCTGCGGCAGGGGCGGAGCGGGAGAAACGGCGTCGGGAATGGCGCCGGCCGAGCCGGAGACGTATCCCAATGCGAATCCCAGGTCGGAACAAAATGGTCCGAGAACTGGGACAGGGGTGGGATAAACGGCACCCAGTGCGGCACCTGTGGCGGAGCCAGGGGTTGCCCTGGGGCCGGAGTCATGGGCAGCGCCGGGGCCGGAGCCAGTGGCGCTGCACCTTGTGGCGCCGGAGCCGACGGCGCTGGATCCTGTGTCACCAAGGCCTAAAAAGGTGGTCCATGGCAGCAAGAAACTCTTGCATCTGTTCAGGAGTCGCCGATGGACCCGGGTATGGCGGGGAGGCCGCAGGACTCCCAGGCTCCAGAGGAGCTGCAGGGGCAGAGCCCCTGTCCCTCTCGTCCGCCTCAGAGGAGCGATGTCGGAGAGCGAACATGCTTCTTCGACTTCTTTTTATGGCGTTGCTTACCAGAATCTGAAGGCGTAGACTTGGAGCCTGAGGAGCGACGACTCCGGTCCTGCAAGCGGTCCCGCAATCGGCCCCTAGACCCGGAACGGCGGTGAGAGGAGTGCCGGACCTCCAGCAACTTCCGGCGCCGCTCCCACTAGGCCTTCGGGACCATGGCTCGACAGTCCCGGAAGTCATGGTCGGTCTCCAGGCAGTAGAGGCACACATCGTGGGGGTCCGCCACCGACATGTTACGGCGGCACGACCCACAAGACTTAAAGCCGGGCATCCCTACGTGCACCAGGAGACAAGAGAAGGAGACAAAGTCTCAAAAAGTAGTCAAAAAATTACTGAGGGGAGGAGCTACGCGGGCATCCAAGATTGTCGCGTGAGCAGAGAGCTCCTGAGACCCGCGCCGCCCTTCTTTATCTATCCTGCAGATATCCTGGTCACTTCGACGGGCTTTTGGAGTGCTACTCTCACTGATGCGGTCGATCCCTTTTTGGTCGGAATCGGACCTCGGGGACCATTTCTACATCGTCTCTAACTTTCTGGCCTAACCCCTGACGCGACCGGGGTCTCAACTGCCTAGTATGGCCGAGCTGTAATGCAACAACAACGGCTGCCTGGCATCTGGCCCACCGGTGGTGTGCCACTTTCACTTTCGGTTTCCAGCCCTCTCGTCTCTGACTCCTTGGGACCTCCTACTTTGTCTTGGCCTGCCGCTCTCACAACGAACGCTTTCTTTCTTTGTACTGGCAAGGAGGCCCGTGACATCCTCTCGTGAAACTAGACTTTTGAGGTTTGGGACTTGTCACCGTCCCGCTACACCTGGGTGTCCCCGGCCGGCGCTGAACGCAACATGGCGACGAAACCTGAGGCGGAGAAACGCAGGAAGACCATTACTCGCGGGGGGTCGATCCAGTCCAATATGATCGAGCGCTATACCCAACCGAGAGGTTCCCCCGGTGCTACCAGTGTGGGTTTGGAGGACCCAAAGACCGATATGTCGTCTTCCTCAGAAGTGTCACTTCAGGACCTGTTGGCCGCCATTTCTGGACTCAAGGCCGATATGAGTCTACAATCCCCCAAGGTTCCTCTCTCTCTCCCCTTCTCTTCAGTCTCTATATTCACCCTCTTATCTCTTCCCTTCTTGAGCTGGGGGTCTCTGTGTATAACTACGCTGACGACCTCCAGCTCGTCTTTGATCTTTCCTCTTCTTCTCACTCTCTATCCTTTTTTCACTCCACCATGGTCTTTATCTCTGGGTGGATGAGCGCCAATCACCTCAAGCTCAACCCAGATAAGACTGAGCTTGTCCTGATTGGCGGCTCATCCAGCCCCTGGTCCCCTGCCTTCTGGCCTCCCATTCTCGGCCCCCCTCCCACCCCAATCCCTCTGTTAAAACTTTGGGCATCAAGGTCAGACAGGACCTGTCCATGCATGGCCAGGTCAGTGCCGTGGTGTCCTCCTGTTTTCTTTCCCTCCGAATGATTCGGAAAATTTCTCGTTTCTTTTCTCTTGACTCCCTTAAAATCATTATTTCCGCCCTTATCACTTCCCGCCTTGATTATGGCAATAGCTTGTTCGCTGGCATCCCTGCCTATGAAACCCGCTGCTTACAAGCTATCCAGAATCAGGCCGCCCGTCTTATTTTTCACTTGCCCAAAACCCATCACATCACTCCCGTCCTCAAATCCCTTCACTGGTTGCCCATTTTGCAGAGATCTTTGTTTAAACTAGGGTGCCTTGTTTATCGGGCCCTTGATCACTCTGCACCGGCTTTCAGCAATTCTTTGATTTCCCGTCACACCCCTGCCCGCACTCTCCGTTCATCATCTTCTGCCCTCCTCACTGTTCCCCGCTTTCACAAATCTCGCACTGGTGGAACCCGTTTTTCTGTTCTTGCTCCCCGGTTCTGGAACTCTCTTCCTCTTTCTATGCGTTCGATCCCTATTTTTTCTCATTTCCGTAAAGCGCTGAAAACTTTTCTGTTTGCCCTGGCCTACCCCTGCTAAACCTCCTGGCCCTGTCTGTTCGGTTCTTCAGAGCTCCCAGCGCCAGGAAGCCGTTCGGCCATCGCGCGCTCTACAAATATTTTTCATTCATTCATTCATTCATTCATTCACAATACGAGGCCATCGTGTCCAAGATAGACACGGTGGCGGTGGATGTTACTCTCATTCGAGCCGACTTGGCCAAGACGAACGAGAGGGTCAAGGCATTGGACTTAAAGGCATCGAATTTCGTGACGGACATGGCGGAGGCACAATCCGAGATAGGGAATCTGCGTTCCTCACACAACCTTTTGCTCAAACGCATGGAAGACTACGATAATAGGGCCAGGCGGAACAACATACGATTGGTTGGAGTGCCGGAAGACAATGGTGCCACCTCGATCGATTTACTGGTCGAGGAACTCATTGTCGCTAAACTTGCTCCCGCAGGTCTCAGCAAGTTCTTTGCGGTTGAGCGTGCCTATCGCTTCCCAGGTGGTCAGGTGAAGCCAGGAGGCCCTCCGAGGCCTATCATCGCTAGGCTGTTTCATTATCGGGACAGAGACGCTATCCTGCAGGCCGCTCGTAAACACGGCCCGTTGAAGTACGATAATAACTCTGTCTCTATCTATCCTGATTTCACTCCCCAAGTGCAACAACAACGTTCTGGGTTCCTTGGAGTGAAGCGTCGTCTGAGAGATCTGGGACTGAAGTACGCCATGCTGTTTCCAGCTCGCTTGCGGATTGAGTTCAGAGAACGAGCTTATTTCTTCGATCAGCCGGATCGTGCTAGTGACTGGTTGGACTCGTTGCCGAAAGATGACACCGAGAGTGGAGGCCCTGGTGGTGCGGAAGGTGGTGCGACAGCCCAGGTTTAATGTTGGCCCCCAGTGGTCCGACTTGAGACTATGAACTTTACAGAGTAATTCTTACTGTATGCTTTATGATTATGCCCGTGGTGGTGCGGGTACGGGTGATTTCTCCCTTCCTCCTCGGGGGGTTCTTTGTGTAGATCAGATGGGGCGACAGGCACACTGCAGTTTGGGGTGGCTTTCTAGTCAGCAGGGGTGCAGAGTGGGGGGCGTTGTAACGGGTTCTTGGTTGGGGGGTGGTTTCTGGGGACTTGGTTATGTTTCATGTCTTTTGTTATTTCTCTTTTTTCATGGTATGTTATTGATTGCAAGTGTTCTGGATCTGTGGTCGTGGGATGGGGCTGGATCGGATCGTTTTTCCTGGGATGGGGGGGGGTGAGATGCAGGTTCTTTCTTGGAACGTCAACGGTTTGGGTGACAGAATCAAACGTGGCATTGTGTTACAATTTATAAGGCGCCATGCCCCTGATGTAGTGTTCCTTCAAGAAACCCACTTTATCGGCAATGCCTGTAAGGCTTTGGACCGTCGGGGCTATCGATTGGCCGCTCACGCTGGATTCACCTCTGGGTCCCGGGGGGGTGGGTATAATGGTGAAATCCTCCCTGGCCCTTGAGATTGATGATGTTATCCTAGATGATCGGGGACGGTATGCTGCTGTCTCCGGGAGATGGGAGGGTAAGCAAATTGTCTTAGTGGTTGTGTAGATTCCCCCGGGGCTGCAGGCTACCACGTACGCTGATCTTGGCAAGACTCTTCTTGGTCTCCCTGATGGTCTGCTTATCATGGGTGGAGACTTTAACTCTGTTATGTCTGGCGAATGTGATCGGCTACCCCCTAGAGTGTTACCGCAGTCCCAGATGTGGCTCAATGATATGACTGAGACTTTTGGTCTGGTGGATGTTTGGCGTTCGCTGCACCCCGCCCTGACGCAGTATACCTTCCACTCTGGTGCGCATGGCAGCCTCTCTCGGATAGACTACTTCTTTATGCTGGCTTCTACTTTATCCTTGGTCCGGGAGGTTGATTAGGATTTCTGTGGGCGGTTCTTTTGGTAACAGAGTTCCCCCTGTTCCCCCCTGGCATTTCCGGAACACCCGGCTCCGCTCAGATATGGTGAAGGCTATTGATTGTTACTTTGCTGAAAATGTGGTTTCGGTGACCTCCCCTACGGTTCTCTGGGAAGCCTTTAAAACTGTCATTCAGGGATCCGCACTGTCTTTCGTTTGGCCCTCGAGACTGAAATTACTGCGCTTGAAAGTGAGCTGGGTGGGGATGACGCGCCTGCGCTGTTACACACTTTGGAACTGAAACAGGCGGATTATAAGGCTTGTGTTACCGATGCTGCCAAGTTGATGCGAGCGAATCAATTGGGCCGGCTGTATGATGTGGGTGACAAGGCCAGCAAACTCCTGGCGTGGCTGGATAAGGCTGAAAGAGCGAATCGTGTTGTGCCCGTTATTGTTCGTGAGTCTGGTGAAAGTGTGTCTGACCCCGGTGAGATTGTTGACTGCTTTGTTGATCACTTCCGGAAGGTTTATACCCCGGTGAGTGATCGTGATGAGGCTGATTCCCGTTTGCTGATGCGTGATATAGCTCTTCCTTCTGTCTCGGAAGAAGAGGGCCTGGCTCTGGAGGCTCCCTTTACGGTGGATGAGATTGCCCTTGCTATCCGCTCTTTGCGCTCGGGTAAGGCGATGGGGCCCAATGGTCTGCCCATTGAACTTTACAAACTTTGTCCGGACAAAATGGCCGCCCATCTGCGCAACATGTTTCTTGACGCGTTCGAGGCAGGAGTCCTTCCGCTTGAACAGCGCCTAGCTACTATAGTGGTCATTTATAAGGATGGCAAGCCTCGTGATCGCTGCACTTCCTATCGCCCCAATTCCCTGCTAAATGCGGAACCTAAAATCCTAGCCAAGGTTCTGGCCAATCGGTTGTTGACGGTGATCTGTGACTTGATCCATCCGGATCAATCCGGTTTCATACCGCACAGAAACACGGCCCTCAATCTGCGTAGGCTTCATGGTGTTCTCGCGAGAGCTGCAACTCTCGCGGAGCCTGCGGTGGTGGCCTCACTAGACGCCACGATGGCTTTTGACACCATTGAATGGCCTTATCTTTGGGCGGCCCTCTCTAAGTTTGGCTTTGGCCCTAACTTTATTGCCTGGGTCAGGCTCCTTTATGAACAACCACTGGCTCAGGTTGTAGTAAATGGCAGAAGCTCTGACTCCTTCCCGTTGGGCCGCGGCACCCGTCAGGGATGTCCGCTTTCCCCGCTCCTATTTGCGTTGGCACTTGAACCCCTTGCGGCGTGGCTCCGGTGGGAACCCTCGATTAAAGGGATCCGGTGGACGCCAGATCTAGAGGATCGCGTCTCACTGTATGCCGACGACATCCTTCTTTATTTCACTTCCCCGCAAAAGTCCTTGAACGTACTCTTCGACGTTCTTACATCCTTCGGTAAGAACTCTGGATTGGTCATCAACTGGACCAAATCCTGTGTTTATGTCATAGCCGGGGTTTTACCGCCACTGCCTCGCAGGTTCCCAATTTTGGTGGCGGCTGACGGTTTCAAGTATTTGGGGATTTATGTCTCCACGGTTTCTGCGGTTCGTTACGAGCGAAATCTTTATGCTCCGCTCCGCCGACTCAAACAAGATGTAAGACGTTGGCGTGAGTTGCCCTTGTCTCCATTGGGCCGAGTGGCGCTTTTTAAAATGATGTCGCTCCCCCGATTTCTCTATGCCTTGCAGAATTTCTTCGACCCTGTCCCCGCTCGCTACTTTCGCGAGATCGAGAGTCTACAGCGACAATTGATCTGGGATGGTCGTGCCCGTATTGCGTTGTCTAAGCTCACCCTTTCCTGGTACGACGGTGGTATCGCTCTGCCAGATATTAGACGCTATTACTGGGCCTCGCACTGGAGCGCCATTAATCATGCAACATACTCATCGGAACCCGCTCCCGCCTTTGCCTTGGATACATTTTTACTACCCGGTGGCAACTTTAATAGGGCTTTGTATTCGAAGTCGCCAATCCGTCTCCTTACAGGTCCTACGAAGTGTGCAGTGCGGGCCTGGAGGGATGCAACTGTGGCTACGGGCTGGGGTGGCAAGCTGACGCGTATGACGCCATTGTATGATTCCGATCGATTGGGCAACCTCTGGAAGACGAAGGGGTTTGATAGGTGGGACATGATTGGGATCAGCAAGGTAGATGATCTTTGGGCCAGGGGCGCTGTGAAGTCCTTTGAAGCCCTGAAACTGGAATACCAGCTTGATGACAGGGAGCACTTTCGATATATGCAGGTTCGACATGCCTTGTCCTCCGTCTTTCCCCCCGGTACTGATATTCCACAATCCTCCCTCCTGGAAGATCGTGTCCTAGACGGCCATGTCCCCGATAGCACGATTTCCTTAATATATAAGAAGCTCATTAACAACAGGGCTGACCAGCTGGAGAAACTTCGTGCTTCCTGGACAGCTGACGGGCTTGAACTAGACGATGAGGACTGGCAGTCGGCAGTTTCCTCCCCTAAGGAGGTGGCTATTCCGGCTCGGCTTCGTTTTGTACAGCTAAAGATCCTCCACCGTGTGTATGTGACTGGTATGCGACTGGTGCGAATGGGGTTTGTGACGGATGGACGGTGCAGGCGTGGGTGCGGTATGGATGCCACTTTTCTTCATGTCCTGTGGGAATGTCCGATTGTCTCGGCCTTCTGGTCTAGAGTGCACGATGTGATGGGACGTGTCACTGGAATCCCCCTCCTTCCTGAGGCACGACGTTGCTTACTTAATGTGTGGGAACCTACTGATTGTACTGCTGCTCAGACCTTCTGGGTCACTCTGGGCAACATGGTTGCAAAGAGGGATATAGCTCAGCTCTGGGGCTCCGCCAGACCACCGTTGCTCAGTGCCTGGAAGGATAACATGGACTGGTGCATGTTCCGAGAAAAGACTGTGTATGAGGCACGGGGGCGTCCCAAGAAATGGTCTAGGGTTTGGGCTCAGTGGAATTCGTATCGTGGTGATATCTGTTCCCCTCCACTTGACTGCGAGGTTCCTCTCCCCTCCTCCCCATGATTGACGTTCCGTTTTCTCTCTTCTATATCATATGTGTCCTTTCTTCCTTCATTCTCGCTCCCCCTTGCCAAATGCGCTCCTTTATATATTTATTCCTTTTCCCCCTTCCCTCACCTCCTATGACCCTTGCCAGTATGATACCATGTGTTTGTGTGTTGTTGTTTTTCTTCGACAAAATCACAAAATTAAACCTTTAATATCCTTATGCTACAGTTCCATGCTCCACACTATAACGTACGCTCAGAGATTGCTCTAACAGTGTATTGCCCTTTTTTATTCTTTCACTATATGTCATAGCGGCCGGCCCCGAGGGGTTGTAGGCAGACGCTGTGTAATGTGCATTTCATAAATAAAGGTTTAAAAAAAAAAAAAAATAATTACTGAGGTGCGTGCTCAATCCGGATCTGCGCTTTCGGCGTGGAAAAAGAAACTGACATCAGCGCGCATGGGTGGCGCCTAAGTACTCTCAGTGACGTCATCTCGGCGCCTACAACGCCAGTGACGGACGTGGAGCCTCAGGACGCATCCTACTGACGCGCAGAGGTATTGCTAAGCAGAAAACTTTCTGGATCCAGTCTGACGTCTGGGGATATTCTAAGGTAAGGAATCTATCACTAACATGTCTCTTTCAGATATAGGTAGCACTTGCACTGTGGCACTGAATAGCAGTGGCACAGTGCCCAAAGCATCAAAAACATGTAAAAAATAAGGAAGACAACAGCCAAAAAAAATTGAAGGTAGACTCACGTCAATGGTACCAGGTCTAACAGCCCACAAGAACCATGTAGGGCTTTTGAAAAGAACTGATCCTCATGTAATGCCTTTATGGTGGTCTGATGGTAGGGAATAGAGCGTGTCAGGCAGTGTTTTGTTGTGAAGGCTCCTGAAACTAATCATCAAGTGGTCAGTGCCTGTGACACTGGCCTGAGAATATGAAACATAAAATATTCTTGAAACATTTTAAAAAGCGCACCCCATCTTCTGCACCCAAAAAATCTGAAGACATAAGTGGGATTGAAAATGCCTACATTAACATTGCTTAACGCATACAAACATATGCAGGTTTGACCCGCCCATACCTATTCTACTTCCAAAGTCTTTTTACATCTCAAAGTGATCCTTCTGCAAATGACTCAACATTTCACCTTACTTCAGCTGCACATGTTGTTTCTCACTGCAGATTTGATACTCCAGTACATGAAGCAAAGATCACCAGGTTCATCTACCAATTCAAAGTGGGTTTTACAATCATATAAAGTGACTCTTTTTGTTATTTTTGTATTCACTAATCTATTCCGACATTTAAATACTTTATTAGCCTCGCCCTTTTATTTTAATTTATGACCACTTTTTCTGATTGCAACTCTCTCCTCTAATCTAACTTTAATTATTTTCACTCCCAAATAATGATTCAATATGTCTCCGTTTAAATGCCACAAGTACCTTCCCTTAACAGTATTGCCATTTAAACTCATGTCGTGTTACAAAAGGTGTGCCAAGGATACCTTTGAGGAAAACCTGGTTACCTTTCCAGGCTGTACTGAGGGACAGTTAGGTTGTCACATCACATCACGGCAAGGCAATGAATTGCTTCAGAAAACAGATTCATTGTGTGGATAAGCCTTTTACTTTACTGTAATATATCATGAAAAAGACATCAGTAAGTACAAGAAAATAAATGGACATATGCACATATAGGATGTAGTGCATTCTTTGAGTTGTAGTCTGGGACTGACTCTCCATGCCTTAACCCGTCAAAGACTAAAATGCTCTTCTTTCTTGAATTTTCTCCACATACTCCTTCCTTCCAAAATTTTCACGTATCCATCTTCTGACATTCTTGAACAGGTGCATATCACGTAGGCGTTAACTTCAGCTCTCCCATTTCACGAGAACATCTATTCTGTCACTTTTATTAGCAGCATTAAGTTGCATAACTTAAAAAACAAAAAACTACACCTTTGCAACATTTTACTGTCGTCAAATGTGACTTGGAGACTTATTCTGTCTTTCTTAAAACGATTTACCTGAAGGGACCCGCGGTTCAACAATTCTGCCAAGTGTTCAAAACGGATAAAATGCTTATCCGTTTACCTCTGCTTTCCTCCGTTAACAAAAAAGTCATTCAGACTCTGTCTTGCTGCCCTAATGAATTTGCATTGTGACCATTCTTAAGTTTGGGCACTGCGTGGTTCTGTGTTTGAACACTGGGGATAAAAGCACTACGCATAATTCATATGATGTTAATCCACCAGTCCATGCAATATTGAATGTAAATTTACGTTCTTATAACTTAAACAAACAAGTGAGGCAAGCGAAACCATGTCTGTGCTATACTGAATTTTAAACAATTCCATTTAGAAAATGGTAATTTAGTACATTTTATAAAGATAAAGTTACATCAGAATTCGTATTTTTGGAATACAGAAGCATTACTTACTGCTTGGTGTGCTTGGTGTTGTGGCAATAACCTGAGTTGGATTGGTTTCATTACTGACTTCAGTTTTATTATCATGAGTCGTCGCTTCAGGAGCAACGGTGGCATTTGGGGTAGTATTTATACTGGTAGTTGGATGACCTGTAGTTGAGACTAAAACAAAAAAAAGGCAGTAAATACTAACGTCTTACTTATCTCTTTCCATCCCAATACAGAAACAGTACATTGTATAATTCCTACTAGGAAAGGCGGATAGCATGCTAGAGGGAACACAGCATAGCAGCATGTAGGACGAACAAAGAAGCAGTACATAGTAACCACACCTACCCCAAAGGCAAAGCATGGAGAAAGGAACACACACAAAGCATAATCAAGTAAATAAAGAAGAGCAGCACACAGGAGGCCACCTCAGGGCAGCAACCATCTTATCATCAAATGAAAAAACACAGGGATATTAGGAACATGCTTCCCACCGAATTGCATTGTTCCATTAGGAATCTGTGCACTTGTGGTATTTAAAGGTACTGTCCCTGATACCTTCCCTTTTTTAAGTCTCGCCTACGCAGAGGGCATGCGCTGCTAAGGAGAGAGACCTTTAGCCATGGGCTCAGCTTTGGGGGGAAAAACGTGCACGCCTTGCATTGCTTGCAATGGCAACGCGTGCACGTCTGGCGATTCCCTTGTAGGAGCACGCGGCGCCATATGGTCGCAATCATCGCGCCTTGCTGCACACTCCCGCAAGGGAATCACGCAGGCCCCCTCCCCCTGCTGCCGCGCGAGGCACGCGCTTGTGCTGGTTTTAATAACCACCAGTACTGAGAATTTGAGGTGCACTTAATATCCTGATGAAAACACTAAAGCAAATGGAAGGAAAAAAACATTTTTGGAAGGTGTTGCAGGTTTGTAAAGTTTATGGAGGAGTGTTGCTTTTTTAAGTGGGTCTATATTATTGATAATAGGGTGCCATCTGACAAATGCGTGGGAAACAACTGGTAAGGACCAAGATCACAGAGTGGCCATTCTGAGAGTGTCAGAGCTCCGGTAGCCAGGCCTCAGCTAGTGCTACCTTTACTCACGCATCTGTTTCCCAAAGACAGCAGCCTAACCCCGCCTTCAATGCCCCTCCCTCTTTCCCAAAGCCAGGAGTAGTTCTATCTTTACTGCCTGATAAACGCCTCCACCCCCTTAGTTGAATATTTTGTTCCCCTTTGTATTTTTAGATACGTTCAGCTAGCCCTGATTTTGCTCTTAACGCAGGGCAGAATCTATTAAGTGTGATCTGCAGGGAGCCGTGCATTTAAAGCGTTCCATTAACAGGCCAATCCCTTCCTCCCTACGCGCCCATCAGCGCACGCCTCACACAGACCCGGCTGTATGCCGTAATTACAGTCGCTTTCTTCTCGGAAAGGAAGGCCGCTCCCGGGCGGTTGAATAGAGGGAGAAGGGGGCACCGCTGTGATTACTTTTCTTTCACACACCAAGCAAAGCTCGCCCACTCACATCAACCAGAGGACCTGGCCCCCAGGTCAGGGGTGGCTGTCATGAGGGCTCCAGGGAGTAACCGCAGTTCAGAGAAGCGAGCAAGTAGAAAAGCAGGGGGAAAATTCAGTGGAGTGACGCAAAATAATGGGGCCCACGTGCATAATGTGAATAGGGCCCCCTCATTCTGCCTTATTTCACGGATATTCAGTGGCCTTGGGCTGATTGGGGGCCCCTGAAGGGTTGTGGTGTCCTTGAAATGGTGTGGCCCTACTGCCTCGCAGAGGCTGCAGGGGCTTGTGTTACACCTGCCCCCACACCCCCAAGTAACTGTGAACACTATGAATCTAGGGGCTATCTGATACCTTTTCGGCACTGCGCTGGAGCTGATGTGGTCAGTGATTTACTGATTTTTTTAGCATCTTCAGCCTAAACATTCACTATCTTGTACATTTAAGTTCTGAATATCTGAAAATACATGCACAGACCCCTTCTGTGCCAGTCAAAAACAAAATTATGATAGGACCAGGGGCCATATCATGAAGGGCTGCACTACTTCAGCACAGGGCCATGTGTATATTTTTTACAGCTAAGGTGTCTAAAGTTCATATATATATAACTCAGAAATTCTCCACATTAATGGATAAATGTTAGTCAGCTCAAGTCAGAGACAGAGAGTGGCAGTCCATGCTCACCGTTACTTAATGCGCTGTCTGCATTTCATTAACTGGAGAAATTTCCAAGTTCCATGTATAAACTGTAGACACCTAAAACGCAAAAAGCAAGCGCTCTTCTCTGTCGTGTGCCTAGCCAGCTCGTCATCAAAGGGTCCATGGAATTAGCAGCCATCAGGCCAGTGTACTTGGCGCATTTCATTGCATTATAGACACAGAGAGGCTGATCACAAAGCTTTTTTCCTATCGGAATAGGCTTGGAACAGCAAATCGTTTCAATTTACACATCATGGGTTGGGTGACCATATTCTCAATACAACAAGCATTGGCATAGCCAATAGGTCTCGCTTTTGGGACATTATAAGTATTTAGTTATGCAGCACAATATCCTTGGTGCAACAACATTAACTGTTGCATGGCTAAACACTTTTAAGGTCCCAAAGGCGAGACCTATTGGCTATGCCAATGCTTGTTTTCTCTTCCTTTTATATATCCCTACCTGCTCCTAGTTTCCCACCTCTTGAAAATGATTGGAGCAGCCTTCCCCACCATGCACTTCTCTAGGTAGAAATCATTTTCTTTCATGGCTCTGTAATTCCTCTCAGTATTTGTTCCCTACCTCCTCTACACCCTACAGTTTTTGAAATTTCTTTAACTTCACCCCTTCATCAGGTGTTTAAAGGTAGGTTTCCCTCTTTCATAAACACAATCTTGCTTCACCATACCACCACCATTTGCACTTTCCAGTTTTATTTGGATCACAGATTATTATTTGATCTGTAATAAATTGAATAGATGTGATTAATTTGTAAATAAATTGATAAATTCAAGTTGTGCACCCTGCTGAAACAATATGGCATGAATAGCCTGCAAACTAGCAAAATGCATACGGACATTAGTTTTAGTTTATTAGTAAATTGCATGGTGACTTTAAACCATTGGGGTAAAACAACATATTTTAAAATACAAGATACATATTCCATAAATACACGGTAAAAGTGAGTGTAATATCACGAGTATAAAACACACGTGCAAGAATAAACACTTTAAGATCATTAGTCCTCGCCTGTTCTGTCTATGCCTTCGAGAGTAAATCGTTCTGATCAACACTTTGTCCATGCTATGAATGGTGGTGTGTTTTTTAATAAATAAAATTAAGTGCAAGTTTCAAGAGGGTGCGACTGATGTTATTTTGTAAAGAGATTTGAGTGTAGATGGATGGCTCGACTGGTGGGGTACCACACCGCACTGACTGTGCCAATACTTGGTCTTGGTTGTGGGCCTAAAATGTATGTATGGTGAAATAAAGCACGGATGCAACAAAAGTGCAAAACAGTGCTGCCGATGTTATCCACTTGCTTTGAAGATTAATGAGAAGTGGTTCCGCTGGTGGGCACCTTTTACCTCAGTGACATTAGGGATCTCCTAGAATGTAGGAAACCTGATTTTTTGTTATAAGAGAGCGCAGACTCACTCCAGATATGATCTGTGACTCAGCTCTCACACAGTCATCTATCATCTAAAAATGAAAACATGTTTCTGGCAGGCAACCAAGCTTATACTTCGTAACTAGACACAGGATATGTTGTCCTCGTAGAAAACTGCATCCCATTAGTTTTGTAAAGAACAGTTCTTGGAAAAATGGGGTTCTACGAAACATATTTTCATCTACATGTAAGCGGAGAAGAAAACAAAAGTTGAAACATTCAGAATTTGCAGAAAATCTTCTGAATCATCTGTTCTAGTGCTCCAGATTTCCAAAAAGGTTCAGAGACTGATTCTTGGATTCCAGTCATGGGTTCCAATGGGAAGCCATGGACAAAATATATCACTGGAACTAATTATTCTGAGTTACATAGAAGTAGATTTATAAAACATGCCATAGCACTCAGAATCGGGTTATGCCAGTAGCAATTCCCAACTACGTGTTTATATCCTTCAAGCTAACACCAAACTATACTGTGTGATACATCCAGCTTAGCTCTTCCATTGACTCAGAACTCATCATGTTGTCACAATCTCCACTTTTGCAGCAAGTCAGTTTTGGCTTAAAAGTGACTACTGATGAATAAACACTGGTGTTAGCAATTATGAAATCTCAGCCTCCTTTATTAAGCACAACTTTATAGCCACTGCCTGCAGGTTCTACCTCAAACTCCCATATTCCAGCTACATAACCCTAGGGCATGTCTTCAGCACACTATTCAATTTGGGAAGCTAACAATAGGGTCTGTGAAGACTGAACTCTTATTGTGGGATCTGAGCTGCTCCCATGGATCCAAACACTTTGAGGACGGATAAAGAATACCATTCATCACTTCCTCATAGACAAACAATATACGTGGAGCAACCTGTGAGGCGAATGACTTGAAAACACTCCTCTGTCATCATGGAGCTATTAAGGAATTGAATCTGAACTACAGGATTCCCTACTATCCTGACAGTAAAGCATGCTGACAAATATGGAGTGCAAAGATCTCTCCCACAATGATCTTCTAGTGCAAGGAATTAGCTAGCAGTTTGGAAACAGGGAAAGGGCTATATCGAGCCCAGAAGGAGGTCACTTTAACAAGACAGAAACATCAAGGGACACCCCGCAGAGGAGACTTGGTTCTCGCGGCCGAGGAGACTTTCAGCGAATCGACCTGACCTTCGTGGCGGCTGCGTGTCTCAACTGGGGATCTTCGGTTGGCGTTTTGGAGGTGATCTATTGATCAGCAGGTGGGAGTTCGAGAATTGCGATCAGGTAGGATTGAATTGGTTATCTTTTTGGCTTTTGTTTTTGAAAAATAACATTTGCAAATGTTTTTGGAAGGTAATGTGGGACATTTTTTCTCATTTCTTAGTTTTGGTATAAGAGTTTCAGGACCACATTGTTAAGAAGAAATTTGGTAAACATGCCTGTTTTGAGCACACTTCGCGCATTATGTTGTTGTTGCAACAAAAATAGAATTTTGGAAGAAAGACAGCCAGCGACTCTAGAAGGCACTCTGAATTATGAACTGTATATTAAATATGGTATTTCTTCCATGCTGTTTAGCACATTGTGGAAAAAATATATGAAGGCAGATGCCAGTTTACAGTGGCCACTAAAATAGTACCTTTGATTTAAATAAACTGTAATATGTAGAAGAGCAGATCTTTAAGAGAAAAAGTAGGCAGAGTATATTGATGTCGCAGGGTTATGGAGAAAACAAATTAAACAAAAACAGATTAAAGAAGAAAGGGATAGGAAGAAATTTGAAGAACAGCCTATTGTACAGAAAATTAAAGAATTCCAATTAAAAGCACAAGAAGAGAGTGTAGAAAGTGATGAGAGAAGGGTTAAACGTTAAATTCAAAATGTCTATGTGACCAGGGCACTCCCTGATTGTCTGAAGGCTGTGGCAGCAACTGCCATTTCAATCAGACAATCGGCAGGACTTGAACCGGATCATAAATTGACGGTTTTTGTTCTTTTCAGCTGGAGAGCTTTGCACCTTAGAACAAACCCGATGTGCTAGAATTAGCTAAATCAGGCTATCCACGAGACCTATGCGCACAGAGTATTATCAGGGCTCGAAAAATACACTCGACCGCTCGTATATGCAAGCTAAGTTTAATGAGGTCAAGCTGTTTTTAGGTCCTACTCGCCCTTTCTGGCAAGTAGGAAGACAAACTAACTTTTGTCCTCTGCCTGTGAAAACGGAGCAAAGGGGACAAGATATAAAGATGTAAAGGCATTTTTATTGCTCACTACGTTAATGAGCAATAAAGATGCCTTTAAATCTTGGTATCTTGTCACATTTGCTCCGCTTTCAGAGACGGAGGTCAAGTAGGTAGCCATTAGGTCGAGGACATTTTATGAGGTACTAGTCCTGCAGGACTAGTACCATTTTTTGGATTTTCCGAACCCTGATTATGGAGAGTATTTCCAGCTTATTCACCCCTCCCCCCATCATGTCTCTTTTGAACCTTTCCATGGACTTAGCTTAATTCCCCACTGCTTGGAAAACAGCCTTAGTCTTCCCCCATTTTAAAGAAGTCCAATGCTAACCCTGGCATTCCCTCTAGGTACCGGGCCATTTCCCTCTCTTTAGCAAACTTCTAGAGAACGTCAAACAAGAAGCTTTATTCATTCTTGGTAGAGCATAGGCTCCTTGACCTCTCTCAATCGGGTTTCAAATTATTCCACAGCACAGGGACAGCATTAGTTGCAGTCACAGACATCATTAGATCATCCCTAGATGCAGGTACGCCAGCGATGCTAGTGCTTCTAGACCAGACAGCGACCTTCAACACAGTCTCCCATGGGATTCTTATTCGCAGGTTGCATGCTATAGAGGTCTATGGCAAAGTGCTCAAATGTTTATTGACTTCCTGAAACATCGTACTTAAATCATCTCTCTGAATCCCTCTAAATCTCATACCATGCCTGTTGACACATGGGTAATAATAATAGGAATTTTTTATAAAGAAAGCGCCTGGTTACGCCAACGGCGTGTCCCCGGGGTAGGGTACTGCAGGGTTCCACGCTAAGCCCTACTTTATTCAATATCTATGTTGCCCCTTGGCACAGATCATCAAGGCCTGAGAGTTTGAGACTATTTCATATGCCAATGACACACAATTGATCATCTCTTTAGGCCAAGATTTAGAAGGGGTGAAATCCTGCTTGTCTGACTATATGAAGGGAATAGCTCTCTAGATGTCTAGTAACTGTCTTCAGTTAAACGGAGACAAAACTGAGATAATTCTATTTTGTAAGGCTCAGGAGCTGTGTAAGAATTGGGGTCAGCCCCGTCCCCTAAGCAAGTAGTCAAAATCTAGTTGTAAAGTTATACCTCATTTTATCTATGAAAGAACATGTATCCTCGATTTGCAGATCTTGCTTTGCCACCATGAGAATACTGAATAAAAACAACATTTCCTTGGCTCCCTCCAATTTTGAGAAAAACTCTAGTTCAAGCCCTAATCATAAGTCACCTAGACTATGGCAATGCTCTATTGGTAGCGGCAAATGAGATTTTGCTATCTAAAATGCAGGTAGAGGAGAATACGGCAGCCAAACTACTTTGTAATTTTCTATCTGGGTTCCTCCTCTGCTCCGATTTTGAACTCTCTGCACTGGCTACTCATTAGGAAAAGGCTCATCTTCAACTTATGCTGCCTTATCCACAAGGCCTACCCGTCTCCGGTCGATATACTGAGAATCGCTGAAGTACACGAAACTAAATTTTTAACTCAAGCCGACTCTCTTATGACAGCTTACTACACAGCGTCCATTTAATAAAACGCTGTAACTAAGATCTTCTTCCTGCTTTCGATGGTTGCCATTTCTCATTTTAAAGAGAAGGTTACAAGTGTAATTTCCAGGGGTTTCTTACCAGCAATGAATTGTGTGGTCCTGAAGATGGTCTAAATGACGGCAGCATCATAGACCGAAACGTCGACACGCTCATCATCTCCATCAACATTTCGTTTGAACAAACTTACAACCACTGTTTATCAATTATTCTGGTTGTCTGTCGTAATTATTCAGGAGTTGGTGTTTAGTTATGAACTGTTGTGTTTATATTGCCCATACTTCTGTTCATAACTTCCTTGCTTAAATTGATTTTTTCATATGTCCCCATATTTTTACTTTGTGAATTATTCCACTAAATCTATAAAATTTTCTTTGAATACATCTTTTTATTTTTTTCCGTGTTTCTTTCTCTTTCCATTGATTCATTCTATATTCAAAGATGTTCTTTTACATGTGATATCTTGTGGATACACTGGAGTGCGATATTTCGAATACCACTCCCAACTGAGTACATTTTCTCTTCTAGAATCAAGCCCCTTGTAGCACCCCTTTGAACTTAATGATACAGCGCCCAAGCCTACAAGGGTAAATTGGGTTTCCCCTGCTTGAACAAACGCCTTATCCACAAGTCACTAAATGGCAATGCTCCATCCTATTTACAAAATAGGCTGAGGTTCTGTGTTTTCCGAACCCGACTCCATTTTGTTTACGTTGTCCAAAGACGCCATTTTGTGTTGCCCTCACGTAGGCCGTGGAGGTAACCGAACGAACGAAGTTGCATGAGCTTCATTATTCACGTACATATTAACTAGGCCTTTTCTGACTTGCAAGTGGACTGCAAAGATGCTGACCTCGTCACCTGAAACAGACCCTTTGCGAGGCCAATTTCCCAGGCTGATCGTTGCCCGGGAATTGGCAATCACTGTTCAGGATATCGTTAATTTTTAGTTCGCTTGCAAATATCTTATCCTACTCAACATCTGAATTACTTCTTTCTTTATGTCTTTTCGTTACATGGGTTGTGCTTTCAATTTTGTGTTTGTCCGGCTCGTGGAAATTGAATTTGGGACATTACTAATAATTAACTTGTGGGTTGGTACAATGTAAAGTGGGTGTTTTACGATATGACGAAGCATGAAAAAATTTATTGGATTCGTTAGAATTCGTTGCAGAAGGTGTCCATTAGTAATGAGTAAAATTGGGATAAATACTGATGTCTTGCTCTACGAAAATTGAACAGTTTGAGTTGTACACCGTGTTGTATTGCTGGGATTACTGTTACTAGCTGCAGCTAATACATTTTGATCTCTGACGCCACCTAGAAGTATTCCGTGTCTCTGTATACCAAGACAGGAGAACTCGAATACTTCGGGCGTGTCCCTGGCGCCGCTGGGTTCTAAAAACCCGGTTCTTCAAGGCTTAGCTCAAGAGGTACATGGCAGGGTGGCCCCCTTTCCCACTTCTCTTTAACATACATATTGAACCCCTAGCTAATTTAGGTCTGCCCTGGCTATTATTCCTTTTAAATCAGGCACTTTTGAAGTGAAGTTAGGGCTCTATGCTGATGACATGTTGCTTTATACAAGCAACCCTCATGAAGCAATATCTAATTTGATGGGGAAGGTGGAAGATTTTGGCCATATTTCTGGATACAAAGTGAATTCGGGGAAAACAGAAATTAGGGACTGGAATCAGGAGGTGGTAAGCCATGGTGCTAAGAACCAAATAAGATATCTTGGGATACAAATAACTCAGAAGATCGAAGATATAACAAAAGTAAATTGGAAGAAGATCAGTGCCATTCCAAAAGAAGGATATAGCAAAACTACAGGGGAGGATGGGGAGTTTTATCTGGGCATCTAAAGGTCCAAGGATCACATGGAAAAAGTTGCGCAAGAGATTTGATAATGGAGGTCTGGCATTACCTGACATTTTTGCTTACTGCTATGCCTTCCAATTTAAGAATGTGCGTATGTTGGCCAACAAAGCAGACAACTCACCAATAGGCATGCTTTTTGAGGCCTTATTGACTGATGTATTGGACGGTCAAATTGTTTTTTTTTCCAAGTACGGTGACCCAAAATGTTTTAAGAAAGTCTGGGTTAAGATATTAAAGGCTGCCCTAAATACCTCAAGGTTGGAAATAACTTGATGAGCTGGGATGCATTGAGGGATTGTACGAATGGCTTGCTGACCAGGTTTAAATATTATCAACTCAGTGCCTGGTGGGCAAGGCAGGATTGGACAGAAAGGGAAGATGATAGTTCTGATCAAGTAGTAAGAACCGGACAGTGGCGTAAGGAAACTTAATTTTGGTATTGGGTTTTTGTTGAGGCGGACGGAAATATTGAAACTGAAGTTTATAAATTATGGGGCAAAGATCTGGCCAATAAAGACCTGATGCAAATATGGGGCAATTCATTTGCTGCACTGCGTAAAGTAGTAAAACATGCGCCATTAAAACGAAATCATCTGTTCAGTACTCATCAGGTATATTGGTCTCTGGAAAAATAAAGGTTACTGGTAAAGAATATACATGTCCCAGATGTGCCCGGACGGAGGGGGACTACATACATGCATTTATGTAATGTCCAAAAATTCCTTCTTTTTGGAATACGATCAAGGCTTTCTTAGATGAATTCATTGGAATACAATTAAACATAACAATTAGCTTAATCTTTTTTGGATCAAGAAATGCAAATCTCTGCAATAGAATCCAATTATTTTTTTACGCAGTTCTCCTAGCAAGGCAGGAAATATGTAAACTATGGAAAGCTAAGAATCCGCTGACTTTTCCTGAATATTTGAGTAGTGTTGTTTATGTTAGTCAATCAGACATGGCGTGCAATCAAAAAAGTAAAGGGAGAGTGTGGGCTCCGTTGGTAAAGTGTAGAGAAAAAGAAACAGGAGTCCGATGGTTATGCCATCTACTCTGTTGGTCAAATTATCTCCCTATTTTCCAGGGTTGGCATAGTGAGTTTGGAGATGGAATTGGAAGCAGTAGTATACTGGTGGGAGATGGGGCAATGGTCAAGATCTATGGTCTTTTGCCCGGTCCCCGCTCCACTAAAGAAGACCTAGACAGACGAGAGTATCAACCCATCCAGATACCTGGCAAAATGAGGGGAAAAAAACAACTTTGAGCTCATTGGGGGTGCCCCTCGTATTTCTGCGTTCCTCATCAGCGAAACATCAGACTTAAAGACTGTGGGTACATGTAACCCACTCATAGTGGAGAGTAGCTCCTGCACCCGTCACCAAGCTACAGGCGACTGGTGGTCGATTGCAGGGGCACAGACATTTATCTTACAACCCCATAAATGTGTAAGATCCTCTCTGCTCATTGTAACTCAGTTACTTTCTTCATTAAGGAATGTTGTGAGGATGGATTTGCAAATGGTGCACATAGAGACAGTGTGCCTTAGCCATAATAATCTTTTCTGTCAGCTCATATTGCTTGTAGGGCAAAATGGTGGTTTGATGCTTAGGGTAAGGCCCTTCTGTATGCCCTGTTCTTTGAGCAGTCCCTTGGACTGCACTTCAGATACACCATTGACGTTTCACTTGTGGCTGTTTTCTAGATGCAGTAAGCATTCTGCTCAAAGGAGCGGCTTAATAAACTGACAAAAACAATTATGCTGGGAAAGTGGTTAGGCAGGGATGACTAATTCTGCATTTACTTAATTAAATCCTTCAAATAAGGAGTTAACTCAGTTATTATGCAGAACGTATGGTCTACAGCCAGCACGCTGAGAATGTATACGGAACAATGACATTATGGCCATATAGCCTGCTGCCAAAGCCTATACTGGTTGTTAAAGGCATTGACCTAGAGTTTTAGGCCTGAGCTGCAGGAGACGGCTTATAAAGAGGGGGCGGGCCTTTAACAACCAGTGTAGCCTGAGGCACAAGGGCTATAAAGCTATTAGAACTTTCCACCCACCGAGGGTACAACACTGAATTAAAAAGCGAGAAACGTAAGGACTAACATTAGAATGTCGGAGCAGAAGGCCTTTGCCAGCCTTTATCACTTGAAAGCCACTTCACTGTAATCAATGGAGATCCCAACATTCCAAAGTTATAATTTGTAATACATAAACAGTGAATGCCAACCACCCTATTCCCCACTCCTATTTTAGGCAACGTCTGCTACTACAAGTGGCAAATCAGAAACCAGGTTCACCTCAAACCTCCAAGACGTGCAACTGTTTTATCTTTTCAACCGCGGCTTCTTATAGGTTCTAATATGCAGGGTACACCCCTGTTTCCTCCTTTTACTGCTTACTGAATATCAATCAATCAATCAATCAAACAAATTTGTAGAGCGCGCTACTAACCCGCTAGGGTCTCAAGGCGCTGGGAGGGTGGGGGTGGGGGAGTCGCTACTAGTCGAACAGCCAGGTCTTGAGTTGTTTCCTGAAGGAGAGATGGTCCTGGGTCAGCCGTAGGTGGGTGGGGAGGGAGTTCGACGTCTTGGCCGCCAGGTAGGAGAAGGATCTTCCTCTGGCGGTGGATTTGCGAATTCGTGGGACGGAGGCGAGGGCGAGGCTGGCGGATCGGAGCTGGCGGGTGGGTGTGTAGAGTGTGAGGCGGCTGTTGAGGTATTTCGGGCCCATGTCGTGGAGAGCCTTGTGTGCGTGAGTGAGGAGTCTGAACGTGATCCTCTTGCTGACGGGGAGCCAGTGCAGGTCTTTCAGATGGGCAGGATGAGTCATGCAGAAGCGTTCTGTATGCGCTGGAGTCTTTTCTGGAGTTTGGCCGTGGTTCCAGCATAAAGGGTGTTCCCGTAGTCCAGCCGGCTGGTGACGAGGGCCTGGGTGACCGTCTTCCTGGTTTCGGTGGGGATCCACCGGAAGATCTTTCGGAGAATGCGCAGGGTGTTGAAGCAGGATGACGAGATGGCGTTGACTTGCTTGGTCATCGTGAGGGAGGAGTCCAGGATGAAGCCCAGGTTGCGAGCATGGTCCGTTGGCTTGGGTGCGGTGCCCAGGGCAGGGGGCCACCAGGAGTCGTCCCAGGCAGAAGGGGATGGTCCCAGGATGAGAACTTCCGTCTTGTCTGAGTTCAGTTTCAGACGGCTGAGCTTCATCCATTCTGCGACGTCTTTCATTCCTTCCTGGAGGCTGGCTCTGGTGGTGGCGGGGTCATTGGTGAGGGAAAGGATCAGCTGGGAGTCGTCGGCGTAGGAGATGATGTTAAGGTTGTGTTGGCGTGCAATGGCTGCGAGAGGGCTCTTGTAGACGTTGAAGAGAGTGGGGCTGAGTGAGGATCCTTGCGGAACGCCGCAGAGGACTTCGGTGGCCGCGGATCGGAACGGGGGAGGCGGACTCTCTGGGTTCTTCTGACGAGGAACGAGATGATCCACTCCAGGGCCACTCCTTGGATTCCGGTGTTGCTGAGGTGCTGTATCAGGGTGCGGTGGCATACAGTGTCGAAGGCTGCTGAGAGGTCCAGGAGGATGAGGGCAGCTGTTTCCCCTTTGTCGAGCAGGGACCTGATGTCATCTGTAGCTGCGATGAGAGCGGTCTCGGTGCTGTGGTTTGCCGGACTGTGAGGGGTCGAGGGATCCGTTTGTCTCGAGGAAGGCGGAGAGTTGTTTGTTGACTGTCTTCTCGATGACTTTGGCCGGAAAAGGGAGGAGCGAGATGGGGCGGAAGTTCTTGAGGTCCGTGAGGTCCGTGGTGGGTTTCTTCAGGAGGGCGCTCAGCTCGGCATGTTTCCAACTCTCCGGGAAGGTGGCGGATGCGAAGGAGCTGTTGATGATGTTCCGGAGTTGGGGTGCGATGATGTTCCGGAGTTGGGGTGCAATGATGGAGTCGGCTTTGTTGAAGATGTGGTGTGGGCAGGGGTCGGTTGGGGAGCCGGAGTGGATGGTGTTCATCAAGCGGGTGGTGTCTTCGGTGCTGACAGGGGTCCAGGTGCAGAGGGTGGGGGGCGTTGGTTCGGTGGTTGGGTGCGTGTTCTGTGCGCCGAAACTGTTGCGTATGTCGGCGATCTTGCGGTGGAAGAACGCGGCGAGTGAGTCGCAGAGGTCTTGCGAAGGTGTGATGTCTTTGTTGCAGGTGCTGGGGTTGGAGAGCTCTTTAACGATGCTGAAGAGTTCCTTGCTGTTGTGGGTGTTGTTGTCCAGTCGTTCTTTGAATGTTGTCCTTTTGGTGGTGTGGATCAGTTGGTGGTGTTTGCGGGTGGCGTTCTTGAGGGCTGTCATGTTTTCTGCTGTCTGGTCGTGGCGCCAGGCTTTCTCGAGGGTGCAGCAGGTTTTCTTGGAGTTTTTGAGGTCGTTGGTGAACCACAAGACTTTCCTGCTGCCGGGTCTGCTGGGAGGGTTCTTCACTGGTGCGAGGTCATCGGCACAGTTGGTGATCCACTGTGTGAGGTTGCGGGCTGCTTCGTTGGGGTCCGTCGTGTTGGTGGGTGGGTTCTGGCTGAGGGCGGTGGTGAGCTGGTCGGCGGTGATCTTGCTCCAGCTTCTGCGGGGAACCTGTTGCGGGTGGTGGTGGGTTGTGGTTCTCCTGAAGTTGAAGCGGACGCAGCTGTGATCTGTCCAGTGTAGTCCGGTGGAGTGGCTGAAGGAGATGTGCTCGCTGGAGGAGAAGATGGGGTCAAGCGTGTGGCCGGCGTAGTGGGTGGGGGTGTTCACCAGTTGCTTGAGTCCGAGGTTGGCGAGGTTGTCCAGCAGGGCGGCGATGTTGCAGTCCTTGTTGTTCTCCAGGTGGAAGTTGAGGTCCCCTAGGAGGATGTAGTCTGAGGAGGTGAGGGCGTGCGGACTGACGAGGTCTGCGATGGCTTCGCTGAATTGTGTGCGTGGTCCCGGAGGTCTGTAGATGAGAGTGCCTCTGAGGGTGGTCTTGGGGTCGGTGTGTATCTGGAAGTGAACGTGCTCGGCGGCGGTGAGGGTGTCGGAGTTGGTTGTGATGCGGATGGTGTTTCTGTGGACGATGGCGATGCCTCCTCCGGTTTGGTTGACGCGGTCCCTCCGGGTGATCTTGTAGCCATCCGGGATGGCTATGGCGATGTTGGGGGCTGAGGAGGCGTTCATCCAGGTTTCTGTGAGGAAGGCGACGTCTGGTGATGTTGTGTCGAGGAGGTTCCAGAGTTCGACGGCGTGCCTGTGGACGGAGCGGGTGTTGAGCAGGATGCAATTGAGGTGGTTGTTGATGGTGCTTGACTTGGCGGGTGCGGTGCAGGTTCGGAGGCAGGTGAATTTGCAGGCTTGGCAGGTGAAGGGTCCGTGGGTGCGTTTCGGGGTGGCTCGGTAGCAGGCGGGGTTCCGACCGGCGTTGAGAGCATGGAGGGTGGCGGCGGTGTAAGTCCGTCGGGTGGGCTGGCATCGTCGAGGGCCAGGGGTCCTGACGCTGGGCGCGGTCCAGGTGTGGACGGGCGCAGACGGGCTTGCCTTTGACGCGCAAGCGGCGCAGGCGCTGCGCGGTCTCCATATGAGGCGAAGTGGGAGGGAGGAGCAGCTGGGAGGCGGGAGCGGGGCGGCCAATGGGCGAGGGTCAGGGGAACCAGGAGGGAAGGGGACGGGGCCGCGGGGGAGCAGCGGCGGGGAGCGGGGGGACACCCCCCGCGCCGCACGGCCACCAGCTGCTGCGTGTGCCTCCCGCCTGCCTGCCTCGCTGCCCCGGCCGCCGCCGTGTGACCACGCCCCCTTCCACCGAGCGGCGTGGTCTCCCACGGCGTAGCACTGTGCTCGCCTGACCTGCAGGCTCCTGCACCCTGCTATCTCGCCGTGTGCCCCTTTGCATTGTTAGTATTTTATTGTAGTCATTGTTTAACTGTTTAAATTGTTTTTATTCTTGCCTGTTTGCCCCCGTCTCCTCCCTACCCGCTCCCCGCTTCCCGCCACCGCCGCTGACCACGCCCCCTTTTTCCTTCCTGTACCCTCCCCGCTCCCGCCTCCCAGCTGCCCCGCCCTCCCTCGCACTTCGCCATATATGGCGACCGTGCGAACGCGCAGCGGTCACGCGCAGCGGGAGCACCGATTGTGCGCCGAAGGCGCGCCAAAGGTAAACCCGTCTGGGCCCGTCCGCGCCTGGACCGCGCCCAGCGCCAGGACCCCTGGCCCCCACCAACGGAAGACGACCCGACTGTCCTACAACACCACCGAACACATCGCACTCAACACCGGCGGGATCCCTGGATGCTACCGAGCCACCCCGAGGCGCACCCACGGACCCTTCAGCTGCCACGCCTGCAAGTTCACCTGCATCCGGACCTGCCCCACACCAGCACCCGCCAAGCCGAACACCAGCAGCAACCACCTCAAGTGCATCCTGCTCAACACCCGCTCCGTCCACAGGCACGCCATCGAACTCTGGAACCTCCTCGACACCACAGTTCCTGACGTCGCCTTCCTCACGGAAACCTGGATGAACGACTCCTCAGCGCCCGACATCGCCATCGCCATCCCAGAGGGCTACAAGATCACCCGAAGAGACCGCGTCAAACAGACTGGAGGAGGCATCGCCATCATCCACAGGGACACCATCCACATCACGACCAACACCGACGACACCCTGAAAACCGCCGAACACCTGCACTTCCAGATCCGCACCGACCCGAAGACCACCCTCAGAGGCACCCTGATCTACCGACCCCCGGGACCACGCACACAATTCAGCGAGGACATCGCCGACTTCGTCAGCCCGCATGCCCTCCCCTCCGCCGACTACATCCTCCTGGGGGACCTCAACTTCCACCTGGAGAACAACAACGACCGCAACACCATCACCCTGCTCGACAACCTCGCCAACCTCGGACTCAAGCAGCTGGTATCCACCCCCACCCACCTCGCCGGACACACACTCGACGCTGTCTTCTCATCCAGCAAAGACATCGCCTTCAGCCATGCCACTGGACTCCACTGGACCGACCACAGCTGCGTCCACTTCACCTTCAGAAGAACGACGATCCACCACCACCAGCAACCGGTTGCTCGAAGAAGCTGGAACAAGATAACAGCTGACCAGCTCGCCGCTTCCCTGAGCCAGCACCCCCCCGCCAGCTCAGCAAACCCCAGCCAGGCCGCCGACAACCTCACGAAGTGGATCAACAACTGCGCGGACGAACTCGCCCCACTGAGGACCCCGCCTAGCAGACCCGGCAGCAAGAAGGCCCCTTCGTTCACCGACGAACTCAAGAGCTCCAAGAAGAACTGCCGAGCCCTCGAGAAAGCCTGGAGAAGGGAACCAACACCGGACAACATTACCGCCCTCAAGCTTGCCACCCGGAAGCACCACCAACTGATCCGCGCCACTAAGAAAACTGCATTCAAGGACCGGCTGGACAACAACGCACACAATTGCAAGGAACTCTTCAACATCGTCAAAGAGCTCTCCAACCCCAACGCCGGAAACAACGACATCACCCCATCGCAAGACCTCTGCAACTCCCTCGCCTCCTACTTCCACAACAAGATCGCAGACATACACAACAGCTTCAGCACTCAACCGACGCACGCCACAACCGAACCACCGCCCCCCACCACCACCCTCCGCACCTGGACTCCGATCAGCACCGAAGACACCATCCACATGATGAACTCCATCCACTCCGGATCTCCGACCGACCCCTGCCCTCACCACATCTTCAACAAGGCTGACGCGGTCATCGCACCCCACCTGCGGGACATCATCAACACCTCCTTCGACACCGCCACCTTCCCGGAGAGCTGGAAGCACGCCGAACTCAGCGCCCTACTAAAGAAACCTACAGCGGACCCCACCGAACTCAAGAATTACCGCCCCATCTCGCTCCTCCCGTTTCCAGCCAAAGTCATCGAGAAGACCGTCAACAAGCAGCTGGCCGCCTTCCTCGAGACGAATGGATCCCTCGACCCCTCACAGTCTGGCTTCCGAGCCAACCACAGCACCGAGACCGCCCTCATCGCTGCCACCGATGATATCCGAGCCCTGATGGACAACGGAGAAACAGCGGCCCTCATCCTCCTAGACCTCTCCGCGGCTTTCGACACTGTCTGCCACCGCACCCTAGTGCAGCACCTCAGCAACGTCGGAATCCAGGAGAAGGCACTGGAATGGATCATCTCCTTCCTCGACGGAAGAACACAGAGAGTCCGTCTACCACCGTACTAGTCAGAGGCCACCGAAGTCATCTGCGGCGTCCCTCAAGGATTCTCGCTGAGCCCCACCCTCTTCAACGTATACATGAGCCCCCTCGCAGCCATCGCACGCCAACACAACCTCAACATCATCTCCTACGCTGACGACACCCAGCTGATCCTCTCCCTGACCAACGACCCCGCCGCCGCCAGAGCCAACCTTCACGAAGGGATGAAAGACGTAGCCGAGTGGATGACGACCAGCCGCCTGAAACTGAACTCAGACAAGACGGAAGTCCTCATCCTGGGTTCCTCGCCCTCCGCCTGGGACGACTCCTGGAGGCCTCCCGCCCTGGGCAGCGCACCCAAACCGACAGACCACGCACGCAACCTGGGCTTCATCTTGGACTCCTCCCTCACCATGACCAGACAAGTCAACGCCGTCTCCTCGTCATGCTTCAACATCCTGCGCATGCTACGGAAGATCTTCCGGTGGATCCCCACCGAGACAAGGAAGACGGTCACCCAGGCCCTCGTCACTAGCCGACTGGACTACGGCAACGCCCTCTACGCCGGAACCACCGCCAAGCTCCAGAAGAGACTCCAGCGGATCCAGAACGCCTCAGCCAGACTCATCCTCGACATCCCACGACACAGCCACATCTCTGGACATCTGAGAGACCTGCATTGGCTCCCCGTCAACAAAAGAATCACCTTCCGCCTCCTCACCCACGCACACAAAGCCCTACACGATCAAGGCCCTAGCTACCTCAACAACCGCATCAACTTCCACGTTCCCAAGCGACATCTCCGATCAGCCAACCACGCCCTCGCCGCCGTCCCCCGCATCCGGAGAACGACAACAGGAGGAAGGTCCTTCTCCTACCTGGCCGCCAAGACCTGGAACTCCCTACCGACCGACCTGCGCCTGACCCAAGACCACCTCTCCTTCAGGAAGAAGCTCAAGACCTGGCTATTCGAGCAGTAGCAGCACTCCCCAACCCCCCCCCCCCCCAGCGCCTTGAGACCCTCCGGGTAAGTAGTGCGCTATATAAATGCCTGTGATTGATTGATTGATAGAGGGCTGCGGAGCCCCTGGACAGAGAGGAGTACCAAGGCAACTAGTCCAAGAGCCAGCAAAGAGAGACAATGCAGGAGAAATGCAAGAATCTAATCTAAAAACAGACACGAACCAGCAGAGAGGGACAATACAGGAAGATGCAAGAAACTAAACCTGAAAAACAGACACGGGTCAAGGCAGGCAAGAATCAGAGCAGACTTAATCAGTTACGGAGATCCGTGCGGCGTGGGGGGTGGCTTGAGGTCAGGTCACACTCACCTGCGCCGCGCGGTCTCCATATGAGGCCAAGTGGGAGGGAGGAACAGCGGGGAGGCGGGAGCAGGCGGCCAATGGGCGAGGGTCAGGGGAACCAGGAGGGAAGGGGACGGGCCGCGGGGAGCAGCGCGGGGGGGCACAGAGGGCTGCGGAGCGCCTGGGCAGAGAGCAGTACCAAAGCAACTAGTCTAAGAGCCAGCAAAGAGAGACAATGCAGGAGAAATGCAAGAATCTAATCTAAAAACAGACACGAACCAGCAGAGAGGGACAATACAGTAAGATGCAAGAAACTAAACCTGAAAAACAGACACGGGCCAAGGCAGGCAAGAATCAGAGCAGACTCGGTCAGTTACGGAGATCCGTGCGACGTGGGGGGTGGCCTGAGTAATATCGTACTACCGGAGTTAGGTCCACAGAGAAACGTGTCAGTGAGAGGAAAGGATGTGCTTAATTTTTAAACAATGGGCTTTCACTTTATTTGTACGCTTTTGTAACCTGCACACATATCACTTTTTCCTCCTGTAATGTACCGATTGCTACCGCATGTATTTTGGTTGCTCACTATTGTCACTTTTGATTCATGTAACTTAACGTTTGCCTTTCTAATTTGTTCACTTGTAATTTTCTCCTCCTGTATCATTACTGTTCCTATTGTGAAGCGCTCTGACACCTTCGGGTAAAGTCCGCGCTATATAAAATCGCATAAAATAAAAAAAATTAAAAAAAATAATAAAAATAGCTGACATCAATCAGGGATGGAAGGATCCATTCTGAATACTCAATATACGTAGGTGATTATCTGCTGATTATCTGGTGGACAACGCTCAACTTCGCTCTCGTACACTACTGAAAGTGAAATTAAGTTTATACAGCGCTTAGTAGCCCTGACCAGGCGCTGAAGTATGGCACCTTTCTGTTCCCAGGAAATACAGATGGGAAGGACCAAGGCTATGTGGGCTTCTTTGGCCAAGTAAAGGGTACACTCTAGGGAACTATTTGCCAGGCAGTCACGTGGAGGGGAAAAAACTCGTCTGAGACAACGGATTGGTGGAGGAGAATAGAAGCCGTCCACATTTGGAAAAGCTGTGCTGAGAGTTGATGTGCACCACTGGAGTGTAACAAAGTTGTTATTAAAGGGTCACGGGTGTCGCAGACGTTGATTGACTGAACATCCGTGTGTGTTTTATCATACAACAGAACTGATGAGAAGGCGAGTTTTACTGCTAATTGGGAAAGTTGGACTGTATATCGTGGCGGCAGAGGAGACACCCTCAAAAATTACATCAATTAAATACATAAACTTTTGAAAGAATTAAAAACGAGAGAACGCAATTGAGTGTAGCGTAAGTGAAGTGAATGTTGGAGATAAATCGTTGTTCTAAACGGTACATGAAGTTTGTAATTTTCTTTGTACATCTACAAAATAATGCGATCAAACCCAAGCTACAACACAATAAAGGCCCGTGTTTAACTTGACATTCAAAACGATTTATACGTGGAGATATAGATTTTACATTTGCTCGTCATAGAAAAATAGTGTTATTCCAGTTCTCTTAAGCAAGAAAAGCCTAGGGGCACTTTTTTGTTTACTTTCGAAATAGAGTTGCATTACCACATTTGCCAATTCACGGCCCCTGGAGATATTGCACAGCTCTTTACTTAACAGTAAACACCAGCTAGGATTTACTCGTTGTGACGCTGCACTTCTTCAATCTAGACCTTTCGTAACCAACGACTTATGTGGTAACCTTCACGCATTCAGTATACACCATCCACTCTGAACGTTTCAACTTAAGTACTGTAAGGTGCATAACACAAAACATGAAACTATTATCCATGTAGATAATACAATAACAAAGATAAAACAATTGTTGGGAAAACAGGAGTTCTGGAAGGGGTTGTAATAGTTGGGCGACTGTGAGTGATGATCTTAGCTACGCTAGAAAGAAAGTCCCATAATGATGAAACAGTTCCGAAGGTATAAACGGAGCCCTTTTTTTCTGAAAAGTCTGCATCAGCATATATAAGCTGTACCCTCGAAGTGTTATGAAAAGGGCCAAAGTATCAAAATAGGAGCGATTTATAAAGAAAACTAAGGTCCAGTACCAATGCTCCCAAGGTTATATCAAATACATGGATGGTAGCTGTTCCTAAGGAAAAGGTAATACTAAACAACCAATTCTGGTTGGATATATGTTTCCAGATAGTATATCCGGCAATCCTGATCAGAAAGGGCAGGTTGAGAGGTGGTCACTAACGAGGGACACATTTTGGTCCCCTCTTTTACCCGCAGTACTTGCCGGCGCGGCATTCCCTAACTGACTAAAGGCAGGTTGGGATAACATTAATACAAATAAAACATATTTCTTAGCACTGAGATGCATACCGATCTTAATATAGGTCTGGTGGTAGTACAGGGTGTTTATTCCTGACTGCCACAGTCTTATCATTTTACATCACCTTATTCACGGTCCTGACGAAGCGCATAGAGGATCCACTAGGGACCCACGACTTGTGCGAAACATGTTGACCCATCACGTGCACTTCACTTTCATGGAATGAGAACAGCGGAGCATACTCACTCCCCCCCTACTTATCTGCTGTGTAGGATTCACTCCAGTCCTTAATGTTTTAATTTATCCACCGGACCCCAGAATAAACTTACTTTGGGGATCTGGTGAGATAATTTAAAAGATCGCACACACACACTTACTTTCACCAAGCCCACACACCCGCATGCACAACTGTGGCACCTCTTACTAAGATCTCTGAGAAAGAGCCCTCTTGCGGGGCACGTGGGGGACTGCAGCGCCACCCCCACGAGGAGCATAGCCCGATGATTAAGCAAGACACCTGCAAGGGTGTGTGAGGGCACTAATTCTGTAAGGAGGAATTCCCCCAACCTTCACTGATCCAACCTATATACTATCTGGAAACATATATCCAACCTGAATTGGTTGTTTAATTTTACCTTTTCCTTAGAAACAGCTACCATCCATGAATTTGATGTTATGAAAAGGAGCCAGAAGGTGAAGTTGTAAGTGAAAATAGAGGCACAGAGCACAAAACAGCTTGGCAGATACTTTTGACAAAAGGGGCCAGAACTTCCAATGCATATTTCAGGAAGGCCGCATGTGTTTACTTTGTCAACACATAAAGCTGTAAATCTAATGTTATCATGTCAGGAAAGTAAAACATATGAAGGCACAAGGGCAATTAGAGAGTAGCATTGCATCTTTATGACAGGCTAAGGCTTCAAAACAGCAGTACTCCTAAACAAACACGGACAAATCCAACAGGTACGACATTACTGTGGGAACCACTGTAAACATTTACAAATACTTTTAACTAGCGTTGCATGGACAACTTTTATCACATTAAAGTCTGGCATAATGACTTTGCTAATGCCGATGAAAAAGTAACACAAAGGATTGCTTTCTGTATAGAATGCACAATGCAGATAAGTAATTGAACATGATCAACAGCGTGATGACAGTGTATTTTTCAAAAGTAAAATAGTCTCTCATGCATTCCAAAGGAAGCACCTTCTGTAATGGCACACCAAACAGCCAACAGCGTGAGATTGGAGAGCAATACTCATCCGATGGAGCCTAACTGTCGAGCAATACTCCTCTGGTCGAACCAAACTGTATGTCTAAATAAAACAAGCATTGGCATAACCAATAGGTCTCGCCTTTGGGGCCTTATAAGTGTTTAGGCAGAGCTATTGACTTTGACAATGTGTTTAAGCTGTGCTGTAGAGAAGTGTGGCTGCTGTGCAGCATGCAGAAAAGTTGTAATAAAAAAGTGGCAGAAACATTTTTGTTACCTTATATATCAAGAAGGCATTATGTCCAACAGAACGAGCATATTAAAAAATGTATGTACAACACAACATTTCCTCATTTTTCTTTTGTTCTCGAAATGCTTGTTAAAGTTTTTTTTTTAAGGGGCATAAACATTTAGAGGTTGAAGGTTGTGAACTAGTACCTGTATTATAACACTAGCAGCGGACAGACACTAGGGAAGAATCAACAGATGGCAGATTCCGAGAGTAGGCTGAGGTGGTTTTGAGTGATGTTGAGGAGGTGGTGGTCGTGGTGACTGGTGCTGAGACGATGCTGAGGTGATGCTGAATGATACTTGGGTCTTGCGGAGTGATGATGATGTGGTGGTGTACTATTGCAAAGGCGATGCTGAGTGATACTGATGTGGTGTTGAGTGATGTTGTGGTGGTGCTGAGAGATGCTGTGGTGGCGCTGAGTGATATTGTTGTGGCCCCGAGTGATGCTGTGTTGGCCGTGAGTGATGCTGTGGTGTTGCTGAGTGATGCTGTGGTGTTGCTGAGTGATGCTGTGGTGTTGCTGAGTGATGCTGTGGTGTTGCTGAGTGATGCTGTGGTGTTGCTGAGTGATGCTGTAGTGTTGCTGAGTGATGCTGTGGTGTTGCTGAGTGATGCTGTGGTGTTGCTGAGTGATGCTGTGGTGTTGCCGAGTGATGCTATGGTGTTGCCGAGTGATGCTATGGTGTTGCCGAGTGATGCTGTGGTGTTGCTGAGTGATGCTGTGGTTTTGCTGAGTGATGCTGTGGTGGCGCTCAGTGTTGCTGTGGTGGCGCTCAGTGTTGCTGTGGTGGCGCCCAGTGTTGCTGTGGTGGCGCTCAGTGTTGCTGTGGTGGCGCTCAGTGTTGCTGTGGTGGCGCTCAGTGTTGCTGTGTTGGCGCTCAGTTTTGCTGTGGTGGCGCCGAGTGATGCTGTGGTGGCGCCGAGTGATGCTGTGGTGTTGCTGAGTGATGCTGTGGTGTTGCTGAGTGATGCTGTGGTGTTGCCGAGTGATGCTGTGGTGTTGCCGAGTGATGCTGTGGTGTTGCCGAGTGATGCTGTGGTGTTGCCGAGTGATGCTGTGGTGTTGCCGAGTGATGCTGTGGTGTTGCCGAGTGATGCTGTGGTGTTGCCGAGTAATGCTGTGGTGTTGCCGAGTGATGCTGTGGTTTTGCTGAGTGATGCTGTGGTTTTGCTGAGTGATGCTGTGGTGTTGCTCAGTGTTGCTGTGGTGGCGCTCAGTGTTGCTGTGGTGGTGGCGAGTGATGCTGTGGTGGCGCCGAGTGATGCTGTGGTGGCACCGAGTGATGCTGTGGTGGCGCCGAGTGATGCTGTGGTGGCGCCGAGTGATGCTGTGGTGGCGCTGAGTGATGCTGTGGTGGCGCTGAGTGATGCTGTGGTGGCGCTGAGTGATGCTGTGGTGGCGCTGAGTGATGCTGTGGTGGCGCTGAGTGATGCTGTGGTGGCGCTGAGTGATGCTGTGGTGGTGCTGAGTGATGCTGTGGTGGCGCCGAGTGATGCTGTGGTGGCGCTGAGTGATGCTGTGGTGGCGCTGAGTGATGCTGTGGTGGCGCTGAGTGATGCTGTGGTGGCGCTGAGTGATGCTGTGGTGGCGCTGAGTGATGCTGTGGTGGCGCCGAGTGATGCTGTGGTGGAGCTGAGAGATGCTGTGGCTCATGTATTAGCACGTTATACCCTGGTCTGTGGCTCGTGTTTTTTAAGTTGTGAGTACTTTGTTCCCCTGGTTCTGGCTCATGCTCCAGGAGATGATTTCTTTCATCCCCAGACTCTGGGTCGTGTATCTGAATCGGGATGTGTTATTCCCCAGGCTCCGGCTTGTGTATTTATATAGGGATGTGTTATTCCCTAGGCTTCGGCTTGTGTATCTGGATAGGGAAATGTTATCCCCCAGGCTCTGGGTCGTGTATTTGGATAGGGATGTCTTATTCCTCAAGCTCTGGGTCATTTATTGGTAGAAGGCTATTATAAGGCTGTTACTTTAGGCCCTTTGTCTGGTGTCGCGGGGGTGGGGCTGTGACGGTGTCCCGGACTGGGTGGGGGGGATTCGCGTTTTCTGACTCAGAAGAAAGAAGTGATGAAACCCGACGGAGAGTTTTAAAACATATCAACTTTGCTGGAACAACTGCTGTCACGAGCGAGCGGCGCCCGGGCGCGGGGAGTGAAGAGAGAGCGGAAAGGGGATTAGGGGAGAATGGAGGAGGGGTGGGGTGGAGCAAGATGAGAGAAGCATGTAAGAGAAAATGAAGAGAAAGATGGAGGCAGTGAGGTAAGATCGGAGGGATAAAAATGAAAAGAACGAGGAGGGATGTAGAGGAAAGGTAAACATCGGATAGCAGGAGAGGGGGCAAGGAAAAGAAAGGAGGCGGAGTCTGAGGATGAGAGGCAGCAGAGAAGGGGGTTCAGGGCAGCGATGAAGAGAGGAAGGAAGAAAGAATGACAGAGAGCAAATGAGCAAACGCGAAGGAAGCCGCGCATGAGACTGACGCCTTAGAGGAGGGAATGGGAAGCCAAGTGTGGGAAAAGGTGAGTTGAGCAGCAGGAGGGGGCAGAAGTAAAGACTCGGAGGGCTGGAAGAGCAGCCGGAAAGGGAGTGTAAAGGGGCAAATACGGCAGCTCTGTGAGGACTTCGCACCCAGCACGGGTGGACACTCAGCTGTTACATTCTTCGCACCCAGTGGTTCCATTCTGCTGGTTATAGAGCAACTGCGCACAGACTTTGTCCAATCCTATCCCATCGTTCTATGAGGCAGTGAGGTAGTGTTCAAGCATCTCATGGTGGTTTCAGGGGAAGCAATGAGAGAAATGGGCATCAGGTCAATTAAATAGGCTCAAATGTTGTACCAAACACAGCAGACAGGCGTGGTAATTAATGTTCACACATCTGAGCCACCTATATTCAAACAGGTATTAGAAGACTGCCCCTTCTTTTCTGTATTCTTTACAATAGACATGGTGTATTTATAAAGATAGCTGATGGTGAGTAAAGTGTAAAAATAAAAAACAAGACAGCAAAATTTAAAGCAGGGATGCGCGCGCAGCACTCACGAAAACGGCAAAATTGTAAAAATAAAAAACACGTCGGCAGAAGTGAAAGCAGGGGTGCGCGTGCTCCACTCGCGAAGACGGCCGTTAAATAATTAGAGCAGGTTTACAATTTGAAATAAAAAGACAAGCGGGAGGAGGAAGCAGGATTGAAGTATTCAAAGAGAACACAGGATGGGACAAAGTACCAATAAGGGAAATTTTTAAAAAGCAGGGTATTAATTATGAAGTGAGTATGGGCTACTTTTTAAAGTAGTCTACATTCTCAAACAGCCATGGACAACCCCATCAACCAATGTCTAATACCAGCGGAATCACAGTAACCAACAGCAGAAGGAGCTATTCAGAGCCCCTTTCTGTGTCTGTATGTTATATGTGTTCCAGGGTCCATCCGGAAAAACAGTGCCTATTGCCACCCCTTCAGCACTTTGTTCTCAGTGGTAGAGATGGTGATCAGTCACAGGCTTCTCAGGGACAGTGTGTGGGTATTCAAGGTGAGCACTCAACAATCATATAATAGTGTAATAAAATGACAGTTCAACCCAGTACTTTACTTTAAAAAAAGAAATCCTCACACACGGAGCAGGTCGGCAGGTGCGCTGGATCGGTGTTGCCCCACTTGGGTCAATCAGGTACTGTCACTGCAACCACATACAGGTCGTTCTGGGGATTTGGGCATGCACAGCCGATCTCAGGTGGGAGTGAAACCCCTCAAAGGTATCACTCGCTGCTCCAACAATGGGTAGACTCAGGTGATTTCCGCATACCTCTGGGAAGCTAGCAGCCAGGCAGACAGCAGCTCCGGTTTCACAGAGGTCCTCTGAGCACTCTACGTAGCACTCCTTTCCTTGTTCACAGGGAAGGTGGAACTGGAACAACAAGTGGGTCAGTGGGTCCCACTGTTATACAGTAAACGCAGGCAGGAGATATGGATCCATTGTTTGTACTATCAGACCCTGTTTAGGGTGGTTCTACATTCAAATGTCCTTTTCAGGCTGCTCCATAGACATAGCCCTTGTGCAGAGGAATGCTTATCTCAGCACAGTTGTCTCCAATCTTGAGCACCAACAGCAGAGGCACACAGATGTGTGTTCGTTCTGTAAATAGCTTTCATCAGCCATCTGTATGAGTCATATGGAAAAGACAAAAGGCTGGGCCTCGCCCTAATGGTCTCCTTCATCCTGCACAACAGTGCCTGGAGTCCCACCTTCACCCCTCCCCCGCCCTCACCCACTTGCTACCAAAGGCAATGCTACAGGGAAAACGATGAGCAGATCCTTGCTCAGCAAAAGACCTTATGGAATATCTAAAGAAGCATGGTCTTCTCTTCCTTCATTTTATGGTCCAATTCACCTCCTTCCAGATTCTGGAACGTCAGGAATAATCTCTTCCTGTCTGGAAAATCAAACTCGCCTACATCTTGAGCAAAGACCAGGGTGGGGAAATCAAAAATCTATCCCACAGGCCTTCATTACTCTGGCTCACTATTATGTACCACACAGCTTTCAAACATGCACAACTTACACTTAGAATATTAAAGCTAGGATATTGGTAAGTACAATAAACAGAACGTTATAAAACAGGTGTGTAGTCCTTCACTCCAGTGACACAGATAAAGAGGTCTTGTCACAGCTATTAATACACAAACATGTTATGCTGCTACTACTACTACCACTCTATGTGCTACATGCATGACCGGTACAAAAATCCACTATCTGTTCAATGAAGGCATATTTAGTGCACCCCCCTAGGTCACATGAATGACTCGGTACCTCACTCAGTTCAAGTGACCGGTATCGGCTTCTACACAGACATTACAATAACATGAGGCTAGGCCAAAATTAAAACAATAGGATAAAAGAAAGATGCAGTCGGCACTCAGGGCAGGGGGAACATAACTGTGTGTCATCCAGGGGGCATTCCCGTCCCAAACCAGAGGCAATTTGTCCTGGGACCTCTGCTCATCTTCCCAAGATGTGTCCTCGGGGGCACACTGTGTGCCACCTCATGAGTGGCACACAATCTGCCTAGCTGAGAAAATGGCTGCCTCCGCACCCTCATCAGTAATACAGAGCGAGAGAAGGACAAAGATATACCATCATGTCCTCATGCTCACACCTCCAAGCAAATGATGGAACACCCTCTTGAGATCATGATCATGAAATGTGTGTGTCTGAGTGATCGGTATTACAGAAGGGGCTTCGCAACTGTCTGCAGACTCATGTAAAACACTGGGCACAAATACCTATTTCACACAAAGGACACATATGTAATAAGGTCCCTAGAAACCAATGCATCAGCATCCAGAGCACTAATATTTCTCCAATTAGCTACAATCATTTATTGACTCTATGCAGGAGTCCACAGTCGAATGACCTGCAGGCGGCCTGTGCAAGTAGTGAGCAAGTTCATGCACAAGCAGAAGCACACTCATTGATAGGCTTCTCTCTTCTAAGTCGAGGGTCCTAATTCTGAAAGTCATTCTTTTTTCCATCCCCTATACTTGTCCCGTTGAGTCTCAGACTACCTATATGAGGAAGCTGTCAACCCAGAGATAGAAGGAAAACAATGAGTCGAAAACAATGAGTCGACCATTGGAGGAGAGTAGGGTCTGCCTCCTATGGTTACCCCCACTTTTTGCTGTGCTTCACTGGTTTTTCGACTTTAGTATGGCTGCGGCCCTGCTAATCAGGCCCACAGCCTAGCTGTACTTGCTCTAAATGGATACCATGTACTTTAGGTACATACCAGATTGGTTACTGGGTCACCCTTGTGAGCCCCTGTATAGTGTACCCTAGGTACCCTGAGGTGCACCCTAGGCCTACCAGGGGCGGCAGCATGTATTGTGCCACCCCTGGTTAGCCTTTCAAACTGACACCACAGGTCTGTACTTACAGCCTGGGTAAGGTGGTGTAATCACCCCTTACTGAGATATATTATATCTATATCTACCTTATATATAGACACATAGTAGTCACTCCTATGGCAGGCCATGACAATCCTGGAGGCAGAGTGCTTGGTTTTGTGTAAGAGGGTGCCCTAGCATGAGCTGAGCCCCTCTGCAGCTTTCGGAACCATAGCTGTTCTATGATATAGCCATACCATATACTCTTAAGTGCATTATAATCCTGGTTTGGCTTTATCAAAACATGTTGTGTAAGGTGTCAAACACTTTGGACTACTACCCCCCCCCCTGAGCTGGGGAGGTGAGGGGGGCGGGGGGTAGCATTCCACTCTTCTGGAGGGAGAAGACATGTAGTTACTGGTAAATCCGGTTAAAGTTAAACAGAGCCCCAGCATCATAAAATGGATGCTGTTGCCACAGACACGAATCTGCCCTTCTGCTGCTGGACGAAACTCTGGCAGGGGAGGCCTGGACAATAGGTTTCCTGTCCAGGGAGGTGCTAGCACCTCCCCAGACAGGTTTTAGTGTATTGTGGCAGGGAGGTCTGTATTCAGTGAATGCTTTCCAGACACTGCCTGGGGCACACAAGGTGCTCCATGCCTTTCCCTGTTCAAACCGGTTGATGGGGCACTCAGCCCCAGCTCTGGCTCGAAACTGGACAAAGGGAAAGGGGTGTAACCACCCTCTCCCCAGGTCCACCCATAGGAGGGACCTTAGAGTTAGTCTAACCCCTAAACTTACTTATAAGTATAGAACCCCAGCCCCTAGGACTTTAGATTACCCTGGACGAAACTCTGCAACATATATCCTGGACCTTCGACATTCAGTTTCGACCAGAAGACATCTCCCTTGTGGTCAAGGAGTGACCACCCTGTTCAAACAGGCACCAACTGCAACTCTGCCGGTCTGCATTTTCAAAGCTCCCGCCGGACCCCGAAGAATCTGCGACACAGGACACGGACTTCCTGACATCTCTGACCCTGACCTTCCTTCACAGCAAAGCTGAGACTCGTGGCGGACACGAGAGACATGGGACCGGAACTCCTGGACATCCTGCATTTTGCAAGCAGCACCTACTTCTCGAGGTATCCCGAAGTTGTGCATTGGGGTGCTTGAAGCCCCAGCCCCGAGCACCATTTGCACCGAAGCTCAGAGGCCCACACTCTACGAGTGTCCCGCTTTTGTATTTCAGCTCGACGCGTCTTCGCGGTCCCTAGTCCCTTGGCTAGTGAGCCCCCCGAAGACGTTCCTTTGAATCTAACTTTCTTTCCTGGTTGCTCCAGGCTTGCTCCAACGTCCCTGCGAAGGAGAAGTTCCTCAGACCAAAGCAAATCTCGACATCTTGCGTGGATTGCGTTTGCCAAGGTTTGTTGGGTCCAATCCGGATACCGACACCGCAGTCAACTAGCTCCTTCGTGGGACAGCTCGAATCCAGCCCCTGGTTGTCGTCAACGCCTCCTGGACCACGTGGCTGAAGAGACAAACTTCACTTTTTCAACTGATATCACCCGACATTGGCTGGCAGCTTCCCATCACCATCCTGGTCACTGGCAAGTGACCCAGACTCTGTCCCTTCTGCTTTCAGGTTCTTCAGATCTTCGATCCACCCTTGGATCCACCCGGACACTTTGCCTCTGGTCGCCTGCAGCACTTCTTTGCAGATCTCCATTGCAATCGACGACGAAACCCGACACCAAAAGACACCTATGCACCCGGCTTCCATGGTTGAGGTAACACGAGTACTCTGGTAGTCTCGAGGGTATTGGCCCTCCTGGTGTCTAAGTCTAAAAGGGTTCCATCATAGTTCATTTAGAAGTGTCCTTAACTTGAAAATTTGCAACTTGTTTGTTTCCCGTAAAAAGTCAATGGTAACCCGCGGCTATGTTTAGACACTGCACACGTCTCCCATTGGCCTCCTACTTCCTAACCTTTAGTTGTTCCTAGAAGCCCCAGCGATTCCACAGGCCCTAGGCCTGCTTTCTGTCCCAGACGTGGTTCTTATACCACTATTTTAGTATATGGTTTGTGAGACCCCTAGGGCAAAACGTATATTGTGCAACTTCTCGTATGCTAATTAAGTTCCTTATATTGTACTTTTACGCCTGACCTCATAAAGAGTGCAGAGGGGTTGTGTTTAGAATAAATACATATATATTTGATATATACCTTGTGTGGTGTGCTTTCCTTTGGTACTCAAGAGATTAAAATTGTTAAAACAACTAGCCTAATTCGCTCTCTGAAGTCTTAGCCTGAAGATTGCTTGCCATTGCTACCCCTAGGATCGCTTTCTATTAGGTTGACTTTACAACCACCATCAATAAGGGTCGATTAGACTGGTGCAAGGTGCCCACTAGAACTAGTGGACATCATATGCCAGGCTAACTTCTCAAAACCATCATGAAGGTTGATAAGAGGCACTAAGATCAGCAAAGCATGGTGGCCGAGGAGTTGTGAGCGATATTGGATTTAAAGTTAGTGAAAGTGCAATTTGAGGGTGGTTTATCAAAAGGAGGCAAAGTTGAAGTTACCAATCAGGTCGGCTGTAAGTGATATCAGGTGGACTAGGTCAAGCAGGCTGGGAAAACAAAGTCTGAATGTTGTGCTAGGTAACAGGATGTTTAGACAGACAGGGTGTAGACTGCAGGTAGGGATGCAACAGAATGGGATTGGCATAGATAAGTTGTACAGGTGTAATGGACAGCCTTGAAAACTAGTGTCAAAAGTTTAAAAAGAGACATTTTCAGACAGGTAACGATAATGAGGAGGTGGATGCATACTTTGGAGTTAGAAATGTTTGCTATTATCATTGTATTGTACTGGGTGACAAATATTATAATTTCTTTCCCAAAAGGGAAACATGCTGTGGCAGACCAACAATACAGCTTTTGCAGACGCCATTTTTAGGTCTCGCCTTGGCAGCGCAATCGCGGCATGCACTGTCTCATCGAGACAAAGTAATCTGTATGTTGGGTTACATTTAATGTCATTTTTCTTTCCACTTGCAATTGGCTTAGTTGTGGTAGTGTTGTTGTTATCTCCTTTCCTGTTGGCGATTTCCTGACTTCCGTGTAGTCCCGATACAGCTGCGCCTATCTACAGTGTTATTTCACTCTGCTTGCACTTCTTTCAATTGAAGTGCAGTGTGCCATCTGGTTTGCACGCTGTAGCCTTCCTTTGTAATTAGAGACTTTCGAGCATGCTGGCTATTTATTTTCGTTTTAGTAACGAGCGAAGTTGTAGCCTGCGTTTATACTTGCCGACTTTTGAGCACGCTGGCTAGCTTTTTTTCGCTTTAGTAACGAGCGAGGCATTATTGTAGAGTTTTTATTTTGTGCGTGTTATTTTTTTTATTATTGAAGCTATTGTTTAGCTTTTAAAGAACTCCTTCCCGACCCGCCTCTTTTCTCAGATAAGAGATGAGCTGCTCCTGCCATCCAGCAGCCTATCCCAGCTCAACTCTCCCAACATTCGCAACGTTCCCCACACAATCAACTGTGGAATTATCAAAGTACAATACATACGTACGACGCCCAAACACAAGCCCACAGCATGTATTTTTCTGAACTGGCAGAAATCGCTGCGCAGACCTGGCTGCTTGTCGGGAAACAAGCAGGAAACATTACTGTGCAATCTGCATACCCACAATCCTTTGAACAGCGACAAACCTTTCTCCTTTATTGTAAGTGAAGCTACATAGAATGTAAAAAACTAATACCTGGTTCTTGCTTTATGGCGAAAACAAAGGTATTTGTCGAAGTCCCTCTAATATAGTTTGCTAATCAACTCTAGCCAAGGGAATGACTCTCTGGCCAAGATAATGTAAGAGCCATGTTTGATATGCACTGCGTGCGGCAATGAAGGGTTCTTTTTAAAACAATTTTCGTAGGATCTCTGAATAGAAATGAGATTTGTAATGAGTGTCCGCTCGCACTTGTTTTGTTTATCTCCTTCGTCCCCCTCCTTCCCCTTGTCTCAGATAATAGTTGAGCTGCTCCTGCCATCCAGCAGCCCATCCCAGCTCAACTCTCCCAACATTCGCAATATTCCCCACACAACCAACAGTGGAATTATCAAAGTACAATACATACGTACGGCGCCCAAACATGAGCCCACAGCATGCACTTTTCTGAACAGGCAGAAAGAGCTGTGCAGGCCTGGCTGCTTGTTTTTATTGTTTATGGCTGGCCCCGCAGGGAGTGTTTCTTTATATACTAAACGGAGTATGTTGGCTAATTGTTCAACATGTAACAAGGTTTTTTTTGTCAGGTTGTCTTTGTGCTCTTGCATTATCTTTAGGTTAACTTGTTCAGCTACTGGCACAGCGCGAGATGGACCCACCTCCTATATGGGCATCGCAGCCTCAGGGTTCCTTCTGGTGGTCCATCTTTAGTACTTCATAAGACCCGCGCCTCCCTGCAACACGCAGACACCTTTGGTCCAGGGACCAAGTGCAGCGTGTAAACTGCATTTTTTATTAATGTGTTGCCTTGTGGAGCAGAGCGCTTTACACTCTCCTGAAGTGGGCAGGACTACTGTATAGCCATATGCCACAACACCGGACTGGCGTACAGATATCTGCGCTTGGTAAAGAAGGTCTCAATACTTTCAGCAGGCCAGGACAGCAATACCAGTTCTCACCATGTGCCAGTGCTCCAAATTAACCAGTACTAGCACTTCCTGGCACAGCATTTAATGGGACAGTTGCAGCACTGTTCTATATTGCTGTTTGACTTTTAACGGGCAAGTTAAATCGTTTCTCTGCGGCGCTGCTATGCTTTTAATGGGACTACACCAATTATTTCTCTATCCGCAGAAAAAACAAGTTAACATTGATAGAATCCCCTCCTTAAGCCACTGCACCTCTGAAGAAAAAGGATAGCACTGCTGCAGCACGTCTTTAAGGGAGCTTTCAGAAGGGACAACTATAGATGGACTGGTGCCATTGCAGCCTCTTTAAAGAGACATCTTTGTACAATGAGCAGACATCGTCTGCTCCAGTATGTGAAGGTACACTCCCTCTACAGTGCACCTCCGCATTTGTGGATGTGTGTAGACGTTATGGATAATGTGCTGCATATCTAAACACATATAAGGTTCCAAAGGCAAAACATAAATAGATAAAATACATTATCATTTATAATGACAATAGCTCTAACCCTTCCAAATGCAAGACCTATAGCATTGCAAATGCTTGTTTCTTGTAGCTAGTGCACGGGCTATAGGTTTGCCTTTGTAGGAAGGGAGGGGAGAAGGCCACCGCAAGACTGGTGGATGCTGATTGAGTTAAAAAGCAGGCAAAGAACCCTGGTAGATGGGGCGGGGACAAGAGGTCTGACAAGAATAATATGGGGTATTGTGTAGGGCATGGTGTGCTGCAAGCATGGAAATAGGCAATTTCAGTTTTGGAAGAGTTCAGCATGATAGATCAGAGAACAGATACAAAACTGGGAGAGTAAGGGGAATTCTGCAAATGAAAAATATTGAGGTATTATCGACAAGAGTATGATATGAAAAACAATGATGTCACCAAGGAATGCCATGTGAGGAAAAAACAGATGTGGACTGAGCCTTGAATACAACAGTGAGTGGAGTTGCCTGGAAACCAAGATGCCCCAGAAGATTGAAACTTACCAGAAAAATAGGATAGAATCGAAAGGACTGACATCAACAGTATTAGGTGGTAATACATTTCGCCACATTTGTAATAGCAGTTTCTCTAGAATAAAATGCTCAAATGTATATTGGAGAGGGTTTAGTAGGTCTAGCTTAAAAAGATAATGGGTGAGACACATGATGTTCAAGTTCTTCGGAAAAGAAATGGAGACGAGACGTAGGGTGAGGAAGGGGAAAGAGTGGCTGACAGGTTTTCTGTTTGCAAGAGTTGTACAACTGGCGATTTAAAGTGTGTCTGAAAAGGGGAGCCATGCATAATAGAACATAAAGCGTGAGCACTGAAGGTTTAATAGTTTAGGAGGTAAAGGGCTCGGAGAAGGGGTTACTAATTTGCATACTGAACTTTGGGTTGTTTGAGAGACAACGGGGCTGAGGCAATTAGAATTGAGTTTAGCAAAGGCTTTGCTAAGGTAGATACAAATACCATGAAGGGGTTACTGTTCTCTGTTCATCTCACATCTTTTAAGAGTCAAAGGCTCTGCATATGCAGAGGCTCTGTATAGGCCGGCTTTCTGATTACAGTAGAGCACTAAACGTGTTGTGTGTCGATTTAGATACCGTATATAGATTTCCTGATTCATGCCCTTATATAGGTACAATTCACATTGCCCTTATTTAGGCATAGAAATCCAGCCCTTATTTAGGCATTGCTCATGCTAACCAAATACAGGCATCGTCAACTACATCAGTTCTTCTTCGCCACAACAAGTTCTTGGAAAATCAGACTCTTAAGCCTTTAGGACTTCCCCTTGTCTGGATATTGCATTCTCCAAGAACTCATTTATTATGCATGAACACCAATTCCTTAGGGGTTCATTCACGATGTCCCAACTTGTACGTCAATACCGGCATTCCTAAACACCTTCAAATTATAAATATACCTTCACTTGCTATGGCAAACCACGGTGCGGTTCGGCTACCTACTTGCACAACGCGCCTCGCCACAGCAAGTCAAGAAGGAAGTCTAGTCCCCATTTGACGCACTGACCAGACGCTGTCATCCTCCTCACCAAGAATCCAGCTCCAGTGTTTCTGACTCCCCTTGCGGAGTGTTAGAGATCGAGTCCCGGAAAGAGATATCAACCTCTCTCATTCTAAGGTATGGAGCAGACTAGAACCTAGAGAAACTTTTGGCAATCTTGGCAAAAACTAAAACTAAACTTTAGCTAAAACTAGACTATGGCTAAAACAGCACCTACTTCTTCCCTCGTACTACACTTAGGTTAGGTATACAGGGGTAGGATTATTTTAAAAGCATCAGTTGAGTATTTTAGCCTGTGTTATTTATTTAGGTATTTTTATATATGTCATATATACAGGCCATGCTATTGCAGTATTATTTTATCTTACTGCGAACGCTGTACATACTATACTATGCATTCTGTCTGTCAATTGTAGCAGTTCACATCTCTTGCATTAGAAATAAGACTGTTCAATAAACCCCTTTTTATTGAAACGCCTGTCTCTCTATTTCTGTGCAGCTCTGTAGAAACAAAGCATGCACGATTGACTGAGTGAAACTGTTATCTATTGTTTCCACGATTCTGAGATTGTTCCGACTCCAAGGGAAACAAAGTTGTCATGTTTATGCGGTTGTCAGAAACAACTAATCCCTTCTTGTTCATTCGAGAAGTTTCTAGTGACCTCTAAGTTAGCTGGCACACACAAGTAATTACGTTTAATGTACTCAATAGAGACATACTGACCTCAGTCCAATGTCAAATCTATAGTGTATATTATTCCAATGCGCAGAGCCTATCAGGGATATAGGAACTACACTACAAACGTGCTCGCTGAACATGCCAGCACGTTCATCATGCTGGAGTTCTGACTACAGCAGAGTTCACAATATAGTGAACTCTTTGTTTCTTTAGTTTATGAGGAAGAGTCTTGTGTGTTGCTCAGCAACTTTACCCTTAGGCATTCCCACAATTTCACAAAGTGACTGTTGCAGTCTGGCATTCTAAGATTCACATTATTAAATTCTTGGTCAGCTCACTTCATCTCACTCTACTGAGCACATACCAAGTGATATATCAATTACTTGACATTTACATTTTACAACTAGAGAAACATGGCAAAGTCTTGTCAAAATCAAAATGTTCTGGGCTATCTACACATATAATTTCACACAGAGAAGATGTTTGTGTGGGCAGGTGGGAAGTTGTTTTTCCATGGCTGGAAAGTTGTGTGAGTTTTTTCACCCCAAAATTAAATTTTAAGGGTATTAACCAACTCTCCTCCAATACCTTCTCACTCTGAAAAAGGTCAGAAATCTATTCCGGATGAGGCAGGAGTTAGTGGTGGATGTTGGACCCGATGGTAGAAGCTACGGACATGTTTCTCCAGGATTGGAGCTGGATATAGGTGTAAGTGTTTCCTCTGTTCCCAATGATAACCAAGCTAACAGTTCAGGTCAGGAGGCAAAGGTCAACAGTGGTCGTGGTGACACCGCGCTACGGAGGTTGCAAGCATAGTTTCCAGCTCTTCTAGAACTTTCTTGGGATATTCTGATGCTACTTCCCCAGAGTCCTCATATTTTTCCGTATGCGTATGGCAGATCACATCCTCTGGCCATGGAGGAAAGACTCGACTTGATGGCGCAGTGGATTACAGGAGTCACTGGAATATCACAGGACTTTTAGAATATGCTTATTAGCTTATTAGGGAGGCATGAGCAGACTCTACTTCGAAACAATATGGTTCAACTTGCTATAGATGGACCAATTGGTGTCTGGGCCACAATCTGGATCCCATGGAGACGGATTACAGCCTACATTCTCAATTGTCTATCGAAGTTGACAAAATGGGGCATGGCTTACAGTACAGTCAACACATTTAGGTCAACTATTTCGGCAGGTCACCTACCTTTTAAAAGTGTTTCAGGTAGGAAAGCATCCCGTAGTATGCATGACTTATGAAAAGTAGTCTGTCCTTCCATTCAAAACCAAGATATCCGCATCTCTGGGACGTGAATGTAGGCCGGATAATGCATTCTTATCTAGGAAGCAACTATGAGGTAAGTTGGCTATGCTTCTGTGCTTGCTTTCATTCAAGTGGGTCTCGGATGAGGGAGCCTTGGATATGTCATCAGGATCTTACCCTTAAAGGGGTCACATTCACGGTATCTAAATTGTATACCAGGATGGTCCATTAGTCACCTTTCCCAGATAATCCAAAGCAATGTGTGGTATGATGTATCAGGGAGTATGAAGCAGTAACTGAAGAATAAAAACCTTTGAGCATCAGACAATTTTTTACAGCACTTTAGAAACCACATAAACCTGATTCCTGTCCCACAATTGCTAGATGGATAAAGTGGATCTTGTCTGAAGCGTGCAACAATGTCTCAGCCTTTGGAACTTTCTCTGCTAGGCGTGCCATTGCATCCAAAGCGTTCACTTTGGAAAGTCAGTTGAAAGACATTCTTCAGGCAGCCAATTGATTGTAAGATTCCACATGTAAAACATTTGACTTCAAGCCGGTGTTGTGAGTGGCATCACTGCATAATTTCAGCCTCTGGTCCGAACATAGAATATAACATTTCCTAGATCTCATGAAGGAAAGTTTCAGTTCTATTAAGGAGCTGAAGGAGATGATTAATCCACCCAGCATGGTATGCTACAGGTTGTGACCCGGATGGAGGCAGGGCAGCCTCATTTGGTATCTGACTTCTGTAGTTGATAAGTTTAAGTGATTTGTAAGCTCTTAACTTCATAAAAAGCATTTACTATTTTGCTGTTGAAATATAAAATTAAGGGTGTTAGATGTTTTCATATTTTTTTCTCCCTCTTTCAGGAACCGGCCAATAACAAGATTATTGATGGCTTTACAGGATGCTGGGTGTTTTCCGCAAGTAGAAAGAGGAAGAACCTTTCCATGGAGACTGTTTTACGTGGAAGGATGTCAAGCTATGTGTACTGTTAGTGTGTTAAGTTTCTTCCATTAATCATGGATATGCAGTCCTGTTACACTGCTATATTGGTTAGCTGCTGAGAAAATAAATTACAAAAAGCATGCACAATCCTCGCCTCCGCATCCAAACAGAATTGAAACTTTCCTTCACAACTAGAAAATGCTAAATTCCTCGATATTCTTATTGGCATACCCCTGAAAACTACGAGCCGCTCAACTTACATTTGTATGTTTAATAAAAATTAAGTAGGCAATGTGAAAAAAATCAGCTATGCCTCATCAAAAATAATCAGCTGTCACATCTTTGGAAAATTTATGTGTTTTACTTCTTTTTTCTTTTTAAAAATATAGTGTATCAAATACTGTAAGCATCTTTTTTTTTTCTTACAGAGTTTTATATAGCGCAAATTTGACCCGAATCGGGTATCAAGAGCGCTTTACATAGCACCAGTTGCATTACATGAGGACACATTCATTTTTAGGTTTCGCCTGGGGCACGGAGCTCCTAGCTCCGCCCCCAGGAGAAATCTTATGTCTCTACAGTGTACTGCTTAGTCCCGCCCTCTGTTCCATTGGCTAGCTCCATAAATGGAGGCTAGCCATTGGAACAGAGATCTGTCTGTCATGGCCGGACCAGATTTGTGGGCGTTCCTGCATTTTTTTCCCTCTCCACCCTTTTTGCATCGTCATTGGGCGGTGGGCGGAGTTTCGTTTTTTTTTGTGTGTTTGTTTTCGTCATTATGCCGACCACGGTCGCCGGAAGAAGTCCAGGTGAGTGCGTTCCTTTCCCGCCCCCCCCTCCCGCTGTCCGTTCCTTTCCCGCCCCCCCTCCCGCTGTCCGTCCCCCCTCCCGCTGTACGTGTGCCCGTAGGTGCTTGTTTTTATTTTCATTTCGCCACCGCCAATGCTTGTTATACTTTTCCAGGCGGTCTTCAGGAGAGAGGGAGGAAAGGGGCGAAAGACTGCGTGAGAACGGGCGGATTGAAAAAGAGAGAGCGAAGAGAACGGGCTTGGTTCGGGCACTTTTACCCTGCGGCTTGTGGTTCCACAGTCCGGCTGTTCTCGGTGGAAGAGCTGCAGCCATGCACGGCGCCAGGGCAGCAGGCAGCGTGGGAGGGAGCTGGATAGTGTGGAAGTGCCGAGAGCTTCTTATCTCCAGCTCAGCCTTCAGTAACAGCTCTTTAAACAGGCGATCCTCCCTTCTGCGGCGAGGCCGCTGTCTCTGCAGCTCGCTCCCTGGGACCAGCTACCGGTGTAAAGAGAGAGCGAAGAGAACGGTCTTGGTTCGGGCACTTTTACACTGCGGCTTGTGGTTCCACAGTCCGGCTGTTCTCGGTGGAAGCGCTGCAGCCATGCACGGCGAAAGGGCAGCAGGCAGCGTGGGAGGGAGCTGGATAGTGTGGAAGTGCCGAGAGCTTCTTATCTCCAGCTCAGCCTTCAGTAACAGCTCTTTAAACAGGCGATCCTCCCTTCTGCGGCGAGGCCGCTGTCTCTCCAGCTCGCTCCCTGGGACCAGCTACCGGTGTTAGAGGGGGAATGAATTAATGACACGGTTCGAACGCAAACAAAACAAAGACGCTCAGGCCTATCATGGAAAACGACCCACATACATAAGCAGTGAAGCGGAAGGGCTCTGAGATACAACTGCAGTGTCTAGGTCTGTGGGGTGGGCCCTGCACTCGGGTCGCCCATGCTGCCTCTTTCTGTCCTCTCTAGTTGTATAACGTACGGTCGGGGTCAGCTGTCTTCCGTAACTTTTATTGTCCTCTCGAGGGCTATGACAAAAGGAATGTGATGTGGAAGTTGGCTTCAGATCGCACACCCCTTCTTCCTCACACACTGCCTTGCGTAGGGTCATGTCGTGATGTGAGGAGTGCGGAGTGTATGTTGTGCTCTAGCTCTTGCAGTGACCTATCTCTGAGGGCTGTAAGTGGGAGAATGTGCCTGTCATCTCCAGCGTTACGAGGGCTTTAAGTAGGCCGGGTCTCACCGCAGCTGAGCATCGGCAGTTTTTTTAAATGGGCCTTGAAACGGGTCTCTTTCAGGCTCTGTTTGTGCCATGGCACAGGAGAGCGTTTTTTCCGGACTGCAGTGACAGCAGGCAGACCCATGTGCGCTGCTCACACTGCTCACTTCTCACTGGTGGAGAAGTTACAGCATGATGTCATGCCAGGTGAGCGTTATAGGGGGAGGGAAATCCTTTAAAGAGAGTCTTTTTCTCTCTGGATTTCCCTTCTCTTTTTGAAACTCAGGAGCAGCAACATTGGCGCGGTGTCACCAGGGCTGTAAGTGGAAGCTTTTTCAATATATGTATATTAGCCATAGTTGCTGCTTATTTATCTTATGCAACTAACAGCCATTGACAAAGCCAATAGTCCTGGCTTTTGGTTTGATGTTACTTGTTGTATCATATATCTGGATGCAATGACAGAAACAGCAAAATACAAGCTCGGCGCCATACTATTCTGGGCACAGATGTTTAGCTTTCAGTGTTTTTAAGCCAAACCCTTCATTAAATTGGCCACGCCCCTTTGAGCCCCCCCCCCCCGGTTTTTTCATCCCACTTAAAGCCCTGAATGTTACAATTTCACCAAACACTAACCTCTGTAAGGTCATTATGTTTTTAGGCAGGGGCAGCTTACATTATTTGCCCAGAATCACAGGATGCTGAGCTGAGTCAGATTTCAAACCTGGTTCCCTGGTTCAAACGTTGGCAGCTGTATCTGCCAGGCCACATGATGTGTGTCGGGCCTGGATTCTGCATCTCTGTTGTCCTCGCTTTCTGCCCATTATATGGCCATGTGAGGAGCGTGAGATGGAAGCCAGCGCTAGGTGTGTGATTACTTGAGCACCGAGCATTGTAAGGATTCGTTAAATGGTGTATAGTTTGGGCTGTCATTTTTTTCACATATTCAATCCAAAGACGTTATCATTTATTTATTGTGCCTTTTGTAAGCAATTTAAATGATCCTACTATGCGTTGCTTTGGACTGTAAACAATTTTTTTTTTATACAAGTTATTCATTCCACTAGGAACCATTTTCCTTTGTAGTTAAGATATTTAAAGCACATAGTAATGTATACTTTACAATGATGGCCCATAAACACAACTGGAACGGAAAATCACAGGAGACTTAATTTTGAGTTATCTAATCGTTACAATATTGTACATTTTCCCAGATTGTTTTGATTCTACACATATCAACAACCCCTTGGAGACACTTATTTTTTAATTCACTCTGTTTAAAAACATTTCCACACAATATTTTTCACAAAAAAATGAAAAGTAGATCACCCAGAAGCTTGTCTAAAGGCGTCTGAAGGTATCAGATTTTTTTTGCATTTACATTTCTGCAAATGTTATTGAGGTGAGAGTGAAGGATGAATGGCTGTAATTGCTCTGTGCTTACACAGCCGCTTTCCACCCATAATTTGTTTGTCTCTACCTCACTAAGGCCGTTGTTTATATCTTAGTGGATGGCCCGCCATTCTGCTACCGGGACGGAGTAAATGCCTCCTCATGATGGAGGGACTGCCTGCCAAATTTATAAAGGACCATCAAGCAGCTGGTCATTCATAAAGCATTTGGTAAAAAACAACCTAGGCAATCTTAAGTAAAAATGTATCAATAGACATAACAGTGTTAAAAGAGAAAAAGCTACCAGTAAATTCAAATTCCTATCTTTATTAACAAATATATTAAAAAGAAATACAGAAAGTACAAGAATGGCATATACATAAAAAAATTCTTCAAAGGAATATCTAATCACTGTATATAAAATAATATTCTTTATAAATAAAAAATACAATACATACATACAATTATTAACTACTCAAAAGGCTAAATCATAAAATAGAAAGTGGCAAATTAGTTCTCGACGCGCGTTTCGGCGACCAGCGCCTTCTTCTGGAGGAGCCAGAAATTTGACTCTTCTTGGCCCCTCTTATGTCTTAACACATTTTAATATACAACATAATAGTTAGTTACTCCCCCTTGTTTTAGGGTTCGATTTTTTCATCAAAAACATGGTGTCCAAGTCAATTTTATTTGTAAATAATGATACTGAACAACTACACATAGGATATAGTAGTCCCTTCTGCATTTTCTTTTCAATTATCGCTGAAGACTTTGTCCCCATCGTAGAGAAGAAGGATTGGTCCGTTTTTTATTTTTAGTTGTCTTCCCTACTTCCAGTCATATCACAGTATAGTAGTCCGTTGTCTATTCACCCTTCGACTATCGCTGACGACTATGTTTATACCACAAGGAGGCTGGAATAGTCCGCTCTTTATTTTTAGTCGTCCACCTTACTCCCGGTCGCATTATTAATGACGAGACGAAAATACTCGCAGCTGAAACCAATAACTAATCCACACGCTAGGATAAAAATGAGACCGTTTTCGATGTCTGCGTCGCCTTGTATCCCGCATTTGCAGCCGTAGGATCTTCGAATCTCGCCGACAGACCGTCAGAGCAGCTTAAAACTTTGCTAAAAGGTAAGAGCATATTGCCGCCCTTAACCAGGTCAACCAGAACAGCTAAGACCAAATCATTCGGTCTAACACTTTAGCCAGCTAGAGTTAACATTAGTGTTCATACCTTTTAGCCAGCTAGAGTTAACATTAGTGTTCATACCTTTTACAGGTCCCTATCTTTTACACAAAAAAGAGAAAGAATTTCCCCACATCAGGAGGAATCGTCCCTATACAGAGGACACAAGCATACCCATACAGGTAGATTAAAACTTTAATTCTTTGAAACCATCATAATATCAGATATACGATTTGAGTAATTTAATCGATTCTGTTTAATTTTGTGTTTTTATGTAGTGGTATATTAGTCTTTTATCCAGTGAAATACAAACACTTTGATAGACGGCTAGCGGACGGCGAGAGTTTTATGTCCTGTCTTATCCAGTATATCAGGTACAGGTCTTGATGGTAATAGATATGAAGCTTGTAATCTAATAATCTAGGAGAATATTAGTATGAATATTTACCCCTTTGGTCATTTCAGAACCTGATTTTCGATCAAGTAATACAGATTCTCACATTACCTTGTATATAAATCGGAATCCTGGTTATGGTAAATACATTCTTTTTAGTCCTTAAAAGCCAAATATTAATATTCTGGGTGTGTGTGTGTGGCTCTGGGTGTGTGTGTGTGTGTGTGTGTGTGTGTGTGTGTGGCTCTGCGTGTGTGTGTGTGGTAGTAATTGCTGTCTGCTGAGCTCGTCCGTAGGGTACAATAGGTCTCACATTTGCAAGAGATTAAGCTAATGGCAATGTAAATGACAATGTCATTTATTTATCTGTTTTCAAAACCAACACAAATACAAAATTTGTCATTTACAATGCCAATAGCTCTAACTTTTCCAAAGGCGAAACCATTGCATTGTAAATGCTTGTTTTGTTAGGCACGGGGAAATTAAGTGATGTGCCCAGAATCACAGGATGTTCAGCGTCATTGCAGAAACTCAAACCCAGTTCCCCAGATTCGAGGTAGTCAGCCCTAGCCGTTGGGCCAACTCCTCTCTCTTCTGTTTCTGTTTTGTTATAATTCAGGGAATAGTACATTTCTGAGAAATCTCTCATCACCCTTTTAAAGGGCATATCTTCTTAGCTTAGTACGGAGCTCCATAATCGCCACCAGCCTTCTTGTGCAACAGTCTAGAGCAAGAAAGCTTCTTGCTCTGTAGAGACGTCTATTCAGCATATGCCTTCCACCATACCTTCTAGGTACATTGACTTTTCTGTTCATGACAGAGCGCAATATTGAGTGCAGAACTCTCAGATCTTTGCTAAGAGCAGAGCTTCCTGCTCATCAGTGGAGAAAATTGCCAGGCTACAATGTGGTAAAGTGCGATCATATTGGTAGGAGAGGTGAGGAAGTGCCATTATTTATAGGGATGGGTGGGGTGTATCAGGCAGAGTGACTCCCTGATGGAGTCTTCTGAATTATGATTTTCCAACTATCGTTCAATACCACTTCCAAATTAGGAGGAGCACTAATTTACAGGCCCCAAGGTTATAACTCCCATCTGGCAGTGAACTTATCTGTATTGCGGTCACCGACCACATTAAAGTTTGACCACTTTCGTCATAAGGGGCAAGATGGTGGCCATGTAGTCGGCTGTGCAACACGTTCCTTCCAACCAGACCCCGCTGTTTTCCCTTTCGAGTGCTGGATGGTTTACGCTTTGCCAATATGATGATGTTTTGGAGTGTTTATAGCATAATTTCTGCCGAATGGAGTCTTCTGCAGTTTCCTACCTCTTGACTGGCTACCGGTTGGCGGGTCTCCCGTGTTCCCCGTTGGTTCTTCAGCAAGGCTTGGCTGCCATACTTGCTACTGGTACACTAGAATACCACAAGCGGTTTGAAAATGTGTGGCTCCCCGAATCCCACAGTGTATGGCAAAAGCTGAGATGGGGACTCTGTATTCAGGGGCAATACAATTAAAGAAATCTGATGCTAGCCCGGAGAAGCCCATTCTCTCCGGAAGAGAAAAAACAAACCGGTGGCAGCCGCTCTCATCATGGCCAAATTTGTGACTAACAAGCTTCCAGTCTTGGAATCAGAACGAAGCCCAATACAAACTGCTGCTAGCAAGCAGACGGAGGCAGAGAGCCCACAACAGGTGAGCGATCATTTTGGTACAGAGCAAGCTAGCTCAGCTGCCTTGGAGGGGGAGGGGGATGGGGAGGAGGTTACACCAGTACCAGATCTAACAGGATCTCTACACGCCCCCTCTCTGACCCCTCAGAAATCCTTAGAGCTATCGAAGGGAGAGGGGACTAATCTGGCCATAAAAGGGAGAGTCTCTGAACAAAATAAAAAGTTAAAGGGGACATCGGAGGAAGACCGCCAGCTGGATCTGATACAGGTACGGTAAGATCTTATGAGACGTGGTGGTACAGAGGTGGATTCAGGGTATACGTTTTTCTCCCTTTCTGACCATTCTGACTGGTCTAGCAAAAAGGGCTCTGCCCTAACTAGGCAAGACTCTAGAAGGGAGTCATTGGTAGTGGGTGGAGTAATTCAAGAAGCCTACTTGTAGAGGGAAAAACCCTGTTGGTGTATCAGCCAGTGCAATGGCTGCAGGTACTGTAAAGAATAAGGAAGGGCCTGGTCAACGAGATAACTTAAATACAGGGACTGAGGGGCTATCATGGGAGTACTCTTTTACTCCAACACTCGGAGAGCTTGGAAAAAGAGTCCCTCGGAGGGGTCTGATGTGGCTCATATGGACTCCTGGGTTCAAGATATATATATATATAAGATGAGATATCACGGAGTGCTTTTTAACAAAGTATTATGGAACACCGGGATGAGACAAGAACAGAGAGCCAAAGAACGCAAACAGCCTGTCGTAAAATGCAGAATGCTAGCCGTCAGGTTGCCAAATCATGCTCAGAATTTGCTGAAAGGATTGGGGAGGCTGAGAACAGAATTTCAACACTGGAAGATGAATTATTTGCACAGAAGCAGCAACTGATATGTTGAGAGCACACCCAGTAGAACTGGTCCATTTGGAGAAGACTCCATCAAAATGATATCAGAGAACTGGGGTTTCCCATGAAGGGGCAGACGCTCGGAGGTTCATTGTGGAATTTTTTAAGGATGCTTTTCCAGCACTATCGCAATGGTGTTGGGAACTTGAAGTATAGAGGGAGCATTGTTTCCCCTATAAATTGAACCTACGGGCTGGCCAGGAGGGTGTAAAACCTAGGACAGTTTGAATAGGTTTGAAGAACATCTTGCTACATTAAGCCCTGTACAATTTGGCACATCCAGACAGGAAAAGGCCGGGAAAAGGCTATGAGTTCTATGTCAGGTCAGATTACCAAGGAGAAGAGGTGGCAATTTAGACAGCTAATTCCATTGTTTCAGAGCAAGGGGACTCAGCTTTGATTACTAAATCCTGCAAAGCTTAAAGTTATTGCAAAAGATAAAGCCCACTTCTTTCTTTCTTTCTGGAATACAGGCAAATGAATTTTTGTTAACTCTGGATACTGTAGGCTAGGTAATAAAGCCATGCTAGGACGAAGGAAGGAGTAGGATTACTTGTTCTTGGTTAATTCTTACTTTTTTGGGGCTAAAGGATTTGTTAATTTAAAGATAAGGGTCTTTGGGTTGGAGATCCGCAATCCATCACGGTCCTATTGCCCCTGTGGGTGCGGGGAGGGAGAGGGGAGGAGGGGAAGAGGGTCGAGAAGAGAGAGGGGAGGGCCAGGGGAAGATGGGGGAGCACGAGGTGAGTGGGTGGGGATGGGGAGAATAATAAGCCATCTTTTCAGAAGGAATAAGAAAAACAGTAATATATTGATGTATAAGACATATGAATTTAAAACTGAGGGCAAGTTATGCTTAATATACTCAAAGAGTCTCAGTGGGCCCGGAGAGCTCGTAGTAATTCTGAAAATGCAAATAGATAGTATGTTAAAGAGTACATGCGATCATTATCCAAAGATTAGGTATATGTTCTATAAATATCTGAAGGGCTTAGTGACAGAAATAAGAGACATAGAGTGGCTCTTGGACTGAGGTCAATGCAACCTGATCTAGTCTGTGTACAGGAAACCCAGATTCCGTGTGAGAAGCAGGGACTACTGACGGAATTAGGGTTCATACTCCTAGCCAGTACACAAAGCACAATGAACCGTGGGGTAGCTATTTTAACAAAGCAGAACAGCGGAACGCACTCTGGTAGATAAATACGGTTGCGGTGAGGTTGTGGAATGTTGCATTGGCCAAGCCAGGTTTACACTATGTTCATTGTATGGTTTGAATATCGATGACGCCGATATCTTTGAACTACTTCATGTAGAACTGGCCTTTAAGCCTCTGCCTATGGTCCTGTGTGGTGACCTTATTATTCATCTGGATGAGTACAATAAACAAATGGGGGGACGCAACTGCTCAGGGAGGAAACCCGTGATTTTCAGAGCTCTACGGCGTCTCACTCTTGATCATGAATTTGTAGATATTTGGGACAAGTATAAGTATCCAGATCCAGGTTTTACCTTTTGCTCCTTCCCATACAATAAGTTGGTTAAATTAGATTTTGTTTTTAAACTCTTCAATGCATGCTTCCGAGGTTAAAATGGAGATATTTCCCAGAGCATGTTCAGATCATAATTCACTGATACTTGAGGTTCTGGTCTCTGGTTTTACTAGGCCTGCCAGGTTTTTAGGTTTGATAGAAAGTTACTACTAGAACCATCATTTGTTAATCACATTAGATGTTGTTGTGAACAGTTTTTGCAAATGAATAGGAGCACTGCCTCTATTGGGATGGTATGGGATGCCTTAAAAGCGGGATTCAGAGGGGAGGCTCTCAGTTTTGTTTTTTATATACACAAGCAGAAAAAGAGGGAGCTCCAGGCGCTATACGAGGAACCTATTAAAGCGGAGAGCAAATTGGTACAGAGATTGAAAAGCCACCAGGAAACATTTGAGGTACAGAAGGAGACAATTGCCTGGAAAACCAAAATTAATCGGTACTTTAGCAAGAGCTGCAATACATAAGCATAAGAGGGAATGCTATGAGTAGGCTGTGGGGTTTTAGGTTTAAACCTATAATAACTGATAAAACCCCACTGAAAGAAAAATAGCCCTCACCGGTGAAAACATATGAACACTGAAAAAACACCTGGACAACCACAAACTAAATGCCATTCAAATAAAGGGAAAAGAAAGTGAAAGAGTCCGTTTTTTTTCTTCCTGGAGGGGTCAATACAATGTAACTTTGTTATACAAGTAGCAGTAAGAAATACTGGCTAACATTATTCTGCTTGAGTTTTGTTCTTTAGAGATGCCACTAAAATATTGTTTCTTCTTCCTTTTACTTTTTCAGTTTTGTGGCCTTTGTTCTAAAGATGCAGGGTTTAGTTTCATGTTTTAGGTCTAGTTTAATCATTTTATAAACTATAGAGAATCAGGAAATATCAAACTCATATTTGATATTTTGGCTGCATTTGATTCTTTCACTGATAGGTAAAATGGCTGGTTTCATAAAAATCTTTCTTAATATGTGTCATCACATTTACCCACAGAGAATGGGTAAAAAGCCTTAATACATCAGACCATAGTTTCTAGTGGGTCAGTATTAATAGTAGGTGAATTGCCAACACCTCAGGCTTTAAACATTTAATGCAAGGTATAGTGACAAGTATATATGTCACCAAGCATCTGGGATAGTGGTGAAAACATGACACCAGACTTTTGGAAAACATGGAACATAGTGTCACTTGTAATGCTCTGCAAAAAAAGGTTATTTCTTAGTTCAACAAAGATTGGAGTGATATTGTTTGTATTTGAATTGATTCAGCTACGTATATAAAAAAGTTGTGTGATGACCTGTCAAAATTGATACCCGAGATGAAGTGATTCCCTGTAGTAGATCCTTGCCACTTGTTAGATGGTATGCTAAAAGCATCTTTACAATCTTAAGAGTTAATGAGGGATGCTATTGACTTTTTAGACCATTCTGGTGCACTTGTTTCTAATGCACCGGAACTAAAACGCAAATATTTATCATTTCGTGCTTTATGTGGCATCAAAGAAAGAGTCATCCCAACTGTGTCCCTTAGCTGATTGTTCTCAGCCCAATGGGCTAAGAATGCTGAGAGGGCCTTTTCACAGAAGTTTACATGGGAAGGAAAGAGCGAGCGTACATGACCCAAAGACTCACTGAAGAAGTATTGTATGGTGTACTACAATAAAATTAATTTGCAAAAATCTATTTGGCCTCATATACACTATAAGTACACTGTCTACATACCATGTTCTTCAGTGCAGAAAGCAAGCAATAATATAAGCAAAACGTTCCATAAACACCGGAAAAACACGTTTTCTGTTGTTTTTAGTGGCACGAAAATGTGTAACCACTGATAACAACTGTTTTTTAAGATATTGAAAACACTGAAAAAAAACCACCAGAATTTACCAAAAATAGAAACTGAAAACAGGAAAGCCTAGCTATGAGTATTGTGAGGCTACGGGTAAACTTTTGGCAAGACGAATCAATCAAAAAAAGAGGATGAAAGGGAGATAAGTGCCATCGAAGAGTTGAGACTCCTGCTGAGATCTTAAAAGTTTTCAAAGATTTTAATACAAATCTACATACAGAGGATTTAGAAGCTCCGATTGCAGGTCATGATGGGTTATTGCAGGTTCTGGACAGAAGTAAAGTAAGTGAATATTATCAAGCTGCTCTTGATGCCCCTATTACTCAATAGGAACTCCCAGAAGCTAAAAGCTCTTTATCCACAGGGAAAGTCGCTGGGCCGGATATGCTCCCTTTGGAAATTTTTAATACATTTTTTTTAGAACTACAACATGATATGCTGTTAGTATTTCAACAGGCTCAGCAAGGACAGGTTCCTCTCTCCTGGACATCAGCTAATATAGTAATTTTAAAGAAAAAAGTAAGTCACCCCTGCGGCTAGGATCGCACAGGCCTATATCACTACTGAATTGTCTATGCTAAGATCTTACCAAACAGACTTGAGAGGGTAATTGCCCCTTTAGATTTTCATAGGCAACATAGCTTTATTCCCAGACGAGGCACGGTCGGCCATATTAAGAGGGTCATCAATTTAGTTGATCTTGCAGAAGTACAAGCGCCTCTTGGATTGATGCAGAGAAGACGTTTGACCCGGTGTCTTGGGAATTTCTATGGGCAGTGATGGGATGGGGAAAGGCTTTATAGTGGCAGTAAGGTCTCTTTATAGGATCCCCAGTGCAAGAATTTCTGCTATGGGTCTGGAATCGGAATTGCTATGTATTTTTAGAGGAAAAAGACAGGGGTGTCGCTGTTCTCCCTTATTATTTGCCTTATACATACCCATTTTTAGCTATGTTCGAACAAAATAATATGATTAAATCTGTATATGAAAATCAGGTAGAATACAGGGTGTCCGCGTATGTGGACTATGTTGCTGTGGTCACTGTAGATCTGAAAACTGCAGTACTGGAAATTGAAAAGGTGGGAAAACAGTTTGGCTCATGCTCAAGTTATAAATTAAACGAGGCTAAAACCCACATTGCGTGTGCTAAACAGGCTGTTTTAAAGATCCGAGGGTTGTTAAAGAGGCAGTATATTTAGGGGTCAAAAGGAAAGTCTGCCTAGATCAATTGGTTGAGGTAAATTGTGGCCCGCTCCTCGTTAAGATCAAAAGCTTGCTTGACAGAGTTGAATGTTTACATCTCTCATTCGGAAGGTGTTATGTTCTGAAAATGAGCATTATGCCTTAAGTTTTATATATCTTCCGGTCCGTACCTTTGGATTTCATTAAGATCCAGCTGCAAAAATGAGAGTCGCTTTGTACTAGTTTCTTGTGAGCTATAAAAAAACAAGAAGAGCTATGAAATGTATTACCCTCCCGAGAATAGGGGAGGTGGAGGGGGGGATAGGAGATAACAAATTTCACATTTTAATATTGGACATTCCTCTTACAACATAGGAGAATCTTGATAAAAGGAGAGGATACCATAGAAACTGCAGAAGCCCCGCCCATTTATCAAATTGTGTTGGGATCAGAGGTGAAGGGCTGTTTTTTTAAGAATATAGAACCAAGTTACTTAAAAAAAACAGATTCAAGGTGCTAATAGTCACATACAAGGTATGGAATCAGGTTATTTATTTATATATTTAAAAAGTTTTATATAGCACTGGCTAGACCCGAAGGTATCAGAGCGCTTAACATAAGGGTACACAGAAATTATAAAATTACTTCAGTTACACGTTACATCAGTTACTAGAAAAACATTTCAAGAGTGTAGAAGACGAAATAAATGGAGTTTAGAAGAGTGAGGGGTAAAGGGGTAGGAGTTGGATAGAATGGAGAGGCGAAGGAGGGTCTTATCAAAGTCCGGCTGGGTAGGTGACGACCGAGGAGGAAGTTCACAGTCCATCTCCTCTTTAGCTATCAGGTAGCTCCACCGGGCATCAGCCAAACAGCTAGGTCTCAACGGGAAAACAATTAAAGAGCAAAAGCAGAGGCGGGGAAGAAACAAGACAAATGTCAAAAGTCCGGCTGGGTAGGTGACGGCCATGGTGGTGTGCCGGAGCTAATCTCCCCTATAGCTGTTGTTGCAGCTCCACTGGGAATCGGCCATGTATGCGTTTCGGGTACCACCAGAATAGAGAGAGGAACAGGAGGTGATCCAAAGTCAAGACTCGAGAGGGGTAGGGGGTAGGGAGCAGGGAGGACGGGGAGGAGGGAAGTAAGGTCAGGAGAGACATCGGTCCTAGTATTACTGGGGAGAGCCTTCCGCAACGTTCCAATCTCCAGCTGGCCACTGGGACAAAGATGGTGAGTGGAGAGGTGAGGAAGGGACAGACTCCAGGTTCAGAGCTCCTCATGGTGAAAAGTCTCCCCTAGCGGCCATCTTAAGGTCAGGCAAGGAGTGAAAACCCCTGTGGGTGCCCACAACCGGGTCCATTTCAAGGATTGCTAAGACCCTTCCTGGGGCCCTGCGATTACTGCTTTCCCCCCTCAGGGTGCCTCTGGTGTGCCCCCGCGCCATACCTGAAAATGGGAGGGACGGCCGCCATTTAGGAGTCAGGCGGGGCGCCTCAGGGTCTCCAGGTTGGATGACTACTTCAGCTGGGTAGTATCATATTTCATATACCTACATCCTCATCATGATTACTACCCTTTATTTTTCAGGATCGAGTTATGGAAAGATAGAGACAAAAGGGTATTATAATACTTGGAGATTTTTTATATAGAATCCCAGATTAGCTCCTTTTCACAACTGCAGGAATCTTATGGGCTGCCAAGGGGAGAGTTCGTTAAGTTTTTACAGATTCCGGATTTCTTGATTAAAAGGAAAAATTACCTTAGAGTGATGACTAAGATCCCCTTTAGTGAGGCACTTAGGCGGAGATATAGAATAGGTATTTTATACTATGTGATGATAGACTCAGACGGATGATTTGAAGGCCCAGAAACTTAAATGGAGTTCATGACTCGAGAGGGAGGGGGGTACTGTTCAGGCGTCAATTGAAATTGGTGAAAAGATTTTAAGATCATCAAACTTGAGGACACAACATTTTAAGACAATTTTCAATCTTTATTATACCCCAGCGAGGCTATATAAATGGGAAGGGAGTCGGATGGCAAATGTAGGCAATGTGGTAAAATACTCCCACTGTGTTTTTTACACGTCCCAAATTAAAACTTTTATTACGCGGAATGGAGGAATTTCTGAGTGATATTATTCGTACACCGGTCATTCATACACCCCTAATGATGCTGCTTGGGTTGGTCCACCATACACAGATCAATAGGATTTAAAGGAAACAAGGGTATTTGATTTTTGTGGCAACAGCAGTAGCTCGATTATGTATCGCCTCAGATTGGTTGAAATAAGATCCTCCAATATATGAAATGTGGAGAGCTAGATTTTCGGGACTCTATTTTGTATAGTCTGAAGAGCCACAGGAAGAGACGATTAGGGGAAACAATTTGGGGTAAAATGTTAAACTGGATAAAGGTTTGAAATTGAAATTATAAATTGGAATAATAACTGATCATACAAACAAATATAAGTGTATCCTAATTATAATGGTGGGACACTGGTAGCGGAGGCTCTGTGTAAAGGGTAAAAATTGCACGTGGCACTTTAAGTTTGCATGGCTTTGTGATTAGGTCCGCCCTACGGGACTATGTCTATACTTCTATTAGATCCGACTCGTTTTTAGGAGGGTCCTATTTTTAGAATGTTTTCTTTTTGTAGAAAAGGCTGGAGGTCATGCTGAGTAATATGGTATATGTTACTGAATATCTGATATTTATGGATGAGTTTATGAAGTTGTTTATAGTAGTTATTTTTATAGAATGAAATGCAAAGATCACTGCTATGTTCTTTTCTCCATCTTCTCTTCTTTTGTACTCCCTCTATAGTTGTTCTTTTATTAGAGTCTGTCTTGCTTTGGAGCGACATGTTTAGAGGAAATGTCTTGGCTTGAAAAATCAATAAAACTGTTTGACCACTTTCTTCTTATTATAGACTTTAATCTTCACTATGATGATCAGTTGGATTCTTTGAGCAGAAATTTGGAGAATGGGGGGCAGATTTTAAAGCTTGCTCAAAAGATCAAAGTTCCCACCAATACTGCGGGCTATAAGCTTGACCTACTATTCACCAATCTAAACACCATGAAAATACACTCAGTAGACCCAATCACCTGGTTGGATCACTCCATGATGAAATTATCTATCTCCCTGCCATGTGATCACTCGTCCACTTGCAGGCCAGCTCTAGTAATGCAGAGATCACAGAGAAAAGAAAACGCCACTAAATTTAGTAGTAATTTCAGTCCTCCTGCGGTTACAGAGTAGTTCAGTGGAGACAGCAGTATCTGAATTCTCAGGCGCTTTGGCCAAGGCCAGTGATGTCTGTGCCCCACTAAAGGAGATCAATTCCTCAAGATAATCAATTTCAAGTGGTTTTTGGCAGAGTTGAGAGAGGGCAAAAGAAGTGCAAGTCATTTGAACGCTGCAGGCAGTCCACCAAACCGTATACAGACATTTTTAAGAAGGCACTTAAAGCTTACCTTAAGCAACTTAAAAAAGCCAAGAAACACTATTTTGTCAGGATGATTGAGAAAAACAGTGGATACTCTAAAGAACGGTTTAAAATTTTTCAAGAGTTGGCTAACTCAGTAATGCAGAGAGGGACAGTAGGAAGAAGCTGCTGGACTCCTCCCCAATGTCCCCCACAGCATCTGAAGCATAAGGTGGGGGAGCCCACACCCTTCTGTGTTTGCCTCACAATCCCACATTGATCAACCGGCCTGCCTTCCCCACAACCCCTATAGAGTTTGCTCTGCTGACAATTTCATGGGCCACATATTTCAGCTCCCATGGCTAACATATCGAGCTAAGCTGTAAACAGCCACGCCCACCACTCTGACATAACTGTCTTAGCTTATCCCTGGAGGACAAATCACCATTTCACCTTGTACATGCGCATTTGCCTCCCTCCTTCCAAACAAACGTGACTCTTTTTCATCCTGACCAAGTCCTCTGTTCAGCGACTGCCAGATATGGCACTTGTACTACTCTTGACCGCCTCCATCCCCACAACTTGTAGGGAAAAGAGCCTTACACCCAGTATTACAAGCCCCCCCCCCCCTTCCCCCCCACCCCCGTCCCCGGCATGAGTGAAACCTTTTCCGTGGTAGGAAGGGAGTTTCTCAAAGAAGGAAAATATTTTCCCCTGGAGAAAAAATAAAGAAATAAACGTTTTAACAATGAATCTGTACTTGCTTGGTAGAATACGCATGTATCTTTGCTCAGGCCAAATAGAATTCACATAAGTTTGCTAGGAATAGGTCTGGAATCCCGCGACTGTCACATGTTTCCAGGCCTACTTCTGTAAATTCTTGACAATTCCTAAAGGTTTTTAATCTGCAACAGAACATCTTCACAGACTTGTGGGTGCTCTTTTGTGACTTTGATTCAGAAAAAGTCCCATATTTGCTTTACTATGCCCATAATGACTTCACACTGATTCTCCTCCGTTATGATTATTTTTTTATATATTGACATGCATCAAATATGTTTAATTAAATGATGATTTAGATTAATGATATTTAAAGTTGTCCTTACTGTAGGACTCTAGTTTAGCAAAACGGTCTGTAACCTTTGCCCTTTTTGAGGGAAATAGTTTTGGGGTACTCATGTCTTTAAAGCAAATTGTATGACAACTTTGCCAAACAGTCTATAGCCTTGAGTTTTTTCAAGCTGCAAATATTGGACACGTTGTTTACTTTCACAATAAAAAATGTTTAAATGCCATTCGATCCATGTATATGCATATAATAAGTGATCATTCTCTGAGCACTATAAATAGCAGCACATTTTTAAACGGTTCAAATATGTACCCATTTTGGTAGTGAACCACTATCATTAATACAATCAAAGCTTACAGCTTACTGGACTTCCTTACAGTGCTCACCACAACAGTAAGGGACTTGTGTTAATGAATCATATATACCATTTTAAACATCATATACATACAGATAGATTACCCAGTCTTCTTGCCCCTCCTGCTGTATGGCGCCCCTGTAAACTCGAAGCTCAAGGGTGTACGCTGCAGGTGGTTAAGTGTACCTGTTATGTGGACAAAGCAGGCAAGCCTAGTTTTCCTTGACCCCAAACAATAGGTCCTGGGCAGCAGGTGAAATGTATTCAACACTGCTGAAAACTACAGGCAGCTCCCCTTGCATTTGTAAATTTAATGGAAGAAAGTAATGTGAAAAAAGTCAGTTGTTCTTCAAGAAGATCCCATATGGAAACTTTTATATGTATTTTACTTATTTTTCTCCTTACAAATATAGCATACCAAATGCAGTAAGCTTCTGTTTTGTTTGAATTCAGGGCATGGTACATGTTAAGTAGGCATAGGCTCCCAAGCCTCGTCACCGGGTTCCGAGAAATATCTCATTACCCAATCCAAATGTACACATTCAGTCAGCCGCCCAAAAATGGCGAAAATGTGAGGTGTGGCTGCACGTATTTACAAAGAGTAATCAGGTAGGTACTCGAATTATCACCTCCTTTTCACAAAAAAAACACTGAAAAAGCCAATAAGCCTGGCCTTAGCAGCTGGTGCAATTTTTTTTATTGTAAGAATATGCCACAAGAAAAAAAATGAGAAAAAAACTAAAACATCGTGCTGCTGCCTAAATATCAAGGTCATATATGCATGCAATACCAATTTTAAATAATTAAAAAAATTATCTTCATAAATAATTGTAATAAACAGTATGTATGGGTGCTTCCAGAAGACTGGTGAACCTACAACGGATAGAGCAATTAATTCTATTTTTGATGCATGTCTCAAATTCTTTTGGTCACAGAAAAAAGGTACCATTTGCTTTGAAATACTGTAACTTGAGGCTACAGTTTGGCATACAAGGATGATTAAAAAGTTTAAAAAAGAAAGAAACAAAAGGAGACAAACATTTGCAAAGCAAATTACTGGCCAAGCAGCATGGCAGTGGAGTGGACTTCTGTTTTTAAGTGGATGTGCAAATGACCAGGTAAAAAGTCCATCACTTAAGAGTTCGAGAGAACTAAGGGCTGAAGTGGGTGGACTCATTACCACATGGTGTATGCCATACTGGGTGGGAGCAAAGTGTGAAAAACTGTTTAATAAACCAATGGATTAAGAAGTTTGATCCAGACCATATAAGGCAAGTATTTGTCATTTATTAATTTTAATTAGATGAAGCTGGTGACATTGCTAAAGCGCTCTCTGGGTAAGGCCGAAACAACACAGCAGGCTTGATGCAGTTAAGTTTGTGACAGAGATTAACTAAGTCTGAGCCCCTACTGTACTTCGTAATGAGCACCACGTGCAAAGACCTGCCTGCAAACAAACCGAGCCAATGTAGGTCAAACGATATTTACTCGGCTCACGCGGTCTCCAAATGAGGAGCCCATATCACACAACGAGCGAGTGTATGAGCTGGAAGGCCTTAGCATATAGTGGAAATAGCCGGCTTTTGAAATGTGTGACTATTTTAACCAAGACCGGATGCGCTTTCAATGCAACGACCGGAAACTATATATACACAAAAAACATCTCTATGTCACATCAGGAAAGGATGGTAGATCACGCACACTTGCGAATTTAAAATATACTAAGACACAAATTCCTGGTGTAGAACAAATCTGCCTAATATTCTATATAGGTTTGATAGTGCGGGATGCCTGTCAAGCTGCTTAAAGTGCAAACTTACAGAACATGCATCCAAGTATGGTAAAGAATGTTCACTTCCTGTACAGCTCACAGTAGCTGTCGCCCAGACATGAGACCTCCTCCCCCTTCCCACATGCCCTTCATGTAGAGTGAGATGTAAGATATTAGAAGAATGCAACTAGACAGGCGCGCCGTAACAGGACACCGATCTTTGCGTTCCACTATGTATACACTCTAAACACAGCCCAGGAGGCCCACACACTGTTTCCATGTATTGTTTTTTAACATGCTCCTGGTTTCAAGGACTGACTTTTTAGGTCGGGTTTTAGCGGCAGCGTGCATGTGCTGCTTGCTCTGCGAGACTGCGGTAGTAGAGTATGGAAGACAAGCTGCCCTCACTCTCCGCCCATGTTTTTCATTGGCTTCTGTCTTTGTCCTTCGTGAATACAAGTTATTTTGCATGCCATTACTTCGCATGCCATTACTTTACGGTTATTACTTAGCAATAACCGTTACAACGCAAGTTTTTAGTTCGCATACCATTACATCGAAAGTGTTAATGTATACGAAGTAAAAACTTGTCTAGTAATAAAAATGGTATGCGGATTAACGTGTCATATTAAAAAAAGACATTTAACCCCTTTTTAAAAAATGTTTAAAACACAACACTAGAACAAATAAATAGAAAAACACTACCCCCCTACACATCTAAAAATGGAAAACCCTACCAAAACACTCAAACACTACACTACCTTACACTACTGAAACACCACTACACTAAATCACTACCCCCTTGCACGAACATACACATTCCCCCACTCCGGTTCCTACACTCATTCACTACCCATCACAACCCCCGACACTACACTAAACACTAAAACAGTAAGCCACAATAACACCACAACACTACCCTAAACCCTAAAACACTACCCTCTGCACGACCCTGCCCCTAGCCCCAGTCCTGTCCCTGCTCCCAAACACTACCCTGCAGGACCCCCAACACTACCATAAACCCTACAACAGTACCCTACAGTACACTAACACCACAAGTCAAGTCAAGTCAAGTCAGAATTTATATAGCGCACTACATACCCAGAGGGTCTCAAGGCGCTTGAGGAAGGGGGGGAGGTTTACTTATCGAATATCAAGGTTTTAAGCTGTTTTCTGAAGGCTAGGAGAGGTGTGGCTCACTGGTTAGAGGCGGCAGACCCGAGTGCAGAGAACGGCCCGGGACCAGGGTTCGATTCCCGACGCGGCAGGGTCTTGGACCAGGATCAGCGGACTGATAATTCTCGCATTGGTGCCTACTCCGACCAGGGAGCACACTCGGCAACTCTGGGCATTAGCTTGCCTCATCTCCACAACGGCCCCACACAAACGCCGGGGATGCCTGGTTTCACCTTGGAGACCCCCAGGAGGGACTATCTCACAGGGAAAGCCAGGACGGGTTCCCCAGCGGTCTATAGCGCTACGAGGCCTCCGGGTAGCAGTGCGCTTTACAAGACACAACAATTTACAATTTAGGTGGTTTTGAGTAAGGCGGAGGTGGATGGGAAGGGAATTCCAGGTTTTGGCCGCTAAGTAGGAGAAGGATCTTCCCCCCATGGTGGCTTTGTGGATGCGCGGAACAGCGGCGAGGGCTTGGTTGGACGAACGCAGCTGGCGGGTGGGGGTGTAAAAGGAAAGGCTCGTGTTGAGACAATCAGGTCCAAGTTCGTATAGGGCTTTGTGTGCGTGGGTGAGGAGACGGAACGTTATCCTCTTGTTGACGGGGAGCCAGTGAAGGTCTTTGAGGTGAACGGAAATGTGGTCTGTGCTGGGGATGTCTAGTATGAGTCTGGATGAAGCATTTTGGATGCGTTGGAGTTTTTTCTGCAGTTTTGCGGTGGTACCGGCATAAAGGGTGTTTCCGTAGTCCAGACGGCTTGTAACCAGTGCGTGGGTGACCGTTTTTCTTGTTTCGGTGGGGATCCAGCGAAATGTTTTTTTGAGCATGCGTAGGATGTTGAAGCATGATGATGAGACGGCGTTGACTTGTCTGGTCATCGAGAGTGAGGAGTCCAGGATGATGCCCAGGTTCCGTGCGTGGTCCGTCGGTATGGGGGCTTTTCCTAGGGCCGTTGGCCACCAAGAGTCGTCCCAGGCGGAAGGGGATGCACCTAAGATGAGGACTTCCGTTTTGTCCGAGTTCAGTTTCAGACGACTGTGCTTCATCCACTCGTCTACTTCTTTCATCCCTTCATGTAGGTTGGTTTTGGCGGTGATTGGGTCTTTGGTGAGTGAGAGGATCAGCTGAGTGTCATCAGCGTAGGAGATGATGTTGAGGTTGTGTTGACGTGCGATGGTTGCGAGAGGGGTCATGTAGACGTTGAAGAGGGTGGGGCTGAGTGATGATCCTTGCGGGACGCCGCAGATGACTTCGGTGGCCTCTGACTTAAAAGGGGGGAGGCGGACTCTCTGAGTGGTTTCCAGCGAGGAACGAGATGATCCAGTCCAATGCTTTTCCTTGAATTCCGATGTTTCTGAGGCGTTGTATCAGGGTGCTATGGCAGACTGTGTCGAAGGCTGCAGAGAGGTCAAGGAGGATGAGGGCCACTGTGTCTCCGTTGTCCAGTAGTGTTCGAATGTCGTCTGTTGCTGCGATGAGGGCGGTCTCGGTGCTGTGTTTGGCTCGGAAGCCAGACTGTGAGGAGTCGAGTGATTTGTTGGTTTCGAGGAAGGCGGCAAGCTGATTGTTGATGGCTTTCTCAATGACTTTGTCAGGGAATGGGAGGAACGAGATGGGGCGGTAGTTTTTGAGTTCGGCGGGGTCAGCTGTGGGTTTCTTCAGAAGGGTGCAGAGTTCGGCGTGTTTCCAGCTTTCTGGGAATGTGGCTGAGTTGAGGGAGCAGTTGATGACGTCTCGGAGATGGGGTGCGATAATGGAGTCTGCTTTGTTGAAGATGTGATGGGGGCATGGGTCTGTAGGGGATCCTGAGTGGATGGAGTTCATCAGGCGAATGGTGTCTTCTGTGGTGATTGGGTTCCAGTCGAAAAGGATATTCGGAGGAGGTACAGGTTCGGAGGTGAGTGGGGTGGACTGGTTTACGGGTTGGTTGTCAAAGCTGTTATGAATGTCGGCGATTTTGTCATGGAAGAATGAGGCGAGGGAGTCGCAGAGGACTTGAGAGGGGGTGATGTCGTTTGAGCTGGCGGTGGGGTTGGTGAATTCTTTGATGATGTTGAAAAGTTCCTTGCTGTTGTGGGCGTTGTTGTCTAGTCGGTCTTTGAGTGCTGATTTCTTGGCTGTCCGGATTAGTTGGTGGTGTTTGCGGGTGGCGTTATTGAAGGCGGCTTGGGTGATAGTGTTTGGGTCTTTTTTCCAATTTTTCTCAAGGGAACGACAGAGCTTCCTTGATTTCTTAAGGTTATCGTTGAACCAGGGGGCGTTCTTGCTTCCTTGCTTGATTTGATGTTTTTTCAAGGGTGCTAGTTTGTCGGCGGTTTGGGTTAACCATTGTGTGAGGTTGATGGCGGCTTGGTTAGGGTTCGTTGAATGGGCAGGGGGTTTTTGAAGAAGCGATGTGGGGATCTGGTCGATGGTGATTTTGTTCCAATTTCTTCGCAGAGTTGGTTGAGGGTGGTTGTGGATCGTGGTCTTATTGTAAATGAAGTGGATGCAACTGTGGTCCGTCCAGTGGAGGGGTGTGGTGTGAGTGAAGGAGATATACTTGCTGGAAGTGAAGATAGGGTTGAGTGTGTGTCCTGATAAGTGTGTGGGGGTGTTAACAAGTTGTTTGAGTCCGAGATTGGCGAGATTGTCCAGAAGGGTGGTAGTGTTACTGTCGTTGCTCTTTTACAGATGGAAATTGAGGTCTCCCAGTAGAATGTATTCTTCCGAGGGGAGGGCATGTGGGGTGATGAAGTCAGTGATGTCTTCGTTGAATTTTGTACGGGGTCCTGGTGGCCTGTAGAGGAGGGTGCCTCTGAGTGTGTTCTTGGGGTCGGTGTGGATCTGGAAGTGAAGGTGTTCGGCGATAGCGAGGTTGTCTTCTGAGCTGGTTGAGACGCGGATGGTGTTCTTGTGGACGATGGCGATGCCTCCTCCTGTTTGGATGGTGCGGTCCTTACGGATGATCTTGTAGCCGTCCGGGATGGCTATGGTGATGTCTGGAGCTGAAGAGGCATTCATCCAGGTTTCTGTTAGGAAGGCGATGTCCGGAGAAATGGTGTCGAGTAGATTCCAAAGGTCGATGGCGTGTTTGTGAACTGAGCGGGTGTTGAGAAGGATGCATTTAAGGTGGTTGGTGTTGGATCTCCGTTTGGTGTTTGTGGGTTTGGTGTGGGTCTTGATGCAGGTGAATTTGCAGGAGTGGCAGGTGAAGGGTCCATGGGTGTGTCCTGGTGCTGCTTGGGCGCAGTTAGGGAGTCGGCCGGGGTTAAGTGCTAAGAGGGTGGAGGCGTCGTATGTAATGCGGGAGGGGTGGGTGATGCGGGGACCAGGGGGTCTGGCGCTGGGCGCGGTCCAGGCACGGACGGGTGTAGACGGGCTTACCTTTGGCGCACCTTCAGCGTGGCCGCAGCGCGTGGACGCTGCGCGTTGGGACATCAGTCTTAAATGGATAGTGGAGGGGGCGGAGCATGGGAGGGTCAGCTGGGAGGCGGGAGCGAGGTGGAGGGAGGGTCTGGGACAACAAACAAAATGGCAACAACAATAACAAATGCTGCAAGGCAGGGCGAGATTGGGGCACAGGCAGTGGTAGCAATGGGGCGTTATGGGGGAGAAATAAAGTTAAAGATACTGCAGCAGTGGTTAGCGGATGAAGCGCAGAGTCAAAGCGCTATGATAATAGGCAGCAATCGAGGTCGGAAAACACTCCCAGATGCACTTTGTAATGCAGTTCGACAAGCAAGCAGTCGATGCGCAAACAGCAAGTATATATTACATAAAGCACATACAGTGTTTCACAAACAGAATGATGCCCAGAAGTGCGCGAGTGAAAGGCTGATGCTAGCGTTTGGAGGCGCCGGGGTACAGTCAAGCGCTATGATATTTAGCAAGCAATACAATGGTGATAATAATGCACAGCCAAAAATAATGCCCAGAAGTGCGCGCTAGCGGTACAAATCACAGATGCAGAGTCAAGCGCTACAATACCAATAGTATCAGGTGAGGAGGAGGCGAGGGGAGCGACCGCTCTTGTGCAGGACAGGGTGGTCACAGCTCTACACGAGGGCGAGGACGGCCTGTAGCTTCAGTGGGTGGGAGGGGCAGCTGGGAGGCGGGAGCGAGGTGGAGGGAGGGTCTGGGACAACAAACAAAATGGCAGCAACAATAACAAATGTTATGTTATGTTAACAAAGGTTTGTATAGCGCACTGACACCGGTTGGTTTCCTGGCGCTGTAGAGACAGAGTGTGGTCAGAGGTGGAAGCTTGTGGGTTAGTGATATGCTTGTAGATAGAGCCAGGTCTTTAGGAGTTTCCTGAATGACAGGAGGTCAGAGCATAGCCTGATCTCGAGAGGAAGGGAATTCCATAGGCGAGGTGCCAGGGTGCCAAATCTGCAGCCACCAGACCGTTTGCGTTTGAAGGAGGGTGTTTGTAGAAGACAGTGATGTGCTGAGCGTAGGCTTCGAGGCGGAGCGTATTTGATGATCAATTTAGAGATGAATTTGGGGCTTTTGCCGTAGAGTGCTTTAAACATCATACAGCTTACTTTAAAAATGCAACGCTGAGTTAACGGAAGCCAGTGGAGTGTTTTCAAAAGGGGGGTTGCTGGGTGCCATCTAGGCTGGCTTAGAATCAATCTGGCTGCATGGTTCTGCACCATCTGCAGACGTTTTAAGAGGAACTGAGGAAGACCCAGGTAGATTGAGTTGGCATAATCTAAGTGAGAGATCACAGTAGCGATCACGACCTGTATCAGGGCTTCGCGGGTCAGAAGGCGACGAACCTTTCGGATTTTCCTTAATTGGAAAAGGCATTTGGAAACTACCTGACCAACTTGCGTTTTAAGCGAGAGGTCACTATTTAAGGTAATGCCAAGCGTCTTTGCCGATGATGAGGGGGACGGGGCTAGGCCCATGTCTGTTGGCCAGTAGTGTGGGCCCCAGTATTTGACACTGTCCCCCGGTCAGGACCAGCTCCGTTTTCCCAGGGTTCAGTTTCAGATCATTCTGGTTCTTCCAGGCTTGGATGAACCTCATTGTAGACTGGAAAAAAGCAATGAACGTATCGGAATTGTCAATATGTGAATAGGAGCTGTAAGTCGTCCGCATAATTCAGGACCGTGACCTGTTTCTTTCTAAGGGCCTGGATTAGGGGGGAGATGTAGAGGTTGAACAGGTGTGGTGATAGGGACGAGCCCTGAGGTACGCCGCAGGTGATAGCTTGTTTAGTGCCCACTAAGTTACCTAGCCGAACTGCTTGGGAGCGGTTCGTCAAGAAGGACTTCAGCCAGGCCGCTGCCGTGCCCTGGATGCCAGCCTGTGTGACACGGTCGATCAAGATGGCGTGGTAGACCGTGTCAAAGGTGGCTGACAAATCCAGGAGCACTAAGGCCTGCGGGATACGGTTGTCTGCACAGTCCCTAAGGGTGTCCATGACAGCCACTACCACAGCCTCAGTTGAATGTGCAGGGTGGAAGCCCGCTTGGTGGATGTCTAGGCAGTTTGATGTCTCGATAAAATTAGACAAGCAGTTGGCAACATGCGCCTCCAAAACCTTCGCCAGGAAGGGGAGGAGGGAGATAGGTCGGTAGTTTAAGTTACAGGTGGGGTCTGCGCCCGTTTTTTTCAGAAGGGGTATTACTGTTGCTTCTTTGAAGGCACGTGGAACTTGTCCAGTGGTCAGTGAACCATTCAAAAGAGAGCAGGCAGGTGCCGGGATCACTGATAAACAGTCTTTTAAGATGTAAGGGGGGCATTTATCAGAAGGAGCGCCTGATTTCACTCTTATCAATAATTCCTGGAATAGTACTGGAGTGATAGGAGTGAATTCACACAGTGAGCCGGTTGCTTTAGGACCTGACTCCAAAAGAGAGGGGTCTGAATCTAGGAGGGAGGGATTTGAACATTGGGGGATACTGGATTTAATGGTGGCAATTTTCTCAGTGAAAAAGAGGTTAAGTGAGTCACACAGAACCTGGGTTGGAGGCAAACTGGGGCGGACATTGTCCAAGTTGGTTAGTTCGTTAAGGATTGAGAAAATATCTTTAGATTTATTAGTCGAATTGGTAATGCAGGCAGAGAAGTAAGTGGTTTTGGCTTCTAGAATAGATTTTATATATTCCTTCCTGGCACTAATGTATCGAATTTTAGTGTCAGAAGCGTAATTGCGGCGCCATAATCGTTCAAGTTGACGAAGGGCTAATTTCTTTTCCTTCAGGTCTGAGGAGAACCATTTTTGGGCATCGGCTCTACGGGCAAGTTTAATTGTTTTGTACGGGGCATGCACATCGCTGGCTTCTTGCAGCCAGTGAGCAAGATTGCTTTCAGCTACGTTAATATCAGGGTGGTGGAGGGGGATGGAGGCAGCCAAGGTTTGTATAAAGTCAGGTTTGACTAAAGAGTTCCATTTTCTGGCGCGTCCGCCCGTTGCTATAGCGGTGGTCTTTTTAAAAGGATGGGCTAGACTAAATTTGAGCAGGAAGTGATCAGACCATAGGCACGGAGAGATGTCCGGGGATGTCACTGAGAGGGAGTTGGTCCAGACTTGGTCCAAAATGTGACCCTTACTGTGGGTTGGTGCTTGAACTTGTTGGTTGAAGTTCAGGTTAGTGAGGAGCTCAGTGAGTTCCTGCGACTGTGGACTTTCCCTAGGGTCATTGAACCAATAATTAAAACCCCCTACCAGGGCGAGATTGGGGCACAGGCAGTGGTAGCAATGGGGCGTTATGGGGGAGAAATAAAGTTAAAGATACTGCAGCAGTGGTTAGCGGATGAAGCGCAGAGTCAAAGCGCTATGATAATAGGCAGCAATCGAGGTCGGAAAACACTCCCAGATGCACTTTGTAATGCAGTTCGACAAGCAAGCAGTCGATGCGCAAACAGCAAGTATATATTACATAAAGCACATACAGTGTTTCACAAACAGAATGATGCCCAGAAGTGCGCGAGTGAAAGGCTGATGATAGCGTTTGGAGGCGCCGGGGTACAGTCAAGCGCTATGATATTTAGCAAGCAATACAATGGTGATAATAATGCACAGCCAAAAATAATGCCCAGAAGTGCGCGCTAGCGGTACAAATCACAGATGCAGAGTCAAGCGCTACAATACCAATAGTATCAGGTGAGGAGGAGGCGAGGGGAGCGACCGCTCTTGTGCAGGACAGGGTGGTCACAACAATACCCTAAACCCTAAAACTCTACCCTCTGCACGACACTGGCCCTAGCCCCAATCCTGTGCCCACTGCCAAACACTACCCTGCACAACCCCCCCAAAACTATGCTTAACCCTTAAACACTAAACTACACTAACCCCACAACACTACCCTAAAGCACTACCTCCATCACAACACTACCCCTAGCCCCAGTCCTGTCCCTACTCCCAAACAATACCCCACACGACATCCCGGCACTACCCTAAAACACTACCCTGCACTACACAAACTCCACACTACCCTAAACCATAAATCTGTACCCCCAGCACGACACTGCCCCTACCCCCAGTCCAGTCCCTACACTATCCTACACTACACAAAACACTACCCTTCACGACCCCCTACACTACTGTAAACACAAATACACTACAATACACTACCTCTCCTGACGGCCTCCTCGTATGTGTTGAACACTCCCTCCATGACGGCTGATCCCGCTCTCACAATCCTTAATCTGGTGCTCCTTGTCACCACTCCCCCAGCCTGGGACGTCACGTGATAATAGTGGAAACAAAGGAAGGAAATTACTTCACAGCAGTTAGTGCGATACGTACAACACATGCGTTTTTAATGGCTACACGTTGTTACAACGCATGCGTTGTACCGCTTGCATAGTAATGGTATGCGCACTAACAGCCACAAGTAATGGTTGTTTACCGTCCTTCGTAAATGCTGGCGTGTGATTCCATAATAGGCTTGTTAGTCCAGTCTTAGTACGGCCATGACGTCATTTGTATTCTCCCATGGCTACTGGCCCCTTTACTTTGCTGTTACAAAGTACGTGTACTATTTTTGTTTTGTTTTCCCCGATCCCTTTGTTCCCAACCCCTCCCGTTGTCCGTGTTTTCCATCCTCCCCCCCTCCCGTTGTTCATGCCTTCTCCCGCTCTAACCCATCCTCCATGGTAGCCATGTATACAAATCACAAGCAGTATGCAGACATGTCTGAACATGCCACTTGTACAATAATTACATTTTAGCATGTTGCTGATCTAAGGAAAAACACCAGCAAGTCAAACTTCTTTCTGTGTCATCTTTTGGCTCGTGGAAAAGCGAGTGGGTCTGACTCGGAAGTGCTTATGTGTCAACTTCTGATGCGGATATGGAAAATTTGCTTTGAGTTTATTAATTTGGGGAAGAGGTTTGACCTGGTCCGTAACCCAGAGCAGAAAATGCGCTTACGAGATGCATTGACGCCTGTACGTTGGCATGGTCGTCCCATGGTGGGCTTGCCATTTACTGGCAAACAGGAGACATACCGGCGGAGGCTGAGCTACTGCCATGGCCAACTTAACGAAAGAGGAGAGTGATTGAGGAGGGCTGGACGAGGAGCGTGCAGCTCTGGAAGCTCTAAGCAGGGTCTGCTGTAGGGTCTGTGAAGTGTTCGCAGAGGGGTTTGTGAGGAGACCCTGCACCCCAGAAGCTGCCTGCAAACAGCAAGGGCAGATCGGAGCTGTTCGGAGGAAGGGCAGCAGTCCGGAAAAAGAGACGATTCTGACTAGCGCTCCGGAGGTGCCCCGCTAACGTCACGGCAGGGCAGCTGTGGCCGGCTCGAGGAGGGCTGTTGCAAGGAGTGAAATGACCCATCTACAGGAGGAGCTGCGAGACGCAGACCCTATTGCATTTTAGGGGGCACTCTGAAGAGCCTCCTGTATGAGTTGCAGGAGTTCCCGTGGGAGCAGTGTGCAGGAGGCCTTACAGCATCATGCCTCCTCTGTATTAGCTCCAGACTAACTACCCGGGGTATGCAGCCTTTTGTGTGGAGCCAGGGCACAGCCTATTCACGTGTTAGTGGGGCCCTCTCATCCTCAGTGAGGGCCCTTCCAGGCACACCTAAGCTTCCTACTATGTGGGTTTGTCTAGAAGGAATACACAAAGCTCTACTGTCAGTTACCCCCAGTCATGTGACTCAGGTACAGGCACTAATGCAGGTTAATTCCAGTTTTTTAAAAGTCAAAAAATTAAAACAGATGGTGGTTGTGTTTCTTTCTGTTTTTTTTTACTTTTCACACAAGATCATTCTATTTAATAAACATGACCTTTAAATCAATTATAACATTTTATCAGCCTGACATAACATTGCTCAATATTTAAGAACAGAGAGTGATAACAAAAAGAATCGCAAACCTATACAGATTTTCCATATCCCAAAATAAATCACACATCAATAAGCAAGATGACACAAAACAAAAATAGCACCAATCAGTATTCAACCAGTCCAAAGTTATAAACCAGAGCGGCCCCTTTTAACGCTCTTGATGTCAATAATGGGTTCCAAAATCAACAAATATGGAAAATGGAAGACAAATAATTGCTTTTCATAGAAGGTCCTTAGTCAACCTCCAAATCGTGTAGTTTGAAGATGAAAACCCCAAATTAATGGTCCATGCGTTTCGAACCATATATATATTATAGGTTCTCCTTAGGACCAGGGCTGGATGATTTCTTTGATGTTCAAAGATGATGTAAGAGGAGGAGCCTCTTTCGCTCATGTCCGTGTTTTCTATCTAGATATGGTACTGAGTGGGAGCGAAATGCAGTCCTACATGGTGACTGGGTTTCATTCCTTCATTAAGAAATGTTTAGAAGAATATAGACCTTTGACTTTTCGTTGAAAAACGAGGGAACAAGACCTTGACTCCAGCTTCAGTTGGATTTGAAAATGGCTATCTGCTGCTGGACCAACCCCCTATTGTTGTTTTTTAACTTTGTGTTCTAAAAGTGGCATTTTCAAAACTGTAATTAAATATCCAACTTCACCATAGTTAGGATTTTCCATTACTTTCCAAGGACACCAAACGAACTGTGAACCTGCTTCCATTTGGAAATTATAGCTTATAAAATGTAATACGGTAACTCCAATGTTAGTCTAAGGGAGATGTGGGCCTTGCAGTATTCAAAAACGAATTTTTAGCATTTTTCTCTACCAGGACATGGAAAATTTAAACATACATGTCCAGCTTTTTAAATTCACTGCTTCCTGCCCTCTCGCCTGTCCAGAGACCACCCTAGTGGTGACATATGTATTAAATAGAAAGTTTAGGCCTGCCAAAAAAGCTTATTTTGCCATGCCGAAATGGCAGTTTAAAACTGCACACATAGGCGTCCATGGCAGACCGGAGACATGTTTGGAAGGGCTACTTTAATGAGTGGCACAATAAGTGCTGCATGCCCACCAGTAGCATTTAATTTAGAGGCCATGAGCACATGTAGTACCACTTTACTGGGAACTTATACGTAGATTGTGTAGGCCAATTCTATCATGTTTTAGGAGAAAGCACAAGCACTATAGCACTAGTTAACAGTGGTAAAGTACACAGAGCCCTAAAGCCAGAAAAACTGAAATCAGCAAGAAGTGGAGGGTAAATGCAAAAAAAAAAAAAAATGGAGGTGACCATGCAGAGGGGACCAGGTCGAACAAACACTTTCCTCTGAAAAGGCAATTTTTTGATTCCCCTATCAGTTTTACCCCATCGACAGATTTCCACTAAAACTGGCAATAGATTGGCATAGTCAGCTAAAGTTCGGCATGCCTATTTTTGTGAAGATCAGTGCAGGGAAAAACTGTTTTAAAAAAAGGTAGTCCAAAAGTGTTTTTTTCTCATTTTAGCTGCTTTATTCTTGCACCTACAGCTAAAACAGAAAGTGTGCTTTCATTAGATTGGCATACATCTTTTCAGTCGTTTTTAAGATATGCATGTTTAAAAGCATTGACAAGTGATACTTTTGTATATCTCCGCTATTTAAAACTGCAAGTCCGAAAATCGCTAATCCTATCATATGGCCAGGCCCTACGGGAAACCTTACAAAGGCCATATGTAGCAGCAATGCTTAATTTGAGCCGGTGGTTTACGGTGCTCGGCACCAGCACTTAATTGTCAGCACCGGCTCCTGTGACAGTCCACCATATGGTGGCGCTGTCTGAGATGAGAACAACAGCCGTGCTTATTAAGGGAAATGGCACTGAAAATGAATAATACCAGCCTCTCACAACATTATTATAGCTTGGTGTGGCCTGAAATTGTCTGAATTGTCACACTGATAGGAGGAGTGTGATGGTTAGGTGTTATATTGGTACTGTCATTGGCAGCACAGGCAGGGGCACTGCATGGTGCAGGCTGCAGTGGCCTTCCGAGAAGGTTCCTGGCACTTCCATTTTTACATATTAGGCACTGTGCGGCTGATGATGGTAATAAAGTTGAAAAAAAAATGAAACCTCAAAAATTCATTACAGAAACCATAGTGAGAAATTCAAATTTGCCAGTAACGGTTAACAACGCATGCCATAACTCAAGCCACCCTCCCCCCCATGCTAAATACTGTTAAGTGTTTTTGCACGTTTAAGCCAAAACTATTATTCAGTTTTTAACGTATATGATATACGTATACAAACATTACACGTACTGCCATGCAATGAGGGAATGATGAAACTAAGAAATACACACTCTTCACCTAGGATCTTCAATATTTCAAACTCTGGTTGGGGGTGACCTATCAGGACACTAATTATTTGTGAGAAAATAAAAAGCGACATCGTACATGAAGTTTGTGATCATGTTATGCTTTTAACTGAGCTAGTACACTTTTGCAGCAGAGAGTATACAGTAAAATACACCTCTTTAGGGTACTCGTGTCTACCTGACTGCATGAAAGTTAGATATAAAGGGACAACTGAGCTTAGCAATCAGTCAGATATTTTTATACTATCGAAACGTTGCATGAAACTGACTTGATAGAAACGATAGTAGATATGTGTTCATTGAATTAACGAAACGGGCTGCATGCATTTGACTTTAAGAGGTAACGGTTTTGACACAAATGCAATTGAGTCCTGATGGTGCTTTTAATTAGTCGTTACACAAAAGCGTCTCGTAAAACCCACAAGAGACATTTGCAACTCCTTGCCAACTAACATGTGCATTGTGGGAAGTTCCCTCTGAGATCAAGGGACAATCCCCTGCTGTGTTCTTCTATGGAGATTAAGAGGAGTTAAAACAACCCTAGTGTATTGCAGCAGCGTATAGAGTGAATTCACTTGTCAACAGCCTTGGAGACAGGTCACCGGTAAAGCTACGACTCGGGCCTATGTTCCCTGAGTCACTGACTGCTAAACGGGTGGAGGGTGTGCATAGCTGCCAAGGTTTCAGGTTGCTATGTGTGACATTTTTATAATGTCAGTGTAATTATCAGTGACATTCCAACAACTATGAGTGACACTTTCTCCAGAACAAAATCAAGCAATGGAAACCATGAAAACAAATAAATATTAGGAAATGACACCCATTAGAGCAACAATAAACTCTAAGAAGATGTTAAAATTGCCAGAAAGCACCAGAAATGGAAGGGCACACACACACAAGTAGGGGTCACAATTCGGCGGCAAAGAGTAATTTTTTTCAAAATTGAGCAATTTAATAAAAATCAATTTGCTGATTACAGTACGGCGCCACTAGTAAGTAGCATGGCTATTCTGAGCACATAACATTACAGTACAATGAGGCATGATTGGGAGGGGGTTAGAACACGCCTCAGGAGAAAAGGCTGACTGACATAGCCTACACAAAATATACTTCATGCAATATGCTGATGACCTGGTGCTTTTGGATCATACGAGAATGGGGCTGCAAAAGGCGTTGACGGCACTGGCCGCATAAAACGATAAAAATAGGCTTGTAGCCAATCGATCTAAATCAAAGGAATTATATTTGGGCATCACTCGAAGAAAAAATCTTTGAAATGGAGGCTAGGGGATCTTTTGCTGGAAAGCACACAGCGCTACACTTACCTGGGCATTTGTTTTCAGGAGTCGGGGCTCCCAAGTGCCCATCTTAAGTCTATCAAGACTAAAGGCAAATCCATCACCTATGCCATCTGTAAGCTGCAAGCCTCCCTTCACAGCCAGTCGACTACGGCCATTAACAGAGTGCTTAAAGCCAAGCTCATGCCGGCACTCAACTACGCCCTTCAGGCATTCCCGGGTAAACTGAGCCACGAACTGGAAAAAATTAACTGCAGGGCATATAAGAAACTTTTCCACCTCCCAAGATGCACCAGAAACACTCTTGTTCGCTTGGAGTTTTCCCTCAACCAGCAAAATCTGGAAGAGCTGGCCGCCTTAAGTAAATACTACTTTTTAACGACGGCGGCACAAGAGAACACTCTGAAGGCAGTCCTGAAATGTATTTTCAGGGAGCCAGGGAACCCTTGGTCGGCCTCCCTTGAAGTGGCTAAGGCCCATCTTAACCTTGCCATGGACTCCTGGAATCCTGAATATGTCACATACTCCACAATCAACAACGCGATTAAAAAACAAGTGCGCGCGCGGTCACGGGAACTGGATCTGGAGTCCCTGTGGCGAAGAAAAGACCTGCATGAGACCCTGTGTTTTCCGCACATCCTGAACTCCCCCAAACAGCATCTCACGCAGGCAGTGGGAAGTGCAGCCTTTTACAAGATACTGGCCTACAGACTACACCCATTGCCCCTAAAAGAAGTTTATCCAAGTGGCAAGGCGAGCCCAGGTGCACAGGCATGCAGGCTCTGCAGCTATAAACGGGAGTCATTGGCACATCTTCTTTCCTGTTGCCCCGCCTTGCGGTTGCCCCGCAGTCTCTATCTTAGGCCATTACTCAGACATTCTGGGTCATGCTCTGCAAAGGATGGGATTTTTCATCTCTACACCCTATCCAGAGTAATGCATATGGCTGCCTTTGGGAAGTTTATCTTTAAAGCACGGGCAATGCTGATGACTGCCACTGGCCAGACCACAGAGCCCTCAGCCGGCCCATGAACCTTTTTTTTTCCGGCTTCTTTGCATTTTTGGAATAACTATACAACTTGATTTTTGAAATGTCCTTGATTTTAACCTTTTCTTTCGTAATGTGATGACTTTTGTATTGCTGGTTTTATGTAATGGTTTTTATTAACCAACAATAAATATTCATTCATTCATTCATTCATTCATTCATACACATAGCCTACCTATGAGGTTGTATTATTTAAAAAAGACATTTTAGGAGACACGAACTAGCAGTAATAAATCCAAAGCTCATCGTCCGACACAGATTACGGGGCTCTTTGTGAACTTGGCTTGCCACCTTGCACTAACCCCTGGCTAGACTCGTAGACCTGCTCTTCTTCTCTCCCACGGAAGCTCCAAAATTAAATATGCCTGCAATGATCATCCCCGAGCCAGAACCCCTCTTTGCACCTGGTTGGGAATAACCCCTGCAATTAGGCCCTACGTCGCTCCCCACTCCTGGCTGTGCACCACTGAATGCTGCTGGTGCCTGTCCTGGGGAGCCGCGGCGCACGACTGATGCTGTGCCTGTCCTAAGTTATTCGGCCTCTTGGAAGCCATAATGAAGGGACCGGCACTTGCTAAAACAGTATTTAAATAAATACGTTGCACACAAAAATAACATTATTTTGATAGTGTAAGTGACTGTTATGGTGAGTTCACTTACAGTTGACAGTTCGTCTTCGCACTCTTCTCTTCCCAGGCTAAGGCAGCGCCGTGACTCTGCACCGGGTGACGACAGCCCCACAGCATCTCACCCTCTTAACTGCATCATGTTGCCTCGTGTTGGCCGGCCTGAGCTCTCAGCTGCTGGCGGACGGCATGTCCATTTAGCTCCTGAACATTCCTCCCCCACATCGCGGGCTGCCCGGCTGGGCAGGGCAGCTCAGTTGGTGCTTACAGCAGCGTGCTGCGGGGCCGAGCAGGACCATGATGTCCCCCTATCGCCCACGAACAAGTTAGTAACACTAGGCAGATGGGACAGTCTTTTTTTCTTTACAGGATACATTTGTTTATTTAAAAATAATAATAAAAAAAGTGAGTTGGGGGTAAAAGCCAGATGAACACAATCATTCTCCAATGAGTAAACTCTACGGTGATATAGGCAGACATGCTCGACGCGTTGATAATGTTCAAAGGAGGACAGGCACCATGAGGAGATTTAAGGTTGGTTGGGGTGGCATGGGGGCTTTTTTCCAGATGGTCGGTTCACCAGAATCCATCGAGTACACGGTAACGGCTCTCTTGGTAGTTGCAGTTTTGGAAGCGACAGTCGCAGCCCTCATTGCTCCCAATCCTCGCATCCCAAAGCACATGAAAACTCTTACGGCTTGTTCCAGCTCTCCACCACGAGTGACGTCGCACAGGTCCACACTGCTCCCACCGCTCGGGTGACTCTAGGCCTCCTCAGGTTTGTCAGAGGGCTGCCCGCAGGGTTGAAATAACCAAACACACTTTCAACTGGAAAGGGACAGTCCGTAGCATAGGGAGGCCTTGCAACATTGAATAACTCCTGGCTGCACTTTCCCGGCAGGAAGTAGGACGTGACGTGACGTCCTCCTGTGACGCGCTACAATAAACGCTGGGCCGGGCTATGGCGCCACTCAGGCTGTCTAGTGACGCAGAGCCCAGCTGCACGCCCCGCAGAAATAAAACAAAGATACATTGTGGCGGCACTGGCTGCCACTCTCGGAGCCTGGAGCCTGAGCCAGCGTTGCGAGGAGGGATCCCAAGCCTACAGGAGAGCAGGCCCTGCAAGCAGTGATGCGCGCCACCACCTGCAACTCACAGTTTACAGCGCGCTTTCGGTCACAGCTCCCATGTACATTATGAGTGACAATGCATTTCAGTGCGGTGATGCGGATCACCACACTGAAATGCGTTAGTGTCACGTCTGATGCGTGATACTTGGCAGGACTGGGGCAACGCCAAACGGAGCGGACACTTCACCTTGCTGGCACTTACCTGAACTACTGGATACTCCTGGGTCCCTGACGCTGTTGGTCTCCCCTGACGCCGCAAGCACCACCGCGCGGCCGCAGAGGGGGGAGACTACAGCTCCCAGGCTCCTGTGACTGCCCCGCCCACTTCCGCCGGTCAGCGCGCCCGGAGGCGCATAAAGGACAGGAGCTTCCTCCGCGTCGCGGACGCGGGCGGTGCCGGGCTAAGCCCGGGCAAAGGGCGGGCCCTCTGTGGCCCTCCGTGGACAGCAGTGGTCGGGCGGGCCACCCCCCTAAACTTCGGTTCACTTTATTTCGTGAGTACCTTCTTAATTTAATTAGTTTCAACCTTGTTTTCTGGCTCATACGAACTCCACTACTATAGGCACAATGCCTCCAAAGGAAAGTAAAGGGAAGAGCGATACTGTTGCTTTTACGGGAGCTATGGATCAATTCATTAAAAGAATGAACTGTGTGGTGGATAAAAGCATAAACATCATGGAAAGGAGGGTATCGCAGGAACTGGCCATTGCAAGAAGATCCTCTCTTGGGCCCATGGCACATGCTCAAACACCTACTCCAAATGACAGAATTGAAATAGTGGGAGAGACTAATGGTTTGCTAAGTAATATGAAGATTGTGGATATAAATACCAATAATGATATATTGAATGCCTCAGAAAGTAGTTCTCTCAATGTCTCAGATTCTATTTTACATTCACCTAATAATTTACCTAACGCTCGTCCCGCACCGGTACCTGCTGAACAAACTAAAGTATATAACACTAGGCAGCAGAAAGGGGTGAATCCAGGGGCAATTCCAAAGAATAAACAAGGACCCACTACTAACATTGGTGGCAAGAGAAAGAAGGGTCCTAAGCAGCCTGCGTCCCCTAATATTAGCTTGGACATAACAGCTGTTGGTAAAAATAAGGACAAACCAGGGATGGGCGTAGAAGGGGGGGACCCTGCTTCTACTTTCATACTTGAAGCACTACAGCACATACTCCGCCCACTAGAGGAAAGATTGAGTAAAATAGAGACCTTCTTAAAACGTATAGAAAGGGACATAAAGGAGATAATAGACAACCCACAGAGTAAGCCGAGTACTAACCCGCAAATAACATTGTCAAAAGCTATGTCTGTAGAAACCCCTGATGTAATAGTAATGCCAAATGAAATAGCAGCACCCAAAATAAATGTGGGGGACCCCAAGACACCTATAGATGTATCCAATAACAAATCACAAAAACAAAGTACACCAAGCACAACCATAGGTTGTAAGGGGGTGGTAAATGGAAACAGACTAACAAAAGATCAAGCAAAGGATGTACTTAATCTTCCCCCGGAGGTCAGTCCATTTGTGGCAATCCTAACTGGAGTTCCAGAGCTAGGCAAAGACGAGCTAGAAAGCACAACTTACCTCTGGAAAAGGGTGACTCAGTGGCTAAATACCAATAGGCCATTACCCCCTGGTCTGAGAGGCAACATTCTAAGTATCAGGCGAGTACCCTGGGTGGGCTATTTGGCGAAAGACATAGAAGGGGACAGCATAGTTATTAATTTTGACAATCCAAGAATAGTTAACTACATCTGTAACTGTAAGTATCCTAACCCAGACCCAGCCACCACCATACAACCACTCAAACTAACATACTTTTACCCGCCCGGTCACTTTCATTCCAGGACCGATGGGTGGACTATGGTAAGACACCGTGGCAAGAGGTATCAAGGAGGAGGTTGGTTAGGTCAAATCCACCATCCCCGTAATTTTCTCTCCCATAATCGATTTGACTGTCTTGAGTCAGTTGATTGACTACAGACAACTCCATTGTCCATCACTCCTGAGGTATCTTTATCAAACTATGTAATCCCCAAACTCAGTGTAGCATCCTTTAAGGAGAGTGGGGGGGTGAACATACCATTTAATCATCGGGAGATTGGCTGCGAAAAAGTCTGTAACAGTGATAACATGGTGGGAAATGGGCATGAAATAACTTTGAGGCCTTGTGAATCGGAGATAGTGGAAATAGTGAGTCATTAGTGGATAGGCATGTAAATACCTGTACTATGGTTGATGAAAATCCACTTTCCATTATTAAACCTAGTACCCACTGTTCAAAAGAGGGACCCCCATTGATAACATTAGTTTCATGGAATATCGCTGGAATTGGTACAAAAATGTGTGACCCTGACTGGAATAGTTACATGAACACATTTGATATCTGTGTGCTACAGGAAACCTGGGCCACGGATCAGGTCCATAGAATAGGATATAGAACCTACCAAGTGGCGGCCGTCCCTTCAGTAAGAGGGCGAGCCTCAGGAGGGTTGGTAATATGGATCAGTATAACTATGGATGTGGGGGTAAAAATGTTAAATTCCGATTCCTCAGATATACTTGGACTGAAACTAACTACAAGAGACAAGAGGGTAATAAACCTTATAAATGTGTACAATAGACCATGTCCCGTCAATAGGGAATCACCATGTATTGAGAAATTGGAAATATTTATGGATACCTTTGACCAAGATGAAAGTATCATTTTATGTGGTGACTTGAATTGCAACTTTGAGCCGATTGTGGGGTTGGTTAAATTGTACGAGGATGAAGATGCTGTCAATGGGATACCATTCAGAAAAGGGGGTGGTGATGAACAGAGTGTCTGAATTGAGCAGACCACTCTTACCCAGTCCAAAGATCAGGGCTTGATCCATCACCGTTATTTATCTCACTGCCCCATCCCAGCTCAGAACCTGGCTATATGCAAATCAGTCTGTCCCTGGCCCAGTGCATCATGGGAACAGGGCAGACTAAACTACCAAGCCAATTCTTCACCAGAAAGGAAACAAGCTACCGGGGACCGGTTTCTGGCATTTCAGCCGTCTTCGGCCCGGCTTGCTTGAATCCTGATGGAGCAGTGAGAAAGGGACTCATGTCTGAGTATACCCTGCCACACCTATAGTGGCCAAAATCGATTCAGAAAAGGGGGTGGTGATGAACAGAGTGTCTGAATTGAGCAGACCACTCTTACCCAGTCCAAAGATCAGGGCTTGATCCATCACCGTTATTTATCTCACTGCCCCATCCCAGCTCAGAACCTGGCTATATGCAAATCAGTCTGTCCCTGGCCCAGTGCATCATGGGAACAGGGCAGACTAAACTACCAAGCCAATTCTCCACCAGAAAGGAAACAAGCTACCGTGGACCGGTTTCTGGCATTTCAGCCGTCTTCGGCCCGGCTTGCTTGAATCCTGATGGAGCAGTGAGAAAGGGACTCATGTCTGAGTATACCCTGCCACACCTATAGTGGCCAAAATCGATTCAGAAAAGGGGGTGGTGATGAACAGAGTGTCTGAATTGAGCAGACCACTCTTACCCAGTCCAAAGATCAGGGCTTGATCCATCACCGTTATTTATCTCACTGCCCCATCCCAGCTCAGAACCTGGCTATATGCAAATCAGTCTGTCCCTGGCCCAGTGCATCATGGGAACAGGGCAGACTAAACTACCAAGCCAATTCTTCACCAGAAAGGAAACAAGCTACCGGGGACCGGTTTCTGGCATTTCAGCCGTCTTCGGCCCGGCAATGGGATACCAGTATTGAATAATGGAACTGTTCCTGGGACCACATTAGCCCTCCAGACCACAAGGCTGCTCACAGGTCATGGTTTAAGGGCATGCAATGGGCGCATGCCATCAGACTCCCCGAAAGCATTTACCTTTAATAGGGGAAATTGTAGGAGCAAGATAGATTATGTTTGTGCTTCTTTTAATCTGTGGCCATATACAAATGATTTAAAGGTTAGAGAACGCTTTGAGAGCGATCATTTTCCGCTAGAAATGAGTTTTTTGTCTAGCATGTTGAATGAACTTGGTGTTACTGAGGGCATTCATAGCCCAGTGACCCCACTAACTCGCGATAATGTCGTATTAAGTAATAACCGAAGGGCTGTTAAATGGGCGTACATTCTCGAAAGAGAAGATTTGTTGGCTAACATTTATTCCACATTTGTGAATACATTTGAATCTTATAACGTGTATGAATGTAAATCTGGGGAATTCATTGCATTACACAAAACCTTTTGTAAAAAACTGTTAGTTCTCATTACTAAAAAACCTAGGAAGGGGGTCGGGTTGGTGAAAACAAAACCTGTAGGCAAACCCTGGTTTAACAGGGAATGCCGAGCTGCCAAAACCGACTTGATCAATGCGGTAAAAAGTAAAGGTTCTGGAGAACTTAAAGTAAAAGGGAAAATCTACAATAAAACAATAGCCGCAGCTAAATCATCTTGGGATGAGGATCTATGGTCCAGTATGTTATTAGCTGCAAAAACAAAAGACCATAGGCAGTTCTGGGAGTTAGTAGCTAAAGGGAATAAGCCAGATAAAGGTTCAAGGGAGGTTTTCTTAAATGAAGCTATATGGGTTGATCACTTTACATCATTATATGCAGCCCAAATCACAGAGGAAAAGCTCCCTGAAACCTCACAACAAATATTAACCCAGGTAGAGGATAATGACAACCCTTTGGTTATCTTTGACATACAAGAGACTGAAATAGCAATTGCCTCTGTAAAGCAAGGCAAGGCCCCTGGTCTGGATAAGATCCCTGGCGACCTTTATAAGCATAATACAGAGATCTGGGCGCCTTACTTAAACCATTTGTTTAATGCTATCGCAGCTGGTGACCAAATCCCTGATACATGGGACGGGGCAGAAATCATCACTATTTTTAAAAAGGGGGATAGGGGTGAGCCAGCGAACTATCGCCCCATTAGTCTTTTAGATATTACACAGAAAATTTATGCCAGGCATATTCTAAACCGCGTAAACATGTGGCTGGAGGAAAACTCGGTTTTATCCAAGTATCAGGCAGGGTTCAGGGAAAAGACAGGGACCATCGACCAGGTATTAAGGCTCTGCTGCCTATATTGGAAATATGTCATCATCCGCAGAGGCAATTTATATGTTGCCTTTGTAGATCTACGAGCAGCATTTGACCTTATCCCTCGTGATTTACTGTGGAAATCACTGAAAAAGCAGGGGTTTCCAGGTGAACTACTGAAACTAGTGATAGGGTTACACCAGAATAACTATGCTAGGGTAAGATGGGGCCCAAATGGCGAACTCACTGATGCAATCCCTATTAAGAGAGGAGTGCGCCAAGGGTGCGTGCTGGCACCTACACTTTTCTCCCTTTTTGTTAATGATATTGCAGACTATATGGAGAACTGTGATAATGACTCACCTCGCCTGGGGGGGGAACGAGTACCGTCCCTCCTCTTCGCGGATGACACGATTCTCATTTCACAAACTCCACGGGGCTTACAGATTTTATTAGACAGGTTCCAGCAGTATTGTATTACAAAGGGGTTAGAAATTAATGTAAAAAAGACTAATAAAAGTTTTAAGAAAAATCTAACGCTGAATGGAGAAAAGCTTGATTATGAACAAAGTTTTACTTATTTGGGGGTATTATTAGACTCATATTTAAACTGGAAACCCCAATTAGAAAAATCAAAAATTGTGTTCAAGCAAAATTGTCTTCCGATAATAAAAAGACATAATAAATGTGCAAATAGGGCAGTTACCCCAGCACTAGAGCTCTTTAGATATAAGGTACCGTCATCAGTTTTGTACGGGGCAGAACTCTGGGGACCAGCGTGTAGAAAGACCTTTGAAATCTTGGAGAATAAGTTTATAAGGGGATTATTAAAAGTTCCTAATAACACACCACTATTACCCCTACTCCTCGATATGAATATACGACGGACTGATCTACATGCAATATTAAGACCACTATTGTTATGGGTCAGGTTGTGGATAACCCCTGAGTTAATAGAATATAAAAATGGATTGGTTGAAGTTTTGAAATTAGACACTGGCAGTAAGAATCCTTGGTTCAAACATGTTAAATCCTGGCTAACAAGACTGGGTTTATCCCATTTTTGGAGCCAGCCAGAATCTTTGACGGTGTCCTCAAAGAAAATAGTCAAACTTTCTTTTTGGGCCCTTGCGAGCCATGATGCAGTATATGTTGGAGCACATGGCCCCATAACTGAGAAATTTTTATTGGCAAAAAATGTGGCACAGTTTGAAATGTTCCTTGACGAGATTCAGCCACCATTGGCGAAAACCCTGTACTTAAAATATAGGTATGGCATACTAAGAACACGGGAAACCGAGGCAAAATGGGACAAAACCAATAATGATAAATGCACTTTATGTACGAATAATGTAAGAGAAGACATTCTTCATATTCTATTTTTCTGTTCAAGCTATGCGGAAGTAAGAAGGAAATGGATAGTGCCATTGTGCCGTAATATCGGATCAACTTCGCATAAGGAAGTTGGTAGAATATTAATTACGGACACTAGTCAAGTTATTGTGTTTGGCATCAGCAGATTTCTCTTGGCTGTAAAATGTATTAGACAAAAATTGTCCCTGCCATTTTAAGTGTATATGTAGCGAGAATTGCTAACTGGCAGCAATAATTCAATTTAATGCATTTTTAATCCTGTAAATATTTTAACAATTTTTTTAACAATATTTATTGATGTGTGTTTCAAGTCCCGACCCATGATTTAGTTGTGTAGGGTTATGGTATCTATTTGGTCATGCACCAGCACTTTTTCTGATTGTATTTCTTTGTATATTGTCGATAATAATGTGGCCATGAATTTTATGTATTTTGTATATCTTTTATGATGCAATTGCAACGAAATAAAGATTATTGAACTCCTCCCCCACATCGCGGGCTGCCCAGCTGGGCAGGGCAGCTCAGTTGGTGCTTACAGCAGCGTGCTGCGGGGCCGAGCAGGACCATGATGTCCCCCTATCGCCCACGAACAAGTTAGTAACACTAGGCAGATGGGACAGTCTTTTTTTTTTTTACAGGATACATTTGTTTATTTAAAAATAATAATAAAAAAAGTGAGTTGGGGGTAAAAGCCAGATGAACACAATCGTTCTCCAATGAGTAAACTCTTCGGTGATATGGGCGGACATGCTCGACGCATTGATAATGTTCAAAGGAGGACAGGCACCATGAGGAGATTTAAGGTTGGTTGGGGTGGCATGGGGGCTTTTTTCCAGATGGTCGGTTCACCAGAATCCATCGAGTACACGGTAACGGCTCTCTTGGTAGTTGCAGTTTTGGAAGCGACAGTCGCAGCCCTCATTGCTCCCAATCCTCGCATCCCAAAGCACATGAAAACTCTTACGGCTTGTTCCAGCTCTCCACCACGAGTGACGTCGCACAGGTCCACACTGCTCCCACCGCTCCGGCGACTCTAGGCCTCCTCAGGTTTGTCAGAGGGCTGCCCGCAGGGGTTGAAATAACCAAACACACTTTCAACTGGAAAGGGACAGTCCGTAGCATAGGGAGGCCTTGCAACATTGAATAACTCATGGCTGCACTTTCTGGCAGGAAGTAGGACGTGACGTGACGTTCTCCTGTGACGCGCTACAATAAACGCTGGGCCGGGCTATGGCGCCACTCAGGCTGTCTAGTGACGCAGAGCCCAGCTGCGCGCCCCGCAGAAATAAAACAAAGATACATTGTGGCGGCACTGGCTGCCACTCTCGGAGCCTGAGCCAGCGTTGCGAGGAGGGATCCCAAGCCTACAGGAGAGCAGGCCCTGCAAGCAGTGATGCGTGCCACCACCTGCAACTCACCGTTTACAGCGCGCTTTCGGTCACAGCTCCCATGTACATTATGAGTGACAATGCATTTCAGTGCGGTGATGCGGATCACCACACTGAAATGCGTTAGTGTCACGTCTGATGCGTGACACTTGGCAGGACTGGGGGTGTTATCCCTTTAAACCGAAAGGGGATTCTGTCGCTCCTCCGGTTCACCCCAGCTTGTGCCCTAAGCAGAACCAAAGGCAGTAGGTAATGCACTGTATATGTCAAAGATATAGGTAAACCGTACACAGGTGCAGAGAACAAAGCAGGCGTCATTCACTTATGCAGGAAGCTATGCTCACAGATAATAAAGAAACATGCACTTGTGCACACCCCAATGCACACTGACAACTGTGCGTGAACCCCCAAGGGGAACAGCGGACTTTTAGACCATAAGGACAACAACATATATGACCTCGGTCGGGATAAAAAAAGCTAACAAGACCACAATCAAACGTATACAAAAACCTCTCAGCTTTGACGCTTTTTCCTACCAACTCCATATTCCTCCTACATTGGACCGACCGCCTACTACAAGTACTGACACTACCTCAATGGCTTGAAAAAGCCTTAGGCCTTCGCGCCAACAAATTGGGCGAAAAAAGTGTTTGCTGTCCAAGCATAAAAGCAAAACTCGATGCGGACTAGCAAGAATTAAGCACCCAGATCAACTCAACTGTTGTCCTTGTAGCTTTTTTCATATTATCCACAGAATAAATGCATACAATTTGTTTTCTATTCTCATTACATGTTTATTTACCCGTGCACACTAACAACACATGCAATGTACCCCAGTGAGGGAAATAAACTGAAAGAACTGAACGAATAATTCAGTGAAAGGTGCATACAGACACACAACATAGAAGAACGCACATATAGGAACAGACGACACACGCCTGCATCTCTCATGTTTGCCCATTTTAGTCAGTCCGGGGTTTTAGGCAAAAATATTGTAGGTGCTGGCATTTTTAAACTCATATTTGCAATGGTAAAAACATAAATTCAAGCCTCAAAATACAACAATCTTTGGGTTAAAAGGAAGAACGAGTGAAGGTGTTGCAGAGACATTGCCTACTTTACTTCACTTCCCAGAAAAAACATGCACGAGGGGCGAATGTGTGAATAATAAACATTATTTGATGTAAATAATGATAATGACTATTTTTTGCACTTTTCAAAGTAAGAAATTTCTTTGGCCAAAAAAATGAATTTCTTACTTACTGGCTGTGGGGCTAGCAAACGTTTGCATTGTCATCTGTTTTTTTTTTTTAACTGACATTTGGAAGCAGGCTATTTAATAGCTCCCATTTAATCAAACGTTTCGATCGAGGAGGACGATTCCTGTGACTGTTCAGGGATTGTAGTAAGGGAATACTGACAAGCATTGGCAAAGCCAATGGAGCCCCCTTTGACAGGCAACTAGTGAGCTATTGGCCATGCCAATGCTGGCTTCCCTTGGTATCACAGAATGTATTTTCTCTGTGAAAACACCATTCCAAGATTAAAGCCCTGGCTCTATGGGAGTTCACATACTGGATTTTAACCAGAACAACTCTCTTCAATGGTTTGTTAATTGTCAGCGCTCAGAGGAAATCTATGATTATAATACGCTGCATTTATTTTTACTCAACAATATATGAAGGAGGTAGCAGCTCGAGTATTTTATTTACATTGCATGCTGTTTAATCGATGTAGCAATTGAAAGCTACTATGCAAACCAGCAGGTAACATTTTAGACATATAATAGGCAAATTACATTCTATTCAAAATGTTTTGAAATTAACAGAATTCGGAGCCAATCAATGTTTAAAGAAAAAAGCAATAGTAGAACACCTTAATCAGTGGCATATAATGTACTCAAAATGGAAAATTATAAATCGAAAATAAGATAATACAAGTAATTGTAAATGGGTGTAATGTTCTATCGAGGTCATACTTGTTTATGGTTAACAAATAGACAAAGGACACACTTGATTCAGATCACACTGTCTGTTTGAGGTCTCAAAACTGTGCTTTAATAGTCAATATACAAACAGAACATCAGTCCACTATAATTTTACACATACTCGTGATATTTCACCACATCAAACGCAACCAGAAAAATGAATAGGACAGTATCCTCACTAACAGCACCCTTTTTGCGTGCTATGTATAGAAAAAGTAACTATATTTGGGATTAATTCATTAATTAATTAATTGTGGGTTTGTAATGCGCTAGAATCGACTCCCAAAGGAGTATCTCTGCGCAGTAGACCGCTGGGGAACCCGTCCTGGCTTTCCCTGTGAGATGGTCCCTACTGGGTATCTCCAAGGTGAAACCAGGCATCCCCGGCGTACGTGGGGGGCCGTGTGGAGATGAGGCAAGCTAATGCCCAGAGTTGCCGAGTGTGATCCCTGGTTAGAGTAGGCACCGAGATGGGAATTATCAAGTCCGCTGACCCTGGTCCACGACCCTGCCGTGTCGGGAATTGAACCCTGGTCCCGGGCTCGGGTCTGCCGCCTCTAACCAGTGAGCCACACCACTACACTGGATTATAGATTGCATGAGAATAAGATGTATATTTTAAAGAATGTAACTGAGAGTAAGGGTTACCTGTAATAGTTAGGATAACGCTTTTTTTTAAACAACCAGTTTTAATATAATTAAACGTTACAGTTAATATTAGGTAGGATATATTAACTTTTTTGCTTAATTTGATTGGATTCAATTTAATATAGGGGGTAGTCATTCTAAAGCAACATCCATATAACTGTCATATACATAATATAAATACTTATAAAAAGAAAATGTAATTAGGATTAGGGTTGTGGTAAGGCTAGGTATTTCTTATTTAACTTAGAATTTATTTTAAGGCTGCGATTATAAAAAGGGTTCACATTATTATAATTGTTAGAGTTAGCATTCGGTCAAGAATGTTGTAGTGATGTCAGGATTAAGTGACAGTGTATAAGTTTGTTACTTTAATGTGGGGAAATTGGTGTGTAAGTTGTGGTATTTCGAGGCGAGACTGACACAATTACGACATGCTTCAATAAAAGAGATGGAGGTAATTCCATATATCCTAGCTGTATACTGAAGCTTCTTGTACGTACAGATGAAGTGGTTAAAAGTATCGCTCCTAGTTCCTGCTTAGTCAATACTCACAGGCTTCTCAGAGGGAGCGGAATCAAGTCCTGTGATGTGTCGTGGATGAGGCCTCCCGGCATTCTCCCACCTTCATAATTTCAGGTAGCTGTTTGAGGTCCTGCCACCAATTTTAGCTGTGGCACTGCTCTTCCACAAGCAATGTCTCTCCACACTTTAGTAGCATTTGGCCATTTTGTAAGTTGCAATCATGTGTATATGCTTGTAGAAGGAGCTAAAAAAAATTCTTTTAATATGAAAGTCCCAGAAATTCTGAGTAATTCTGCTATACTTTAAATGAGCATTGCTGCTACTGAGCATTGCAAGTGTATTGTGTTCAAGAATCATGGCTTCAAAGCATTAGATCTTAAGAGGCAGAGCATGGGCAGCAAAGTTTTGCATAACACCCTAAAATAGCCATGTTCTAAAGCAGCATGCACAGCAAGGATGCTTGTTATGGGCGCAGGGATGGTGGGACAACATTTCACAATTGAGAAAGCCTAACCCAAAACGCTTGCAAATACATCATTGTGTTGACCTAATCAGAATAATTTTGTTCATTTGGATGAGCAACAGATAACTGACCACTTAAATCTTAATCATGAAAGCTCTTTAACCACAAAAGGATTTCTGGCGGTTTTTATTGCCCACATAGCAAAGGTCTGGAAAAGAATAGATATGTACAGGGCTGGTCAAAGAATAAGATTGCTAGTGTTTCAACTGCATAAACCTCTGCACCTAGTGTGGTCTCCCATAATAATCTCTCCCGTAATAACTTCAGCAACTGCTGTTTTGGGGTATATTTCCTCTCTAACTTGTCATTAAGTGCCTTAACAGAGGACTTGAAAATAACTGGATAATCTTATGCTACCAAAAATTACCTTCGGATCAACCTCAAAAATGTAGAGGCCCAAGTTTTTGCAAAAATAATTCTTCAAGCAAAAATACAATGGACTGATGAAAAGAACAAAATCCCTTCAGAACAGGGGTGCTTTAGAGTTGGTCTTCAGCCATTTATCACCACTTCAGTCCCTGGGTAATAGCAAGATAACTTCTTGTTGCTCTCCCGATTATCGAGCCTCTTTCAGTTTGGTAAATCGAGATTTATTATGGAAAGATTTACTTATTTGGCAATCCCTATCGTTTACTTGCAATTTTGCAAAAAATGTATTTCCAAAACTGGACCAGAATGAAAATTGATTACGAGGGTAGCCCATCTCATAAAATTCCAATATATATAGGCTGCGCCAAGGGTGCATATTGGCAGTAACTTTATTTTCTTTATTCTTAGCATATCTCTCAAATGTGCCAGTACAAATAAACTCATGTCCACAGAGAATCGGAGGGACTCATGTCCTGTGCCTATTGTATGTGGACAACCCGGTTATAATGTGTAGTATCCAGATTGGTTGCAATGAAAACTAAACCGTTTCACAAGAATTGTATACAATATTTTTAACTATAAATTACGATAAAAAACACCTTGCTTTTTGGTCGTACAGATAGTAAATTCACAAGGTACATAATAAAGAGAAAATTAAAATTGATGAAGTATTAGAATATAAATATTTTGGGATACTCTTTAAGAAAAACGATGAACAGACCTAAAACAACGGAAAGTAAGACTTTAACAGCAGGAAATACGTTAATTTAATAAAGAGTATGGTGGGATGCACAAGCCTCCTCTTTTAAATTCATATAAGGCTAAGTTTCTTGCACAAGCAATGCATGGAGCAGAAATAGTAAATCTAGATCGTAACACCTTGTAGGTGTATCTGGAGAACCAATGGTTGAAACATTTATTGACGTTACCCAACTAAGAAAAGATACAACCTACCAGGTTAGAATTACAGTTAATATCTTGGTGTAATTTGGTGGCATGACAGTTTCAGTCGTATTGGAATATACTATCACTATCTTTGGGTAATATAATAGCAATACTCTGCCACAATTAATTATTAAAAAGTGAACTTCAATGGTAAAAATTTGAAATAACAGTTAGACAGACTGTGTGATTCAAAACTATTTAACAAGGCAGCAGCAGGAGATGCGCCTCTATAATTAAGGGGGTGAATGTCCTATGGTGCTGCAAGTGAGTGATGAGGGATTAGTTTGCTTTGGGTGAGGTTAAGTGAAGATTCGAGATGCGGTTTGGCTGCCATGGTGGTCAGACTACAGTCAGACTGCTGCCAAAGAGGGTGTAAAGAATAGACTTTTGCTATCAGGAGGGATGGCTATCATGACCATCTAGATGCTTCGCTGCTTTTGAGTCATGGCTCAAGCTACACCCAACAATAGTAATAAATAGCATATTGCATGTTACTCTGTGTGCATTTTTTATATTAAATGTTTATCTTGAAAAGGGTGTTTTTTTCAAACAGGGAAAAGTTTACTGAAGACGGATAGCAAAATACTGATTGCGTCCTGTAAAAAGAAGGGATCAATATTTATATATGTATTTGGGATTGTAGAATTTTAGGAAAAAAAATCCTTTGTATTGCCAAAAATGCATTCTGTCTGAACAAGGGAAAGACTGTTGTAGCTCTTCTCTTCACGGTGCCACTAACAATATACACCGATTCAAATTATAATGCTTAGATTTTAGTTAACAGTATCGAACAGACTGATTGGAGACTTGTTAGGTTTGACGAATAATGGCGCTTATGCCATTCATGACAACATACTGTACTGTATTATTACTTTAGGGTCTTTTGGTCAGCCGACTTAAGCAATGGGCCTTTTCTGCACATGAGCCTTAAGTCATTGGCTGAACAGATGACAATTACAACTGGCCTGAGCCTGCAGGTCGATTACCATTTTTCTGTTGACTGTTTGGGTGTGCCCTTTCTCCTCCAGTGGAAAGCATTAGAGACCATTTTACAGCAGAAAAGAATAATAAGTAAATAGCACATTTAATACCTTCTCTAATCAATGCATTGTGTATAAAAAGCAATGCTTTTTTAATTGTTTTAAACTGGTTTAGTAATGTTTTTATTGTTTTTGAAGCATTCAAATGCATGCATCAAGCCTTTTGGCTTTGCTAATGCCTGTGTGAAAAAGAAACTGCATCCGTACTGCTTCCACGTCAGCTAAGAAAGTAATTACAATCAGAAGCTGTAAAACAAAGGAACATGACTACTTTAGCCTTAGGATGAGCTACTGTAGACATAGGCAGACATTATTTCAGTTTGGTCTGCAACATTCAGGTTTGTTGTGAAACATAACACCCAGGTCAAAAGATTTCTATGACAGTCTCAGAAAAAGAGTCATGTTGCTCATCTGTCTGGGATAAATTGCAAACAGAGAGAAAGAGTTATAAATGGAGAAAGTTCAATACAGCTGACAATCTTCCCAGAAGCAGGCGTCCACCAATTTCACTGGAAGACATTATGATGCTCAAAGAGATCGCAAAGAACCCCAAAACTCAAGGGAATACATCGTCGCCTTCAGAGCTTTCAATGAATCCGGTCCAAAATACCTGCACAGACGTTTTCCCCACTATACCCCCAGGCGATCTCTTCGTTCATCCCAGGACAACCTCATCCTTCCTGCAAAGTATAATCTGAAGACGAAAGGAGGTAAAACCTTAAGCTACCTGGCCACCAAAGCATGGAACAATCTGCCCAAACACCTCAGGCAACAAACGCAAGAAAAACCTTTTAGAAAGTTTCTGAAGACTTGGATCTTCAGCCTCCCCGATGACCTCACTAAAGCAGCCATCTAACCCCTCTCTGTCCTCAGACCGGTCATCAAGGATTCTTAGCGCCAAGATGCTCCTTCCGGAGCGAACGCTGCGCTCTACAAATTCCCCTACAAATACAAAATACAAATACAATGGCGCGGTGGTGGCAGATACAGCTAACGCTGCACCTGCAGTATGACCACCAGATTACGACTCAGGCAGTCGGAGCACACTAGGACCGCAGGCTCCGTCAGGGAACCGCCCGCTCCCTAGAATAGGAGCACCAGTCAGAGGCTGCAATATGCTATATTACGAGTTTCATCTCTGCCAGGCTTTCTCCCTGGATACACTCTGACCCTTGCGAGTAACTTTTTCCCATGTTCACGTACCACTGTGGAAATGGAGACCTGAATTCTGAGGAAACAGGGTGCACATTAAAATTAAAGCTACCACAGGCACGTGCATTTTGCTGTTCAAGGATACTCAAAATTGGACAGATTTATTAGTATCGAAAACGGCACTAGAAAACTGCCTTGGATTTTTCTTGCTCCTGCAGCTTCAAGATCCACGCACGCTTTTTCCTAGCCCTCACTGACCCAAAAGCCTGGAGGCAGCCCTTTACATGGGCACGCTGGATGGGGTAACTGGCACACGTGGTCGGACGGGCTCCTGTGGTCCCAGATACTTCACTTCACAAGGGGCTCCCGGCTGCATGTTCCATTTCTGAATACTGTAATGCACTCCGGGAGTTTAGTCTTTGGGTCACTATAATGCAACCAAGATACTTGAAAACAATATTTATCAAATTAAAGAGCAATGTGTTAATATGTACTCTGTGGTGACAGGTAGCACCATCATGATCTAGCATTTTAGTAGTAACCCTAACAGAAACACAAAGCTAAAGTTCCATATGGCGCTCAGGGTCAGTCACAGGCATGCACACGCTGTCAAAAGTGTCAAAGGGGGTGGCCTGTGCCAGGGTCGCTCACAAAACAATAACGATGTCACACAAACTAAGGGCACATGATCACGAGTGGCAAGGGGTGTCTTACAGCTTCCCGGGCGGCTGACACTCACCGACAGTCTCATTCCCTGTTGCGGTGCAGAAAGTGCAGGCTGAAGACAAAAGTGCACACAGCAGCCATAGCCCCCAGGGGTGATCGCGCAACCTCATGTTTCCCGTAGAGCTAATCCGAACGCGCAGATGTGTCTGACTCTGAACTCAGGAAGCGTCTCTCCCTCCTGTTCCGCGAACAGCCCAGAGCTGTCACTGGTCACGTGGCAGCGCCACGCGAAGGCCCTAACGGGCACAGACGGCAGCACTGCTCTGACAGCAAGTGCGTATGATCAGCGGTGGCCATATTAGGATCAGGCGAACATGGCTTTTTTTTTTAGGAAAGTTGCCTGCTTAGTACGGGCACATTTGCATGCGAAGGTAATAACTACTCTGAAATGTTTTGCCTGATTCTTACATGGCCGCTTCTCTGATTTGTTCACGCCCGTAAGAATCATACACAACTATTGATAACCGCCCATTGCACGGGCTTCCTTTTGAGAAATGAAAGTGTGACTTCCGATGGAGCAAATGTTTCAGGATGATCCGCTAAAAAGATTTAACATTGTTATGTTTATCGTTCGAATAGAACCAGAAATGCCTACGTATCAAAAATAACAAGCATTTACAATGCAACAGGTCTCGCAGTGACATACTTTTGAGCTATTGTAAATGACATTGTTTTTCTTTTGTAAAACATAAATAAAAGGCATTTGGTATTGACATTGCAAATGACAATGTCTTTTATTTGTGTTTCCTTTTTAAAACATAAATAAAAGGTGTTGGTATTAACAATGCCAATAGCTTAAAGTAAACATTTAGCTATTGGCATTTTAAATTACAACGCCTTTTATTTATGTTTTACAAAAGAAAAACAAACAAAAAAATGTCATTTACAATGTCAATAGCTCAAAATAATGCCAGTGCAAGAACTATTGCATTGTAAATGCGCTGCCCAGTACCTGCAACCACCTGCACAAATTAAGCACTGTATAGCTTCCTAGTACATAGGCTGTGCTTGTTTGGAAGTGTGGGGGGTTCATAGTGCGAACCATGTGAGAAGTGTTACTCCACAAAAGTAAGAGGAGAATGGTAGGGCTTAGCTTAAATTGAGACGTACATTTTCCCACCCAGCAGGCATTGTACTCCCTCGAAGCCTGGCAGTGTAAGACCTGAGTCTTACAATAGGTAGCTCCACCACAATGCAAATTTACGCCACTGGCATGGGCGTCCGCAGAAATTTTTCCGGGGGGGGGGGGCAAAATGTCAACATCATCACCATTCTCCGACATGATGTGTGCCAGGTGGGGCACAAGAAACACTGGGGCGCAGGATGAGCCACGGGGGCAGGGACCAGGCTGCATATGATCTCATACACCATAGGGTTATTGTGCTGCAGCCATCTCTCTCTTTTGTGGCTTTTGGTAGATATCATTCACACCTCTAGCAGTTGTCATCAGAAAATGTACCACATTACGCTGCAGCCCTATTTTTGCTGCATAATTTAGTTAACACTGAAACATCATTTTGTCCTCAATTGCTGCATAATTCTGTGGCCCTAAAGGAGACAGCACATGTTAAAAGTGCTTGTGAATGAAGCAGAGACCCTAAAGCTTGCAAACTTAGTTTGGCGTGCGTGCAAATCCTGCATTGCCGATCCCTGGTGAGTTGCACTACTTCTGCAGAAACAAGGCTAACAGAGGTACCAATGGGTGAGGCTGACTAGATTCAGGGTCCTGTGACTTCAGTGACAGAGTCACTGTCGCTCTAGCGTGTGCTGCTTCGTAGGCTTGCCTGCAAGACTGAAGGTGAACTTCGGTATGGATTATGGTGGACAGGCCTCAAGGTTAACCCACTCTTGCCACAGCTATGGACATGCTGTTGTTAAGACACCAAGGCTTCTAAGGTCTAGCGGGGCCTTCTAAGGTCTAGCATGGGAATGTGCTCCCTTAGGTGAGAAGGCTGAACCTGGTTCCCCAGTTCCAAATTCAGGAGCTCTGACCATATTGCCACATCTTCTCCCCCACGGAACACCATACTCTTCCACTAAAAGAAACTCGAACTGCCTTAAGATGCAATCCAATTGTGTTCCGCAATAAAAACGCCTGGAAGCAACTCAAATCAAATTATACACTAGACAAGAGTAATATTCTGAAAAAACAGTAACAACCTCCTGGAAAAAGCAGACACTCACAGGGAATGCAAAACTAAGAAACATTTTCTACACCACGCATCAACCAGATATAGCAGTACCTCCAGGAAAGGTGACTTCCTCACCTGAGGAAAAAAATGCTACTAAATGACGATAAAAAATGAAAGTAGTGCTTCACTGGGAAAGTCTGTTAAGCGGCACTAATGTTTTTGGGTGTGAACAAAACCAATCTGGCAACTTTGTGACCACCCTGTCTTGCTTTAAATTATTTAGTTTAAGCTACTACATCTGTGGGTTGTGGTTCAGCCTATAAATAATATTATTATTGGTCTTGGGTGCCCAACAGTGACGAGGCAGGGGTATGGCAGCACATTATTGCATAAGGTGAACTGTGAAGGAGTGGAGAGGCAGGGTCTCAATTTGCTTAAACAGATCAGTACACTTTGTAGCAGAAATCACTTGAAATCAGAATGTAGAGAATAGCCAGGTGTTTATTATTTTTAGCAGGAAAGGTGTTCCATAGATGAAATGTTAGCCAATTGAGGTATAAGCATTTGAACCTAGAAGCGCCTCGAACCCTGAAAGAGCTCTACAACATCTGCAAGGCTTGCTTTTTTTTTTAATTGTAGTTTTATATAGCGCAAACTCGACCTAAAGGTATCAGAGCGCTTTACATGAGCACCAGTTGCATTACAGACGGACGCATTCATTTTTTTTCATCAATAATATATAGTATAGTTTTGGGGAAAAATAAACTTCACAATGTATGTCAGTTAATACAAGCATCGTCATTGCACATTGTTGTTGAAAACTTAATTTCGAGAAGCTGTAGTTAATCACGGCCAGTGTTTTTAGTTCTTTTTGCTGGAAATGCAGTTTGTGACTTTGGCATCGACTACAAATGGGGTAAAGTGTGTTGAGATTTTACTAAATACCAATACTGAGAGTGAATGAGTTATTTATCTGGTGAGACAAATACTTCCAATTACGAGTTTTCTTGATATAAATGAGGAATTACGTGTGGAATTTGGGGCTTTACACTCACTGACGGCTAGTGACATTTGAAAGTGGTGAGGCGAATCACGGCAGCAGGTCTCGGGGCTCACAGCTAACTGGAACAACCCCGTAGCCCTGTACCCCATGTCTCTGCATTTCACTGCCACACAGATCTTAATTTGAGCAAGCACGGGTTGTAACAAGAAATGGATTGAGGGCAAATAAGACACAAGCCAATTAATTCTCAACCGTCCTTCCAGACGTGTGAGACTCATGGTCCTTTCTATGTAGCAAGACATTTCAGCAGATTCAGCAGAAGTATAATCGTGAAAGGTAGCTGGTCCAAATTATTTCTCTCAATGGCTCCGTTGCCTTGTATACACAGTACTGCCTGCCCCCTCCCCCAGATCAAGTGAGTTGCCCAAGGTCACATAAAGCTAAGAGGTATGAATGAGACTATAGTAATGGTGTCTTGTTCTGTAGGCAGCAACTTGCCCTATAGACCACCTGCCCAGCTTTATGTGTCTTCAATACATCAAAAATAAAAATGTGTACATTTCAAGCTTACTTTCAAACATACCCAATGTGTTGTATCTAAAGCTTAGCTTTTAGCACCTTCCATTGTAAATAGTGATACAGAACACATATTTCCAGTGTTTAGTTCACATCAGCATAAAAAGCAGTAACAAAGAAAAACATCACCAGTTCGACATAAGATACAAAAACAACTTCTTGGCGTAATAAAAACAAAGCCCAATTGCTGTTCTAATGCTTACTGTAGGGAGAGCATATTCCTATTTCCAGTGAGAACGGCGACTCTGGAACAGGCTGTCCGCAGGTTTGGTCCCCGCAGTCTATGGGGCCTGTTTATTCAGCAATACGCAAACAAAAACGCCACCTTTGCCTCTTTCAGTCCCATTCCATTATAAGCACATTCTCCAGTATGGCGGGCCTAGTGATCCAGGGGGGGGGGCAAGTGCCCCTCCTTGCCCCCCCTGCGGACGCCCATGGCCACTGGGCTACGAGATCATCCTTCATCCTTGCCACGTGTATTCTGTGAAGCTGAGTTTGACAGGCTGTAATCTTGCACCTGGGCCTGTGTTCTTTGGCTCGGCAGATGGTCAGGGGTCATTAAGGAAGTGGGAGCCTTACTCGCTGTGCCTTTTCTTTTCTTTTCACACCAATCAAGGAGGTGAGGAGCACAACAGTGACGCCATCTAATTACTTCACTTGCCCCCTCACCCACCTGTTCCTGCAGACCCGAGCCCTTTTCTGACCTTCTGCTCGTAGCAGAATCCCCCCCTCCCGCTGCTCCCTGGAAAGCACATCTGTCAAACTCAGAGGATTGTCAGAAATGTGAGGGTGGGGGCAGCAGATATGTTTGTGTGGGGAGGGGATGTCGGAAACCTGGTGATGGGAGAGAAAGCGGGAACAGGGGATGCATTGCTTTGCTGACTAAGCGTATTTCACGTATGCCTGTTGAATCTCCTCATGTCCTAATAGGGTCTATCGGACAGTGCTGGTTTTAGAGAAAAAACACAAAGCATCCTGGGATCTGTAGTGTAATCATTCCTATTGGTAGAGTTCACAGGTCCCGATAAGCCCAGACTGTCTATATCTCATCCTTGTGACCTGTGGCCTCGTTAGCAGTCACACACTTCTAGGCTGAGCAGTAATCCTTGTTTGAAGTCACGCGCTTTATAAAACTCTTTTTTTAAAACAGTAGTAAGCACAAATGCATGCATTGGCAGCCCAGCACCCGTGCACATTAATTAAATAAAAAAAAAACATTAAACCAGGCGCCATGCTGCAAGCACATTAATTGACAAACTCACCGCCGCAGCCCGGCTTGGACAAGAAGCCAGGCAACCTGTGTTGGGATGGGGGAGGGGCCGCAAAAAGACAGGAAGCAGACGGGAGCCTACCCCGCGCTCCTGTGCCCGTGAAGCCAGCCGGAAGTGAGTGTGTGAGCTAGCGGGGCTCCCGTGCTCGTTCAGAGCCCCGCTTGCTGCCGACACTGACCCGCTGACGAGGGAGAGAGGGACAACCAGCGTGGTACGCTGATGCGGCGGAGTGACGGAGCCTGTAGCGGAAAGAGCCCGATGAGTGGGGGGGTGAGGGGGTGTGTGCGCGTGTGTCTGTGTGTGTGCGCGCGTGTGTCTGTGTGTGCGCGTGTGTGTCTGTGTGTGTGCACGTGTGTCTGTGTGTGCGCACGCATGTGTTTCCGGCATGCTGTCCGCGCGTGCCCTGATCCGATTCAGTCATGCTGCATGTGCCCATCTCCTGTCTCCTGGGAAGCAGAGCCGGTGACTATAGGTCTCGCAGGCGAGACAGCGCTTTCGCGCTGTAATCGCCAGGTGCAAAACCTAATCAAGAGTTCCCATGTATTTCTTCTTTCATTTTTATACAGCGCGCACATTACACGAAGGTAGATATATATAGTTCATACATGGATAGTTACAGAAAGTTCAAGAATTACCAATTAATGTAGCTAAATATAGTTAGAGAATTACAAAAGGAAGCAAGTTATACTGTAGGTATGTACAGTAGGTTTAAACATTAGTGAGACAGTTTGTTTATAGGCAATGAAACATTTGTAAGTACCTGATGAAGTGGCGGTAGTGCAGTTCTGTGTCAAGAGATGAGTGAACTGGGGAGTTGGCTGCAGTAACTTACCTAAAGTATCAGGTTATTTATTCATTTTTTGCAGTTTTATATAGCGCAAAATCAACCCGAAGGTATTTGAGCAAGTGTGCTACATGAGTAGCAATTACATCACACAAGGACATATTCATTTTTGGTAGCCCAGACTCACAGGATGTTAAGCCAACGCTGAGATTGGAACCTTGTACCCCAGTTCCAAAGTTGACAGTGATTGTTACGTCACAACTTCACTGTTAGAAATGGGATCTGTGGTTGGCTAAGGCTTGCGCCAAAGCTAGGCAGAGACCACCACTCTAGTCAGGGCAAGGGAATTACATGCCAAGATAACCCCTGCTCACCTCCTTGGTAGCTTGGCACGAGCAGTCAGGCTTACCCCGAAGGCAATGTGTAAAGCGTTTGCGCAACACACACACAACAGCAGCAACACACTAGGCACACTACAAAAGAAACTCCACACAAGGTTATATCAAAAATAGCCTTTGTATTATCATAAAACACATTAGATCCTAATCACACAATGTACACGGTGCCCACTGGCACTAGGGAGTATCTACAGAAGACTATTTACACACGACAGGGCTAATGGGGCCATCGTCAAAACCATCACCAAGTGGAAATAGCACATGTAGAACCTATGATAAATGTAGCACAAATAATAAAGGTAGATCACAACTAGTAATTACTGGCAACCACTGTGTTCAGCATTATCTTGCAACATAAACATAGTATGCAAAACCTCATAATCATATACCACAGTAGAGGCATGAATCATGGTGCATAAACCATGTCACATAAATCACATTATCCATAAATAGTGCACCACAGTAATACTGCGATAGGGGCACGCAGCACCTTCCCAATGGCCTTGCGCCCTCGTGGTACACACTGGTACCAAACCTGACCCCAGGCTAACTGGCCATGCACTGGGGCTCCAATTCCCTATGTCCAACAGTCAGGGCGTAAGCTGGCAATGCAGCAACATCCAAAAAGTGCGCAAAGGCACTTGGCCTAAACGTAGCAGCTGCCCACTACTTGCTGGGCAGCTGTGAAATGAGCCCTGGCACCAGTGTGCCTCCTGAGCCCCTCTCTGGGACTCTGAATTAATTTCTGCAAAAACGGTGCAGCTGCCCGCACTGGTGCGGCGAAGCAGTGACTCTATAATGGGCCCTGGCACTACTGTGCCCGCTGGGGCCTCACTGATGCTCTAAGCAAAAGCATGCCCAAAGTTGCAGTGGCCCGCCACTGCGGCGCCGCTGGAAAGTCACAGGGAGAATGGGCACAACTGTGCCTGGGAGCTCCACTCGGGGGACTCTTGAAAACAAATGCCCCTCAATGTTGGAGCAATCCGCTGCCCTGCGGGACCGCTCAAGAAGAACAGGGACCGTCCATGGGAGGGGGGGGTAACGTCCCACTCACCTGGGACTCCCTCGCGGTCTCCTCTCCCAGAGCGTCTTCAGCGCTGCCGGTCTCCTTCTCCCCGTTGTTCTTGCCAGCGCCGTCTCCCCACCTCAGGACTCCTCCAGTCAAGGTCCTTTGGGGCAGAACAGCACGGAGCAACGTCTCCTCTTCTTCACTCGGCTTCACAGGCACACACAGAAGCTCGGGGTAGGCTCTCGTCTGCCTCCTTCGCCGGCCGGAAGTTCCTGGCTAAGCCCCGCCCATGTCTCCTCCGAGGTAGCCTGACTTCCTGGGTTTCCGGGGTTGCGGCAGTGACTTTCTTCTGTCTCTGGCCGCGGTGGTGATGCGGGGTGGGCTCCCGCTCTTAATTAACACATGAAGCGGGGTGGACACCAGCTGGACACCACTATAAAAAAACGAGCGGGTGGGCACCCACGCAAAACAGGCAAAACTGCGGGGTGGGCACCCGCCCTTGAGGCACCAATGCGGGGTGGGCTCCCACTCGGTTCTTTAGTACAAATTAGCGGGGTGGGCTCCTGCTTCCCCTCTGCACAAAGGGGGGATCCCCACACCAGGGGTCCCCTCAGGGGCCACACAGCAGTGGGGTGGGCACCCTCTCAGGTCCAATAGGCAGAAGAGCTGCAAATAAAAGAAATAGAGGCACTATCAGCAATAAAGGCACAACACTTCTCAGGCAAACCCAAGATACAGCACCCAGTCTAGAAAAAGTCTTTTCAGGAACAAAGGGGCAAAGGCTGGGCCCAGGCAGGCCAGCTCACAGGGCCCTCCAGCAGGGAGACAGTCCCCAGTGGCGGTTCCTCCTGGAGCCGAGCAGCCCCCAGCGTCAGGACCAGCACAGCAGAGAACAACTTCATGGGGTCACAGCCCCTTCATTTATACTACAGTTTCCCCTTTGTGTCACAGCACAGGGTGTAGGGATACCAGTTAGAACTGGTATAGGGGAGCTTTGGAGCACTTTGTTTTGCTCAGCTCCTCTCTCCTTTGTCAGGTTGGGGCTCAGGGATCAGACGCACCACAGTGGACGGAACCAGCATTGTGGAGGGAAGGCACAGCCCTATTCAGGTCCCAGGTGCAACTCCTCCCTCCCATCTACATGCAAATCTCCCTATTCACCACTGGGCAGACTCATCCTGGCTCCTGGAGCCACCCACACCATCCAGTACTTGTCAATCACAAGCCAGACATGCAATTCACATCAGGCAGTGAGACACACCGGACACAGAAATGCAAACTTCTAAAAGTGGCATTTCCCCACCAGTCACCATACATCTGCACACACCATTGTGCAGCATTTATTTTCACGAGTTTGCACATACTAAACTTGACCCTGCACTCTTCTCACACCAGGAATTGACATGGACACACATATCCCCCATGCATTCCTATGGGAGGGCAGGCCAATCTCACCACATGCACTCAGAGAGCGCACACACTTTACACTAGGCCACAGTGCTAAAGTGCACAGAGGCCAAAAATGACTAATATCAGGTCACAGAAAAGGCAAAAAATTTAGGGGTGAACCTGCCAAAATGGCCAAGTCCAACACTCACACCTAACATTGAAGGAGGAGGCTGTTCAGTTCCATTTTGAATGTCATCAGCGAGGTAGTAGTGCGATAGTTTGGGGGTAGTGAGTTCCTAGAACCTCTTTAAAGCGTCAGTTTGTCTGCCAGTTAAGTGGATGTATGTAGGACCTTATATATAATATAAGCAATCTTGTATATGGACCTGTTTTCGATAGGCAACCAACAGAAAGAGACCAGCATGCGTGTGATGTGGTCATTCCTTTTGGCCCTATAGATGAAATGTGCTGCTGAATGTAGAATCAATTATAAGGAGATGAGATCAGTTTTTGAGAGAAAAGTTAGGTGGGAGTTTCAATAATCGACTCGTTTGAGCACCAATGTATGAGCAAGAGATTTCAGATCTTACTCTAGAATGTAGCAGCAGATTCCTCAGAGAAGACACAGTTGATAGCATGCATTTCTGACCATGGTGCCGATTTGAGACTGTGTGCTGAGCTTCTTGTCTAAGAGGATGTCTAGGAAGTTGGCACTTTCAGCTATTTATTTATTTATTTATTTATTAAGCTTGTAGAGCGCGACAGCTACCCAAAAAGGGTTTCCTGGCACTAGATAAGGCAGTGTGCTTGAGAACCGAAGTTGCCGAAGTACTGAAAACTTTATTGATTGAACAGCCAGGTCTTAATGGCTCTGCGAAATCGTACATAGCTGCTTTCTGTCCGGATGTTCAAGGGGAGAGAATTCCATAGTTTAGGGCCTAGTAGAGAAAAGGACGTACCACCCATTCTAGAGAGTCTGAATTTAGGCACGCTGAAATAACCTTCGGATGAAGATCGGAGGCAGCATGCAGGAGTTTAGGTGTGAACAAGGGATTGCAGGTAGCGAGGGGTAGTACCCCATTTTATTTTATGCATGTAGCTCAGGGTTTTAAACTTGACCCGACTCACCACCCTGAGCCAATGTAAGTCACGGAGGTGTCCGGAAATGTGATCAGTTCTGCGACTTTTACATAGCAGTCTCGCAGCAACATTTTGTACTAGCTGTAAACGTCTTGTTACCTTGGTTGCCACTAGGTAAAGGACAATGCCATAGTCCAGTCGAGACGTTATAAGGGCATTAACCACAGACTTCTGGGTGTCGCAGGGCAGCATCCAGATTATTTTCTTTAGCCATCGTAGAATGGTAAAGCAGATAGCCGTCACCTTGTTTACCTGATGCTGCATAGTTAAACCGTTGTTAATGGTAGTCCCCAAGTTACGAACGTGGTCAGATGGCAGAGGGAGGGGACTCATATCTGATGGCCAGTGCTTGGAGCTCCAAAGATCTTGTTTTTGACCTAGAATTAAGACTTCGGTTTTGCCTCCATTCAATTTGAGCAAATTTTCGTTCATCCAGATAAAAAATGTCTTTAGGCCTGACTGTAAGAGGGAAGTGGAAACTTGATCTGAGTTAGAAAGGGAAAATGCGATACGAGAGTTGTCTGCATATATGAACAGAGTGAGACCTTCTTGTTCAACAATGTGAGCCAGTGGTGTTACATATAGGTTGAACAGAAGGGGGCTAAGTACCAAGCCCTGGGGCACTCCATAGGGAGACTTATGAATTTTGGAGGTAGCTGTGTTTGAGAAAATTTGGAATGTGCGGTGAGTAAGAAATGATGACAGCCAGCCCAAAGCTGGGCCGCCGATGCCTGTTGAGGAAAGTGACTTTATAAGCATGGTGTGAGAGATAGTATTAAACGCTGCGCTGAGATCAAGCAGAATCAGCGCAGCTGTGTCTCCTCTCTCCAAAAGAGGACGTAGGTTTTCGGTAACACCCAACAAAGCTGTTTCGGTGGAGAACCCAGGGCGAAAACCCGATTGGGAAGGGTGAAGAATGTCGTTGGCCTCGATGAACTGGGCAAGATGGAAATGAATATGCCTCTCCAAGATTTTGGAGAAGGCAAGCAGAAGGGAGATGGGACGGAAATTAGAGAAGATTGTAGGGTCTGCAGAGGGCTTTTTCAAAAGAGGAGTCACCATGGCATGTTTCCAACTTGCCGTGACAGTTGCAATATTTAAAGAGAGATTGAGGGTTTTGCAGATCCTATTGATGAATCACAGGCCTCAGCAAGGCCCGCGAGTGCAAAAAGGGTTCGCCCTTCTGTACGCAAAGTCCTCAGACTACATAAGAAATTGGCACGGAAACTGGAAATACAAAAACATAGTTTAATAAACCTTTAAAGGGGGTACTACAGCCCACACAACACTCTACAGTATTGTACAAGGTAGCACAAAGAACTCGGGCATGCGGTCCCCTTTTATACACAAAGAAGGGGCTCATAAGCCGAGCTAGCCCTTGGTACACGAGCGAATTACGCCAGCTTAAACTTGACTGTAAACGCGCAGAAAGGGTCTGGAGGAAACAGTATTTAGACTCGGAGAAAATGGTATTTAGGTCTGCTATACAAAAATACAAGGCTCAAATCAAGATGGCTAAAGCGACCTATCTTGAATCCACCTTGAATCAGGCCCAAAACAAGGCACAGGCCCTCTTTAAAATCGTTAGGGACCTTGCCCACCCTACGTGTGTGGCTAGTGCAGTCCCTTCATCGCAAGCTCTTTGTGACTCACTTGCGGATGCCTTCGAGGAGAAAATCCGTAATATCCAGGAGGGTCTGCAGGACCCAGTTAATTCCACCACTGATGCGGGAGCTCCGGAGGAGATGGCTAGTCGACCCCTGCAGAGGGTTGCTCACCTCTGTTTGGAAGCTCCGGCCACGCCCTCCAGTCGACCCCGACCAGAGGATCAGCCCCTCAGCCTGGGATCTCCGGCGATGGAAGCCAGTCGACCCCAGCTGAGTAGTTTTCCTTCCCCCCCTTTGGATCCGGCCCTCAGCTTGGGAGCTCTGGCGATTGAGGCCAGTCGACATCAGCTGAGTGGCTTTCCCTCCCCCGCCTTGGATTCGGCCCTCAGTCTGGGAGCTCCGGCGAGTGAGGCCAGTCGACTCCAGCTGAGTAGCTTTTCTCCTCCCTCTTTGGATCCGGCTCTCAGCTTGGGAGCTCCGGCGATTGAGGCCAGTCGACCCCAGCTGAGCAGCTTTCCCCTTCCCTCTTTGGAGGAGTTTGGCAGTCTAGCCCTTACGATTTCATCTGGCTCGCCCCTTGATCCTCTTCCTCCAAAACTCTGGAAGGTGTTTCAAGAGGATCTCTTCCAGCCCTTGCATGCCATCTGTTGCCAGTCGTTTGAAACAGGGACTGTACCGGGCTGCTGGAAGAAGGCAGTGGTCTCTCCGCTCTTAAAAAAACCTACGCTCGACCCTGTGTGCCTTTCTAACTACCGGCCAATCTCCCTGCTTCCTTTTCCAGTCAAAATCATGGAAAAATTGGTTACCCGTACTCTGTCCGGCTTCTTAGAAGGGAACACCTGGTTGGATGAGACGCAATTCGGTTTTCGCCCAGCGCACGGGACGGAATCCTCGTTGGTGACCGTGTTAGACAATCTGCGGGCGCGAGTCGACAGTGGTCGGGCAGCATTTTTGGTGTTGCTCGATATGTCGGCCGCGTTCGACACGGTCAGTCATCCTACCTTGATTTCGAGGTTGGAAGAATGCGGGGTCAAAGACAAGGCCAGGGACTGGTTAATCTCCTACTTGGACAGCCGTCAGCAACGGGTTTCGCTCCCTCCCTTCAGCTCAGAGGAGCGGAGAGTGGGACAAGGAGTACCCCAGGGCTCAGCCATCAGCCCTATACTCTTTAATATCTACCTCCGCCCTCTAGTCCAGCTCATTAAATCATTTGGGATCTCCGCATTTAATTATGCGGATGATACCCAGCTGGTCTTTTCTCTGGAGGGACAGGATGCAGTCCCATTGGAGACTTTTCACCGGTGCATGCAGGCTACAGCGGAATGGCTCCGTTTGAACTCGTTACAGTTCAATGGAACCAAGACAGAGGTCCTGCACTGCTCCACTGACCGAGTTCCTCGAGATCTCCCAGATGACTTTTGGCCCCCGTCCTTTTCAGAGACAGTGTCAGCCGCACAATCGGCGCGTAATCTGGGCGTCATTTTTGGGCCCAACCTGCAGCTGGATCTGCACGTAAATAAGACCACCTCAACGTGCATGATGCTGATCCGCATGCTGCGCAAGGTTTTACCCCTCCTCCCTGAGCAAGCCAGACCAGAAGTAGTGCGAAGTACCATCCTAAGTCGACTTGACTATTGTAACGCACTGCTTCTGGAGGCCCCGGTAACACTTCTGGGCAAGCTCCAAAGGGTGCAAAATATGGCTGCCAAACTCGCCCTTTCCCACCCCTACCACAGCTCTTCTACGGCAGCGTTGCAGGAACTCCATTGGCTGCCGGTCCATTTACGCGTTCGCTACAAAGCAGCGTGTATTGTGTTCAGGGCTATCCATGGCCTGGGCCCAATCCCTCTGCGGCAAATGTTTGCCTGGTATCTTCCATCCCGAGCTTTACGTTCCTCGTCGTCCAGGCTACTTGTAGTTCCGCGCTTCCAGAGAGTGAGGATGGGTGGCCGTTCGTTCAGAGTAGCGGCGGCCAAACTCTGGAACTCCCTGCCAATATCCCTGAGAAGTCTTGAGGATCTCTTAGCCTTCAGAAAGGCGCTGAAAACTTACCTTTTTACTAGGACAGGTTGAGCTATTGTTTTTGCTGGATCATGGGTCAAAGCGCCAGGATGCCCTTGGTGGTGACAGGTTGGTTGCGCTATATAAGTATACCACAATACAATACAATAAGTGGGCGATTACAGCTTAAAAGCATGGTTTACGACCATATATGGACATTTCTTAAACATGATCGATACATGGGTGGAGTTAATCGGATCATGAAGCCCACCGAATGCACATTCCAATCCCCTCTAAGCAGAAACAGATGTTACACGTACTGAGCATGCGCTAGGCAAGTTGGAACTATTTATAGCCTGTTGCTGGGCAAACTCCAGGGGTGATGGTCAGTGAAGTAGGACTTGTCTCGTGGCGAGCACACGGCGAAGTGTAGCATATAAGATGGACGCCAGAAAACAACATGGAGTCCGGCCGTATTTTAGAGTATGGGCGGGAAAACTGGAACAAAGACAGAATAACATGTCTTTAGCGAATGCTTAACATTATCGCTGTTTTATTTACAACAGACGACCCTTTCAGCATTTGCTGAAGACATTCGGTTTTCTTGGATAATCTAAATACTCATCGTTTATATCGATGCTCATCATATCCGCTATCTCTCTAGTTATAGTTTTCTTATGGGCAGCAACAGCTTGTTTATTAGGCACACAAAGTGAGACACATAAAGAACATATCATTGGACTGCATTGAATACATACACAACAGGTGAACAATATGGCAACAATTATACATATTCCAGTGAGGACCTTCCAACCCCATGTAGAAATCAAGGTCCAGAACCACCCAGAGAAGGTCCAAGATCCATTTTCTTGATGTATATCAGCTGCAATCTTGTGTAATTTGTTAATAGCTTTGTACACAGAAGGAGTATGGTCGGGGATAAACACACAACAGCTACTTCCGATAATTCTACAAGCTCAACCTCTATCTGCTAACATAACGTTGAGAACCATTTGGTTCTGTAACTCAACAATCCTAGTAATTTGTAGCTCTTCAGTAAGGTTCCCAAGAGCCGCAGCAGTTTGATTGGTAACAGCTTCCACTACTCGTATTAATCGCCGTATCTTTCTGCTATTCAATGCAGCTCCCACAAAGAAAAACAATCCTAAATTGAAATCTATATATTGTTGCAGGCTAGTGTCCGTCTGATCAACATCGTCTATTGATAAAGTCCGTTTGAATCTGTTCACAGTAACATTATTCAACAACTTCAAGTCTTTATGATATGATGCAGGTGCCAAGAATACAGGTGGCAGTAGAAACAATACATAACACACTCCAGACCATCCAGCTGGTAATCGATAATAGCCCTTATTCCCACATACAAAATAGGTGTTATGTGAAGCAAGGAAAGTACTGTTATTCAGGCCATCAATGTTCAATACAACAATACAGTCACTAACACCTACAGGAATATGGCCTACACTCTGTACACATAAATCAGCTTGTGCTTGGGCCACTGAAATCACAAACTTCTCTTGCCCAACAGTGTCTCTAGTGTTCGTGAAGATATAAGGAGTCGATTCATTGTCCGGTCGATACTCTTCCCACTCCCATATAGTTCCGTTGGCTTGTGGATAGCCGTCTTTATCTTAATGACATTCCTTGTTCAGTGTGAAAATCAGTTGTCTTACTGTAGGCTTTCTTGTAACAAAAAGCAACGTATACCACGCTCTACAAGAGCCATTGTGAGAAAAGGGAAGTGGTATGAACGGTGTCCCCCCTTTCTTTTGGTGAGCTGGCAACATCCCACATATCCAGCAATCTGTGGCGTTTGTAGCAACTTGGGTGTGATGCAACACCTGAATAAAGGTGTTATTCAAATATGACTGTCGATGTTTCAACTCCTGATATGGGAGTTTATAGAAAAAGTGCTCATCAGGGACTGGAGTAGAAACAACATACAGTTCACGGGCAGGAGCTTTCTCCTCAACAAACCACATGACTGTAGCAATGACTGCTATAACGAAAATGAACCCTTCAGAACCGAAAATCTTTCTTTTATCCATCTCGAACAAGTATACACAGTATCTTCCTGAAACTAAAGTGTTGTCAGAACTCTTACCCCATAGGTAGCCGTTGTTTTCTTCACCATCGGGCCAAGACGGGAGTCACTACTCTAATGCATGGCTGATCCCCCCCCCTTGCCTCATTGGCTCTCCGTTTCACAAACCTAGGGACCGTTCTGACAACTTCTCATACAATTGCAGATTCTTTCCTTGGTCGTAGATTGTATCTTCTCGATGCAGGCGTTGTTTGGTCCGGGAAGAACTCCTCAGAATCGTCAGGTACCACAGCACGGCCTCTCTCCGTGGTCAGGATATCTCGATGATCAGTCAGCACAGCAGGTTCCACCAGATCAGGTTGCACTTTCCGGCAGTGGATAGAATGGCTCCAGTTCCTGCGATTTGTCACTCGTACTGCTGTTCTTGTGGCTAGGAGGACTTGTTCAGGGCCACACCATCTCGGCTCCAGACTACTCGACCTCTCAAAGGACTTCACGAGGACGAAATCACCAGGCCGGAGATTGTGACCTTCTCCTGTGGACCGATCAGGGAGTGCTTCTCGAACCTGTTGATGAATGGAAACCAAGCTATCAGTTAATTGTGCCAAATAGTCGTTCATTAAAACACAAGGTACATCATACACTGAACCTGGTTTGGGCACTCCCCATATATTCATGGGGCGCCCGAAAACAATCTCGTAAGGCGTTAAGCCCGTCCGAGAGTGTGGTACCGATCTGATAGACAACAACGCCAAAGGCAGAGCATCTGGCCAAGTCAGAGAAGTACAAGCCTGTATTTTCGCGATTTTTAATTTAAGCGTGCCATTGTACTTTTCCACCAATCCTGCCGATTGCGGGTGGAATACTGCGTGGAACTTCTGCACGATGCCTAATCCCTTCAGGACATACTTAATAACGTCCGCCACAAAATGGGGCCCGTTATCACTCCACAACAATCTGCAAACAACGAAACGAGGAAAGAATTCCTTCAAAAGTACCTTAGCAGTAGTCATTGCAGTATTGTCCTTAGTAGGGTATGCTTCAATCCACTTGCTGAATGCACAAACCAGGACATACTTCAGATTATTACAGCGTTCCAGCTGAATATAATCCATTTGCAATACTTCAAAAGGTGTAGTGGGTGTTGCAAATCCTCCTGCTGGAGTTCGTGTCCCTTTTCCTGGATTATATTTAAGGCAAATCATGCAGGTCTGTACCACTCTCTTAGCCGTGCTAGCAATTTCTGGATGCTCCCAAACTTGCGTAAGCAATTTCACAATTGCCGAAGCTCCAACATGTGCTAGCCCATGTGCCATCTGAACCATAGGTTGTACGAAGGCTGTGGGTAACTTCCACCTATCCATCTGCTTATTCCTCCAACAACCCACATCGTCCAACTCTCCATCTTTGGACCATTGGTCTCGTTCTTTCTCAGTAGCAGTCTTTTGCATTTCTAATACCTTTTTCCTAGCATCATGCCACCGTTCAGCTTGTGACTTCACAACATACATCGACGTGGAGCCAGGCTGCATCGCAGTTTCACGTGCTACTCGATCTACAAAAGCGTTTTCTTGTCCCATTTTGTCTGTCACCTTCTTGTGTGCACTACATTTCACTATAGCTATCTTTTTAGGGAGCGTCAGTGCAGTCAAGAGATTTTGTACTAATTCTCCATACATTATCTGGGTTCCATGTGATGTCAAAAAGCCCCTTTCCTTCCAGAGCAGGCCAAAATCATGCGCTACTCCGAAAGCATAGCGGCTGTCTGTGTAGACATTCATACATAATCCTGCACTAAGCTCACAAGCTCTTATCAACGCTATCAGTTCTGCTGCCTGAGCTGATTTCTGTGGTATGCGTGCTGTCTCCACTATCGTGTGTAATGTAGTAATTGCATATGCTGCAGAAGTGGTTCCGTCTGGTAACTTTAAACAGGACCCATCCACCCACAGCTCTCCATCCACATCTGTAAAGGGCATATCTTGTAAATCAATACGACCCTTTGTCTGTACCTCAGTCACAAAAACACAGTCATGCGTCTCTTGCGCCTCAGGCTGAGTCGCTGGGAAGGGCAACAACGTAGCTGGATTCAACGTTGTACATCTCTTCCAAGTTATATGAGGAGCCAAAAATGTCAGCTCGTATCCTGTCAGACGAGCACTGGTTAAATGCTGCATCTTTGTCTGATTCAAAAGGGCATCAACAGCATGGGGGACCAACACCAACAGCTTATGAGATAAGACTATCCCTTCACTCTGGCGTATTGACACAGCTGTCGCCGCAACTGAGCGAAAACACCCAGGCAACGCTCGAGCAACAGGATCAAGTACTGCCGAGAAGTATGCACAAGGGCGCTACTTATCACCATGCATCTGTACTAACACTGATAACGCGCACCCATCTCTCTCATGCACATACAATGTAAAAGGCTTTGTGTAATCAGGGGTGCCTAACACTGGTGCTGAACAAAGGGCCTGACGTAATTGGTGAAAAGCATTCTTACATTCATCTGTCCATGGAAAGGGAACTGGGGTATCCTTTGTCAAAAGCGCTAACAGTGGTTTAACTATGTATGAGAATCCTAATATCCACTATCTACAAAAGGAGGTGAGACCCAGAAAAGCTCGAACTTCTTTCTGCGTGGAATGAGATGGTGTGTCTAAAATGGCTTGAATACGATCTGGTGTAAGTGCACGCCCCTCCTTAGACAAAAGGTGACCTAAGTAGGTTACCTTTGGTCTACAATATTGCAGTTTCTTTTTCAATACTTTGTGATTGTGAGATGCCAAAAAGGTAAGCAAGGACAAAGTGCACTCTTCACATTGCTCAGGGGTGTCGGCGGCCAACAAGATGTCATCGACATATTGTATAAGCGCCACACCGTCGGGTAAAACAAAAGAATCCAATTGTCGTTTTAATGCCTGACTGTAAATACTGGGGCTCTCAGTATAGCCTTGAGGAACTCTACAGAATCTGTACGATCTATTATTCAACGTGAAACCGAAAAGATATCGGCTGTCAGGGTGAATAGGGATCGAAAAGAAAGCATTTTTCAAGTCTATAACAGAGAACGTTGTTGCAGTTGGGGGGACTAAAGTAAGGAGTGTCGTTATATCGGAAACCACTGGGTATTGAGGTATCACTATCTTATTAACCTCGCTCAAATCGATAATAACTCGATAAATCCTAGTGTCAGTGTCTTTCTTCAAAATCGGTAGAATAGGGCTATTGCACACATTGTATGGAACTTCTTCAACCACCCCTACTTTAATCAAGTCCTGCACTATCTGTATGAGCGCCTCCTCCCCCTCCTGTGATATCCGATACTGAGGCAGGCGCGGCAGCACAGCTCCCTCCTTTACACTGATGTGCACCGGAGGGATGATCATCTGTCCCACGTCGGTATCGGACGTGGCCCACAAAGATTCAGGCAAAGAGGCCAGTGCAGCCTCTACGGTAATCATGTACACCCTCTCCATTGGTGGATAATTATCATTCAAAATAACACGTACTCCCTCAGGGGAGCACCGTATCGTGGCCCGAAAATATTTGAGCATGTCTAGGCCCACGATATTATCAGGGGTTTTTGGGGAGAGTAGGAATGGACAAGGTGCAGCAAACTGATCTACACAAAGTGCAAGTGGTTGTGATAGTGGGCTAACAGAAGGCGTTCCATCGAACCCTATTGACGTAATTGTTGAGCCAGACAGGGGAGCCCTCGGAACCAATTTTTTGGACAAAGCGCTACGAGTAGCTCCTGTATCAACCAGGAACCGATCAGTAGAGCCCAAAACATGTGCTGTAACATAAGGACCCCTCTGATCTACTGGCACTTCAACTGGTTCCTTATCCCATCGTACGCAATCCTATGCATACTGTGAATCATGCTGTTCAGAAGGTGCATAATCAGACATTTGGTACTGATTTCGTCGATCAAAAACATTGGACCCATCTCGGGGTCGCACATTAGACTCAAACCGAGCTCGATCATTCGTGTTGCCCCTAGGGCCTAAAAAGTTTCCTCTACCCCTCATAGACCCCTGCCCACGCTCCTGTCGCTGTGCACGCAACAACGGACACTGGTTCGCCCAATGGCCTTTCTGCCTACAATACACACATTGATCCCGGGCCAAATCAGTACGGCCTGAAGGAGCGCTAAAAAAATTCCTGCCGCCCCGATCATTACCTCTAGGAGGCGGCCCATATACTTGTGCTAGCATTACCTTCGTTTTCAGATCTTTCGATTTTTTTTCCTCACTACCCTTCGCTTCTAGTTCCTGACGCTCGTAATACTGAGCCATTGTCAGGAGGGATGCTGGTGTCGAAGTCGTCCAAGAACTTTCACTCGCTTTTAATCGAGCTGCTATACTTGGTAATAAATTTGAAACATATTTATCAACAAAAAGGTGCCGGACCGTGTCGTCCGTGAGCAACTGACCGCTAAAATCGTGAAAAGTTTCCTCAAATCGTGTAAAGAAGTCTGAAACCGATTCATCTACCTTCTGCTTACTTGACGCTAACATAGTCCAATCAATCTTTTTAGGGGGGATAAATGTTTTTAATTTAGCTAAAATAGCAGCGGGAAGATCTAAAATTGGCTGGGGCGGCTTCTGTGCTGGTTTCCTCTCCCTGTCCTCATCCTCAAGGTCCGCCCATCGAACTTTAAATGCCTGAAGGTCATCAACCTTTCGCATTGACCTCCACATATCTGGGGGTATTATAAGCCCGAAAAATAAATCAATATCAGACAGAGTCATAGTACAGGAATTCAAAGCCCCTTCAACTTCCTCATAAAAGGCTGCAGGATTCTTTCATGGGTCAGGTAATGCTGCCTTTAATGCCATAACGTCAGCCCTATTCCAAGGAGTATAAACCCAATTATAGATAAAATACCCTTGAGCATCAGGAGACCCTCTATCCGGACTAGTACCCGCTCCTTTAGGAGGAACATACAAAGGCGCCGCCTCCCGCATTGGTTTAGCAGGCACTGCATCGATCTTATCTGAATAAAAGATGGATGACTGCTTCCCGCCGCCAGCCGGATTCGATTGCTCTTCGCCAGCTTTCCGTTTCCGTGCTTTGTCCCGTAGCCGAAACGTTTCATCCAGTAACGCAAATAGCCGTCGGATTGCATCGGGTACCTGGGGAGAAAGAAAAAGACCTTTACGCAATTCCTTTGCATCAGCTATCACATCCGCTGGTTCGAGAACATCAGAATATTTCCGAAAGGCTAACACTACTTCATTAGAAAGAAAATCAACAAAATATAGTTTCTCTCTATCTTCACATGCCTCAAGCTCTTGCAATAGATCGGCAAGGGGCATAGTATCTTTGGTGACCCGATAAACAATCTTACGAAGATCAGCCATACGGTCGGCCTATAACATAGACCGTGTATCCACCTTCTGTCCGGGCGGCCTAGACTCTTGATCTCCTCCTCTCGGGGCCGACGGACCAATGTACGGGGGCGGTGAGCGATCTAGTAACGAAAAATCATCATCCGATTTATTAAGGATAGGATAAAGAGGCTGTCAAACAGGGTACTGGCCAGATATTTGCAACCGACGTTCTTTCTCCTGTTTCTCTTCTAATTCCTTTACTTCACATTTTTTCACCTCGTGCGCTTTTTCACGTTCACTCTTCCTCTGCTCCTTCTCAATCAGCGCTTGATCACGCTTCTCACGCTCTCACACTTCTTTCACCAAAATTTATATACATTCAAACATATCTTACCTCACTCGCCGCTTACACATACACTGCTCCACATACTCAATTTTCCTCAAATCAAACGATCCATACATAGGCCATCGCAACTCAGGATCCTTCTTTGTGTATTTCCGCCATAACATGCTGTACATTATGGGGGAAAGACCAAATTTCACATACATGTCCCTATTCAGTGTCCCCTCTGGGGGAGCCGGCTGTGATTCTTCAAGTAGCAACCGGTCTTTTCCAAAACAGCAGCACCACTTACGGAGTGCGCTAAAAACAGGCATGTCTAAACAATAAAATAGTGCAGAATATGCAATATTATAATTAAATGGCACTTAAAATGTTGCGCCGCTCAAATTCACAGATCAGGAGAAATATCTCCACATTGCCCGCCTATATGGGTTGCAACTCATATATACATTCACTGAATCAATAATATGACTAGTCATCCCAAACAAACAAACAAATTAGTCGGGGCAAGCGTATAAAACTGCCTTGCCAAACAAGACTATCAAAGGCTCGGAGCAAGTATCGTACAACGATTCTTACCAATCAAGAGCGTCCAGATTCCAACTGCCAAGTTCCGAATTCGCCCAAACGGCCACTACGCGGCAAACCGACAGAAGAGATCTCAGTTGATGACCGGTGCCACCCAGATGGTCAGATCGAAAGGGAAGGGAGAATACCTCAGGATGCCAGGACTAAAGGCGCCTCTGGCAGTGATCACGTCCCCGGCAAGGTTCCAATCCTTCGTCACGACCAGTCCTTCGAGCATCCGAGTCGCCGATGAGCCCCACGTGACGGGCGCCAATTGATGAATCACAGGCCTCAGCATGGCCTGCGAATGCAAAAAGGGTTCGCCCTTCTGCACGCAAAGTCCTCAGACTACATAAGAAATTGGCACGGAAACTGGAAATACAAAAACATAGTTTAATAAACCTTTAAAGGTGGTACTACAGCCCACACAACACTCTACAGTACTGTACAAGGTAGCACAAAGAACTCGGACATGCGGTCCCCTTTTATACACAAAGAAGGGGCTCATAAGTGGGCGGTTACAGCTTAAAAGCATGATTTACGACCATATATGGACATTTCTTAAACATGATCGATACATGGGTGGAGTTAATCGGTTCATGAAGCCCACCGAATGCACATTCCAATCCCCTCTAAGCAGAAACAGATGTTACACGTACTGAGCATGCGCTAGGCAAGCTGGAACTATTTATAGCCTGTTGCTGGGCAAACTCCAGGGGTGACGGTCAGTGAAGTAGGACTTGCATCGTGGCGAGCACATGGCGAAGTGTAGCATATAAGATAGACGCCAGAAAACAACATGGAGTCCGGCCGTATTTTAGAGTATGGGCGGGAAAACTGGAACAAAGACAGAATAACGTGTCTTCAGCGAATGCTTAACATTATCGCTGTTTTATTTACAGCACTAGCAAGCTGGGGTGTGTCAAGTGATTTGAGTATCGGAATGGGAAGTGGGTCGGCTGGAGAGCCCGATTTCAGTTTACCTAGAATCTCAGTCAGGACTTCTAAGCTGATGTCTGGCCAAGAATTTAAGGCATCATGAGTATGGAATAGATGGGCGGGAGTAAAGCAATTTGAGCTATTAGAACAGGTAACCTGCTGGGGTCTGTTAAAGTGCTGTTTAGATATATCCTGATAGATATTTTCTAGCTTCTTTGTAAAAAATTGTGCAAGTTCTTCACATTGGTTGCTGCTCAGGGAGGGTGGTTTGACAATAGTATGGGAGCCCGCTATTTCTTTATCTAGACCAAAGAGAGTTTTGGATTTGGTCATGGCCTTCGCAATAGTCCTAGCGACATAGCTGGCCCTAGCTGTGGTGCATTCCTTGTGATAAAGCTTCAATTCTTTTTTGTAAGCATCCCCCGATTCTAGGGAGTAGTCTTTCCTCCAGATCCGTTCCAAGCGTTTACACTTGGACTTGGCAGCTTTGAGTGATTCATTGAACCAGAGTGCCGGTGATTTGTGGGCTTTCACTTTTTTGTAAGACATGGGAAGACAGGTGTCAATAGCCTCAGTAAGGATGTTGAGTGTCCATCCAGGATTGAAATGGAAGTGTTAATTTTAAAGAGGAGATGAGAAGAATTTGGTTTTGGAAGGGTTAAGTTTTAGATGATGAGAAACCACCCAGTTTTGAACAGAGTTTAGGGTGATGGCAAAGTGCGAGATGGCAGATGAAAAGTAGACCTTTAGTTATAGTTGTGTGTCATCTGCATACTGATTATGAAAAATCCCTGATTTCTTAAGGAGGACTCCAAGTGGCTCCATATATGGGTTGAATAGGGTCGGGCAAGGAAAGATCATTGGGGAACCTCTTGCTCAACTGCTATCGCTGCTGAAAGACATTCATCAAATTTCATTCTCTGATCTGCCTATGGGGGATGATTCAAACCATTAAACCCATGCCATCAATGCCCATTCAGTTTTATTTGGCGTCTATGAGCGAGTGGTGGTTGACCGTGTTGAAGACTAATGATAGGCCAAGAAGAATCAGGAGGCAGGAGATGTTTAAGTCTAGGGTTCGAAGTGCATCATCAACCACCTTTAGTACAGCTGTTTCCCTGCTGAAGCTCTAATTGAAGCCAGATTGGTATTCATCAAGGAAGTTTTTATCTTTGATGTGTTGGGTGAGCTGCTCCTCTTCAAAAATGTCAATGATTTTTGTGAGGTAAGGTAGGTTGGAGATCGGGTGATAGTTGTTGAGAGGTCATTGGTATTTGTGGAGGGTTTTATGAAGAGAGGGGTGACTTGTCCAGTTTTCAGGCAGTCAGGAATTGTACCTTGACTGAGGAAGAGATTCACCAATTTTGACCATTGGGGAGCATTTGAGTATAAAGGTCTTTGGCAATGCTACCCAGGATTGGGCCAACAAAGTAGGTTGAGGGATTGGTTTTCATGATGATTTAGAGTAAATCTTACTCCATAATGGTGTTAAATATTTGCCAAGTGTCTTTGGATTTGCACGTCAGTGGGGGGGATGTCTTGGCGTAGAAACAATTTTACTTTGGAGCTGAAGAACTGTAGAAATCCTTCTGCTCCCATTGGCGGTTCATCAAGTCTAATGGATGTGGAAGTACATGAGCTGTTGGCAGCTTTGACCAGATCATAGAGTTGGTTCAGCCGGTTCTTGGCTGAATCCAGGAGAGTTCTAAAGTGATTAGATTTCTCGCATAAGATACGTCTTTTGTCCAGGAACCTTGCTTTATGGAGATAACTCAAGGTTATTGGTAGAGGGTGATTGTCTCCATTTGTTTTCTAGAATTGTTGAGGCTTTCCTTTCCTCATATAAAGCCTTGTTGGGGCTGATGGTTTAGGACGTACTTTGAAGTGGAGCAACATAGACTTCTCATCCATCTTCCTCGCTACAGTCTAAGGATTCTGCTAACCTGCCATAGGCATTCTCCAGAAGGCCCTCTGGACTCCTGCATTTATCTCTTAATATGAAGTATACATTTCTGCATCTTTCTTGCCAGATATACTTTGTGGTCCAGTCCAAGCTACAACTCCATTGTCCTGATGCACCATGGTCCTTTAGTCCCCTCTGTCTTCAGAATCTCCCTAGATCATGTTCTGTGGTGGTTTCTTGTTTGCTAGATTTGTTCCTGAATTCTACAGTTAATTTGAACCCTTTATCTCTGTATTCTGGCGTGTCCCAATTTTTGTTCCAACCAACACTTACTTCCAGGTTGTCCTATTCACTTTCTTGTGTCTCCTGGGTTCCTTGGTATACCTTCCAACAAGCCTCAGTTGATCCGCCCCTTCATTGGTGGTTCCCTGATTCCCTGCACCTGGTTATTTTTTTGAAACTGCTTCTCTCAGTGGACCTGTGGTACTCAAATGAGCCTCCATCAATTTCAGAACTGTGAGCTTAGCGTACACTGGTTTTGCAACTGACTTCAGTTGCGTCTCCCTGTGCTCTGTTTAGTATCTATTTCTGTTTCTAGTTTTCCTACATCTCTGTTCTTGTGTTAGTCATACTCTCCTGTTTTTTGTCCCTAGTTTCCTTGCATCTATGTTCCAGTGTTATCCATAGTTCATAGTCCTCTGCCTGCACTGCCGGCACTCTTCTTGATCTGCCCTGTTATATTCGGACTACCTGACTACCATTCTGTGTTCCTGTTTGTCTGCATATTTCCATCTTGCCTTGTTTGAGTGCAAAACTTTCCTAGCCTTTGTTTGAGTGCAGAGCTTTCCTAGCCTTGGTCTCAGAATTCCAGTCCTGTTCCTGAACCTGATTTTCACTCCTGCTCTGTCTGAGCCTAGGTTCTGTTTGGTGTTCCTTGTTCTGTTCCCTGTTGTTCTGTCTTGTATTCTTATTTGGATTTTCATTGCTTCCAAGGGTGCTTTTAGATTCCAACACTTGTGCTTTTGGTATGGAGAACCAACAAGCGCACCTTCTCAATAGGAGCTGCTGGGTGTCTTCTAGAACTCTGAGATTAATCTGCTCCTTGCTTTCGTATAAGCTCGTTTTACCTTACAGAGAGATCATTTCGGAGGAGCAGACAAACTGTAATTTATGATAGTTGTCTATTGTCTCCCTGCTTATATTCCTGTTGTGTGTTCTTGTGTTTGCCCTGCAGATTTCCAGTGCTGTAGCCCAACCTGTTACATTCCTCTGATTCTGTCCTGTTTCCTTTTCAGCTTTCTAGAACTCTCTTGTGTGTATTCCTGTCAGAGACCACATACAATCCTAGTAACCAGTCATCATCCAGTCTCACCCAGCTAGTCCTCTGACCGATCACTCTGCTACTTCCCTGCTACACCACTACAGATTGCAAAGCCCACCCATTCAGTTCTTGCCATGTTGTTTAGCATCAGATCCAGAAAGTCTCTGTATGTTAGCAGGCATCCATTGCCAAGGCAGTGCAGTTCTTTACAGCTTATTAGGAATTCCTGTGACTCAAGAGATCGATTATAGAACAAAACAGACTTTTACGTGCTAAATATTCCCTCTGGTTGGCTGATCCTTCTATGTTAGATTTTCATTCCATTTGTAACCCTGACCCTCGCCTGATGTCAGCCAGTGACCTATAGGATGAAAACGAATTTCTGCAAACCTTGTTATCAGCAGAAAAGAAGAAATAGTAATTCAAAAAATTGAACTGCTAATGGACAGTTTTCTAAAGTTTTTAACTCAGAAACCCTCTGCCTAGACATTTCTCCGAAGACAATTTCCAGACACAGTATGTATCGACCTCTTACCAAACTGGTAATTCAATGCCACCAGTTAAAACGAGTGAAACTGCCCTTCTTATCTCTTATTGAACTCAAGAACCAGTTTCTAAATTGCGCAGTGTTGACTTCTCACAAAGAGTTGGGTTATTAAGTAACTTGATTATTGAATCTCAGCACTTTTGGGATTTATGGCCAATCCATCCTGAATCTAAGGAAAAGATTCAGTTACACCTAAGACTCTTAATGCCAAGTCTGATGTACAGACCAAAGAAAATACTGTCTTAAAAAAGTCAGTTTTATCCTCAGACAAAGTCTCTGAATTAAAGCATGTGCAAGAATAATCATATGTACTAAAGAGAGAAATAATGGACTTATATGATGATTGTGTCTGTTTGTGCTGTCAAAATGTTACAAAAGGAAATGTGTCCTCCAAGACTGAGCCCTTTTTCATTGAACCTGACATTCTCTCTCTAAAAATCAACGAAGTTACAACTTTAACTGAACTGCTTATGTGGAGGAACACATCTTTAAAAGAGAGAGCTGCGCTAGAGGAAGAATATGCCAAACAGCAGTGGCGTCACTAGGGTTGGTGTCACCCGGTGCGGGTAACTCATGGTGTCACCCCCTCACGACTTACCGCATGGACCAAGGATACCAGTAAAAACCCTGGGGCTTATTTTATTTACAAGCCGCTTGCGCCGCCGGTGCGCCACTTTTTCCCATATTAAAAGTGACGCACTGGTCGCGCAAGGGGCTTGTAAATAAGCCCCCCTGTGCTCCTAGAGCATGATGTATCACATATCTGAATGCAATGACAGAAACAGCAAAATACAAGTCAGTTGACACACCATGGTAAACACAGCTTTTTAGTGTTTTAAAACCACGCCCTCAGTGCTCCTAGACAGAGTGAGCATGATGTATCACATATCCGAATGCAATGACAAACAGCAAAATACAAGTCAGTTGACACACCATGGTAAACACAGCTGTTTAGTGTGCTTTAAAACCACGCCCTTAATTAAATTTAAAATTAAGATGCGCCATGTGATGCTTAGCGTGTACACACACTTTTAATGGCAGCTGCGCCCAGTGCACTAATAGCCCCCAGGGATCCAGCACAACTCCCCCCAACCACAAAAAGAGTGATAATACTCCCCAATCAAATAACTTGATTTTACATATTGCTGCATCCCTCGCTTATGCCATTTCAATACCTATACGTGACTGGGGCAGGTTACATAAACTTAAGGTGCAGATACCAGTGTCCAATTCATTTTGGACAATGTTGGCACTTTTCAAATATGAAATTGTCCCCAAAATGTTTGTCTGAGTCCACATTACAGAAAGATCTTTGTACCAGGGAAACGATTGTGGAACCATTGCTGACCATATCAACTCACTTTTTTGCTTATAAATCAATTTATACGATCATTGAGATTTTAACAGACAAGCCATTGTCCATGAGCAATTCTTCATTTAAAAGAACGAGCAAAGACACTTTAATATATAATATATATAAAATATGTTCAGACTGATTTTCCTTCAGATGTATTCCTAAATCGTGCACATTTGAAAAATGCTGAAAATGTTTTTTTCTTTACACATGCTTTTTAGAAAACAGTAACAACTGACTTCACTTTGTGTCTTGCTTGTCCTGGTGAAACCAGAATTTATCTGAATCCCTATCACAAAAGTAGCACAAATGGTGCCAATAAATATGCTCTGATTTTGGGTCTCAGTGGGGTGTTTCTGCAAAACGGTCAGTGATGTTTCTGTCATTTGACTTAATAGTGCTCAGTTTACTCACTTTAGGAAGATGGAACGCTGACTCGACGTTTCAAGGATTAAAACTCGTGCCCTGGCGATCATTGCAGAGGGCAGACGGAAACGCCCAACTCACTGGACCATCTTGACGGCTAGTGCTTTAAATGAGACTGCAATGTCGGGTTCTGAGTACCTACACTTCTTTATTTGGAGAGGGAGAGTACCTGCACTCCATACACTTTAATGGGAAAGAACCGACCCTTTTCACAAGTAAACAGGTACTGTTGTATATAGGGTACCTGCACTTATTTTTCTTTTTAAAGCACTGTTGGCAGCATATATGAAAACATAAAAAAGGATGTCCCAAAGACTTTCTAAAGGTGGCATTTTGGGCAGCAGTCACCACACCTATGCAACATACCCTTGCTACCCTTTGTAAACTGCTTGCATGCTCTGTGGTTTAACCCAATTTTATTTTTAATTACGTGTTCAACTTTTTAAAGTTGCAGTAACTGTTTTGTCAGTGCCCGTTGTCAAATATTAGCGTGCTGCTGCTTCGTTTCACAAAACTTTAAAACAGTTATGTCGTCCACTGGTCAAGTGTTCTGTGATAAAATCAGAGTTTTTTTCCCGTTTTATATAGCGCGAACAAGACCTGAAGGTATTACATGAGCACCAGTTATATTACACAAGAACACCATTTTTGGTAGGCACGGGGAGATTAAGTGATTTGCCCAGAATCACTGGATGTTAGCCGCTGCTGAGACTCGAACCTGGTTCCCCAGTCCCAACGTTGGCAGCTCCCTCTGGCCATTGCGCCACATCCTCTCTCCACATCCTCTCCTATAAGGGGCCTACAAGGTTGTTTCCGCTCCCCATTATTTTGCTAAAATGGTGTAGCCGAGTCTAGTCCTGTCCCCCCTCACCCTTCCCTTCTTATATGTTGAGAGGCCCTTCCAACAAGAAGCAGAAGGCGAGAGCAGTGGAGCACACGCCTGGCACCATGCATGTTATTGTTGCCTCCTTGAGTGGGCAGGGAAACCACACCAAGTTCTCCTACATTATTTTTAAATCTCATCAAATCCTAGACGGAGTGAGCATGATGTATCACATACAGGGCTGATCACATATCCGAATGCAATGACAGAAACAGCAAAATACAAGCTTTTTAGTGTGTCTTAAAACCGCGCCCCTAATTAAATCGGCCACCGGCCTTTGAGAGAACCCCCCCCCCCATTTTTATAGCCCACTTAAAGCCCTGTTGGTATCTATGCTACCCACTGAAAGCTCTCTTACCTCACTCGTGAATGATGCACTCCAAAGTCTGTCTCTATACAAGGCAGCCAGGGGTGGTTGACTAGAGAGCAGAACAGCGCCGACTCCCCAGGCCAAAATGAGCGCGAGAGCGCGTAGCCGTGAAGTGCCTGACGCTAACTGCTACGTCCTACTCATCGCGACGCGGGGGCAGGGCCAGAAAAAATAATACATGATTTAATGTCGCCCCAGGGCCGTCATTGGTAGCGCTCGCGCTCTACAAGTCTGGTTGACGGGCCTGGGGGCTGGGACGGACGGGCGGACTGTAGCAAATTAAAATGCTGGCAGCAAAATGCGGGAGTCGGGACCGGGACGTTGCGACCGCAATTTTTGAAGAACAGTTGCGCGCACTTTCAAACTGGGCCACGCACAGCCTTTCTAATTTATTTGTGGACAATAAACAGTGTCCCAAGGCCCACATAAATAATAAAGGCCGCAAAAGGCCACAGTGCCACGCGACGCCCCCGAAATTGTGTCGCCTGGTGCGGACCCCCCCACCCCCCACCGCCCCTCCCTAGCTACGCGGCTGCAGTGAAAACAACAACGCTCACGCATTGCCCGGAGGCCGCCAAATCCTGCCAGGGGACCGCCAGTGATACTTCCGATCCGATCCTCGTGGCGGCCCCTGGGGTTTGGCGGCCCTGTGCAGGTGCACAGTTTGCACATGCCTTGGGCCGGCCCTGGTCATAGCTACAATCACTAGGAGGGCCTTTGTTGTATTGCACTGCCCAGTCCTGGCTCGGAGATTAATCATTTCTCATGTAAAATAATGAAACAATGATTTCGCATTTTAATCAATACCTATATGTACCATCTGAAAATATCACTAACAAGTTATAATTATCTGTGACTTTATTGGCACATGACATATAAAAAAATTGGTCGATTTAGCCAGAACCCTAAACTGTTTTATGCTTTGGAGCTATAGAAACGGTAATTAATTGGGCTGATTTGGGGCACTAATTGAAGTAGACTCACAAACCTACACATGGTTTTGAGGCAGCCAGCAGCAGTACTCTGAAACAGGCTTAGCACATCTAGGAAAGCCAGGTTCAGGGGGTACTCCTGTTTGCCTCCAGATCCTGCGAGAGAAAGAATGAGACCCTCTATATTGCTCAATGCTGGTTGGAGCATTTTTCATCTGCCGTAGGTTCCTGTTTTATCAAGTGAAAATCCTCTGTCAGTTTTTAGAAAACTGTATGAATTCCCAAAAAATAATCAGGACCTGAACAGTAGGACCATTCAATCAACTATTTGGGCTCATTTATTAGGTTTACACTTCTGCTGTTGGCAAGAGCCAGTGCTTAATTTGAACTATTGGTTGCAGGTGGGGCCCACCGGAATTCTTTTTTGGGCACCTCTGCCTAATTTTCATCATTAGATGCTGAGCCAGGATGAGAGAAAAACAGAAAAGGTCGAAATAATTAGGAAGAGGAATGGAAAAACTATGTAAAAAAACGTGCAGAAGTGAGCTAGATGAGCAGTGAGTGTTTGTAGCTGTATTGCAGAGGCATGAGGTAGAATCGGGACAATGCATCCTTAGTATGCAGCGCCCTGACCACCTTCTTTGCCGGCAGCAGCTTCTGAGCTAAAGTTTGGGCCATGGCACTTATGTTTAGATGCAGTGGTTACTTTGTAAACAAGCATTTGCACTGCTACTGGGCGTGCATTTATGCGAGTTTAAGCTATTGGCATTGTAAATGACAATGCGTTTTATTTATGTTTTAAAAACCAAAACATAAATAAAAGGCATTGTCAATTACAATCCCAACAGCTCAAGCTCGCGTAAATGTGATACCTATTGGATAGCAAATGGTAGGTATCACGGACAACGGGAGGGCGGGCGGGGCAGGGGGTTTGGGGTGTTGTGGAGGGAGAAGGGACGGACAACTGGAGGGAGGGCGGGGGGGGTAAACAAGGCACAACAACGGGAGGGGGGGTCACCGAGTCCCTGTCCTCCACACACGGGGATGGTGGTGCTGGGGGCTGTTAGGGCGGGCTGTGGCTACAGGACTGGCGGACGGCAATTAGCGAGCCCAGTACTACTGGCTGCAATTATGTGCGTGCGGACATTTGATAAGTTGCGGCCGCCGCCTGCATGCGAGCTCTGCCATAATTATAAATAATGTTGCCATAACTGTACCTGAAACACTGCAACTTCACAAGGAGGCCGGTGGGGTCTGGTCTATCGCGTCGGGATCACACAGTGTGTGTGGCAGTCTATTTTGCGAGCGCGAGCTGCCATACCCATTGCATAACTTAGTGCAGTCCATAGAGAGAGACTGTAAGGCGCCCGCACGCGCCGCAGGAGTCAGGAGCCGGACAGTAGTTCCAAAGTAAACTTCCCGCCTTTCGCAGGCGCAGCAGGACGTGACGTCACCCGGCGGCGCCAGGTATGGCTTTATGTCATTGGGGCTCCCCTGCCTGTGATGTTATTAGCCTTTGCGCACTACCGTGCGAGAGCGGAGAGACAAGCAGGGACATGATTTTCATATTTTGGAGCTGCCTAGCAGCTTTCAGTCATCTCACCACGAGGTGCACTTTCCCCCATACGCGTCTTCGTGTAAATGCCCAGCCTGAGTTCATATGTGGTGTAATATTCTCACGGTGTCACCCCATGAGGATGGTGTCACCCGGTGCGGTCCGCACCCCCCCCACCCCCCTAGTGACGCCACTGCCAAACAGCTCAAGATTCATTTGAAACACACTTCCTTGCCTGCTCAGGAGAATAAGAAGGCTCTATTTGAACCATGTTACAGCAATGCTGATATCGAGTTGGTATCCTGTTCCAGTGCCATAAATGCCCCTGAACTGAAAGATCTCAGTGCTACAAACTCCTCTGTTGTCTCTGATCTAACAGTGGAAGCAGAATTGCCTGAAAAGACAGTGCTTAAGTCCATTTCTGAATGCATTTTATGTTAATATAGGCTTAAATATCCCTTCTGCGCCAGCTCATCAATCCGATAACAAAAGCGTAAGCTATATGGACAGTTCAGTATGTGACTACAAGAATATGTCCACACTATCCAAGGGCAAAGAAACCACACTGTCTAATCTCTTAATTTTTGTTCCTGTGCCACTCACTAATCCTGACACTACTAAACTACCTTCAGTCCATTTTTGAGTCAGAAAATACATCCATAGCCAGTCCATTGAAAACTCCAGTTGTGACTATAAATCTTTGCAACCAAGAAAGTAGTATAACCTTTCAAGACCGCAAGCATTCTGAGTCTGAAATGTCTACATTCCATCAAGACCTACCATCTAACAGTATGCTTCAATACCTGATAATTACTACTGTAATTAGCATCATGATGTTGGAAAATGTGGGTCACAGCAAAGATAATCCTTATGTACCAATCAAAGAGGCTTATATTAATCCAAGCAATGATGACAAGTTAACCACAAGCTCGTAAGACACCAGACATTTGTCCTGGCATGGATGAATTGAAAATACCAGTCTGTCAGTGCTCACCTTATAACCTCTTCAGCCATGAAATAGCCTCTTTTCCCAATGACAGATGTGCAAGGAACGTTTAAACCTGACAAAATGGCTGTTCAAATCCTTGCATTACCCGTGTGTTGGAACCAGCTGTGTCTGGTTGGCTGAAGGGATGCCCCAGCCAGGCAGAACTACCGCTCCTGTCAAGGGCACATGATTATACTTGTTGTATAGCCTGTGCTCACCCTTTGGTAGCTTGGCACTGAGCTGTGAGGCTCACTACAGAGGCAACGTGTAAAGCAAAGGCACAGCAGCCACTTCCGATAAATGCACTGAGCTTCACAAAAGAGGCTTCGCACAGGACATATGTAAAAGTGTTTATATTTAATACACATTCAATAATTATAACATGACCATCATATACTTATGGGAAAAAAAAACAATCAGAAATGTTACAAACAGTACTAGGCCCACTCGTATGGTTATAATTTGACTAGTATGCACACAGTGGAAAATTTCGAATCTACCGCCCCCCCCCCCCCGATTGAGGGAGAGCTCCCTTAAGCAGCACTGTGGAGTGGAGCAACGTGGGAGAAACCCAATGTTAAAAGGTATTGTGCCTTTGGCCCCAGCAACTTATAATGCACCACCGCCGGCCAGTGTCGTGACACAGGCGGTCCCCACACGATCACTCACACTCACAGCATGTTCTTCCACACACACATACACTCAGCACCCTAATTCAGAGCCCCAAAAATCTTGCCTGCATCTGAGGCGTGTGGTTCCCGTACTGCGGGCACCGTGACACTCGTAAGGGGCTAGTGGTGGTGAGCAGATTCACTGGTTGCGGGACCCCGCGTGGGTGTTCAGTTGATCATGAAACATTTCTCTCGTGCAATACGCCTACAGCATGCTCACTGCATATGTTTTCCGATTCACAGGGTGCGACCCTTGGAAGTGGCGGTGTACCCGGCCCACTTTGGGACAGAAGCTACCAAGTGTTGTACTTGTGTATATAAAAAAACTCATATTGGGATATGTTTGGCATGTAGGAGAAATTCAAAAAAGAAGGAAATATTTGTTTATACAACTAAAAGAGAAAGTATTTTTGTATACTGAGAAAACGTATTCAATGTTTTTTCTCAAAATGGATACAATGTAATATCTTCATGCCAACTCAAAATACATGCTTTCTATTTGTATGGAAAAGTTGATTTTTGAGTATATTTACTCAGGGTCTCCATTCTTGTGGGGGTTCCTGTTTGCTCCCATGTTTTGTAAGCTTTTTGTATTTTGAAGTATGCTGGTTGAGTGTGTATGACTGAAGTGTGGGTGATATGGTGTTAGACTGTGATACTGTTTTCATCAAGTTTGTTAATGTTGTTTTAAGGATTTATGTTGAATTTTTGGGTGGGGGTATCATTTTTGCAATAATTACTATAGTCTCATAAACAATAATGTAGATGTGTATATTGTACTGTGTGCAAGATAAATCAAAATAATATTTTCATAAAATAAATAAACAAAAACAACAAAATATATATTTTGCTACAAATACTACTTAGGATGGTGGCAATCACTATCCCTTTTTTCAGAAAATGTATTTTCTGAATTTATTTAGGGACGTGTGTGCTCGGCGCCCATTCTTAGCGAAGGGAGGTGGTAGTTCCCCCTCCTTTGGAGGGCTATTGTTCAGTACTATTGTACCCGGAGTAGTGCCTCATTCTACCTCCTGTGGCTCTGCTGAACTGGCCCTTATTTGTGTTGTCACATGGCCCATAGGGACATTGTCGTCTTCATTAACTTAGATGAGCACACTGCAGCTTGCCCGCTGCTTTGTGCACGTTACAATTTCTATGGCGGTTTTCACATGAGAACTCATTGCTGTGTTCATTCTCTGTATGTTCCTGGGATTTTGACTGAACATTATGTGCGAGGTCGAACAACAATTCCCCTTGTTATTTTGTTCTTGCCAGGCCTTAGCCCTTAGACAAACCATACCGATGATGCTGCTGTTTGGACAACCGTACTTTGATTTTATGAGAATACATGAATAGGTAGCACACACTTGGAGAGGGACCTATGCAGGGAGAAGAGCAAGACGGCACCTATGATGTAGATCTACCATCTATAGACTAAGGTATGGGGTCTGCTGACATAGCCCAGAGATATTCTATTATATAATAATATTTCTTCTTAGCAAGGGGAGGGAGGTTAGGCACTATAGTCTTTTCTCCATTGTCTTTCTATGAGGACATCTCCCTTCATTATGTATGGACTAGCTGCTATGCTGACTATATTTGTACTATGCATTTTCCTGCTTGTCATGGCACATATACTGCATGTTAGGGCACGTTCGTTAAAAATAATATATTTTAAACTGTTTTGTGTCTCTGTTTCATGTCAGATATATAGAGCAAAGTATAGGCAACAGGTCACAATCAATGGGCAGGGGGTAGAGGATCTGAGGGCTACAGGGACCAGCATGACTATGGTAAGGAGACAACTGGTCTTCCTGGAGCAGATAATTCCCCAGACGACCCACCAAGTGATGGTGGCCAACAACAGAGAGGGTCCGTTTCATGTTGGCCCAGGTATAATAACATCTGCCATGCCAGTGGCTTGTCTGTTGACTAATGACTGGAGTACACTATCAGGAAGAAAGTGGAGCTCCAGGTTCATATGGAAATGCTGGGGTTACCTGACTGAATCTGTGCTACCACATGGTCCATGGCTACCCAAGTTGAGAGACAGAGGGGACTGGAGTCTGGGACAATGACCCAGCCCCGCTTCTAAGAAGGAGAGAGGTTGAGGACGTGGAAGGCCCGCCTTGGAATGTACCCCCGGTGAGATGAATTGGGAATCAGCCAAGGCTGCCCAGAATCCACTGAGGAGGGAATTACTGTCCATGGTGTCCTACCCAAGATTGCCGGTTGGCAATTGGAAGGGGACCCCACCAGGGAGGAATTCTGTAGGGCACAGAGAGAGTGGCCCATCCTCGAAGGCCTACAGCGACAAGCTGAGGCCCAAGCAGACAGTGATGTAGCCGGGACATCTCACCTGTACTGGAAGGCTGACCTTCCGTACAACAAGTCTAAGGCTCATGGCCAAGGGGCCCAAAGGGCCCTGGTGGTCCTCCAGTGTTATCAGCCCTTTTTTTGGTTCAGAGTTTTATATAGCGCAAACTAGACCCAAGAAATCGGGTATTAGATCGCTTTACACAAGCACCAGTTTCATTACAGAAGGAAACATTAATTTTTGTTAGGCGCGGGGAGATTAAGTGATTTGTCTAGGATCACAGGATATTTTAGCATCGCTGCCGAGACTCGAACCCGGTTACCCAGCTTCGAGGTCGACCACTCTAGCCGTAAGGCTACATCCTCTCCCCTTCCTACTGGAATTGGCTCATGACATCCCCCTGGCAGGACATTTGGGCCAGGACAAGGTCTTTGCCCATCTTGCTCCTCACTTTTATTGGCCCAGACTCAGGGTGTCCTCAGATGCGTACTGTTGAACCTGTGTGACGGACCTGATAATTCTCGCCTCGGTGCCTATTCCAATCATAGAGTCCCACTCTGCAACTCTGGGCAATAGCTTGCTTAATCTCCACAACGGCCCCCACAACGCTAAGGATGCCTGGCCTTCACCCTGGGGGTGCCCAGGAGTGGACACCTCACAGGGAAAGCCAGGACGGGTTCCAAGCGCCTTGAGACCCTTGCGGGTGAGTAGTGCGCTATACAAGTATCAATTTACAAGTATCAATTTACAATTTACAGGCTAGCGCCAAGACGGGATAGATGCTTAAAGCTCCCATGAACCCCCTGCCTGTCATTGACACACCATTTGAGTGGGTGGGTATTGAAATATGGGACCTATGGACCCGCCGACATCTGCATGCCAATGGTACATCCTGATGCTGACGGACTATGCCGCATGGTACCTAGAGGCAATCCCTCTGAGAACCACGACTGCACTGGTGGTGGCATAGGCCCTGATGGGGATTTTTACCTGAGTAGGATCCCCGAAGGAGGTTGTATCCGACTGAGCCACAAACTTCATGTCTGCATATATGCAGGCTATGTGGAGGAATTGTGGGGTGACCTATCAGTTATCCACCCTGTACCACCTCCAAACCAATGGGCTGGTGAAAAGGTTCAACAAGACCCTAAAACGCATGATCCAAGGCCTGCCAGATGCTATGAGGAAAAAGTGGCATGTCCTCCTGCCATTCCTGTTGTTTGCCTACCGGGAGGTTCTATAGAAGGGAGTAGGGTTTAACCCCTTTGAACTCCTTTTTGGGCACCCGGTCAGGGAACCCCTAAGTTTGGTTAAGGAAGACTAAGAGCATTCTCCCCAGAGAACTCCCCGGGATGCAGTAAGCTACATGTTATCCTTCCAGAGCCGATTGGCCCAGTTGTGGAAGCAAGCCTCCCACAATCTAGAAGTCAGCCAAGATGTTATGAAGGAGTGGAATTGACACTGAGACAGAAAGTGTGGGTGATGGAGGCTGTGGAGCCAAGAGCCCTTAAGGACAGTTGGTCCAGGCCTTACAAGGTGATTGAGAGGAAGGGGAGAACACCTACCTGGTGGATATCAGGACCCCAAGACAGCCCCTTCGGGTACTGCATGTCAGTCACCTCAAACCACACTTTGAGAGGTCCAAGGTTACCATGCTAATGGTAACGGACGTGGAGAAGGAAGATGAGAGCGAGCTTCTCCCCAGCCTCCTGCACTCTCAGGAGATGGACGGGTCAGTGGAAGGAATAATCCTATCCCCGCCTTAACTCCTGACCAACAGATGGATTGCCACAGAATATTGGGACAGTTTCCCGTGCTGTTCTCCCTTATCCCCAGGACGACCCACCTGTGCACCCATGACATGGACACGGGCGACTAACTCCCTGTCAAGAGCAAATCTTACTGGTTTATGGATAAGGTGAGAGCTAGCATCAAGGCATAAGTGTCTAAGTTGCCAGAATTGGGGGGTCATAGAACCCTGCAGCAGCCCCTGGCCCAGTGGTACTGGTGCCACAAGCCTCCTCAGCGGGCACCATACCTGAACTAAGGTTCTGTGTGGACTAACGGGGGCTGAACTCGGTGACCCGGAGAGACACCTAACCAGCGCCGCAGGGAAATGAGTTGATCGAAAGGTTGGGTGCAGCCCAGTATTGAAGTACCTTCAACCTCACCTCTGGGTATAGGCAGATCTGCCTCACCAAGGGAGCGAGGGAGAAAACTGTCTACTGTACTCCGGAAGGGAATTACCAATTCAGGGTCATACCCTTTGGACTCAAGAATGTCCCTGCCACCTTCAAGAGGTTGATGAGCCAGGTCCTTGCTGGCATAAAAGTCTTCTCAGCTGCTTATCTGAATGACATTGCATTAGACTGGACAGGAGTTAAACCAGTATGTGTGTCTGTGCACACACACTAACCAGCGTTGGCAGGCAGCACACACATTCACAGGCCCCATAGATGCGGTTGAGCATTCACAGCGACCTACACTAGCATGCTGCTCTTGAGTCTACTCACAATAGATACCACTGCGCACCCACCAGTCTACATTGACAGATCGGCCCTCTGTTTCTTAACATGGAATCAGCGCCGTTTCCCAACACGTATAGAAGGGCATGCGCATGTTCACACCATAGTTGCGGTGGGAAAGGGCTCAAAGCCCGGAGGCCACATAAGAGAATCAGCAAAATCCAGGTGGAAAAAGCAAAAAAGTTCTGGGAACCGCTACTTGACAAGTATTAGGTCCAACACTGTGCCCTCTGTTCTTCAAGAGAGCATTGTTTTGATCACTGAAGAAGCTCTGGCATCACTATTAATTCAGACCTATGTGTTCTGAATGAGTCGCTCTTTATTTTGCAAGAGATTCCATCCAATGTGAAGCTGTGTATCCAGAGTATACCCATTCATGAACCTATTACCTTTATTAAACACAGCCCTCTCTCTAAGAAAGTCCATACTCTTGAAACATCTCAAGAGAACAGCCTGAATACCAAGACAATTCTTACTCTGACTCCTGTGAGATTTTTACAGGACAGATAGAGAATTAAGAACCTGTCTCCAGTGGCTCTTCCCTTTCTGAAACACGGACCTTGCACTGAAAGTGCATCCTCTTACACTGCCACAACTCTTCTTGAAAACAACCAGTGTCAACAGTTGATCAATGACAGTAGATACTCCAATTGGAAAGTCTCTAGAAGTCATCATTGACACTACTGATTTCTGGCATTCTGAAAAGAAGATGGTTCTGGTTAATCAACATCTTCCACGTTCTTTTTCCAAAATACAACTGCAGAACCCACCTTAAACTTTCAACATTGTTAAAATATCTGGATTATATTTCTTGTTGGGACTCTTCAGTGCAATTGGCCATTGTTAGATTTGGGGGTCTCTAGTTGGCAAAGGTAGGTGCTTGTGAAAATAGGGACCCTTGCCTCTAGTCAGGGTAAGGGGGTATACTCCTAAAATAACCCCTGCTCACCCCCTTTGGTAGATTGGCACAAGCAGGCAGGCTTATCTCAGAGGCAGTGTGTAAAGCATTTGTGACCACATACAGTAACCCAGTGACAGCACTACAGATGGACACCACGAAAAGGTTTATATCAAAAATAAGTATTCTTTATATCAACATAACACAAGACCATAAATGACAAAAATCCACAATACTGTTACTTTAAGATGGTAGTTATAGCTTAATTCAGTTCAGTTCTTAAGATGTGACACTTTGCGTCAACGTACCATATGATACGTTGCGCTTCCACAACAAGCAATGTCGCAGCGATGGAAATGCGGAAAAGTTCTGGTGCAAAGAAATAAAGACGTGAAGATCTTCCAGATGCGGCACGCTTCTCTGGGGATGCAAGAAGTTCTCAGTTTGATGCGTGTACTGCAGCGGCAACACCCTTGTTCAGAAGTGCGACAGCTTCAGCTGCGACACTCTTCTCCCACGTATGCGTGAAGCTTCCGCACGTTACGACAAATATAGCGGCATCATCCTTGTTCAGAAATGCAACGGCAGCAGCTCCGACGGCGGCACCCTTCTTGGGGGATGCGAAGCGTATTCCTTGATGTGGTGCAATGCGGCAGTTCCAGCGGCAACACCCTTGTTCAGAAGTGCGACGGCAGCAACAGTGACGGCGACACGCTTCTTCCTCGTTGCGAGACCCGTCTCTTGATGCGGTGCACTGCGACAACTCCAGCGGCTTCACCCTTGTTCAGAAATGCGACGGCAGCAACAGCGACACTCTTCTTCCTCATTGTGAGACCCTTCTTTCGATGCGGTGCAGTGCGACAACTCCAGCGGCGACACCCTTGTTCAGAAGTGCAACAGCAGGCAGCAGGGACGGCGACACACTTCCTCTTCGTTGCGAGACGCCTCTCTCGATGCAGTGCAGTGCGACAGCTCCAGCGACGACACACTTGTTCAGAAGTGTGACGGCAGCAGAAGCGACGGCGACACGCTTCTTCCTTGTTGAAGTCGCGCTTCCAGCTCCTTGCGACACGCAGTCCCTCAGAAGGCCCAAAACAGCAGCAGGCACTTCCAAAGAACTCTGGGGAGCTGGGGTTTGAAGTCTGTTGTCCCTGAGACTTCAGCAGGAGGCAAGCACTTTTCCAAGCCCTTGGAGATCCTTCACAAGTTGAAAGTAAAGCACACAAAGTTCTTTCTCCTCTCTTTGGCAGTCAGGCAACCATTGCAGGCTAATCCCCCAAGCAGCACTTCAGCTTAGGGATAGTCTCTCCTCAGTTTCTTCAGGTTCCTCTCCTCAGCAAAGGATTCTTCTTGTAGTTCAAAAGGGATCTAATTTCTTGGGATTAGGGTCTCAATATTTATACCCCAAAATCCTTTGTCATCTGAGGGCAGAGGGGCCTTTGCCCAGTCTAAACCAGTTCTGGAGCACTCTGTTGACATGATTCCTTCTCTCTTTTCACAGTGCAGGGCAGAGACATTAGAAGCACCACAGAGGGTGGAGCCAGCACTGTGGGAGGGGAACATCCTTTACAACGCAACTTTTACCAAGCAGTGCCTTTACAACACGGTATTAACAGCGCAAACCATTACAACGCATTGCGCTGGGGGGCGCTCTAGGATAGGGAATAAGTTTAATTTACTATCCAACACCTTCCCTAGTGTCTACGGGGACTGGTGTTGGAATAGTAAATTAAACTTTTCACTATCCAGCACCCCAAAGCGCTATGCGTTGTAAAGGTTTTCGTTGTAAAAACCGCGTTGTAAAAGCATGAGTTGTAATGTCATATATCCCTGTGGGGGGCAGGCACAGTCCTATTCAGGTCCCAGGTGCAACTCCTTAAACCCATATAGATGCAGATTCTCTCTATTCTGTCTCCTGGAATCCCCCAACCCTGTCACTCAAACTCCAGCCAAGGAATACACAACTTAGCAGAGGCAGGCCTGAATATTTAGACAAGAAAAAACCTACTTTCTAAAAGTGGTATTTTCAAACACAGAATATTAAAACCAACTCCACTAAAAGATGCATTTTATCATTCTGAGTCCAGGCATACTAAACTCGATTTTCTACCATGTTCTCTGAGTCAGTTAAGATTATAAGAATGTGATAATCTAACTGCCCATTCTAGCCTATGGAGAACAGTTAGCCTTGCAATAGTGAAAAACGAAAATGGCTGTAATTCACTATTAGACATGCCACACACATCAGGGCTTGTCCTGCCTTATACTTACAATGCACCCTGCCCTTGGGCCTACCATAGGGGTGTCTGACATGAAGAAGAGGGATGGTTTAGGGACTGGCAAGTGGGTGCACTTGCCCAGTCATCATGCCAGTACCAGACTGCACACAGGCTCTGCAATTGCAGACCTTAGACACATTTGACAAGGCTGCTTCTGTGGGTGGCACAACCAGTGCTGCAAGCCCAGTAGCAGCATTTGGATTTACATGCCCTGGGCACGCTCAGTGCACTGTACTAGGGTCTGACAAGTAAACCAAAATAGTCAAATATGGAATCACCAATTCATACATTAATTTACAATAGGGAGAGCATATGCACTTTAGCACTGATCAGCAGTGGTAAAGTGCTCAGAGTCATAAAACTGCCAACAACAGGTCAGAAAAAATAGAGGGGGAAGGCAAACAGTTCAGGGATGACCCTGCAAAAAGGGCCAAGTCTAACACAACCCCCTTCCAGCCAAAACGCAGGGTAGACCAATCACTGCCTTGATGGGCGTCCCTGCTTTGAGTGCTAGAACATGGAGCTGGCCCGCAACAGCAGGGACATATTCCAGTTCTACGCCAATCTGAACCTATTTCAATTCCTCTGCCCATACTCTCAGGGTCAACGAAGTTAATCCATGGGGAACCTTTCTCTTCACCTGTGGATACCACCTGTGCAGCATCTAACCTTAACTTGCTCACTGGTGTGTCCCAACAGACAGACAGCAAGTCACAGTGGCCACTGACTGTGGTCAGGGATTAGACCCAGGCCTTATGCCTCTCAGGGCTCTCAAACCTCTGTGGCATCGGAGAGCGGGGCAGTAGCCCCAGGTGCTTGGCCCTCTTTGTCCAATCTCCCTCCTGTCAGGTCTGGTATGACATTCTGACACTGACCCACCAGCCCCAGGCCTGTACCCAGTGTCTGGACAAGAGACTGGGGTGGGCTCTCCCACACCCGGTCCTCCTCCTTGGGGGTCTGTACCCTCCCACCTGGATAAGTACCCTCTTCCAGAATGGGCAGGGTGCCTGTAGCAGGTATCCTACACAATTCACCCACCAATTCAGGGGTTATATCCTGCAACTGGGCTTCCAGGTCAGGCGGGACACCATGAACCTGGCTCTGCAACCTATGGGCTAAACCCTCCAGTTGAACCGGGGTCAGAGGCGAGGACTCCCTCCCTCTGCACCCCCTTCCAGAGCACCTCACCCTCCCAACTGGAGAGGTACCCCTAGAAGCTACCTCGGTCAAGACACTGATTACAGTTGCCCCTTCCTCCAAGTCAGACAAAACCTGAACCTGGCTTCCCAACCCAGGGACCAACCCCTACGGTTGAACGCTTGCCTGACGTACCTGGACTTCCTTGGGAGCACGTATGCCTCCCCTGAGGGTGACACATAACTCATTTGTCGTGTGACAGTCTGCCTGGGGCAGATCTCCTGACCCCTGTCCATCTGATGAGTGTGTGAAGATCCTCCAGGACAGAAGTGGTGTCACCATCGTCATTCACTGGTGATGCAGCCTTTCTGGCTGGCCCCTGACCCACTGGTTCTTCCACTGGGGACTCTTTCCCCCTCTCACCCCTCTGTCTGGACCTCTGTACACTCCCAACTGGAGCACCACTGCCAGACACCAGAACTGATTACAGACACTCCCAGCTCACCAGACACTAGGGGCTCCCCCTCAATGGGCGGCCCATCAGGACAGCCTAGACTCCCCACCTGGTGTTCCCTTAAAGAACCATCCAAGCTCTGAGACTGGGTTTCGGGCACCTGGGGACACGCAGCCCAACACTCACTCCTTCTCCACTGAGACAGGACGTGAGCCCCTACACCCTCCCACTACAACGGGATCTAGCTGGGCTACTCTGACCACTTCCACCACTCTGGGTTGGAAGATACCTGAGCCACTCCTCTTAGGATCACCCCCAAATGCCTCCACAGACCCTCTGGAATCCACCAAAAGGTCTGCCTCCAATGTGAGCTCCCTGGCATAGCTCTAGAAAACAGGGACTTACAATATACTCTCCCACAATTGGATCACACAGCCCCCAAAAGGGTTAACCAAGCTATCCTTTAGCTCACCATCCAGTGCCTCGCACACGTACTCCGCACCACTCTCCCGGGATTGACAAGCCAGTATCTGACTGTCTCTGTCATTCAAACCACACTCTTCTGGGCGGTCTTCACACTCACATACTAGGACTTCAACCTTGGGGGAACCCCTCTCCCTGCACCTCTCATCTAGAGTCAGTAGAGTGCCCCTCCCACCACTAGGACCATGAACCCCTGGGCCAGTTACCCTGCTCCCTTCAGGGACACTGCACACTACTGGACCTACCTCATGTCCTTGAACCTCCTGGTGTATGTTAGGTAACTACACAAAATATCGAATTCAAAATATCAAATGGACAAAATATTGAAGTAAAAATATAGAATGGACAAAATATCGTATGGACAAACTATAGTGGTGAAAAATATCGAATTGAAGGTAAGTAATTTAATATCGTTTTTTAAAATATAGAAAGTCAAAATATCGAATTTTTAATTATGTCGAATTTCTTTAAAGTGCTTTGTATGTTAGTATATGTGTGAAAAGTGTATATTATTTTGTAATTTATTTTAACTAATGAATATTATGTTATTTAATTTTGCGTAATTTAATTCTGTAGCGGGTTGTGGGTGTATAGGGGAATAGGGTGGGAAATAATTAAATTATATTAAATTAAATATTAATTTTTAGAAATTACTAATTATTTTTAATTTAATTTTGCTTTTTAGCTCTGTAGCGCGTTGTGGGTTTATAGGGGAATAGGGTGGGAAGTAATTTAATTGTAATTCATTACATTTATTTATTGGTATTCATTTTGAATTAATTGGTAATTAATTTTTAATTGGTAATTAATTTGTATTAATTGATTAATTGATAATTATGTTAATTTTATAAATCTATTTTCTGTAGCGGGTTCTGGGTTTATAGGGGAATAGGGTGGGAAGTAATTTAATTGTAATTAATTACATATTAAAAATACATTTTGTGTATTGATAATTAATTTACTGCTAATTAATTATTAATTGGTAATAATTGTTATTATAAATTAGTTTTTATTATTGAAAATTAATTAGTTGTTATATACTTATGAATAGGTAATTAATTTGAATACCTAATATTTATTTGTATTTCAAATTGATTCATTATTACCTAATATTAAATTGGTAATTCATTTTAATTATTTTTTATTGGTATTGATGTTTAATTTATTTTTATTAATATATTAAATCATTACTTTCCCTACTGTTGCACTCTCTGGAGTAGGAATAGTCATTTTTACCCCTACGCTATCCAACGCTTTCCCTACTGTTGCACTCTCTGGAGTGGGAGTAGTAATTTTTACCCCTACGCTATCCAATGCTTTCCCTACTGTTGCACTCTCTGGAGTGGGAATAGTAATTTTTACACATACGGTATCCAACGCTTACTCTACTGTTGCACTCTCTGGAGTGGGAATTGTAATTTGTACTCCTATGCTATCCAATGCTTTCCCTACTGTTGCACTCTCTGGAGTGGTAATAGTAATGTTTACCCCTACGCTATCCAACACTTTCCCTACTGTTGCACTCTCTGGAGTGGGAATAGTACTTTTTACCCCTACGCTAACCAAGGCTTTCCCTACCGTTGCACTCTCTGGAGTGGGAATAGTAATTTTTACCGCTATGCTATCCAACGCTTTCCCTACTGTTGCACTCACTGGAGTGGGAATAGTAATTTTTACCCCTACGCTATCCAACGTTTTCCCTACTGTTGCACTCACTGGAGTGGGAATAGTAATTTTTACCCCTACGCTATCCAATGTTTTCCCCACTGTTGCACTGACTGGAGTGGTAATAGTACATTTTACCCTCCCGCTATCCTACGGTAAACATATTGTACATTTGTTATTAATATTACGTTAATATATATATATGTATTGAAAAAATAAAATTGTAATTTTTTTATAACTTAATTTAATTGCTTGATAATTTTAAGGTTATTTAAGTATTTTTAAGTATGTTTTAGTTAATTATATTTATTATTTCATTAATTTTAAATTGCTTTTAAGCCATCTAAAAAAATGCGATATTTTGACAATTTTTTTTACAATATTTTTGATTCGATATTTTTGTACTTACCTGTTTGTAGATAGGAATTCAATAGTTTTGCATTCTATATTTTGGCATCAATATTATGGTAAGTCTATATTTTTGTATTCGATATTTTGTCAGTGATCCACATGTTAATCCCCTCCAAGTCAGGTGCCACATCTCTAGGTGTATGTACTACTCCCGCAGCACTAGAAAATTCAATTTTGCTAGATTCCACCTCCAAGTCAGACTAGCTCAATCTCTGAGCTACAAACATTTCTTATTGCTGGGCTGAGACACTCATGGCCTCAAGCCTTTCGAGCTCCATATCAAGCTTCCTCATTATCAAGTCATGCTCAAACTGCATTTTCTTTTCTTCCAGGGCTAATTTCCTAGTTTGCACTTCCCATTCCAACTGCACATTTAACTTGAGCTTTGTCAGCTCCATGTCATACACCCTGCATCTCTCCCTGTCCTCAGCTCCTCTGGGGACAGGCCTCTGGCAGATAAACTGCTACGTGCTAGGGAAGGTGCTTTCTTCCCTCCTGGTCCCAATGGCCCCTCCAGCTGCCTTACACTGTAGCATTCCAGTTTCTCCCCTCTTCACAATCATAATCAATAGATGCTATGGATGCTGCTTTCTCCATGGTTGTTAAATTTGACAGTTCCTTGCAAAAAATAGAATATCCCCAAAAAGAAATTTATCAAAAAGTATGTGGTTGCGTTTTGGTCTGCACTTACTCGTAGTGTTTACCAATCACTGTACATGAGTCACAAATGCAAGTCCAGAATCCTCACGGCCGACCACCAATGTTAGATTTGGGGGTCTCTAGTTGGCACAGGTAGGTACTTGTGACAAATAGGGACCCTTGCCTCTAGTAAGGGGGTACACTCCTAAAATAACCCCTGCTCACCCCCTTGGTAGCTTGGCACGAGCAGGCAGACTTATCTCAGAGGCAGTGTGTAAAGCATTTGTGACCACATACAGTAACCCAGTGACAACACTACAGATGGACACCACACAAGGTTTATATAAAAAATAAGTATTCTTTATATAGACATAACACAAGACCATAAACGACAAAAATACACAATACTGTTACTTTAAGATGGTAGTTTTAGCTTAGTTAAGTTCTTAAGGTGTGACACTTTGAGTCAATGTATCTCACGATGCGTTGCGCTTCCATGACAAGCAATGTCGCACCCGTGGAAATGCAGCAAATGTCTGGTGCAAAGAAATAAAGACGTGAAGATTTTCCAGATGCGGCACGCTTCTCCAGGGATGCGAGAAGTTCTCAGTTCGATGCATGGACTGCAGCGGTGACACCCTTGTTCAGAAGTGCGAAGACAACAGCTTCAGCTGCAACACTCTTCTCCCACGTTTGCGTGAAGCTTCCGCACAATGCGACAACTACAGCAGCGACATCCTTGTTCAGAAATGTGACGGCAGCAGCTCCGACGGCAGCGCGCTTCTCGGCGGATGCAGGAGGCTTTCCTCGATGCGGTGCAATGCAGTGACGACACCCTTGTTCAGAAGTGCGATGGAAACAGCCTCAGCTGCAAAACTCTTCTCCCACGTTTGCGTGAAGATTCCGCAAGATGCGACAACTACAGCAGTGACATCCTTGTTCAGAAGTGCGACGGCAGCAATGGCGACAGCAACACGCTTCTTCCTTGTTGCGAGAACCTGCTCTTGGTGAGGTGCAGTGTGACAACTCCTGTGGTGACACCCTTGTTCAGAAGTGCGATGGCAGGCAGCAACGACCGCGACACGCTTCCTCTTTGTTGCGAGACGCTTGTCTCAATGCGGTGCAGTTCGACAGCTCCAATGGGGACACCCTTGTTCAGAAGTGCGACGGCAGCAAAGGCGACACGCTTCTTCCTCGTTGAGTCACCATTCCAGCTCCTTGCGACACTCAGTCCCTCAGAAGGCCCAAAACAGCAGTAGGCACTTCCAAAGAACTCTGTGGAGCTGAGGTTTGAAGTCTGTTGTCCCTGAGACTTCAGCAGTAGGCAAGCCCTTGGAGATCCATCACAAGTTGAGAGTAAAGCACACAAAGTTCTTTCTCCTCTCTTTGGCAGTCAGGCAACCACTGCAGGCCAATCCCCCAAGCAGTACTTCAGCTTAGGGATAGTCTCTCCTCAGTTTCTTCAGGTTCCTCTCCTCAGCAAAGGTTTCTTCTTGTAGTCCAAAAGTGATCTAATTTCTTGGGATCAGGGTCCCAATATTTATGCCCCAAAATCCTTTGTCCTCTGAGGGCAGAGGGGCCTTTGCCCAGTCCAAATCAGTTCTGGAGCACTCTGTTTACATGCCTCCCTCTTTCCTTTCACAGTGCAGGGCAGAAACATCAGACGCCCCACAGGAGGTGGAGCCAGCATTGTGGAGGAAAGGCACAGCTCTGGAGCACTCTGTTGACATGATTCCTTCTCTCCTTTCACAGTGCAGGGCAGAGACACTCAGACGCACCACAGGGGGTGGAGTCAGCACTGTGTTGGGAAGGCACAGTCCTATTCAGGTCCCAGGTGCAACTCCTCCCACCCATCTAGATGCAGATCTCTCTATTCACCACTGGGCTGATTCATTCTGTCTCCTGGACTCCCCGAGCCCTGTCACTCAAACTCCAGACAAGGAGTACACAGCCTAGCAGAGGCAGGCCTGAAAAGTTAGACAAGAATATACCTACTTTCTAAAAGTGGTATTTTCAAACACAGAATATTAAAACCAACTTCACTAAAAGATGCATTTTATCATTCTGAGTCCAGGCATACTAAACTCGATTTTCCACCATGTTCTCTTAGTCAGTTAGGATTATAAGAATGTAATAGACTAACTACCCATTCTAGCCTATGGAGAACAGGTAGCCTTGCAATAGTGCAAAACGAAAATGGCTGTAATTCACTATTAGGACATGCCACACACATCAGGGCTTGTCCTACCTTATACTTGCAATGCACCCTGCCCTTGGGTCTACCATAGGGGTGTCTGACATGAAGACAAGGAAAGGTTTAGGAACTGGCAAGTGGGTGCACTTGCCCTGTCAGCATGACAGTACCAGACTACACACAGGCTCTGCAATGGCAGACCTTAGACACATTTTACAAGGCTGCTTCTGTGGGTGGCACAACCAGTGCTGCAAGCCCACTAGCAGCATTTGGTTTTACATGCCCTGGGCACGCCCAGTGCACTGTACTAGGGTTTGACAAGTAAACCAAATCAGTCAAATATGGAATCACCAATTCATACATTAATTTACAATTGGAAGAGCATATGCACTTAAGCACTGATCAGCAGTGGTAAAGTGCTCAGAGTCATAAAACAGCCAACAACAGGTCAGAAAAAATAGAGGAGGAAGGCAAAAAGTTCAGGGATGACCCTGCAAAAACCCATGGCCAGTCCTTTGGGAGGGGATACTGTCAGGAATCAGCCATCTTGCCACTAGGCAGCATTCCCGAAAGCCCTCTGGACTCTAAATGTGACATTATACACTTCTACATCTTGCCTCGCTGAATTCACTTTGTATTCTAGTCAAGGCTTCCACTCTATTGTCCTGATGCATCATGGCCCTTCTAGTTCCCTCTGTCTTCAGACCTTTCCTAGATCACTTCCTGTTTGTGTGGTTTCTTGTTTGCTAAATTTATTCTGGATCCTAAGGTTATTTTGAACTCTTTATCTCCGTATTCTAAACCTGTCTCTATTTTTGCTCCGATCCACAATCTGTCGCAAGTTTTCCTATTCCCTGTCTTGTGTCTCCTGATTTCCTTGGCCTTAGTTCAGCCTTCCCTTTATTGGAGATTCCCTGATTCCCTGCACCTGGTTAAGTCCTTGCACCTGTGTTCCTCCCCTGAGCCTCCAGATATTTCAGCCCTGTGAGGGCAGCGTATGCAAGCTTTGTAATTGACTTCTGTTGCATCTCCTTGTGCTCTGTGTTCCTGCTACTTTTACTCCAGGCTGTACCTTTGATTCTTTCTCCCTTTTCCCTGTATCTATTTTCCTGTCTTTTGGCTACATGTAGTATCTGTTTCTGTCTTTAATTTTCCTGCATCACTGTTCCTCTGTTATCCATAGTTCATAGTCTCCTGCCTGCTCTCTTCATGATCTGCCCTGTTATATCTATGCAGACTCCATGCATCGTATTCAGTGTTCCTGTTTGACTGCATATTTCCGTCTTGCCTTGTTTGAGTATGTTAAAAATGGGGGTCTTTAGTTGGCAGTGGCCTACACCCTGTCCAAGTAGGGACCCATCCTTCTAGTTAGGATAAGGGTTTACACACTCAAGATAACCCCTGCTCACACCCTTGGTAGCTTGGCAAGAGCAGTCAGGACTATCTCAGAGGCAATGTGTAAAGTATTTGTGTATAACACGTACAGTAACATAGGGAAAGTGCTACAAATGAACACCACACCAGTTTAGAAAAATAAAGTATCTTTACCTAAACCAAACAAGACCAAAATAACACAAATCCAACATACACAACTTAAAATATGACCTTTAAAATGTTTCAAGCAATTCTGTCCATAGACCTCTATGGATGGCTAATTTTACACAAAGTACCTCAGATGCGTCATAATGCACATGGAAAAATGGTGGCAAAGGAGAGAAGCATTGAAAATTACAGCGATGTGTCAGTTCCTGTGTCCTTGAAGAGGCGATGCTGCGTCAGTTCTGATGCACACAGGAGAAGTGTTGCTCCAAATATGGACTGTAGGGGGAAGCAATGCATTGAAATCCAAGACGGGTCTGGTCTGCGGGTTATGCGTCGGAAAACTTGTCACCCAGGTGTGTGGAAATCTGGACGTGCTGGAGGTCGATATGCCAAGTCGGGGCTGCGTCGATGTCTTCAGCGGCGGACCCATGACGCGTCAATTCTTACAGTCGCACAGCAGGGCCTGGGTAAGAGTCAGTGCCAGAGTGTCGGATTTCCGAGACGGGAAGCGCTGAACTCGGGCTGCGGCGGTTTCTTCGGCCGCTGACAGGTGACGCGTCAGTTTCTTCAGCCGCACTGCGGTGGTGCGTGGAAGGTTCTCCTGCGCGGTGGTGCTAGTCGGAAAAACAGGTGCTGGAAAAAAAGGGCGATACGTCGATTTTGATGGTTTCAAGCAGGACTTTGCAGCAGGAGCATCCTCTAAGGGCTTAGAACTGATCTTGTCACCACAAGGCAGGTCAGAACTCCCAGAAGTGAGTTCAGGGATGCTGTAAACGAAGTTTATGATGGCCTTGATACTTCCAACAGGAGGCAAGCACACATAAGATCTTGGAGAAACTTGGAAAAGCAGGACACAAATAAATCTCTAGTCCTTTCATTGCCTACAGACAGAAGAAGCAACTGGAGGCCAACCCAACAAAGCAACACACAGCTGGCATCTTTTCAGCTCTTCTTCTTGGCAAAGTTCTCAGTTCCAGAAGTGTTCTAAAAGTCTGGAGTGTTTAGATCCAATTCTTATACCCCTTTTAGCCTTGAAATAGGTATTCTTTAAAGGATTGTCTGCCTTTGCAGTGCACCAGTTCTTGTCCTGCCTGGTTTTGGCTCCAGACACACAGCAGGGGCTTGGAGACAGCATCGTGAGAGGCCATGCACAACCCTATTCAGGTGCTGGTGAAAGCTCCCACCACTCTAGCTCAGGAAGGCCCACCTCAACTCCCTTGGTGTGACTGTCTAGAGTGAATGGACAAACAGGCCGTTTATTCCCAGTCAGGCAGAGGCATAGGATGGTTAAACAAGAAAATGACCACTTTCTAAAATCAGTAAGGCTAGGCCATAATATACTAAATCAACAAAGAAATGCCAACACTGATGTACATTCATCTTCCTGCGGATAAGAAAATGAGATAACTTTTTGAGAGAATGGGATGAATGGAAGTGTGGCGAACATGCCTCGATTAGCATTCTTGCTAACATGAGTGTGTGTTTGCCGATTTCCAGCTCTTATGTGTTCTGCCTCCTGAGGAGAACCCTAGATGAAACTTGCCAAGGTTTGAAACAAGTTGCTTTTTCTTTCAGCCAAACAAGTGTTCTTAATATGTAATACTGCTGTTGCTTGTGTGTAATTAGGTTAGCATTTCTGAAAGGTTATTAATCAGCTCAGTAGGGTCACTGTTTGGCGATTGCTCTTGCTAACAAAGAAGTAAAATGTCCTTTGGAAGGTGGTTATCATGGGTGTGTTTGAATTATCGTATTTTTACAGAACCTGAGCGAAAAAATATTTCTTTGTATAAAAAAATGATATTTGATGTATAAATTGTCTGTGTGATATATTCCATGTTGTGTATTTTGTAATTGGTATATCCCTGTGTATTGTTATGTTTAGGATTTGAGGGGATTTTAAAAATTGTTAATTCCTTCTATCTTCAAAAATATTTTTAATATAAAATACATTCTACAAAAAAATGTTTTTCTATAAAAAAAAATGAGTTTGAATAAATTCAAGTGATCATATTAATTAAGGTGTGTGAGTGGTTGGATGAATGTACATCAGTATTGGCATTTGTTTGTTGATTTAGCACTTTCTAAAAGTGGCATTTTCAAGCACACAATTTAAAACCTACATTTCCTAAAAGATGTGTTTTTAAAGTCTGAGCTCAAAGAACCCAAACTCCAAACTCTAGCTGTTCCCAACTGAAAGTTATACTTGTAAACTGTTACAAGGCCGCTCCAATGATAGATTATAGGAGAGGTAGTCCTTGCAATAGTGAAAAACAAAATGGGCAGTATTTCACTATCAGGACATGTAAATACATCAGTACATGTCCTACCTTTCACATACACTACACCCTGCCCATGGGGGGACCTTGGGCCACCCTTAGGGGTCCCTTACATGTAATAAAAGGGAAGGTTGGGCTTGCCAAGTGGGTGTAGTTGCTAGGTCGACACAGCAGTTGAAAACTGCTCCCACAGACACTGCAATGGCAGGCCCAAGACAAGATTATAGGGCTACTCATGTGGGTGGCACAATCAGTGCAGCAGGCCCACTAGTGATTTACAGGCCTGGGCACACATAGTGCACTTTATTAGGTGCTTACCAGTAAATCAAATATGCCAATCATGGATAACCACTCCTAATCACAATATACACAAGGCGCACTTGCACTTTAGCATTAATCAGCAGTGGTAAAGTGCCCAGAGTACATAAACGAGCAAAACCGAAGTCCAGCATAACAGTCAAAAATACAGGAGGTAGAGACAAAAAATATAGGGAAACCACACCAAGGATGGCAGGACTAACAGAGGCAGAACTTTCCTAGCCTCGTTCTCAGAATTCCAGTTCTGTTCCTGACCATGACTTCCAGTCCTGCTTTGTCTCAGCCCAGTTTCTGTTAGGTGCTCTTTGTTTTGTTCCCCTGTCTTGTATTGTTATCTGGATTTTCATTTCTTCCAAGGGTGCCAGCTAGATTCCAAGGCTTGTGCCTTTGGCACAGAGAACCACCCAGCAAACCTTCTCCATAGGAGCTTTTGGGTGTCTCCTAGAATTCTGTGAGATTAATCTGCTCCTTGCTTTTGTATAAGATCTTTTTACCTCACAGGGAGATTATTTCAGAGGAGCAGACAAACTATCATTTATGATAGTTGTCTGTTGTTTCCCTGCTTATGTTCCTATTGTGTGTTCTTGGTTTTGCCCTGCAAACTTCCAGTGCCCTAGTCACAGCCTGTTTCCAACCTGCTTCAGTCCTCTGTTTCTGTCCTGTTTCCTTTCCAGCCATCAAGAACTTTCTTCAGGGACCACCCACAAATCTAGTATCCAGTCTTGTCCCAGTCTCACCCAGCTAGTCCTCCCGCCGAGCACCCTGCTAGTTCCCTGCTACACCCCCGGCAAATTGCGAAGCATATCTTGACATACAGTTCTTATCTGCGAGATTTCATCTCCGTCCTGCAGAATCTGTTTCCTAGCTGACATCAAATAATCCTCCCAATATAGCTACCACTACCCATCAGGCAGTAGAAAAAGGGAGGAACCATTACATCACATAACAAGGTCCTGGAGACCTTAACTGATGTCAGATAAGTGAGCTTATTGTCTGATTATTGTGTATCACAAACTTTAAAATGTTTTTCTTTGGAGGGCTTGCCTTAGTAGCACTCACAGAGTTTTATGGTTAGCAGCGCCTTGCCCCTGCAGGCATGACCGTGTTCAGGAATGTTCAAAGGCCGAAGCTTCTCCGACGAATGTTGAGCATGTTTGTTTGTTTTTTAGTTATTTTGAGCATTTTGCTGCTATTACCGCTCATTTCAAGATGGCACATCACGGGAAATCATGAGAGATTTAAGGTGGCTATGAAACTAGCCTAAATACAGGAAGTTTTTGGTTGGTTTCATTCGATTGAATGCACCTGATTCTTCAAGTGTTTGTTTCTCCGCATGGAAGAGGCGGCAGAAGAAATTCCAGGGCCCTCATCAGCTCCTCCTTAGATGGCTTCTATTCAGATCATGAAAGAGCAACATGTGGAAGCTGTCTTGAAGGTTTGGGAAGGTCCTACTGCTGTTAAAATGTCTTGTATCAGGACTGCATGGATCCTGATTGTGATTGGAGATGAGAAGCTTGAGAGGAGCCAGTTTGTTCAGGGAACCGAGCTCAGTGAGTTATTGCCACATTTAAGAGAACACATTGGTCTTGTGGTGCCTGACCCTGCAATTGAAGAAGAGGACTTTCTAATCACAGTAAATGCACCCAGAGCCTGAGTCACTGACACGCATGCTGCTTTCAAGAGTGTCTTGATTCATGAATGGAAAGATGTAAACAATTCATCCTTTCCTTGTTTTTTAGCTAAATGCTTTCATGTGGATACATTTACAGGGGAATACCCAGCAGCTGTTAAAGTTGATAACCTCATGGCAGGACTGTCTTCTCAGGGTAATATTGTGGCAGAAGATGTAGCTCCACCAGCTCCAGTTGATAAGAAGTTAGAGGGGTCATCAAATGGTCATTTGCTGCCGCTAATCTTTCACTCAGGGTTGATACGTATAACACCTATGTGGTCCAGTCTCTCCTCAAAGACTTTCACCAGTTGGCTGAGTGAATGTTTGAGAGTATTGACTGTTCAGCCCTTCTGAGTATAATGGAACAACAGGTTCATTCTGTCTCTGACATATCATTTGATAACCTATGTGCTTATGCAGCTGCATCTGGAGCTGCGGTGTGGGCTCGTCATCACCTGTGGATGCAAAATTGGAAAGATGATTCATCTCAAGAAGTAGTTTTGATGAAGCTGCCATTTGATGGGTGTTCTCTTTTTGGCAACATTTAGAGGACATGTAAAAAAAATCTCTTAAACAAAACTTTTATGGTTCCAGTTAAATCTTATTCTAAGGGCAGGGGGGTTATTTACACGAGAGCTTTTCCTGTCACCTCAAGGAAAGGAGAATTGCAGCCCTTTCAGGACAAGGATCGTGGCCTGGGGGGCCCCGAATCTCACAATATCCCGGTCCCAGAACCATGAAGGTGTCCCTGTTACTTCCAATGCCCCGAAGGCATGACAATCAAAGCCAGAGAAGGTCCTCTGTCTTTCTTCAAGGATATCTGGACTTAGACTGTGTCACACCAATGGGCTGTCAATTTGGTATCAGAGGGTTATCACCTGGAATTCACACATCTACCTTCAAACCATTGGATTTGAAAGACGCTTACCTCCATCCGCCATTTTTTCAATCTCACCAAAGGTTTCTTCGGTTTGCTGTGGGTCATCAACATTTTCAATTCCAGATTCTTTCATTTGGATTGACATCGTCCCCTAGGGTTTTTACAAAGATCTTGACTCTTTTGGTGGGTATTTTATACTCGAGGTAGCCAGGTATATCTGGATCTTGATGACAGGTTAATCAGTTCTTCTTTTTCTAATATGGAAAAAGATGTCCATGATGTGTGTAGTCTTCTTCAGGATTGCAAATTTTTAATCAGTGTTGAGAAGTCCCACCTTCAGCCAGTTCTAAAACTCCATTTCATCGGAGCCCTCTTCCATAAGGACAGGGGGGAAATATTTCTCGATTCGGAAAGAATAAAAAAACTGGTGTCTCATCTGTGGGACTTGTTACGGCAACCTCAGCCCTCAGTAAGATGTGGTTGCAGATTTAGAGAGAGATAGCTTCAACTTTGGCCATAGTTCCCTTGAACCGCCTCCTCCTTGGTACATCATGTATTGTCCCTCTGGAACCCTCTATCCCAGATTTACAAAGCCTTATCCGTCAGATTTCATTGGCAATCTAGTGGTAGCTTAAACCAGAATCTTTAGCCATGGGTCATCAGTTAAGTTAGCCCTCCCCATTGTCAACAGCGACAGATACCAGCAAATTGGGGTGGTGGGCTGTATTCGAGTCCTGTACCATGCAGGACAGGTGGTCACCCCAGGAGGCTCGATCCTCATTAAGCATGGGAGAATTTTGCGAATCTGGCGTTCGCAAATTTTGCGAATTTGCGAACTCGCAATCCGCAAAATCCGCGAATTCTTGCGAATTTTTTTTTGTGTTCGCAAGGGTTTTTGCCAGTTCGCGAGGATTTGGTACTAGTTCGCAATTGCGAACTTACTTGTCTGCTCGCAACGGTTGCGACTATGTTGTTTCTACGTCTGGTTCATCATCACAGCCTCCCAGCACCCTCTGTTTCACCACTGCCACCCTCTCTTTCACCCATGCCACCCTCTGTTACATCAATGCCACCCTCTGGTTCATCATCACTATAGAAGATGGGGGGGAAAAGCAAGCACACCTGCTTCAACTGACATGAATTAATTTGGGGTTAGTGTTTTAACAACACCTGCCCTGCCCAAACTGACAATAATGAATTAGCGGCTAATTAATGTGTCACTGAATTTGAAGTTCCAGCCTGGCACCTGCTTGTCTGCTCCCTTAGCTGTAAATCAGGACCTTTGTGGCATACAGTTAAGGTCAGAGCAGGGTCACACAATAGTTGCAAGTAGGCAACCGAATTCTGGAGGCCCCCCTCAGGAAGCACTACAGGGAATCGTTACAAATCATGAGATTGACCTTTTGCACCTGCTCATTGGTTTTGCTTTTGCAAAAATAGTTTTTCGGTAATTTCGCGCTATTCGCGTGGCTCGGCGTCGTGCGAAACCGACCGCGGAAGCCGCCAATTCGTGCGAATGAGCTTTATATTTTTTTGCGGCGTGTTATTTCGCGATGTTTTTTGCAGTATTCGCGAGCCGCTTGCAGCGCAACACGCAAATTTACCCCAAGGTCGAGTACGGGCGCGACCATTTTGTTTGCGTGACGTATTTCCGTTTCAGCCCGCTATGTAGAATCTCGCGAAGTAAGCGCATTGCAAGTACAAGTTCGCGCGAGATCGCGAGGAAAATCGCGTGCGAACTTACTTTCGCGCTCGTGAACGGGCGGCCATCTTGTTTTTCATTCATTTCCTGTGTCTGGGCATGGTGTTTATCCTCTTGCTATCTTTGCCATCCTTTGCTTGTTTTCAGTTTTTTCGAACGATTTTGCTTCTTATCTGTCCCTCTCTTTTCCTATATTTTTGTCTTTTCTGCTATTTTTGTTTACTTTTAAACTACTTTTTTAAACTCTTTTCTTTTCTTCTTCCCTATCCTATTCCTTCTTAATTTTCTACTTCCTACCTTACCTGCCCAGACCATGGTGAAGCCAGGCGCCTTGAAGCTGCCCAGGCACTTGAGGGCCGCAGCGGCGGCGGGGAGGAGGAGCCCTGGACCCCGTGCCAGGACAGCATGCGGGCGATTGAGGGGGGAGCAGGTGACGCGACGGGAGATCTTCAGCCCGGAGGAAGTGGGCGCGCTGGTCTTCTTCGTCCAGCGCCGCCTGCCCAGGACCATCGCGGGAGGCGGCAGGATCGCGGCCGGCTACAACATCCGGGAGCGCCGGAAGCGGTGGCAGAAGGTGTGCTGGGACATGTCCCAACTCTCCAGGGTCCAGCGCACCTGCAGCCAGGCCACCCACCGCTGGACGGACCTCCTGAACCGGGAGCGCGACCTGCTGGACCAGCTCGGCTTGGAGATCCCCGGGCTTGGTGAGTAGTAGAAGCTATTTTATCACTCACTACTATGTTTTCTCCTGCTCTGTGTTGTTGTATTGCAAATATTTGTTTTTTACATGGAGCAAGCCAATAAAGCTGCTGACGATTACATTGTAGTTAAATTATATTTCAAAATCTTCTGTGCATTTCAGGTGCACTGCTCTCCTTCTCAGTGGCGTTGCTACTATGCTTATTTGTTTTCTATTTTGTGGTCTCATTGGCCTGAGTAACTATTATGTATGAGTGTACTTTACAGAACTGCGTAATGCTAGACACTAGGGGGCAGATTACATTTACAAGCCCCTTGCGCCACGTTTACGTTGCCTTGCGTGACGCAACAGTGGCGTAAACGTGGCGCATCCCTGCGAGTCATTTACAGCGTGACGCATCTAGGGAGATGCGTCACGTTATAAAGCCATGGGCCTGCGCCACAATGGGTGCGTTCCTAGTACGCAGGGTGGGCGGTCCAGCGGCTGTGCGCCTCGCAAAAGTGCCTGCGTGAAATCTACAAGATTTAACGCAGGCACTTCTGTGACGCTGCTACGTCAATTCAATTCCTTATGCCTGCTTGAAGCAGGCGTAAGGACTGACACAGCATGTTAAGTATTGGGTGGCCCTGAGCATTACTGGAGTTGCATTGCGTTGGCGACGTGACTCCAGCGATGCGCCGCTCTTACGTGACGAGATGCGTCACGCAAGTGCCTACCCTTGCGCCAGGGCGCGCCGCATTGTAAATGAGGCGCATCGTACGTGTCGCAAGGGTAGTTTTGCGTGACGCATTTGATCTGGCGCATCTCTGGAGATGCGCCAGAACGCGTAAGTACGTATGCCTCTAAGGGGCAGAATTGCAATTACCGTCGCATCCCTGCAAAGTAGCAGGGATGCACCAGTAATTGTGCGGCCCGCTACCACCACCAAACATGGTGCGCCGTATTTGCAATGCGGCGCACCATGGGCCCAAAACGTCACCGAAGCTTTACTGCTGGAGTTGCGTCGCAACAATGGCGCAGCTCCAGCAGGCGCTTGGACGCCTCCGGGCAGCAATACGCGCTTTACAAATATACAAAAAAAAAAATATATATATATACATCCAATGCTCTGGGGTACCCTATCTCCCCAATGCAGGGTCAAGCCGTATGTCTGCTTCAAGCAGGTGCAGGGTTTGTGTGACACATCATTGTCCTAAAGGTGACTGATTGAAATTTTGTAGATTTCCCTCAGCCACTTTTAGGATGTGTTCCAGCGCAGGAATGCCCTCCCTTGCGCCGGAACGCCCCCTGATGGCGCAGGGCTTTATAACGGGATGCATCTCCCAAATGCGTCACGTTGTTATAATATTATACGCCGCACCATGGCGCCTCTTTTGTTCAGCTGCTGCGTCACAAAAGTCACGCAAGAACGGAGCAAAAGAGCCGCAAGGGGCTTAAATCTGCCCCTTCCTTTGTACCCCTGACAATAAGAAAAATAGTGGCGGTGGATTGATAGTTTGACTATTTAAATGACTGGTTATGTAGCAGGCAACTGTTAGTGTTGTCACTGATCTGACTGAAATCACAATGGAGTTTGTCTGTCACTTTGCATCTTGCCTGCGGACTGCTGCCTGCCAGTCCTAGGTGAACCTTTCAGTACTTTGTTTAGTGAGTTACGTGACTTTCGAAGTCGCAGGTCCGCAAATCAATGAAAACTAACCCTAATCAATATAATTTCGCGGAAATATTTTGTTATTGTTGTTTTAAAATGTTTGACATTGACAAGCAACAATCATCCATGTTTTCTGTTCTTTCTTTCATGTTGTACGTCACCTCCCCCCAGGGGCGAGGGGACACAGGAGCAGCAGGCGGCGGCGGATGCTGTTGAACAGGGCCAGGATCGGGCAGGCGAGGGCTCCTTTGCTGGCCCCAGTAAGTTTTCATTTTAGACTAGTACCTATTTTTCCTAGCGTTCCTCATTTGATTTTTTTCAAAATCGTCTTTGATCTTCTTGTAGACTGTATCTAAATTCTTATCCTGCCTCTACTATGACTCCCTGTGGTATTACTAGATTATTCTTAGTAGTCTGTCTGTGTAGCTAACTAAGATTGCACGGTTGGCGAAACTCCCATTCTAGTCAGCAATAGCTCTATCAACTTAGTGCAGTCCTCTGGGATTGTCCATAATGTCTTTTGAAGTGTTCTATCTGCTTTGAAAATTCCCAACTATAAAATGTGAATGACCACCAAGAAAGAATAAGATACTACCTTTTGGTTTGGATAGGAGGACAATCCATACCACTACTGTTGCGGGGACAATTCTTCTGCAGAAACAGAACTATGGACAATAAATAGTGCATTGCTTATCAATTATAATAGGCGCTGTTAGAGTTTCCACATACCTCTGTGATAACAGACTTTGAACCCCCAATGTCCTTACTGACTGACTACATAGTGTGGCACAGTCATTTACCTCCCAAATTCATCGATGATAGATCCCCAATGATGATTATCCAACGCAGCTCAAGAGTACGGAGTGAGAGTCAAGAAGTGTCAGAGGCACGGACTCATGCTTGCAAAAATTGCAAAACCTTTCGCTCAGTCACTCTAGTCTGGACCAAAAAACACAGAGTCTATTTAAGTTTAAAAGCTTTATTAAAAGTAAACACATTTATTAAAATGAAGTCATAATAAAACTAAACGTTTAACTGATAATGGAAAAGTGGTTAGTGCTGACGATTAATTGAAGACATTTCTTGTGGTCGAGCCGAGCTCTCATCTGGTTTCAACTTGATCTTGTTGTTAGAAGTCCATCTTCTGTCTGTGTGGAGAAAAATGGTGCGTGTTAAAAAGCCAGCCTTCATCAGTTGTGCCAAAAAGTGCAGCAAGACAACACTCTTCCCTGGAAAAAGTGACATTTTTTTTTACTTTAGAGTAGACAGTCACAAATTACATTGTTTTCACATGTCTTCATTCCTAGACCAAATACTAGTGAGTGGTTTATTCTAACATTCTTAAATGTACTTTGTAGGTGGAACATCTGGTGGCGGGACCAGCGCGGAGGTGGTGGTGCTCGACACGGAGGCGGAGGGCAATTCTTCAGGGGAGGAGGCGGCGGCTGTAGTGCCGGCTGTGAGAGTTGAGACGGTGGTGGTGGCGGGCAGAGGTAAGCTCTTATATATTCCTTACTTATTGAGTTTGAAGACGTGGCTGGGAAGGAAAGAATATGAGATGCATGGCTGGGTGAATGATGAAGCAATGATGGGTGGAAGGACAACAGCCTGGGTGGGTGACACAGAAACTGTATGTGTCCATATACCTGGATCATGCCACTATCTGACTCTTAGATAGCATATGTGTATCTAGAGCAGGGGTACTCATAGTACGGCCCGCGGGCCGGTGGCGGCCCGGCAAGCCTTACTTGGCGGTGCGCAGACCTTGCAGACAATCACTGCTCCCCCGGCCCCCACAGAGCAGAGTGGAGATGCAGGGCCACAAAGAGGTGAAATAGAACAAAGCCTCTGCTCTGTGGGGCCGGGCGAGCAGTGATTGTCAGGGTGGAGATGCAGGGGCGCTACAACAAACAAAACCTCAATAATATGTTAATGGTCTTTTAAAGACCTGTTAAGTACTTTGGTTTGGCTGTCTGTGTGTGCGCGTTGAGGAAGCTGTCTCAGCCCGGGCTGAAGGCTGACACAGACAGACACACACACAGTGAGATGACAGAGGGGGAGGGAGAGGGAGGGCAGGAGGGAGAGAGAGATGGAGAGGGAGGGAAGGAGGGAGAGCAGGAGGGAGAGAGATGTATGTAAATGCTGGGTCTGGTGGCTCAGTGGATGAAGGCATCTGCTGCAGGGACCTGTGTGCAACCTCATGGTCACAAGTTTTCGTTTTGCTTTAGCCCCGCCCCCTCTGACTCCACCCCCACCAGTGCAGCCCTCGGCCACAAACTACACTGTAAATTTAGCCCCCGAGAGAAAGTTTGTGAGTATGTAACACTGCACCCGCACGTCCGTTCCAGTGTAGGAAAGGCAAGGACAAGAAGTTGTAATTTTGTCCAAATACTACCATCAATAGTAGCAGTAGTTTGTATTGCAAGCACAGCATAGATCCGGTTATTACGGTGGCCACTCCCTACCTCTCTTAATAAGTTTAGTAGTACTCAGTCATTCATGTGTGGATGTATCACTGGTCACTCAATAAAAAGCAAAGCACCTAAAGTCATCCCATATGTAAGCAAAAACATCCCATGTGAAGTGATAGATAATCAGATTATTTATCTTCTTCATTTTCCATTTCTAGTACTCATTTGCACTGTAGGGTGAAAGTTACATTAATTAAGCAGTAGCCCTTGTAACAGAGTATTCTCAGTGCCACCCGTAATAGAAAAGTAAGAGCTTCACCACCTGCATGTACTGGACTGGTACAGTAACACAAGTCTAGGTCACTCATCATGGCGTGCGTCTCTTTTTCTCGGGTGCAAGTTCACTGCGCTGGCATTATGCCGGCTTGCAGAAGATAACATACTAATTTTCCTAAACAAGAGACAAGAAGAAGAATAAGACTGGTGTACTTTCATAGTCGACTCCAATGGAAGTCCATAGTGCTCGTAGAATTTGTTCCTTAAACTCCCACTAATGTTAGAGCAAGGATGAAGAAGTGGGAGGTTAGATAGATACTGGCCTCAATAGTTATGTAATGCGCTTGCAAGTTGCTAGTTGTACTGTAACACAAATTTCTGCTGAATGATTGAGTTAATCTTAAAGAGCATTGGTTACAGACTATGTCTTTCTTTCTTCATATAGATGCTCCTTCCAAACCAACAAGGAGGAAGGAGCTGGCTAGAGCGACCCGGCAACGGAGGATCGATGCCACTGTTGCTGAATATCGGCGGCTGGTGGCCCTGGAGGACGACGAAAGTGCGCAGTCGACCACGACAACAACGTCGGCTGCACCGGCCTCCGTGCCCCCACGGGCTGCCACCCAGCACAGTGCTCCAGCCAGACCGAGCCTGGCTGCCAAAGCCAAACGCCGACGCCGAGCAGCAAGGACAACAGCTGCCTCTCACAGCCATTGCCACAATGTAGCCTAACAAATGGTAAAGTATTTGTAGTATAACTTGTACTTGCGTATGATTTGTTTGACATTGGCTAATACTGAAGCTGAGTAAGTCTAGAATATATCCTCGGATTCTTTCACCAGCCTGTTGCTATGACCTTATCCTCCCGAGCAAGTGTGTGAAATTATTGATGTCAGTTAGTCACACATCAAGCAAAACCACACAACCCGGGGGAAGAGGGTTAGGGTTTGTAAAATGGATAGGAATGGAGGTTTCATTTTGGGTAGGTTTTGTTGAGAGAAAAAAAAAAAGCACAGCATGGACAAACAATAATTGAACATAAAGAAATTTTTAGTTACAAAGCTAACCATAAATCTTTTACGTGACATAAAGGAAGTGCATTCACTACTGAATGCATTGTTACAGAAAAGTAAGTAGTACTTTCGACAACCGTGAATGCCAGAATGCGACAGTACAGGGCTACATTAAATTAGGTTAAAAAAATAGCCGAAGTAAAACATATAGAATGGCTGTAGGGATCAATTTAGAAGCAGAGAGAGATCCAAGAAATGCAGTCACACACACTCATTGAATAAAATAATGGATACTGTATCTGTATTGTTGTAGTTGTCCTGTTGAATTCGGTAAGTAAGTTGCATGCAGCAAACAATTCCTCTTATTAGCGGCACTCCTCCATTCCAGCTGACGCTTCGTCCATCAATGTTGGTGACCAGAAGACACCCTGTACACTGCCTGCCTGGCGGATGCTGAATTGCGGCTCGCTAATGTGAAGCCTGACTCCATCCTTTTTTCCCCATTGCAGACTGAAACCCGGCCTGTAATTATTGAACGAAAAACAGCACTGATAAATAAATATAAGGTATGTACGCTGTGTAGTGCAAAAAGTCACACTTTGATTTTCCTAATAGACAGTACAACATTTTTGAAAGTACGTACTCTGTCTGAGTCACCTTTTCAAGGATACATAAGTATGGGCGAATTAATTTAGCGGATCTTTCCCCTCAAGCTAGGTGTACTGTAAACTGTGTTTTAGAGCAAAATTAGACCTTACCAGCAGTGCTTCCACCCAGACCTTTACTAAAGCCAGTTGCAAAAATGTAGAAGACCCCCAATCAGATCTCAAAAAACGAGGCCTAGCAGAAAATTGGTGACAAAACGTACTTTGAAAGTAAAAGTAGGCCAAAATACCCCCTTACCCACCGTGGATTGTATTCAAACCACTTGCAAGCAAGCAAAAGTATCCATAGCCAGCATCGCTCCAAGACTCGAAACCCCCCCCCACCCAAACACATTCAATAGAAATACTGCTAACCCTAACGAGCCCTAAGTTAAGAATAATGGCAGAGGCTTTCTTTAACTATGCCAAATCCCCCCTTTCCTACCATGGATTTTCTTCAAATGACTTGCAAACAAAATTACACATTCTCACGAGTGCTCTAAGACCCCAGAACTCAGTTGCAAAAATCTAGAACACCCCAAAACACATGCAATCCTGCTGCTAGGGCTAACCCTAACGAACCCTAAGTTACAAAAAGTGCCAAAAGGCTTTTCCTTATGGATTTTGTCCCAACCACTTCTATCCGGTATTAGACCTTCCCAGGAATGCCCCAAGACCCGCCAACCCACCCGCCAAAAGGCACAACACCCCCAAACAGCCCAAAAGCAAAATCTCATACTTACAATATTTCTCGGCCTTCGGTTCAAACGCACTGTGTAGCTAGGCCATAACTCCAGTTCACCACCACGGATTTCCTGAAAAGCAAATGCAATCAAGATTAGAGTGTCCCAGCAGTGCTCCCAGACCCCGAAACTCACCCACAAACAGCCGGAACCCCCCCAAAGAGCTCCTCAAAGGCAAGCAAGTCAGCAAAAACATACAAAAAATTCCGCCTCCGATTTGGTCCAAACCACTTTTATCCGGTATTAGAGCTTCCCAGCAATGGCCCCAGAGCCATCAACCCAGGAGAAAACGAGTAGAAGACCCCCAAACAGCCAAAGAGCAAAAGTACAAAAATGGGGACTTAGTCATTTTTTGGCCAATTTCCCAAATCACTCCGCACGCGCTCTGCAGCTAGGCATTAACTCTCCTCTGCCACCATGGATTTACTTCTAACCTCTTGCAAAGTAAAGTATCCATAGCCAGCAGTGCTCCCAGACCCCAAAACCCACCCACAAACACCAGGAAGCCCCCCAAACAGGCCCCCGAAAACGCTACATTGAGCAAAATGTCAGAAATAACAAAAATAAATCCTTATGGATTTTGTCCCAACCACTTCTATCCGGTATTAGACCTTCCCAGGAATGCCCCAAGACCCGCCAACCCACCCGCCAAAAAGCACAACACCCCCAAACAGCCCAAAAGCAAAATCTCATACTTACAATATTTCTCGGCCTTCGGTCCAAACGCGCTGTGTAGCTAGGCCATAACTCCGGTTTACCACCACGGATTTCCTGAAAAGCAAACGCAATCAAGATTAGAGTGTTCCAGCAGTGCTCCCAGACCCCGAAACTCACCCACAAACAGCCAGAACCCCCCCAAAGAGCTCCTCAAAGGCAAGCAAGTCACCAAAAACACCCAAAAATTTCCGCCTCGGATTTGGTCCAAACCACTTTTATCCGATATTAGAGCTTCCCAGCAATGGCCCCAGAGCCGTCAACTCACCCGCAAAGAAGTAGAACACCCCCACAAGTGCTGAGTCTTTCTTCATTGGGCGTAAACCAGCCCTCTGCTTTGATGGAAATAGGAGTCTGGAGGAGGAGGATAGGGGAGCATGTTCTTCTGAACTTGGAAACCTGAGGAATGCAGACTGCGGCACCTTCAAATCAATAAGCAAACAAGTGAAGACAGTTCTGCTGATGGGCTTGTTTTTGTGATTAGGTGATTAAAGTTTGAGTTATATTAACTGTGCACAACAAAGAAAGACAGACACACAGGAATAAAAGTGAATAAGGACGAAAAAGAAAGTTATTGATTCATTGTCTCATTTTTAGGGCTGGGTGTCACGGTCCACGAATAAGAATAAGGCTTCGTCATCATACTCTGCGAATTCAGGCAGGGTGAACTCAGTGTCACCTGACAGAGAAGAAATTCCCTCATCTATGTTGCTGTCCACCGCGTCTTCATCCGGCGTGCTTTCTCATACTCTGTAATCTGGTGGTATGAGGTGCTGATTCATCTTGATCATTGTTAACCTCTCCACATTTTTGGGCGAGAGGCGGCTCCATTTGGAAGTTACAATGCCACCAGCAGCACTGAAAACACATTCAGAAGACACGCTTGCGAGTGGGCAAGACAAGTAGTTTAAAGCCAGGTTGGAGAGCTGTGGCCACAATTCTTTTTTCCCATGCCAATACGCCAATGGGTCAGCATTAACATAGACCTCTGTTGAGTCATTCAGATAGTCCTTCACCATCGACTCAAGGTGCTCCTCCAAGGTTCCTCCACTTTGCTTAGCTGTTGCTGTGACCTTTTGAGAACCAAACCCAAGCCGAGCTAGCCAATCCTCTTCAGCCTCCAATGTTACTGTTATGTCTGGTGGTGCAGATGATCCGGTTGCCGGTGTCTTTAACGGCTGAGAGGTCACTTGTGCCGCAGGTCCAGAAGTGGATTGTTGTGACTGGGGATGGCCTGCTGATGCTGATGTACTGCCTTTTCCTTCAATTTTCTGCCGTTCTCTTTCAAACCTCTTGGCTGAGGAGGCTAGCCACTGTTTGTACTTTGTAACATCTTCATCAGCAAAAGGAAAGAATGCTTGGCCTGCCAGCGCCTTTTTGTAGCGTGGATCCAGAATAGTAGCACAAATGTAATGCTGGTTTGAGGGGATCATTTTAAGACGTTCATCACCTTGTAGGCGCTCTAATAATTTCTCCGCCAGAACAAAAGGGTCTTGGTTTTCTTCATCTTTTTGAAACACAGAACACACCTCCTTCAGTTGGTGCTCCAGCATGTACAACAATGGGATAGCTTTTCCCAAATTACAGTCCTCCTTGCTGACTGCACGCGTGAAGAACTCAAAAGGACGAAGCATGCGTGTCAGGCTTTTAACTATGTCCCATTGCGCCGCACCCATCCTCAGGTCCTCCTTCTGAGCTGTACCCTGTGTTAAGAAATAGTGATCGAGTACCGTATACTGCTCATACAGACGCTCAAGCATGTAGAAGGTTGAGTTCCAACGTGTTGCCACCTCCTGGATGAGTGCTTTTACTGGCATTCGACGTTCATATAGCAGGCTCCTCAGATGCTTCCGGGCCTTAAATAAATGGCTGAAATGGTTGCACATTTTTCGGCAGGTGTCCACTACCCTGTACGCTGCACTGTCTTTATCACTCAAGAATTTTTTGACAACCAGGTTTATACAGTGTGCCAAACACGACACTCTGAAATATTCACCCAGCTCCATTACATTGGCGCCATTATCCGTGGAAACATAACCAATCTGGCGTTTTTTTGGGGACAGCCAGTCAAGGACCTTTGTGTTAAACACATCCAAAATGTTTTCTGCTGTGTGACGTTTCTCCAAACCAAACATGGCTAGTGTTGCATGTTTCCGAGCAGCTTTAAAAACTTGGTCCGGGTCAACACCTGCGTTTAGCTTTGCTTTAACCCCTGAAAAAGAGACCCAGTGTGCAGTGATGCACATGTAATCAGCGCCTGCGCCACTGGTCCACATGTCTGTTGTCAGATGTATAGTGTGAACAGCACTATTCTGCAAAGCTGCCCCAATCACCTCCAGAACATCTTCATGTAGTGCTGGAACCGCAACTCGGGCAAAATAGAACCGGCTAGGAACCTTCCATTTAGGGCAGAGCGCTGCCACTAATTCTAGAAAACCAACCCCTTCTACAAAAGAAAAAGGGAGAAGGTCCAGAGCTAGCATTTTAGCCAGCTTAGTGTTATACAGACGCGTCAGTGGGTGAATGCGTTCATATTGCGCTTCTGTAAACAACATCTTTTTAATGTTGTCCTGGACCAAGGATTTACGGGATGATGATGATGATATCTTCGACCCAGTTACGCTCGCTGATGAACTTTTTCGCATTGGTGTATCACTCTCTCCCACACTCTTAGTGTGGCTCACATGGGGTGTGCTGCTGACAGGGGTACTGGGTGTAAGTGAAGTGTTTGACACGTCTTCTTCCTCCTCGTCATCATCAGATGAAACATCAACGTTTTCATTACGTGCTATTCGGGCTTCCTTGATCGCCTGTAGGTGCGCAAACCATTGGACAGTGTGCTGTCTCCTAAGATGACCTCTCTGGCCTCCGGTACCATTGTTGGTACCAAACTTACCACGACTAACTCGAAGCTTACAAATGCTACAAATGGCTAAGTTTTCCTTTTTTGGGCAAACACTAAAGAAGTCCCAAACTGCAGACTTGAAATGTCTTTGGGGGCCGGAGGAGGCGGCGATACTGGTGGTGGTGGTCCTGCTGCTAATGCCAGATGAAGTGGAGGATGTGGATTGCCGAACTTCAGTACGTTTTGCACTTTCACCACCACTAATTGAGGTCAAGGTGGATGGAGGTCCCTTCTTGCGAGGAAGAAATATGGAAGCGGTAGATGTTGGTGTACTAGTTAACTCCAATGATTGTTGTGTTTCCATTGCCTCCTCGTCGACATCATCATCACGCTCAGCAGCTTCTCGGGATAGGGTCAAAATGTCTCTTTGCTGCATGCCCGCTGGGGCTGCAGTGACCTTTATGATGACTGGCTCGTCGTCATGAGAGGCTTCATCAGCAGCAGTATCCGTTACTTCTTGTTGAGCCTCATCACACTCCATAGCTATGAGTTTTTCGACGACCTTCCTTTTACGCTTAGGTACCTTTGTCAGATCATGGTGTGCCTCACTCTCAGACTGCCGTGATGGTTCCCAATCTTCATCCAGATCATCAGAAGGAGGTGGGCTTGAAGAAGATGTAGACACCCCCCTTGATCTTTTCCTTGCTAGGGATGTGGAAGACAATGAATGATCATCAGGAGGAGTGGCTTCCTCAAATGATACCTCGGTTTGATTGTCAATTTCCTGATGTGCCCCTACTTCGGGAGGAACAACTATTGTGGGCACTTGTGACCCTCCATGCACCTCTGTTTGGCATCTCCTTGCGCTGCCTCTCCTTCCACATGTACTTGGGCTTGTACTTGCACATGTTGCGGCTGTGGTTGTTCAACACTTGTCAGATGAGTTACAACAACCTGTGTTGATTCAGGGACATTGCTGCTACTTTCTTGCGATGAGCCAACATCACTGGTCGATGGTGATTGAAGAAGTACACTGACTGCCTCTGCAGCACTCAAGGGCTTTGACTTAAGTTGGCGTGGTGGTGGTGGTGGAGGCACTGAGCCCAATGGAGCGGGGGTGCTGCTCCCAGCTTGGTCCCCAGCAGATCCCGCTGCAGGCGTACTTTTTTTTTTACTCCCAAAAACGCGGCGGCCGGCACACCAGCCTCCTTGGTAACTTGCTTCTTCTGCTTCTTACTGGCAACTTTCTTGCTAGAGGAGCTACGGAGAACTTTTTTGGGGGCCATCTTCTTCAGAGCAGGTCAGAACAGCAGGCCGCAGTTGCACGAGTTGCAGAGTTGTCTGTGGCCAGACGTGACGTCGCGTGACGTTATGCTGCACACACACACCGCTGCAGGACATCTTCCTGGCACTGGTAGTTCTCTTGAGTCTTGTGCACCTAAAAGCAATGGAAGACAGAGGAACATCAGTTCAGTTATACACCCCAAAAAAATCGAAAAAAACCCAGAAAAATCAGCACAATCCCATGCCCTCCATGATGTTTAAGCTCAAGACACCCCACAGAAAGACTAGGCCCATGCAACACTCACTAGTCACTACCCCTGGTGAAAAGGCCACAACAACAGGCCAAAAAAACGAAAATCACAAAAAAATCAGCACAATCCCAAGCCATCCAGCCCCTCCATGATGTTTAAATTCAAGACAACCCACAGAAAGACTAGGCCCATGCACCACTCACTACCCCTGGGCATAATGGATGAAAGCTAGGCAAAATGGGTGCAGGCCTGAGAACACTGCCTGCATTCAAAATGGCCCCCTCCCTCACAGCACATGGCCAGGGCCTGTAGCAGCACTCAAAATGGCCCCCAACCACATGGCCTGTCCACAACAGGCCCAAAAAACGAAAATCACAGAAAAATCAGCACAATCCCAAGCCATCCAGCCCCTCCATGATGTTTAAATTCAAGACAACCCACAGAAAGACTAGACCCATGCACCACTCACTACCCCTGGGCATAATGGATGAAAGCTAGGCAAAATGGGTGCAGGCCTGAGAACACTGCCTGCATTCAAAATGGCCCCCTCCCTCACAGCACATGGCCAGGGCCTTTAGCAGCACTCAAAATGGCCCCCCAACCACATGGCCTGTCCACAACAGGCCAAAAAAACGAAAATCACAGAAAAATCAGCACAATCCCAAGCCATCCAGCCCCTCCATGATGTTTAAATTCAAGACAACCCACAGAAAGACTGGGCACATGCACCACTCACTACCCCTGGGCATAATGGATGAAAGCTAGGCAAAATGGGTGCAGGCCTGAGAACACTGCCTGCATTCAAAATGGCCCCCTCCCTCACAGCGCATGGCCAGGGCCTGTAGCAGCACTCAAAATGGCCCAAACCACATGGCCTGTCCACAACAGGCCAAAAAAACGAAAATCACAGAAAAATCAGCACAATCCCAAGCCATCCAGCCCCTCCATGATGTTTAAATTCAAGACAACCCACAGAAAGACTAGGCCCATGCACCACTCACTACCCCTGGGCATAATGGATGAAAGCTAGGCAAAATGGGTGCAGGCCTGAGAACACTGCCTGCATTCAAAATGGCCCCCTCCCTCACAGCACATGGCCAGGGCCTGTAGCAGCACTCAAAATGGCCCCCAACCACATGGCCTGTCCACAACAGGCCAAAAAAACGAAAATCACAGAAAAATCAGCACAATCCCAAGCCATCCAGCCCCTCCGTGATGTTTAAATTCAAGAAAACCCACAGAAAGACTAGGCCCATGCAACACTCACTACCCCTGGTGAAAAGGCCACAACAGGCCAAAAAAACGAAAATCACAGAAAAATTAGCACAATCCCAAGCCATCCAGCCCCTCCATGGTGTTTAAATTCAAAACACCACACAGAAAGACTCAGTGCACCCACCACTGAGTACCCCTGGGCAAAAGGCCCCAAAACAGCCCAAAAATCGAAAATTCCAAAATTGTAGTTGCAGCAACTGTAATGCCCCAAACAAACTTACTTGAGAAATTTCTAATCCAAAAGTGATCCAAAGAAAGTCAAAAAGGCCTCAAATCCAAATATCCAGCAGCATCCACAAAATGTAATCCTTCCAGCTCCAGATCCATATGAAAAGTGACCAGGAGATGGACAAAGCACTGGGAGGAGCCTGCTGGACAGGAACAGGAAGTTGAGGACTGTGGGGCACTTCCTTCCTCCCACCCCCCCCTCCCCAAAATGGACTCCTCGCAAAAAAAGTGCAGGCAAATGTCAACCTGAGGAGTTATTCAGATAAAAATCATCATTTCCAGAAGGATTATGCTGCTTGCTGGTGGATTTCTTGTGCAGAATTGCGAATTTTGTATTTTCGCGAGTGCGAGATTGTTGCTGCTCGCCGCATCTCCAAGCTCGCAATTGCGAAGTACCGCGATACGTGATCACGGCGTACTCGCGTTGACAAACTCTCGCTGTACAGGTTGGCAAGCCGCGATTACGTAATCGCGCTTGCCAAATTCTCGCGGGATCCCGCAGCAAGATCCAAAATGGCGCAGCACTCGCAAAATATCAAGAAAAATAACTCGGCAAACGATGAATGACGGTAGGTAAACGCCGCGCGCCGCAAAATTGTATCACCAAGAAAAAAAAAATCCGCTGCGTGCGAATTTCCGGATTTTGCGGGAAATTCGCGAATCTCGCGGATTGCGAATTTACCGAAAATCCGCAAAATCCGCGAGCGGAACGGATTTTATGCCCATGCTTAATCCTCATCCATCTGGAGGGAGTTGGCTGCTGTCAAAACACTACTAGCCTTTCTTTCCCAGATCACTCACCATATAGTATGCGTTTAATGAGACAATCAAGTGGTGGTGGCATATCTCAAGCGCTGTGGGGGGATGGTTCTTTCCCTCCATCATCTTTCCAGAGAGATTTGTGTATGTGCAGATTTGAGTCTTAATTGGAAAGAAGGTTTGCACCCGGTTCAGTGCACAATCAAAACACGTAATGCACTCTTATATTTGGACCACAACACACAAATATATTCAGTAAACAAATATATATAGAAAACATATTTTTTCTTTTTATTATTTTACTTCATTTGTTATTTTATCAAGGATAGGATTAATCAAAAAACCACAAAAATTACATACATAAATAGTTATCATACATTGAAAACAGATAATTCATTGATACATAAGAATCATAAAAAGCATGTTTTCCAACCACCAGAGAAAGTTCATTAGTACATATGCATCATGATGAACATATTTCAAACACCAATAGATAATATATATTGTGTCCCCACCGTATAAGAAGGAGAAAAAACAGGTGTAAGGAGACAAGAACCTGGAACAAAAATACCCCTGAAGAATTAAGTTGACCAGTCACAAATGTATATTAACATCTGCGTATAATCTTGAAAGCACTTGTTGCAGTTGTAAAAGACCAACACGTTTCGGCATAAGCCTTCCCCTTTTCTTTTCCAAATAAATGTGCAGATTTGAGTCTCCAGACTCTGAAATCAGTATATCTTCCACTGTGGGAGAATGGGCCTGCGGACCAGCTCAGCAGGAGGGTTCCCTTCTCAGTATCCCTTTGTCTTTAACACATGGTGTTTCATCATATTTGTTACCAGATTTGCCAGCCATGCTTAGACATATTTACAACCAAAGACAATGCTCTCTTGACTCATTTCTGTTTCATTGTTCCAACCAGGGATGTGAGGGCGATAGCTCTCTCGCTGTGAAGTAGCTGAAGGGTCTTCTGTATTGTTTCCCACAAATTGCTTTGATTCCACCGCTGTAACAAAAGGTTCTCGTGGTGGCTCCAAATTGGGTACCAGGACCTTGGCTTCCAGTTTTGATGGCAGTGGCTGTGGTTCCTCAGTAGATATTTCCTCTCCAAACTTCCCCTTCAAGCCATCGTCGGTTGTCTCTCATGTGTCTCAGTTGGTTGAATCAGGGGGTTTGGCTGTTGAACAGGAATTCTTATTAGCAAAAGGCTAATCTTCAAAAGTATCAAAGGCTATTCAACAGTCCGTAGGCTTTCCACACAAAAGTCATAGAGTCAACACTGGCAGAAATTCTAATAATGGTGCCTAGACTAGGGCTTGCAGGCCTCTGTTTGTGATCCAGTTTGGGTTTTAGACTTCCTGCAGGATGGTTTCAGGTTGGGTCTGGCGGTCTCCACTATTCGTGTTCAGTGGGCAGCAATTCAGTCATTCATGGGTGAGGTTACGGAGTAGTGGCCCCTTTAGCTTCTCGCCTCTTGCAGAGGATCCCCCTTGGGACTTGTCATTGGTCTTTTGAGTTCTTCTTTGCTTTTGGTTCCCTTATATGTTTTTTTTCACAGAGAAAGTGGTGCTGTGTCTAAGCCCTACTTTTTTGTCGAAAGTCCCATTCTCCTTTCATTGTTCCTAGGATATTGCTTTTCCTATGTTTTTTCTAGACCTCTCCTCAGCTGAGGAGGAAGTTCCGCATACCTTGGATTTGCAAAGAACTCTTTAAATATATATGTCTTGAACTTTTTTGTAAAGTGCATGGATTATTTGTTGCCTTTTGGTTTGCCAAATAAATGTTCCCTTCCTTCTACATCAACCCTATCTAGATGGATAGATCAAATCTACCATCATAATGTGTAATGAATTGCCTCAGCTTCCTCTTCCATCTGTCCTTGAGGGGAGATCCACTAGAGCAGTGGTTCTTAACCGGTAGTCCGAGGCCCCCAAGGGGTCCACAAAGCTTACTCAGGGATTCCCCGACTGCTTAGAAAATTAAATAATATTAACCAATTAATACAGTGTATATAAATAAAGAAGCAAAATTGAAAACTGAAATTTTTTAAACATTATGTAAATATGAAGGAATTTGAAGTTGCAGGCTAAAAATTGAGTTAGCATCTTAAGATTGATTTGTGGGAGCAGTCCAAGTGCATCAAATAGAATATAGTAAGGATGATGAGTGGCTTCAATTGAATCTAGAACAGCTCCAACTTTAAATAAAAAAAAATTGTGGATTCAAGAAAGATTTCCAGTATTTGTGTATTTGTTTGATGAATGTTTGGTTTGTTTATTTTTTGTGTATTGCGTTGCGGTTCAAATCAGGGAACATGCTTAGGTGAGTCCCAAACTCAGTAATGACTGAGTGGGGGACCCCAAATTCCAACAATGATTCAGTGGAGGCGCCTGTGTTCCAGTAATGATTAAGTGGGTGTTCACATAAGTCAAAAGGTTAAGAACCAATGCACAAGAGGAATGTTGACTTCTTGGTCTTCTTTTGGAGGAGCTTCTTTGAGAAACATTTGCTGTGCTGGTATGTGGCAATTTCCCCTTACTTTCCTTTCTCATTATAGAGTTCAGTTGGGAGAGGGGGTTCTCTACTTCTTTCAGAGATTGTGTATTATATGCTTACTCAGATTCATGATTTAAATATTCACCATTAGTAAATGATTGATTTTGACATTCATTTGGTGTAATTGGTGGTGTTTCTTTAATCAATCCCATTCTGCATGGGCATTCTCTCGCATGTAAGGACTGGAACGGGGAAGATGGATGATTACTTACTGTGAATCTTTATTACTCTGAGTCCAAGTCTTCCCCAATACAGTCCTATTTTTAAGGGGTTGGGATTGATTATAGAAAAATTAGATGTTGGCTGATGTGGCAGTGAGGCGGTTGGTTGAGGATTAGTCTGGCAGCGGAGTTCTGGAAGTTCTGGAGTTTGCGGGTGAGGTTTTTGTTGATCCCCACGTAGACTGCATTGCCATAGTCTAGTCTGAGGCCGATGATGGCATGTGCAACGATTTTCCTGTGTTCGAGGGGAATCCAGTTGAAGGTCTTTTGGAGTATGCAGAGGGTGTGGTAGCATGAGGAGGTGACAGCGTTGATCTGGCGGTCAATTTTGAGTTCGGAGTCCAGAATGATTCTGAGATTGTGTGCGTGGTCCTTGGGGAAGGGCGGATTCCCGAGGGCGGGGGGCCACTGGTTGTTGTTCCAGGCATGGGGGTGTGAGCCAATGATGAGTATCTCGGTTTTGTCCATGTTGAGTAGTAGGCAGCTGTTCTTCATCCACCTGGTGACTGCTTCCATTCCTTCTTGAAAGTTGCATTTGTGGATGTTCAGTTCATTGGAAAGCTAGAGGACCAGCTCGTGTTGTCTTCTTCCGAAACGATGTTGAGTCCGTGTGATCTGATGATGGATGCAAGTGGTGCCATGAATACCTTGAACAGAGTGGGGCTGATGTAGGATCCTTGGGGTACTCTGTGGAAGGAAGTCTGACCCTCTGCTTTCAGCTGGAGAGCAAAGAGCGGATCCAGTCGAGGGCCTTGTTCTGGATTCCAGCGTCGTGAAGTCTGCAGGCTAGGCTGAGGTGTGAGACTGTGTTGAAGGCAGCGGAGAGGTCCAGGAAGATGAGGGCCACAGTCTCTCCCATGTCGAGGAGGGAGCGGATGTCATCTTTTGTGGCCAGGAGGGTGGTTTCGGTGCTGTGGTTATTCCTGAATCCTGATTGGGAGGGGTCGAGGATGTTGTTTCCTTCTATGAAGGCAGCGAGTTGACTGTTGACTGCTTGCTCCATGGCTTTCGCCGTATATGGGAGCAGGGAGATAAGTTTGAAGTTCTTGAGGTCGGGGGGTCCGCCAAGGGTTTTTTTCGGGAGACGCTTGATCTCTGAGTGTTTCCAGACATCGGGGAAGGAGGCGGTTGATGATACGTTGAAGCTGGGGGCAATTATGTCTGCGGCTCTGTGGTCGATGTGGTGGGGGCAGGAGTCCATATATTTCTTTTAAAACGTCCACTATTTGTAAACATTTTTGAATAGTCTGTATAAAAGGGGAATGGGACCCCCACATGTGGGTTAAGAAACTGCAACCAGAGGAGATTTCTTATTTTTAAATCATACACAGAACCTTTAACAGAAAATGTGCATAAAGAAAGATCTATTAATCAACAAATTGCACTATTCTTTCTTGGCAATCTTAAATTAACATGCACGCCAGGCTCACCAGAGGGGCACCGATTCGGAAAACTCTGCGGAGTTTCACCCCACTAAAGTTATTGGACCCATTATCGCATTGTATCAAGTAATCCCCTTTTATGAAAGGTTGTTTTTAAATCCAGTGTTTGAGAACACCACTTTTAGAAAGTTGCTGTTCTCTTGTCTGCCCTTTCTGTGTGCCTTGGCCTGTTTGTGTATTGACTGTCTGGTTTGAGAGTGACAGGGGCTGGGGATTCCCCAGGAGGCTAGCTGAGTCAGCTCTAGGCTGAATGACTGCATTTGCAACTTGAGTGGTGGGAGGAGATACCACCTGGGCCTTAATAGGGCTGTGCCTGCCTTCCACAATGCTGGCTCCCCCTCCTGCTGGGCGGCTGACGACCCTGCCCCTCACTCTGAAAGGAAAGGAGAAGCCAGGAAAACAAAGTGCTCAAGGAACACCCAGAACTGGTTCAGACCGGGCTCAGTGCCCTCTTGCACAGAGGGAACAAAGACTTTTAGGGGTATAAGATAACAGAAGATTAGATCATCCTGGAATCAAGAAGGAACCTCTGCCAAGGAGAAAGCTGAAACTAAAGAAGGCAGATTGTCCAGCTGTTGCTATGCTGGATTGCCCTGCTGTTGCTTTGCTGCCAAGGAGAGGGGAAGGACTTTGCTTTGTGCTGTATCACCTTGCTTGAAGGAATCTCCAAGGGCCTGAGAAGAGCTGGCTCCCTGTTTTGAAGTCCCAGGAACAAAAGGACTTCACCCCCAGCTTCCCTGAACTCTGCTGAGAGAGCTATGTCCTTCCTGGAGTGCTTGGCCCATGTTTGGTGCCTCTGGAAGTTGTACCTGTGTTGGGAAGTTAGAAACCAAGCTATAAAGACTTTTCTACAAAAAAGTTACTGCATCGCTCGCTGCCCCTACGAGATCGGCGCATCGTGCCTTTGCGAGAACAAACTTCCTACGGAACCGACGCACCGGAATCCATACAAGTGGCCTTCCTCCCCATACAGACCGGATTCGTCGCGACACGCCCGCTGCTGCCGCGGGGCTGTAGCAAACGCCTCCCCAAGGTCTCAGGAGCAACGCATCGCTTGTTTTCCACCGCATCAGCTTCTGCTTTTGGAACTTTGTCGCATCTTAAGGTACTGTTGGCTAAACGTGACGCAACTGTGAACTTTTCACGCAACTGTGGATTATTTTTATCGCAACCTTAAGAACTCTTTCGCAACCATATTCTTGAACTGTGTGTGTTGGATTTTTGTCATTTTGGTTTTGTGTTGTTTAGATTAAACACCTTTATTTTTCTGAACTGTTGTGGAGTCAGTTTGTGGTGTTTTTACTGTTTTACTGTGAGTGTTGGTACAAATACTTTACACATTGCCTTCTGTTTAGCCTTGACTGCTCGTGCCAAGCTGCCTAGAGGGTGAGCGGGGGTTATCTCAGATAGTTTTCTCCTTATCCTGACTAGAAGCAAGGGTCCCTATTTGGACAGTGGTACCTACCTCTGCCAACTAGAGACCCCCAGTTCTAACAGTGTCTATGTGGTGGAAGTGAGCAGTGGGTGTGAGGCTTGGTGATTGAAAGAGTGAGAGTAAGCTTGAGGGTTGAGGGGGTTGGATGTGAGGGGGAGCTGGTAGGATGTATGATGTGAGGGAGGGTGTGACACACGTAGATTGGTGGTTGTCTGCGAGGGTGTGTATGTGGTGAAAGTGAAAGGTGAATGGATGTGAAACTCAGTGAAGGAGAGAGGAAGGGTGATCTTGATGGACGAGGTGGGGTTTGAGGGTCAGGGTTGAGCACATATAAATTGGTGAGTGGCTGTGTGATGCATTTGGTGGAAGCGAGAGGTGGATGAGGTAGTTTGTGCAGTGTCGTTTTGTAGGTTCATGTTAAGGCCGAGGATGGAGGTAGGATGTTTATGAGGGAACACGGCAGGTGAACCTGGGGCACACAGCAACTGGCAGTACTTAATTTGAGCCGTTTGTAAGGGTGTTAAAGTCTAAAGTAACTTTTTTGTTGGGTGTGAGAAGTTAGCCTGGCATATGATGTCCACTAGTTCTAGTGGGCACCTTGCACTAGTCTAATCGACCCTTATTGATGGTTGTTGTAAAGTCAACCTTATAGTAAGCTATTCTAGTGGTAGCATGGACCAGCAGTCAATAGGCTAAGACTTCAGAGAGCATGTGAAACAAGTTGTTTTACCAATTATAATCCCTTGAATACCAAATGAAAGGACACCACACAAGGTATATATCAAATATATATGTATTTATTCTAAACACAACCCCTCTGCACTCTTTATGAGGTCAGAGGTAAAAGCACAATACAAGTTACTCAATTAGCATACGATAAGTTGCATAGTATACGTTTTGCCATAGGGGCCTCACAAACCATATACTAAAACAGTGGTATAAGAACCACGTCTGGAATAGAAAGTAGGCCTAGGGCCTAGGGAATCGCTGGGGCTACACTAAACAACCAAAGGTTAGGAAGTAGGAGGGCCACGGGAGACGCGTGCAGTGTCTATGTTCAGCCGCTATGGGAAATGTAAAAGTTACAAAGTTACTGTTTAAGGGCACTTTCGGATGGACTATGACAAAACCCCTTTAGACTAGGACACTTCGAGAGTCAAGACCCACGGCAGCACCGGAGTACTAGTGTTACCTTACCCAGGGAAGCCAGGTGCATAGGTGCCTTTTGGTGTCGGGTTTTGTCATCGTTTTTATTGGAGATCTGCAAAGAAGTGTTGCACACAATCTAAGTAAAAGTGTCCGGGTGGATCCAAGGGTGGATCGGAGATCTGAAGAACCTGAAAGCAGAAAGGACAGAGTCTGGGCCACTAGCCAGTGACCAGGAAGGAACTAGGAAGGAACCAGGCGTTGTCGCAATGATCTCAGGTGAAGAGGTGAAGCTTGTCTCTGCAGCCACGAGGTTCAGGAGGTGTTGACAATGACCAGGAGCTGGATTCGAGCTGTACCTAAAAATATCTAGTTGACTGCAATGTTGATATCCGGATTGGACCCAACAAGCCTTGGCAAATGCAATCCATGCAGGAGATGAAGATTGGCTTTGGTGCAGACCAACAAGGTCTGTGGTGCTTCTCCTTTGCAGGGAAGCTGGAGCAAGCCTGGAGCAACAAGGAAAGCAGTTTAAGTTCAAAAGAAAGTCTTCAGGGGGCCACTAGCCAATGGACTAGGTACCGGGAAGACGCATCAAGCTGAAATGCAAGAGCAGGCCCCACGCGGCACTCGTGGAGTGTGGAGGGCTGAACTTCGTTGCAAATGGTGCTCGGGTGTGGGGCTTCTCGTACCCCAATGCACAACTGCGAGTTACCTCAGGAGTCAATGCAGTTAGCAAAATGCAGGATGTCCATGAGTTCCGGTCCCACGTTTCTCGTGTCTGCCATGGGTCTCAACTTTGCTGGAAACGTTGAGCAGGGTCAGGGAGGTGTAGAAGTCCATGTCCTGTGTCGCAGAGTTTTCAAGTTCCGGTGGGAGCCTCGACAATGCAGACCGGCAAGTTACTGGTGGTGCGTGTTTGCAAAGGGTGGTCACTGCTTGACCACAAGGGAGATGTCTTCCATCTTCCAGTCGAAATGGAACGTCGAAGGTCCAGGATTTGTGTTTCAAAGTTTCGTCCAGGGTAATCTAAAGTCCTAGGGACACACCTCCTATACTTATACCAAGTTAAGGGGTGGGATTACCTGGGAGGTCCCTCCTATGGGTGGACCTGAGAAGGGGGTGGTTACACCCCTTTCCCTTTGTCCATTTTCGTTCCAGAGCAGGGCTGGAGTGCCCCAGCAACTGGTTTGAACCGGGCTATGCATGGATCACCTTGTGTGCCCCAGGCAGTCTCTGAAATACATTCACTGAATGCAGCCCTCCCTACCCCAATACACATAAGTCTGTCTGGGGTGGTGCTGGCACCTCCCCTGACAGGAAACCTATTGTCCAGGCCTCCCCTGCCGGAGTTTCGTCCAGCAGTAGGAGGTCAGACTTGTGTCTGTGGCAGCAGCATCCTTTTTGTGATGCTGAGGCTCTGTTTAACTTTAACCGGGTTTACCAGTAACTACATGTCTTCTCCCTCTAGAAGGGTGGAATGCTACCCCCGCCACCAGAACTGGTGGGGGGTAGTATTCCAAAGTGTTTGACACCTCACACGTCATGTTTTGATAAAGCCAAACCTAAGTTAGTATTAACCGCGAGGATTATAATGCAATTAAGAGTATATGCTACTGAGGTGTGGTGTGTGCACCTACCTACACTACTTGTTTCCTACTAGAACCTCCCTAGGAGTTGTAGTCAGGGTGTTCTAAGCCCTTACCACCTACAACTGCCAAGTTCAGTAGAACTTTTGTATTATAAGAACTGGATTGATATGTACCTAGAGGTACCTTAATGTGATCTTTCAAATGATATCTCAAGATTATATGTTAAAACAATGCAAAGAACAGCTATAAGGAGATGGTTTTGAAAGATACAGAGGGGCTCAGCTCATGCTAGGACACCCTCTCACATACAACCAAGCACTCTGCCTCCAGGATTGATAAGGCCTGCCATAGGAGTGACTGATAGGTTACTATATGTCTATATATAAGGTAGATATAGGTATACTATATCTAAGTAAGGGGTGATTACTCCACCTTACCCAGGCTGTGTGAACAGATAATACATGCTGCAGCCCCTGGTAGTTCTTGGATGCACCTATGCCCTGGGTACCTATGGTACACTATACAGGGGCTCACAAAGGTGACGCAATACCCAATCTGGTATGTACCTAAAGTACATGGTATCAATTTAGAGAGAGAACAGCTAGGCTGTGGTCCTGATTAGCAGGGCCACAGCCAGTCTAAAGTAGAAAAACCAGAGTATCACAGCAAAAAGTGGGGGTGACCATAGGGAGCAGACCCTACTCTCCTACACAGGGGTAGTCCACTAAGCATGTCTATCAATGCCGTGAGGATAGACACAGAAATCTTCTCCTTTCTGGTCCCTTGAGTCCACCCTTAATTCCTCCGACCATCCCACATGACAATTTATAAAAGGCCTCCATGTTATTTCGACAAGTTAGTTAAATAAGGTGGAGACTGAACAGAGAGACGTTAAAACGTTAAATATCCATTTGACGGTTAAACAAAATGTGTTAGTTTAAAGACCAATCAATCAAGCTCTCGTAATGTTTTCTAACATCAGTTTGTTTTTGTGGAATTTAGCTTTCTCAACTTCTTCCAGTTAGTGTTTTGTATTTAATTCTGAGCAGGACATAACTTAGTGTCTCTTAAGCAAATGTGTAATTAAGAGTTATTCCTTTAGCACTTTAACATTCTCAATGTATTACCTTATTTCCAGTACTATCTCTTGATTATTCGAAATTAGGACAGGAGTCTATAAAGACGTAAAATGATAAGCAGGTAATTGGGAAATAGAGATCAATGGTTTGTGGGCAAAACTACATTTGATAGTAATGTTACTTCTCCCAAAAATACACGTGTAATATCATCTGGTCTAAAGCACTAATTGATTCTTTAAAGGTATTTTTCTACTTGTTATGGGTGTGGTGTGTTTAAAAATCCGAACATAATTGTGAAGCTTTCAGATTCCAGTAGATAAGGAGGCTTTGGATTTCCAAAGACTAAACTTTGCTTAGTTTTAACACAAGCTATTCGAAAGCTTCGTTACTAATGTCGATTGTGCAGAGACACCTAAATAGCTAATTGCAATACAAGCATTTGCAATGCAATATGCCTCGCAGTTACAAGAGTTTCAGCTATTGGCATTGTAAATAACAATGCATTTTATTTATGTTTGTAAAACAAAAACAAAAATAAAAGGCATTATTATTTGCAATGTCAATAGCTCAAACACGCGTACATGTGCGACCTATTGCATTGCAAATGCTTGTTATATTTTATTTTTGCTATTTTAATTTTTGAGAGTCCGGCAGCTGCAAAGTGCTACTCGACCTCCTGCTACCTTTTTCATGCATCACTCACACTTTGTACATTTACAGTTCTTACCTGAGCATCTTCCATATTAGAATGTAAAATTAAAAAGGGCTACCATGCACCCTGATGCATAAACATCACATGCATGTGGTTGTGCACACATCATGTCGCATGTGTGTCTCTTTGCTGCCATCTTGCAATATGTTATTTTGAATAGAAAACCCATTTCAAGAATTGCCAACCATGTATACACATGCATTGGCATTCACTCGCAAAAAGCATGGGCTTTACTAATACCGTGGCCTTTTAGACCTGAGTCCATTGGCTTAGCCTATGCTTGTTTTTATTTATGTTGATGTTGGGGCTCAACACCCAGTTATTTCAATTAAATAATTCCTGCAATCCCACTTGACCCCTTATCCTTGGTTTAAATGGTTGCCACAAGTATATAGCTTTAGGAGCAAGAGTTGCACACAAGGGTCATTCTTGTTGTACCTCAACCCCATCTCCCCAACCGGATAAATTAGGTCAAGTGACCTCTTGTGAGAGGAACACCTTTGTTGATATTTTAATGAACTTATATGTTCACCATCATATTAATGATCAAAGTGACTTCATAATGTATATGTAGAAAAGTTATCTCGATCTTCTCTGGTACACCTGCCTTCAGGCTGAGTGGTGAGCCAGGCCAGCACACTGACTCTCTGTGGGAATGCTTACTTGCTTTGCTGCTCTGGAATTCTCCACCTTACAATTCACTGATACCATCTACCATCTGTCTAGCACAAGGTTGAACAAAGGCCCTAAAAAAACGTAATTTCCCTTTGTTACAGAAGTTGAGTCCCAAAGTGACCAAGCATTTGTTTTTTCTGAGGGTCAGAACCCTTCCCAACCTGATTTTCTGTCATACTCTGTCCTTTGTGGACGATGAGCCAATGACCCATGCAGCATTTGTTTTTTTAAGATATCTAGCTTTGAAGGTACTGTGAAAAATCTAACACTAAATTAGAAGTCTAGGCAGAGATCCTGGGTGGATTAATCAGGAACACTGAGAACTCTGATATACACGTGTAAATATGTTGTTAACGTTCCCAACGTGTTGCATTTTTCATATTTTGTTTTTATCATAAATCTAGCTAGTGAGCGTGAATAGTATAGTTAGGGCCTTATGATTTTTGTGGCTGCCCAGGCAGTCATGCTACCTCCCATAAGATAATATGTGTGCTTTGTTTTCTGCGAGAGTACATATTAAGAACAGTACAGTGATCATGGTCATTGTAATGAATACAAACAGGGGTCCTCAGTCACAAAGATTTTGCTGTGACTTACTTATGTAGTACTCCTTCGTTTCATGAGTAAGTTAGGAGTCATTCAGGAAATTCAGGATTAAGTTATATGAGAGTAAATAATCTTAATCATAAACTAGACTTTGTGAACTGAGCATTCTATATTTGGATTGCAAACTGGAAACTTTGGGGCACGTGCATCAAGCATTTTTGCCTTTGCAAACGGGCCAATTTTGTGAACCGGCCGGTTTGCAAATGCAAAAAATGCTTTTCAGATGCAGCAAACCCTATTTTGCAGTTTGGTAACCTGTTACCGATTTGCAAAATGGGTTTGCGATTCACTATTAGGAAATGGCGTGTTTAGGGCGTCCCTTCCTAATACCGAATCGTATCGGTATGTAGGAATGTTTTGTGACCGAGATGCGGTTGCAAAACATTAGAATTTTTCCACCTACTTTAAGTTGGTGGTAATGTCGGGGTGTGCCTCAGCTAGACCTACCAGTGTTAGGGGTTCGCCCTTCCCTGCACAAGTCCTTCAGACCAATAGGATAGAAGTTGGCACAGAAACTGGAATATAAAACAAAGTGTTTATTAACCCCATGAGGTGGAACTATATTCACACAACACCCTTCGGTGGTGTAACAGAAGGAACATGGCCCATTTATACGCACACAGGGGCACAAAAGAGGACGGTACAAGTACAGAAGAGAAGAGAAGGGTTACATACATAAAAGGTCATACAGAAATGCACAGTTAACAATAGGGAGGAGCTAGCAACTTGCTGATTCCGGTAAGAATAACCTGACATATACAAACTACAACAGGTGTGTGGACAGTCACAGTCTCCTCTTCGCATGTGCAGAGGAGCAGAGCCTAAATATAGTCTGTCTCTAAGCAGAGTACAAGAGTAAAGGACAGAAAGGAAGGACAGAGCACATGGTGAGCATATGGCAGACAAGATGGCTGCTGAATACAAGATGGCTTCAGCTAAATGCTAACCCTGATTGCTGCCAATTTACAACAGTAACCCCTTCACAAATGGGAAGGGGTCCCCGAGGGACCTCTTCCCCTTTTTGAATATTTATTAACAGCCTTTTTTAAGAGAAGACAGTGGTCAAACGGACCACTGCCGGCTCCTAAAAAATGAAAAGTAAACTTTTCATTTTACTTTTTGTAAAGCATTTTCTTTTCCTTTAAGGAAAATGGGCTGCTTTGCAAAAAAAGATTTTCTTTATTTAAAAGCAATCATGGACATGGTGATCTGCTGACCTCAGCAGGCCACCATCCCTGTGATTTTTGAGATTTCTAGGGGGTCACAAATTGCAACATACCTCATTAATATTAATGAGAGAGCGATTTGCAAACCCCTAGGAATCGCTATCTGAAACTCTTTGAGTTTCATACATTGTAAATTGCGAATCTCAGGAATTCGCATTTTGATATTCACAATTTATAAATTTGATGCATTTAGCCCATAGCGTTTGAGAACTCCTGTTGGAGCCAACTTTCAAAGGTATTTTTGATTAACTGAAAAAGTACTACTTCACATACCCATAAATACCTTTGACAATTCACCATGAAATGCCCTCTCCTTGGTAGTAAAAACTGAAAGAGGGGCATTGCCCTTTTTATTTGTACTAACTGTTTAAATAGTACCGCAAATTCCTATTTTATCCGCATGTGTGATGTTTTGTGACCAATTCACTATTACCACGTGAAGTAATCCACAAGAATACTACTGCACATACTCATAAATATTTCTAAACTGCTCTGCTATCCTCGAATCCCAGGTGGTGTGTGGACTTGACACGGTACTGTAACTTCATTGTTGCTAGGTTTCCTTTGCTGCATATAGACCAAACAGTCATGTATTTGTCTTTCTCTACCACACAATATTTATCTATAACTGCATCGCTCCTCTTTTAGTCTCCCTGAATTTATGACTTGAGAAAGGCTTCCTAGTTTAAAAAGTTGCCTTTTGTCTTTGAATTTGCAGAAGTAGATTTCTTGCAGGTATGATCAATCGGTTTAGAGGTAGAGATCGGTTTTCTTTTCTTACTGGTCTATGCGGAAGCCAATCCCCCCATGAGGATAGACCTAGTAGAGTGGTTTAGGTTTTGCTTCTGAAATGTAAACGTGATATGGATAATTTCGAGCACCTGGAGCATGATATTTCTAGTGAAGGTGTGACACCGAAGAGGCAAGAAATGAGTACCAATATGGATGTTCCAGAGACAGATAAAGAACCCAATAAAAACAAGTTGGTCTCTTTCAATATTAATGGAAATACTGGAGAATGTAACACTAATTATAAAGCTACTGTAAATCTAAGGAGATTTTTAAAGAAAGAAACCTAGTTTGGTTGGACTGGTGTTTGTCAGAATCAATTCAGCTATTTTAGGTAACCTGTAGGTGTGGCTCTCACTTTAAGACCTTATTTTCTAGGGGCTATGGCAATTCTCAGATCAAATGCTTATAAAGAGCTTGGAAACCATCAACATCAGCCAGTAGCATTCAAAGCTAGAGCTCCATCGGCAAAGTCTTGGATGAACTTTAGGAAGATTAGTTGTGAAATCAAACCATGCCATATTTGAAGACGTAGCAAGCAGAGAGAGACTCAAACTAACTAAAGTATTTGTTCTGGCTTCTAGGAGATGACTTCTAAGAGTCTGTCTTGATGGGTGGAAGACAATGCTTTTATTGTCGCTGTTATTGACGGACACTTTTTTGAGATTGCTCTGTCTCTTTCAGTCACTTCTAAAGAGGAATGTCATTCACATTTTGGATCCAGCTAGCGGAGTATTTCAGTCTCACTATCGTCTCTATGATGTCCTAGTCTGTAAATGTAAATGTAAATGTGGGATTCTTGTAAAGTGCACTGTTACTCTACCCGAGTGTCCTGGCGCTGTAGACCACTGGGGAACCCGTCCTGGTTTTCCCTGTGAGATGGTCCCTTTCTGGGTATCTCCAGGGTGAAACCAGGCATCCCCGGCGTCTGTGGGGGGCCGTTGTAGAGATGAGGCAAGCTTAATGCCCAGAGTTACCGAGTGTGTTCCCTAGTTAGAGTAGGCACTGAGGCGAGAATTATCGAGTCCGTTGACCCCTGGTCCACGACCCTGCCGCGTCAGGAATTGAACCCTGGTCCCGGGCCGTTCTCTGCTTACAGGTCTGCCGCCTCTAACCAGTGAGCCACACTACTCCTGTCATTCTAAAGAGTGCTTTCTTCTGCAGTGCATGTATGGTGAACTAAAACATCTATTCACTGCAATGGAGGTGTATTTGTACTTCTAATAGTGTTTTCACGCTCATGTTGATGTTGCACCTAGAGTGTTTTTGTAACTTTATGTAGTTCTGTACCTAATTGCATTGGTTGCTCCTACAAGTGTTTCAGCAATCCTGCTTACTTTGCACCAAGAGTGATTTATCACCTAAAAGTGATTTTGCGTCTGGAGTAAAATTTCACCTAAATGTGATACCATGTGCTACTTGAGTACTTATCAATTAGGGTAGTTTTGCTTCTTAAATTGAGGTTGCACCTAAAAGTGATTTTGCAAATCCTTTGGATAAAAAGTATTGCCACCACTGGACCATAAACATGTGATACACTCATACTGATGAAGATTTTGCACCTCAATGAGCTATCCACCAAATGTTTGTCAGACTGATGCACTGCTTTCATCCCTAATATGCCATCTAACAATCACAATCACATTTCCTCTCTACATATTGCTGCTGTAGGTTAACCAATCTGTTTCTCAAGCTATGGCCTACACTTATTTTCATGAGATCTCATTATAGCCACTAAACGTAAAAGAATCAGATCGAATACCTCAGAGATCCTGTTCCTATTAGGATATGAAAACTTCCCTCAAATACTCCAAACACCAATCCCTGACACCAGTCCGGTGACTTTAATAAGTGATAAATATTTTAGCCTCATACTAGGCTCAATTAAAATCTACCTACTCTCTTTTATCTAGGATACAAAAATTCCTTATAGAAATATATCTATCACTATCATTATTACTATCATTTACTAACACGAACAACAACTTGAAGGCTTCAGAACAATCCTTCATGTATATTAACTCTAACACACATAACACACTCGGAAATTGTGGGATCACAGATTGCACAACACTTGGTATTGTATTGTATTGTATTGCAGCATTTATATAACACGTGCTACCTCTACGAGGGGCACTGAAGAGCTTGCCTTTGTGCATCTACCAAAATCTCCAGAACTAGAACTCCTAAACACAATCAGGATCAATCTCACCAAAACAACTGTGGAAGAATCTCCTTCTCTCAACCTTGTCACTTACTTTCTATACATTAAATCAAGACATCCCTCCTGAACTGTAGCTTCGCTGTCTCTAGTGGAATTGACATGTCTGTCATCACCCAGGACTTTGACATTGACACTCCTGCACTCTTGGAAAACTAGTTCTCCTGACTTTCCATTCTACTATTGTAGCATTATGACACAACATCAACCATTGGCACAGAACACAAAGAACTGCCAGAGGCATTGCTTTTATATTCAAGAAGTGCAGTGAACCCAAACAATTTTACTCAACTAACTCCTCCGTATTCCAGTTCCTCAATGTGAAGATTAAACACAACAAATAAACTACTGAGGGCTGAACCTCCTATACCGTCCATCTGGCATGGCAGCAAACTATTTTATTAATGTTTACTTGATTACAGCATTTATCATATCAACTCCTTTGGGGATGCAAATTTCCTTGAAAATGTGATCCTCTAAAGGTAAAAAGACAGAGACATCCACACTTCCCTCCTCAACTCTTTCCTATCAGACAAGAATGTACTACGGCAGAAATTTCCTCCCACACTAGGGGCTTTACACTGGACGAGACTTTTCATAAAGAAACACCACATATAAATCTCTAAACCCTCTTATATTGTATTGGCCTGACTGCTTGGTCATTCCTTTCAAAATCCTGAACTTAATGCACTCTTTGCATAATAAACTGGAGACAAAAATGGCTGGTGAGGTAGTTATATGCTGTACCGCAAACGTAAGTAAAACAAAATAGGGCACAGACATAGGATGCACAGAAAGAGGGAAGTTCAGTAGAGCACAAAGCACACACTACAAATTGTGCACATTTGAGCATGCCTTTGTTGGCATGTGTTAACACATTAATTCTGTTTTAGTACCTTACTGCCAGAACTAATGTCTATGGCAATGCTTCTTTATGATGAGACACCGAGCCCTTCCCTTTCTCACTCAACCTACTACATGAAGCACAAAGTTCATCTCGCCACACCTTCGATGAAGAAATATGTATCAAAAGGCCTTTCTGTGACAAGTGTGGCTATCATTCTGACATTCCACTCCCCTTTGACTTTCACAGATTAAAAAGATCAATCACCATGGCTGTCCATTTAAATGCTGGGATACCTGCAATTTGAAGAACTTACACTTTGATTGTGTGCTAAATTTTCAGATTAGAAATGTTATAACCTAAGTATTCCTCCTCCTTAGTGAACACAAGGTTGCTCATGAAGAAAGAATCTAAAACTGGCTGGGCAACATTTTCTTCCTGTTGTTAAGAACACTCTTTATAGCAACACATTTGTTGTGGTTCATTGTGCACACTAACTCTACAGGCCAACACAGCAAATGAACCAGCTTTTAACTCATATTATGGAAAATTTCCCACATAGTCACACCCGCACACATGCACACAGGTATATACCAAACACACTCAGACATGCACAGACTTAGACAGGCAGACACACACACAGTGGCGGTAACTACTGTCTTCTAATAGTTAGGATTTAGTTTCTATTGGAAAGCTATTTTTTAGTTTGCTTATTACTTGTTGGTGTTTGATGAATTAGCGCAAACGTTTCCAATCAAATACTGTCAGTTACAAAGTTTCAGCATTTCCAATTTCATGCAAAACAGTTGTATGGGAGAATTTGTGTCTTCCATTTTAACTCATATATCAGCCTATACAGCCTAACAGTGAATGCAGTTTCACTAAACCTTGCTTGAAACTAGAGCTTTACTCAGAGTAGGAGCTTTATTTGGTCTACATCCATGCAGTAGTTTATGTGAAATTAGGGTTACATGTATTGGGTGGAATTAGACCAAGATCTTAAAATGAGCAAACTCTTATTGGCAAAGAGAGCCTTTTCTATTGTTGTCTATTCGTGGCTCACAAGCTCCAAGAACAGTCTGCAAACCTGAGGGCTCTGATTGTTGTTTCCCAACTGCAAAATTACAGTTGGGGCTACCATCACTGGAAGCATCGTGAAACAAGGCATATCCGCAGGGATGGTGAAGAGAAAGGGGAAGTTCAAAAGTCTGGGGCTACTCTGAGTGATGTTTTTGGACCTGGTTTGAGTTGTAATGTTACATAGAACACAAGCCTTGATGTATGTTATCATAATCCCTTTTGAATGCATTGGAATGAGTAATGAAATCGTGAGATCTAGAAATTGGCTTGCTTATTTTTCTATCAAGAGTCATTACATTTGTGCACCTTACAAAATGTGTGCCTGAATGTCATTTTTTCTGTTGCTCCATTCTTAGAAACTATTTAATGAAACCCAGTAGCTGTAATGAAGCTATGGGGAAAAATACCTTTGCAAGTTTCCTCTTGAAGGAAAAAGAGGAGATACAACATGAGCTAGGTTCTGTGGTCTTCCTATACTTGAACAAGAGCATTGTTCACTGTTTCCTGTGTCTCAAAGCAGAAGTAAAGTGAGAGCTGACACTTCCTCTCTCTCAATAGCGCACCATTTATACGAAAGGTACATAAGATATTATGTTTAGGGTGCAGTTAAACAATGACCAGTGACTTGAGGGATGCTGAATCACCGAGTTCCAGCTTCGGGCCTGATTGTACAACAAGGTACAGGGAAACTCTACATACTGTTATGTATAGTAACACACTATTCAATTCAATTCAAATCTTTATTTCGGTCAATTACAACAATAAAAGATACAGTTAAACCTTATTACAATAAGTATGTACAAAGTAAGTCCAATAGTTACAGAACAACGTGGTAGGGCATTTGAATATGTGGCAATTTACATGATCCAGTCCAAATATGCCAATACAACCTAACTACATCATGAATATAATAAAAAACATCTAAAATCTAGGCATTTTAGAAAGGAAACGAAACAGAAATCCAACATTGTTATTTCATATGATAAAATTTTGTCCATACATACATTCAATACTGAGTGTTTCATAGTTTCAGTTATATGACACTACTAAAAAATGACTACAGAACAAAGAGAGAGACGTAATTCCCCAAAAGCACAACCATTTTACTAAAGTGCAAGTGCAGGGATCTTTACGCAATATTTTATAGGGACGCATAAACCCTTAACAAATAAAGCTTCAATCCAGCTTTATTCCTTATTAGATATACATTAAAAAAAAACTACTTACACTGAAGACGACCAATTGTGACGTCTCTGTCTTCCATATATGTTCAGCCTCACTACAGCATCTAACACCCACATTTTTACAAAGAGGCCTAACCCATCTTTTCCTAGCAGTGTTATATGCGGGCAGAAGAACAATATATGTACATCATTTTCCTTGACCTCTTTTGTACATAGAACACACCAATCACAACTACTATCCTCATGATTTTTGCTCCATCTAGATTTGTTAACATTTGTCTGTAAAACCCCATATCTAAATTTCATAAACAGGGATTTCGCTAGCTGGGGACGTACCTCATCCAGAAAGGGTTCAAACTGTGCTACATCTTTGAAATCTAAGAATGTTAGTGTTAGAGATCCTACGGAAGAGCCATGTAGTACAGTGATATTTACAAAGGTCCAGAAGGAGGACTTTAATAATTTCTTACAAGCCGAAGTCAACTGGAGCGGTTCCTCCCAATAATGGAATAAACCTAATTTCGTCATCCACGATGCCACATGTTTAAACCACGGGATGTACTTACTTTGGTCAATCGTCATAATCTCCTCTAAGCCTTCTCTATAGTGTAGTAGGTCTGGAGTTGACCAAATTCAAACCCAGAATAAAAGTGGTCTTAATAATGCATGGTGGTCAGTATGTTTATTTAAGATCCATGACAACTGGAATTAAAAGCGTTCTAATAGGGAGGCTTAGTAGTTTCCGAATAAAATTATTTTCTCCCCGTTCAAAATTCTTTTTGCAATGAGGCCCCCATATTTCCGCTCCATAGAGCGAGGCTGATTGGACTTTATGTTTAAATACCTCCAAGGCAGGGGAAACTGCTTTTGAAGCACTGGCCCCATATTTTTTCAGAATAGGCGATGAATTATGGAGCAGAATAATCCTATTCTTTTCCAATTGCGGCTTCCAGGACAATATAGTGTCCAGTGCAATCCCTAGATAATTAACATTTTGCACATGTTCTAATTTTAGATTTTTTAATACTAAATTTTTCTTAAATGATTTATGTGGATTTATTGACATGTATTTGTTTATGTTTATGTTTATGTTTATGTTTGTGATATTTATAAAGCGCGTACAATTACCCTTGGGCGTCTCGGCGCTAAGATGCATTGTAATCTCGGCAGTACAGGGATGTGGATTACTGATTAAATAACCACGTTTTCAGTTTTTTTCTGAACTGAAGAAGAGAGGGACAGACTTTCAGGTGATTCGGGAGGATGTTCCAGAGTCTAGGAGCCGCGATTGAGAAGCGGCGGTCACCCCATGAAACTGTTCGACTACGTTGAACCACTAGTTGGTTGAGCGAGGTGGATCGGAGGGTTCTCGATGGATTGTAGGGAATCAGTTGGTGTTTAAGAAAAGAAGGTCCTTGATCCTGTAGTGTTTTATACACTATGCATAAAACTTTGAATTTTACCCTGTTGTGGATGGATAACCAGTGGTAATTTTTCAAAGTATCTGAGATAGGTGCAAATTTGGTTTTTTTTGATAGTACGCGAGCAGCAGCATTTTGCACGGTCTGTAGTTTTTTGATGACTCTACTCTGAGCATTGAGCAGCAGACCGTTGCAGTAATCCAATGATGACAGAACTAAAGTAGTGACTAATGTTTTGGCTGCTGAGTCTGGAAGAAACGGTATAATTTTCCTTACCGTTCTCAACTTGTAGTGTGCGTTGGCTGCCACCTTGTTTGCATGGGCCATGAAATTGAGTTGGTCATCAAAAGTAACGCCTAGGTTTCTAACTTTGACCGTGGGGGATGGAGGTGTGCCCAAGGCTGATGGCCACCATGCATCTGACCATGCTGGTGAGAGATTACCGAAGATGACCACCTCCGTTTTATCGGAATTGAGCTTTAGGCAATTCCTTGCCATCCATATTTGGTTTTGCTAGAATTAATTTCAAGGCCCTTCATGGTACAATATTTATAAAAAGAATCTACTAAACATTGCAGTCCCTTAGGGGTTTGCGAAATTAAGATGGTATCATCAGCAAATAATAATGCTGGGACCACTTCGCCCCTCAACTGGGTAGAATCATTTTTACAACTTTCCAGGTATTTTTGGATATCATTTACATACAATGTGAAGAGCGTGGGTGCCAGTACACACCCCTGTCGTACACCCCATCTCACTGGTATTGCCTTGGTTAGATCCCCCCTAGGCCCCCATCTTACTTTAGCGAAGTTCCCTTCGTGGAGCCTAATTAATTGCACAAGTAGTTCACCCGGGACCCCAGAGCATTTTAACAAGTCCCACAATAGATACTGGGGTACCAGGTCAAATGCTGCCTTTAAGCTTACAAAGGCAATATATAAACTGCCCTTCCTTATATTGATATATTTCCAGCATATACATGTAAATCTAAAAACTTGATCAATCGTGCTGGTTTTAATTCTAAACCCCGCCTGGTATTTTGAAAGAACTTTGGTCTCTTCTATCCACTCAGTTAATCTCTTTAAAATATGCCTAGCAAAAACTTTTTGTAAAATATCAATTAAATGATGGGGCGATAATTAAATATTGCAGATGCCAAAAAGTGTCTTATGTTTGAGGCCACAGATTTAAATGAAATTGTTACTTCCCACTGAATTATCTAGAAAATCACAAAGATTACATTTAAACATTTCCTCCACAGTGCCTTTCGAATGTGCCAATGTCTTTTAGGGAACTGACTTTAAACTCCCTCTCCCTACATTTTTTTAAAACGTCCAATATTTGTAAACATTTTCGAATAGTCTGTATAAAAGGGGAATGGGACTCCCACATGTGTGTTAAGAAACCGCAACCAGATTAGACTTCTTATTTTTAAATCATAAACAGACCATTTAACAGACAATGTGCATAAAGAAAGATCTTTCAACCAACAAATTGCACTACTCTTTCTTGGCAATCTTAAATTAACATGCAGCAGAGATATTTATATTACAGAGCCCAGATTCAATGCAAATAATCACATTTGTTTTTCAGCAGTGTGCTAACACCGTACGCTTCTCTGCCAAGAAACAGTTACAACCAAATAAACAAGCCCAGCAAAAGCCCATTAGCCTTTCATGCTCCCCGACCGAGAAGAATGATCGTTCCTTGAACAAATACACACTGATTATTGCAGGTTGACCTGCTATAATGTATCTCCCAAGCCCCAAACAGTTTTATGATGAAACTGACATTGGCCTTCAGCATGAGGTGAACAAACAATGGGCCTGATTTATAGTTTGTCAGAGAGGGTACTCCGTTGCAACAGCAACAAAGTACCTTCTCTGCCAAATTGAAGGTTTGCCCACCTCATTTAGAGTTGGGCGGACCTTTATTATGTCGATGTCAGAGACTATTCCATCTCTGCCGCCGACATGAACCTCCGATGGCCCGGCACACACGAAGCACATCTTTGACACTGCAAATGTAAGTAACGAAAGAAGGAGAGCATGGCTACTGCTTCTAATGTTCACTATCCTGTGACTCGGTGCACTGTATATTGACACATGGGTACCGATCCCACTTTTTTAATTAAACCACCAGTTTCTGGATAACATCCGAAAATATCCCTCAAGGTCTTGGCATGAATTTCAGCCACAGCACTTCTAAGAATGTTTGCAGCATTTTGAAGTGATAAAACGTTTTGAAATGTGAGTTATTTTTAATTGCCCATTTTAATAATTTTTTTTTTTTTTTAAGACCAACGGTCCCAAACTTTATTCAGTTTCACAAATAAGCCAGTAGTTATTCATACAGTGTCAAAACAACGGATTATTGCTACAAACATTAACCCAGCAGGTAGTACACGCCGACATATCAGTTACACAAGAGTGAAAACAAACAGTTGCTGGTGGAAGTGCATCAGTTCATAAATGACGGTGTCAGGAAATGTCACATGGTGCAGTGCCCACGGTTCATAGCACTGCAACAAGGAACTAGCGTGTTCAAAACGAAAAGCCAACAGTCATTGTTTGAAATGGAGTTCCCTGGTCAGTGTAGCAGGGGATAGAGGTGGCATCATACCCTCCAGTGTCTAGTGGGTCGCTGGGTGCCCGCTTCCTGGTTCTGGGCACATCTAAGCAGCTTTATATGAGATGCAAACGAGGAAGGGTGGTCGGGCGTTATCAAGAGTATAGTATGAACGGCCTCTGTGTCAACCAACAGAATTAACTGGGTAGCCGAAAACAGGGGGGGGGAGGAACGTTTCAATAACCGTTAGACTAGTATTCGTGTGTGTGGTAGTGCATCTAGGATCCTAGCTGTGTGTGGTGCATCCTGTGTGGGTCGCGCAGGGGGCAGAGACAATGGATGAGGCGGCGTCGCCGCGGCTGCAGGGCAACAGGGTGGGGGGCCGGGCGGCGGGGGGGGGGCGACAGCGGCAGGGGGCATCTCCATCGCGCAAGGCCCCAATTATCGGGGGGGCAGGGGAGGTAGGGAAGCGCGCGGGACGGGGGGGAACGGGGGGGGGGGAAGGGGGGGGGGAGAGGGGTAGTGGAGTTTGTGCCAGGTGCGGACAGCAATCAGGTGGGCCCTCCCTGTTCTGCGTCGAGTCGGTACTCTATGCCGGCTTGGGTGCACGCGCGGTGATATGTAATCAGGGCAGCGTCCCAGTCTTGGGCGATCGGGTATTTCCGTAGGCCCGCGGTTTCCTCTCTATGGAGCGACACACTCTCCGCGCAGGCCCAGTTGGCAAAAGAGCGACGCCAGTCGGCAGGGCGCGGCGGGGTGGGACTCTTCCATCGTCGTGTAATGAGACGCTTGGCCGTAATAAGGCCCAAGTCCCAGAAGCGTGCCAGTAGCTTGGTCTGCTTGGTTCTCTTGTAGAGTCCCAATAGGCATACTTCCCACGTCGTGGGGAGAGTTTCGCCCGTGGCCGCTGTTAGCATACCCGCGATCGCAGACCAGTACGAGGTAAGATGGGAGCAGCTCCAGAGTGCGTGCAGGAAGTCTGAGTCCAGGAGGCCGCATCTGGGACATGCCGATGAAGTGAGCTCGAAGTAGCGGTTTAGTTTGTCCGGAGACAGATATGCACGGTGGATGATGTAGTATTGGATAATCTTGAAACGTGCGTTGCGGGGAATGACCCTTGCGCCTGCTAAAATAGCATTCCATTGTTTGTCCGTCCAGTCTGAGCCATGGTCAGTCGCCCATTTTTCCCTCAATTTCTGGGAAGAAAATTGCGTATGGCTGTGTAAGGCTTGTGCGAGCCAGTGCACAATGTGGGATCCGTCTCCCATCACATGCAGGTATTGGATGAGTAGGTGAGTGGACGGCTCGTGGCTAAGGTCACCCCACGCCCTCGCTAGTTCATGAAGGAGTCTGGCGTGTGTCAGGAATTGACCCACCGGTAGCTCCGTGTCCGCGGCCAGGGTCTCGAAGGGTAGCAGCTCTCCGTCGCTGTACAGGCCGCCCAGGTCATCCAGGTCTGCAGCAGTCCAGCTGCGCAGCTCGGCCGTGGACAGTGTGCCAGCGCCCAGAGGTGTCCCCAGCAAGGGTAGGTTCGGAGCATAGGGCACCGTATGTCTGGTGAGCCGGAGGCTCCGTGCGAAGCACCGCTTTGCCACTGCCACATGGACCTGCGTGGGGGGCCGGCCCAGCGTTAGTGGGTGGAAGAGTGTGAGCGCCTGTACGGGGGATAGGATGGCATCGGCCGTGGCCGTGTCCGCTAGGTTCTTACCGCTTAGCCAATAGGCAACCCACTGCAGCTGCGCTGCTAAGTAATAAAGCTCCTGATTGGGAACCGCTAGGCCTCCAGCGTCTGTGGGTGCATACAGGGTCTTTAGCGCAACCCGGGGTCTCCCCTTATTCCAGATGAGGCGTCTGGTGAGGGTGTCCAGCTCCTTAAATATGCGCACCGGTACATACACTGGCAAATTAGTATAATAATAGAGAAGCCGGGGTAGCATTATCATCTTGGTCAGGGCCACTCTGGCTGGCACATTTAAGGGGAGGGAGTTCCAGAACGTGACCTGGGCCGTGAGCGAGGAGATGGCCCTCACTAGGTTCCCCTCCAGGAGATCCATAGGGTCTCGGTATATTAAGATCCCTAGGTACCTAAATACCGTCGGGTGCCATCGGAGTGTCTCCCCCATCATACTCACATCGCACTGTGGCATCTCGCCATCGAATGCGTAGGTCCCTGATTTGGCCCAGTTGACATGGAGCCCCGACATGTCTCCAAACGCCCGAAAGGTGTCCGAGAGCGCCGCTGGTATTCGCGTGAGGTCCCTGACAAATAATAACAAGTCGTCGGCGTACAGAGACACCGAGTGAATGCCGTCCGCCAGTGGGATGCCCCAGGTGTCTCCGGAAGTGCGGAGCATCTCCGCCAACGGCTCCATCGCCAAGGCGAATAAGATGGGGGAGAGGGGGCAGCTCTGTCTGGTACCTCTCCCAATACGGATCCTGTCCGAGAACAACCGTCCGGTCCGGACCCGGACCTCGGGTGCTTGATAGAGGAGCCCCACCATCTGGACGTAGGTATCCCCCAGCTCGTACTTCTCAAGGACTCGGAGGAGATACGGCCATTCCACCGAATCGAATGCCTTTTCCAAGTCAAGCACGATGCATCCCGAGCGTGGCCAGGCCGGGGTCGCGTAACGTTGGACCCTGAAAAACCGGCGTAGGTTGTGGGACGTGCTCCGTGTAGGTACGAAGCCATTCTGATCAGAGTGTACCAGAGTGGGGACCAGTGGTGCAAGCCTCCGGGCCAGGGCTGCTGCAAGTATCTTGTAATCGGTATTGAGGAGCGCCAACGGCCGGTACGAGCCGAGTTCGTTCGCTTCTTTACCTGGTTTCAGCAGGGAGACCACATTTGCTTCGTTCAGGGACGCCGGGAGTTCAGCATCTTCCAGTGCCGCCTTGTACATTTTCAGCAGCTCCGGTATTAACACCAGAGAGTAGGCTTTGTAGAACTCCGCCGGGAGCCCGTCGGGGCCCGGCGCCTTGCAATTGGAGAGGGAGAAAATCACCTCTCGCAGTTCCTCCCCAGTGAGCGTGGCTCCCAGCTCTGCTTGTTGGGCAGCAGTAGCGGTCGGGAGCTGCAGTGCCGCCAGGTAGTCCGTGATCTCCGCTACCGTGGCTCGTAGTCGTGAGCTGTACAGGGATTTGTAATGCGTTGTGAACGCATCATGGATTTGCTGCTGGGTATAGACCTCAATGCCCTGGGCTGTGCGGATGGATAGGACCGATGCGGATTGCGTGTCTTGTCGCACCAACCACGACAGAAGCCTGCCAGGTTTATCTCCCGTGTTGTGGGTGCGTGCGGAGTGCGCAGTGAAGTTGATATTCTTGAGGCGCTCCATCAAAGCAGCGTGGTCCGCTCTGGCCGAGACGAGTTGGGAGTCATCGCCTCCCATTGCCTCCCGCTCTTTACTCAGCAGTGCCTTTTCCGCCTGTACCAGGTCTCGCTCTACTTGCCTACGCAGGCCCGCTTGTACACTGAGGCAACTTCCCCGGGTCACCGTCTTAAAGGCGTCCCACTCGATTCTCGGGGAGGAGGTCGAGTCTACATTGTCCTCGAAGTACTGTAAGATCTTCCCGGAGATTTCCTCTCGGAACGGGGTGTCGAGCAGGAGGTCCGGTTGCAGGCGCCACGTTGGTACGGGCGGGTGTGGACGCTTCCATCCATATACCAGCGTGTGCGGGTTATGGTCCGAGTGGGTCCGACCCAGGTAGTCAGTGTCGGACACAGAGGGGAGCAGGTCACGGGACAGCATGAATCTGTCCAGCCTGACATGTAGTGAGTGGGCTCCCGAGTAGTAAGAATACACCCGGGCGGTGGGGTTTCTGACGCGCCAGGCATCCTGCAAGTTCCACTGCGTTGCCCAGTCAAGGAGGGCCTTGGAGGTCGCCTGTACCGGGGCGATTGCCGCTGGGAGAGACGAGCGATCAAGGGAGGCATTCAACACGCAGTTATAATCCCCGCCCACCATTAGGGGCATGTCCGGCCATGTCGCTATCGCTGTCGACAGTCGTGTGAAGAATTTCCCCTGTTCTACATTAGGTGCGTATATGGAGGCTACGACAATCTGCTGCCCCTCAAGCCTGCCCTGTATGAAGACGTAGCGTCCCTCAGTGTCAATATTGCTGTGAGTTAGCGCAAACGGGACCCCGGGCCGGACCCAGATCAGTGTCCCCCTCGCAAACGCTGAGAAGGTTGTGGCGAATATCTGTCCCCTCCATTTACGGCGAAGCGTGGCTACCTCGGTGGCAACTAGGTGTGTCTCCTGTAGTAGTGCAATCTGGATCTGATGCCTTTTAAGATAGGAATATACCTGGTATCTACGTGAGGGAGTGTGCATGCCCCTGACATTCCAGGTACAAAATTTAAACGTAGCCATCACAGTGTTGATTGCAGCCAAGTGTCCACCTCCCCCCCCCCGGACCCCCACCCGCCCCGCCCATACCCGCACAGCAGCGGCAAATAGTGAGCATTTTTACCACACGCCCCCCCCCACAGACCCAGGGATGCACGCAATAGCAAGTCAGTACCAACACTAGTCTCAAAAGAAAGAACCTGAACATAAACATAATACCAAAAGGGCAACAACAAAAACAAGTCGTCGCCCAAACGCTCTATCGAGCTCAATCAATCCGTGAGTTCAATGGGGGGTTGACTAAGTACAGCACTGAAAGTAAACAAGGTAGTTCGTTATGCCGAAAGAGCCGAAGCGGCTCCCCTCCACGGGCTGTGGGCCAGAAGAGCGCCAAGAGTCAGCGATAGTGTCCGTGGCCAGTTTAGAGTTCCCAGTGTCACTTGACCCAGACAGTTGGTCCCACGGCGGGGCCCCATCTTTCATTCCCCCGGGGGACGGGCACTCACCTCTAGGGGTCCGTCCACCCCTCCAAAGTCATGGTCCCGGTGACATTCCAGCAGAAGAGCCCCGGCCCCCCACCCGGTGCCACTGTAGCTCCGTGGCAATCCGGAAGGCGGGGTTCGGCAGCAAAGCACAGATCACGGAGAAGGTGGCAGCTGTGGCCAACAGGGCCTCCAGAAACATCTATGTGAGTCCCCAATCGGGCCATCGATGGGGAGGAGCTGACTGTTCCTCTGTGCGAGTCGCGTTGGTCCAGCCAGGGCTGGGTTGGGGAGGAGTACTTATGATATCAGATCTGATGTTTGGGGGGTGACGTCCAGCAGGCCCCCTGGGTTCGAGTCGTCTGGTAGACCGTACATGTAGTCGTCGTCCTCGCTCCCGCGCGAACGCGGGCTGGCGTTGGAAAGCAGTAGAGGTGATTGTAACCCGCTGATCACAGCTGTTATGCGGACGGCTTCCAATTGTTCATTCTGTATTTGCTCCGGGGTTGGGCCGATTTCCGTTTCCACGGTCGGCGACCCGGCCCTCGAGGTGTGTCGCTGCCTCCGTCTGCGTGTGCCTCGATTCCGGCGTTGTTCTCTCTGCGCGGGCTCGGGGTTCGTGTCCACTCCCGAATCCAGCCAGGCCATTGCCGCCTCTGGGGTGTCGAAGAAGTGGGTCTTGTCTAGTGCCACCACTCTGAGGCGTGCCGGAAACAACAGCGAGTATTTGAGAGCCAAGCGTCTGAGCCGGTGCTTCACCTCCAGAAAGGATTGACGTCGTCGCTGAACTTGTATGGTATAATCGGGGAAGAACATCACCTTGGCATTGTCTATCTGTATATTCGATAGTTTCCGCGTCTCGCGGAGGATGGCATCTCGGTCGCGGTAGTTCAATACCCGCATGAGCATCGGCCTTGGGTTGGAACCTTCCGGGGGTGGGCGGGTTGGTACTCTGTGTGCCCGCTCCACTACAAAGTGCGGCGACAGTGTGCCTTCTGGTAATAGTTCTCTGAGCCAGGTCTCCATGTGCTCTGCTGTCTCTCTCCATTCCCAACGCTCCGGCAGGCCCACTATGCGCATGTTGTTCCTTCTGGCCCGTTCTTCCGCGTCCTCCGCCCTATCCTCAAGGAACTCCACCCGGTTGAGCAGGTCCTGGACGTGCTTGTCCGTCTGCGCTAGCTTGGGAGTGGCCTCCGCCATCGTATGCTCCAGAGTTGTGGTGCGGTCAGACAGTTTCTTGTGGTCTGCCCGGAGGAGTGTCAGATCCACGGCCACCTTGTCGATCCTGTTCTCCAGCGACGTACGGGTCAGCTGCATGGATTCCTCCAGGCGCTCCATGGCCGCCAGCATGGTGTCCAGCTTGGAAGCGGTCTGGTCAGCCTCTGTGTTTTTCACCATTTTCCCTTTGCCGAGGGTCCCTCCTGTGCCAGTCTTTGCCCTGGTCCCCCCTGACATGTGGGAGGCCTTTGCGGCCGGTCAGGCGGGCGGGTATATTCTCGCAATGCGTGGCGGAGGGGCCAGAGCACGTGAGTCTCTCGGTCAGGTTCTCTGTGTTACCTGATGTGGACGTCGCGTGGCCGTAGGTGGGGGGGAGGACCGTCCCACCGCTGGGTTCCGGGGTTCCGTATTACGTGGCCGTCTAGGGAGGACAGGGTGGTTGCGTGGCGGCTGTTGTGCGGACTCCCGATCGTGGTGGTCAGCACCGCGGAAGTCCTGGTTGTCGTCCGTCTCCCGTCTGTGCCACGTGGCGGTCCGGCAGGTCGGAGTGGTAGGTCTCCCCCGATGCGTCCGTCCGCTGAGCCTGGGAGGACGCGCTCCGCCGGATGGTGCTAGGCGACACCAAGCGCCGCGCGTGGGTCTACCTCGTCCGGTACAAGTCCGGTGGATGTGGGGCGTGCGAGCTGCGCAGGCTTCGTGGCGTCAGGGCGGGAGAGTCTCTCAGCGTTGGGCTGGGTATCAGCGGAGCCGGTGCAACGCGGTTACAGTTCGCGAGTGGCGCGATTTAGGCCTCTCGGCGCCAGGAGGGTCCGATGCTGGTCTGTGCCGTCTTCTATGAGATGGGCAGGTGTAGAGGCCTGGTAGGATAGGGCCGTGCAGTTTCCGGTGGTGGTCCGCTGGGCTTGGTGGTGACGGTGTCTGTGTGGGCCTCGTGCTGGCCCGGCTTGGCTGCCCACTGGTGCCTGGTCAGCCGGTTCGGGCGACTCCAGTGCCTGCAGGTGCGGAGGGGCGGTGACACAGACCACCACGGGCTGGCTCTGTGTGGGTGGTCGCCGCGCTGAGGGCCCTCGTGTGGCCGGGTCGCCGGGGGACCTCTGGTACCGTGTCGCGGGTTCCCTGTGTGCGTCGTGGGCCGGCAGGGCCCTGGGGCAGTGGCGCCAATGTGGGTCTCCAGTCAGGCTCGCGCACTCACCCCCTGGTGGTCCCGGAGCTCGGCGGGATGCCCCCCGCGGTGGCGGGCGAGGTGTGTTGGTCTCGCGGCCTACCGCGGGCCTGGGTGTTGAATTTTCCGCTGGTGTCCGGGGCCCCTGCGGAGCCTGGTCACTGGTGGGCGTCCGGTCTGTGGGACGTGGTCCTGTTCCACCGCTGGACCGCGCGTTGCAGGGCACTCGTTTTGCGGCCTATCCCGCAGGGCCGGATCCCCGGCCTCAGGTAGTTGGGCCGCCAGCCGGAAGTGCACTCCAGGCGGCCAGTCTTCAGGGCCGCTGCCGGTCGGAGGGTCAGTTGCTCCGATGCGCCCGAAAATCGCCCTGTAGGTGGGTCGGGCGTCCGGGTACACTCGGTCCGAGTTTGGGCTCGGTACCGCCAGGAATTCAGGATAAATTGCCCGTGGCAGGGGAGCTTCGCTCAGAGCTCAGCCCGGGCACGTCTTTCTACATCGCGTGCTTGGCCACGCCCCTCGCCCATTTTAATAATGTTAGCATGTTTTCTCTGAGAAGATAGTTACCCCAGACAATCTTGCAACAGTCTTGCAATACCACAGAAGAAAGTATACATGAATATTAATAATGACGTTTTTCGTCTCGTCTGTTTTAACTTTTCCCTACCCCGCTCCCTGATACTTCTCATCCAACTCCTTGTGTTCTTTTTTAAATTTTATGTATTTTTTGTTCTTTCACAAGGAACGGACACACACTAGTACCCTCCTTTCCTCTTCATCCAGCACCTCTTCCCTTCACCACGGCCATGCACTGTCTTTGAACTGCTCCTCCCCCGCTCCATAACCCACTCCTTGTGTAATTTTTATATTTTATTTTTTCTATTTACATTTTTGAGAGTCCAGCAGCTGCAAAGTGGTACTCGACCTCCTGCTACCTTTTTCACTCAGACTTTGTACATTTATAGTTCTTGGCATCTACCATATTAGAATGTAAAATTAAATAGGGCCACCAACGCCCTTGATGCAGGAACATCACATGCATGTGGTTGTGCACACATCATGACGCATGTGTGTCTCTTTGCTGCCATCTTGGAATATGTTATTTTGAATAGAAAACCTATTTCAAGAATTGACAACCATGTATACACATGTATTGGCATTCACTCGCGAAAAGCATAGGCTTTACTAATGCCTTGGCCTTTTAGACCTGAGTCCATTGGCTTAGCCTATGCTTGTTTTTCTTTATGTTGATGTTGGAGCTCCACACCCTTCCACCCACACAAATACCTACATTTTTTGCTTCCATTGACGCAATTATCATTCAACAACCTTGCTCTTTTAATTAAACAGACCCACTTCTTGGACCTGGAGGTATTTTTTGTTTCTCCCTCACTTCCTTTCCAACCACCCTGTTAATCTTCCCTCTGCCTCTTTTTCTTACCTGTTTTCCTTTTGGTGCAGTTCACCAGCCAGGCTCCTACAGGTTCTATGATTTCTGTAGAAAAAGAAAACACTACAATTTACTCTTTTTTTATTACTTGTCTTTTTAAAATCTGCACAGACTTATAATTCCTTCTTTCCACTTTTTGGAAGTTGTTGTTTGTGTTTTAAATATGTTTTACCATCTTGTGACTAGACCTCTGATGTGATAGTGGATTTATTTCTCATATTAGTCTCCATTTTGTTTACTTCAAAACACGTTTTTCTCGTAATTCGCCTTTTGCCGATTTGAGTGAAAATTTGGTATTATCAAAACAGTTATTTCAATAAAATAATACCTGCAATCCCACTCGGCCCCTTATCCTAGGTTTTAGATGGTCACTGCAAGTATATAGCTTTTAGGAGCAACAGTTGCACACAAGGGTCATTATTGGTGTACCTCAACACCATCCCCCCCACCCGGGTAAATTAGGTCCAGTGACCTCTTGTGAGAGGAACACCTTTGTTGATTTTTTAATGAACTGACATGTTTCAAAGTCATTTCAAAATGTATATTTGGAAAAGGTATCTCGATCATCTCTGGTACACCTGCCTTCAGGCTGAGTGGTGAGCCAGGCAAGCACACTCTGTGGGAATGCTTACTTGTTTTGCTGCTCTGGAATTCTCCACCTTACCAGTCACTGGTACCTTCTACCATCTGTCTAGCACAGGGTTGAACAAAGGCCCTGAAAAAACCTTAAGTGACCTTTGTTACAGAATTTGAGTCCCAAAGTGACCAAGCATTTTTTTTCTGAGGGTCAGAACCCTTCCCCAACCTGATTTTCTGTCGAACTCTGTCCATTGTGGACGTTGAGCCAATGACTCATATTTAGCATTTTTTTTAGATATCTAGCTTTGAAGGTACTGTGAAAAATCTAACCCTAAATTAGAAGTCTAGGCAGAGATCCTGGGTGGACCAATCAGGAACACTGAGAACTCTGATATACATGTGTAAATATTTTGTCAACGTTCCCAACGGGTTGCATTTTTTATATTTAGTTTTTATCATAAATCTAGCTAGTGAGTGTGAATAGTATAGTTAGGGCCTTATGATTTTTGCTGGTGCCCAGGCAGTCATGTTACCTCCCATAAGATAATATGTGTGCTTTGTTTCCTGCAAGAGTACCGTGGAAGTCATAATATTTGACAGAAGCATCAGTAGTCAGAATGCGTCCCTCCAATAAACTAACAGTGATCCTTCTATTTAGAAGGTTTAAAATCCATATTATATAAATAGCATACTAAGAACAATACAGTGATCATGGTCACTGTAATGAATACAAACAGTGGTCCCCAGTCACAAAGATGTTGCTGCGACTTACTTTTGTAGTACTCCTTCGCTTCACGAGTAAGTTAGGAGTCATTCAGGAAATTCAGGAGTATGTTGTATGAGAGTAAGTAATCTTAATCATAAACTAGTCTTTGTGAATTGAGCATTCTATATTTGGTTCGCAATCTGGAAACTTTGGGGCACATGCATCAAGCATTTTTGCCGTCACAAACGCAAAAAATGCTTTTCAGATGCAGCACACCCTATTTTGCGATTTGGTAACCTGTTACCGATTCGCATAATGGGTTTGCGATTCGTTATTAGGAAAGGGCGTGTTTAGGGCGTCCCGTCTTAATACCGAATCGCATCGATATGTAGGAATATTTTGTGACCGAAATGCGGTTGCAAAACATTTGAATTTTACCTCCTACTTTGAGTTGGTGGTAACCCATTCACAAATGGGAAGAGATCCCCTTTTTGAATGTTTGTTCACAGCATTTTTTAAGAGCAGGCAGTGGTCCCACGGACCACTGCCTACTCTTAAAAAATGAAAAGTAAACTTTAAATTTTTCTTTTTGTAAAGCATCTTGTTTTCCTTTAAAGAAAACGGGCTGCTTTACAAAAAAAAAGATTGCTTTTATTTAAAAGCAATCACGGACATGGTGATCTGCTGACCTCAGCAGGCCTCCATCCCCGTGATTTTTTAGATTCCTAGGGGGTTGCAAATTGTGATCTACCTCATTAATATTAATGAGATAGAGAGCTTTGCAAACCCCTAGGAATCGCTATCTGTAACTCTTTGAGTTTCATACACTGTAAATTGCGATTCTCAGGAATTCGTATTTAGGTATTCACAATTTATAATTTTGATGCATGTAGCCCATAGTGCTTGAGAACTCCTGTTGGAGCCGACTTTCAAAGGTATATTTGCTTAATTGAAACTGCCTTTGTGAATTCACCATAAAATGTCCTATTCCTTGGTAGTGAAATCGGAAAGAGGGGCATTGCCCTTTTCATTTGTACTAACTGTTTAAATAGTACCACAAATTCTTATTTGATCGGCATTTTAGATGTTTTGTGACCAATTCACCAAAACCACGTGAAGTAATCCACAAGAATACTACTTCCCATACTCATAAATATTTCTAAAGTGCTCTGCTATCCTCGAATCCCAGGTGGTGTGTGGACTTGACACGGTACTGTAACTTCATTGTTACTAGGTTTCGTTTGCTGCATATAGACCAAACAGTCATGTATTTGTCTTTCTCTAACACACAATATTTCTCTATAATAAGATGCAACTGCATCGCTCCTCTTTTGGTCTCCCTGAATTTATGACTCGAGAAAGGCTTACTAGTTTAAAACGTTGCCTTTCGTCTTTGAGTTTACAGAAGTAGATTTCTTGGAAGGTGTGACACCGAAGAGGCAACAAATAAGTACCAATATGGATGTTCCAGAGACAGCTAAAGAAGCCAATAAAAACAAGCTGGTCTCTTTCAATATTAATGGAAATGCTGGAGAATTCAACACTAATTATAAAGCTACTGTAAATCTAAGGAGATTCTTGAATAAAGAAAACTAGTTTGGTTGGACTGATGTTTGTCAGAATCAACTCAGCTATTGTAGGTAACCTGTTAAGACCTTATTGTCTAGAGGCTATGGCAATTCTCACCTCTTATAAAGAGCTTGGAAACCATCAACAACAGCCAGTAGCATTCAAAGCTAGAGTTCCATCGGCAAAGTGTTGGATGACCTTTAGAAAGATTTGTTGTGCAATCAAACAACACTATATTTGAAGACCTAGCGAGCATAGAAAACTCACACTAACTAAAGTATTTGTTCTGGCCTCCAGGAGATGACCTGTAAGAGTCTGCCTTGATGGGTGAAAGACAAAGCTTTTATTGTCACTGTTATTGACGGAGACTTTTTTGAGATTGCTTTGTCTCTTTCAGTCATTTCTAAAGGGAAATGTCATTCACATTTTGGATCCAGCCAGTGGAGTATTTCAGTCTCACTTTAGTCTCTAAGGTGTCCTCGTCTGTCATTCTAAAGAGTGCTCTGTTTTGCATTGCATGTATGGTGAACTAAAGCATCCATTCATTTCAATGGAGGTGTATTTGTACTTCTGATAGCATTTCCACACTCATGTTGATGTTGCACCTAGAGTGTTTTTGCAACTTCATGTAGTTCTCGACCTAATTGCATTGGTTGTGTGATTTATCACCTAAAAGTGATTTCGACTCTGGAGTAAAATTCAACCTAATTGTGATACCATGTGGTACTTGGATACTTTACACTTAGGGTGGTTTTGCTTCTTAAATTGAGGTTGCACCTAAAAGTGATTTTTGCACCTAATCGTGATTTTGCAAATCCTTTGGATAAAAAGCATCATCACCACTGGATCATAAACCTTTCATATACTCCTACTGATGAAGATTTTGCACCTCAATGAGCTAACCACCAAATGTTAGTCAGACTGATGCACAGCTTTTATCCCTAATATGCCATCTAACAATCACAATCACATTTCCTCTCTACATATTGCTGCTGTAGGTTAACCACTAAACGTAAAACAATCAGATGGAATACCTCAGAGATCCTGTTCCTGTTCCTATTAGGATATGAAAACTTCCCTCAAATACTACAAACACCAATCCCTGACACCAGTTCGGCGATTTTAATAAGTGATAAATATTTTAGCCTCATAATAGGCGTATCTAGTCTCTTTTATCCAGGATATAAAAATTCCTTATAGAAATATACCTACTATCACTATCATTCACTAACACGAACAACAACTTGAAGGCTTTAGAACATTCCTTCATGTACATTTACTCCAGCTCACATAACACACTCGGAAATTGTGGGATCACAGATTGCACAACACTTTGTATTGTATTGTATTGCAGCATTTATATAACATATGCTACCTCTACCCGGGCCACTGAAGAGCTTGCCTCTGTGCATCTACCAAAAGCTCCAGAACTAGAACTCCTAAACACAATCAGGATCAATCTCAGCAAAACAACTTTAGAGGAATCTCCTTCTCTCAACCCTGTCACTTACTTTCTATACATTAAATCAAGACATCCCTCCTAAACTGTAGCTTTGCTGTCTTTAGTGGAATTGACATGTCTGTCATCACCCAGGACTTTGACATTGACACTCCTGCACTCCTGCAGTCTTGGAAAACTAGTTCTCCTGACTTTCCATACTTACCATCAACCATCGGCACAGAACACAAAGAACTGCCAGAGGCATTGCCTTTATATTCAAGAAGTGCAGTGAATCCAAACAAATGTACTCAACTAACTCCTCTTTATTCCAGGTCCTCAATGTAAAGATTAAAAACACAACAAATAAACAACTGAGGGCTGAACCTCCTTTATCGTCCATCTGGCATGGCAGCAAACTATTTTATTAATGTTTCCTTGATTATAGCATTTATCATCTCAACTCCTTTGGCGATGCAAATTTCCTGGCAAATGTGATCCTCCGATGGTGAAAAGACAGAGACATCCACACTTCCCTCCTCAACTCTTTCCTTTTAGACAACAATTTACTACAGCAGATATTTTCCCCCACACTAGGGACTTTACACTGTACCTGATTTTTCTTAAAGAAAAACCAAATGTAAATCTCAAACCCTCTTATATTGGATTGGCCAGACTGTTTGGTCATTCCTTTCAAACTCCTGAACTTAATGCACTCTTGGCATAATAAACGAGACAAAAAAGGCTAGTGAGGTAGTAATATGCTGTACTGCAAACTTAAGTAATCAAAAATAGGGCACAGACATAAGATGCACAGAAAGAGGGAAGTTCAGTAGAGCACATAGCACACACTACAAATAGTCTGTGCACATTTGAGCATGCCTTTGTTGGCATGTGTTAGCACATTAATTCTGTGTTAGTACCTTACTGCCAGAACTATTGTCTATAGCAATGCTTCTTTATGCTTAGACACTGAGCCCTTTTCTTTCTCACTCAATCTACTAGCTGAAGCAAAAAGTTCATCTAGCCACACCTTAGATGAGGAAATATATTTCATAAGGCCTTTCTGTGACAAGTGTGGCTATCATTCTGACACTCCGCTCCCCGCTGACTTTCACAGATTTAAAAAAATCACAATGGCTGTCCATTCAAATGCTGGGATACCTTCAATTTGAAGGACTTACCCTTTAATTGTGTGCTAAATTTCCAGATTGGAAATGTTACAACCTAAGTATTCCTCCTCCTTAGTAAAGACAGATAAAACAAGATTGCTCATGAAGAAAGAATCTGACTAAAACTGGCTGGGCAACATTATCTTCCTGTTGTTAAGAACACTCTTTATAGCAACGCATTTGTTGTGGTTCATTGTGCACACTAACTCTACAGGCCAACACAGCTTATTAACCAGCTTTTAACTCATTATATAAAATTACCCACATAGTCACACCCACACAAATGCACCCAGGGATGTACCAAACACCCCCAGACATGCAAAGACTCAGACAAGCAGACACACGCATCTTACATTGTTGTGGTTCATTGTGCACACTAACTCTACAGGCCAACACAGCAAATGAACCAGCTTTTAACTCATATTATGGGAAATTTTGACTTAGACAGGCAGACACACACACAGTGGCAGTAACTACTGTCCACTTATAGTTAGGATTTAGTTTCCATTGGAAAGCTATTTTTTAGTTTGCTTATTACTTATTGGTGTTTGATGAATCAGCACAAAAGTTTCCAATCAAATACTGTCAATTACAAAGTTTCAGCATTTCCAATTTCATGCAAATCAATTGTATGGGAGAATGGGTGTCTTCCATTTTAACTCCTAAATCAGCCTCTACAGCAAAACAGTGAATGCAGTTTCACCAAACCTTGCTTGAAACTAGAGCTTTACTCAAAGTAGTGGCTTTATGTGGTCTACATCCATTCAGTAGTTTATCTGAAATTAGGGTTACATGTATTGGGTGGAATTAGACCAAGATCTTAAAAATAGCAAAATTGTATTGGAAAAGGAAGCCTTTTCTATGGTTGTCTATTTGTGGTTCACAAAATCCAAGACCAGTCTGCAAACCTGAAGGCTCTGACTGTTGTTTCACAACTGCAAAATGACAGTTGGGGCCACCCTCACAGGAAGCATCCTGAAACCAGGCATATCCGCAGGGATGGTGAGGCGAAAGGGGAGGTTCAAAGGTATGGGGCTACTCTGAGTGAGGTTTTTGGACCTGGTTTCAGACACATTGACGTGAGGTATTGCTTCTTTATGTTTTTTTGTAATGTTACATTGAACACAAGCCTTGATGTATGTTATCATGATCCCTTTTGAATGCATTGGAATGAGTAATGTAATCGTGAGATCTAGAAATTGGTCTGCTTATTTTTCTATCAAGAGCCAATCAATTTTTGCACCTTACAAAATGTGTGCCTGAATGTCATGTTTTCTGTTGCTCCATTCTTAGAAACTCTTTAATGAAACCCAGTAGCTGAAATGAGGCTATGGGGAAAATTAACTTTGCAAGTTTCCTCTTGAAGGAAAAAGAGGAGATACCACATGAGCTAGGTTCTGTGGTCTTCCTATACTTGAACAAGAGCATTGTTCACTGTTTCCTGTTTATCAACGCAGAAGTAAAGTGAGATCTGACACTTTCTCTCTCTCAATAGAGCACCATCTATACGAAAGGTACATACGTTATTGTATTTAGGGTGCAGTTAAACACTGTCCAGTGACTGGAGGGATGCTGAATCACTGAGTTCCAACTTCGGGCCTGATTATAAAATAAGGTTCGGGGAAACTCTACATTCTGTTATGTATTATAACACACTAATATAATCATGCAGTTAGACAGCTAGTGATAACTATGTGGGAATTAGACTAAATAATTAGAGATGTGTGATGACATGTGATTGGGGTGTATCTAACCTTTGCCATAATGTGTGTAATTATTGCTGAGCTGTTCATGTTATTTGCAGTTACTCTTAATCATTTTATGTGTAGACAAATAGTGCATAGTAAATGATTATATAAAGTTAAATAGCAACACTTGTGTTTATGTACTTATTTTTGGGATTGGGGTGGACCTCTATTATACTACCTGCAGAAAAGAGATGCACTGGCAGGATTTGTCTGACTCCCAACATTCCTACCCATACGAATACATTTCAATGGAGAGGAGTGCCAGTTTTCCTTTTCTGGTGGGTGAAGTTTCATTTTGGGGCTAGGAAAATCTGCTGAGTGTGGCCCAATAATTTAGGGGTAGCCTATTCCAACACCTTCTCAAGTTCATAAAGAAACTCAATCTAGGAACACTGAGGGAGACCTCCTGCTTTCGGCTTCTCTTAAGATTTCAAATAGTTTGAGTTTGCAGACCTAGACTGACGGACAACAGACCTATGAATTAGAGTTCAACGGATAGGTTAATCTACCGTAAACATGACGTAAATTGAACAGAATAGTTTTTCTTTCCAGAAAAATCCCCCTTTTGCATTGCATGGCTGATATCGAGAGCAAAGAGAAAGCAATCTGGAAAAGGAAGGAGGTGATCTTAAACAATATGAGGCTAAACAAGTATATGATGGAGCTGGGCCATCTTAGGATGCAGCAGAAGAGTTGCAAGATGATGCCATCTTCCCTCAGGAGACACATGGGAAGAAAACCTGCTTTGTCTGCCTAGTTTTAAACACCCACTAGATAAAAATAATTGAATGCAAGAAAGATGAAATGCAAATACTATGACCTTCAGTTGAGCTGGAGACACAGGAGACGCTGTGAGCTATGAGAAGGCATCTGAAAATGGTGCATGAACAAGAGTTTGAAGATGTGAATTTCAAGCTAGACACATCAGAAGTATGAGGTTAGTTGTATAGATGTATGATTTGGCTGTGTTTCATTTGGTGGTGAGTGTGTTAGCACATGATTTTGGTTGTGGGAACCTATCATATGGGAGTGTTGGAGTATGTATTTGATCTGTGGAGTATGATGGTAGGTGTAGCGATGTATGATGGTGAGTTTGCTGCAGTAATATGTTGGTTGTGCTGACATATTGTGATGTCTGTGCTGCCGTATGATGTTGGGTGACTGTATTATATGGGACGGAGGGTTATGTGTGATTGTGTCTGGTTTATAATGGTTGTATGGAGGCATGCTAGTGGGGATGTCGGTATATTATGGTGGGCATTTTGGAATATGTTGTTGGTAATGATGGCACAGGATGGTATGTGTAATTGTGTATGATATTGGGTGCATTAGCATACATTACACTTAATCATCACAAAAGAAATAACATAACACAATCTAATGGGACATAACAACACATTACTAAACAAGTCTATGAAGACTCAAAACTACACACTAGTGAAAAACACTACTATTAATAAATTTTAGGGGCTTATTACGATGTCGGGCTGATGACTGTTGCAAATTGGGAACTGCCCGACCTTAGGTTGGCAGTTCCAACCGCAGTATTTGGATGCAACTGCCCATAGGGCAGTCGGAAACATCAATTTTTGCCCACAGAAGCTTCCATTGAAAAATTGATGTTTTCAACCATCCCTGTATCGTGTGGCAGGCACCTCACAGTGCCTGCCACACAATTCAGGGATGTTTAGGAGGGCACCATAGGTGGCCCCCAGAGCTGAGGGCCAGGAGGAAAGGCGGCTTTGCTAGGGGCCCCAAATGTTGCTTCCCGACACCTTTTCCATGTCGGAAAGGCTGACGTGGGATGGCTGTCCGGAAACTGACATCATAATCCCGACGGCGGAGTTGCCATCGTTAAGGGATTATGAAGGGTTTCCAACGGCTCCTTGAGACCATCGGAAAGCATCAGATGGTTCCTCCGGTTCCTCTGATCCCTTGGTTGCGGTCCGACCGCTACTGTGATCGGCCCCTTAATGTACAAGTACAGAAAAACCCCAAAACACTATAACTAACATCTAGACCTCTCCCCTTCACTCCCTACCATCACAACCCTTAAAAAACTTTAAAAAGGACTACAGCAGCACCTTATCGCAACCTGGATGCTGAAAAATAAACTGTAAAAAAGACAGAAATAGACTACAAAATAAATGATAGCAGCAAAAAAAAGTCTGCTAAATTAAACAAAAAAAAAAGATCTTTCTCCCCATAGGCATAACTTGGAAATCTTTTTAAAATGTTGAATACATGCATTGAAAAATTAAAAAAAATACTACACAGCTAAAACATGGTATTAAATGTAAAGAATGAAATTAAATAATAGTATAAAATATATACAATTATTTAACATATACTGAAAAAACTTATGTTAAAATGGGGTTTTTGAAAAGCCTATGTTAAAATGATGCTGAAAATGTATGTACAACAATTTCAGAAATGTAAAAAAACTGTTAAACAGTGAACGAAGTGGAACATGTACAACATACAATATAATTTAAATATTACTTACTTTTTTTATTTAATAATAAAAATGTACTAACAATGTTTATTTTTGTATAAAATTTTATTTTTGAGTTGAAATATATATGTTTAAAAAATTAGAAGTATATGGTAAATAGCTTATGAAAACATGAATAAAATTAGAAGTGTTTGTCAATCAGTCAATATCTCTTTATTTGGCCAAAAAAGGCCATAAAAGGCAAATATAAAACACAATATAAAACCGAGCAAGATGGTATGGTATGTTTTACATCGGCGCAAACAAATATTCCTTAACATAAATATACCAACAGCTATTTAAAACAGAACAAGGTGCCAAGGATCAACTACATATTCATTATTAGCATACATGCATAACTCCATGTTTTTGTGTGCAAATCACAAGTTAACAAACGTCTAAAACAAGAATTTAAAAAAACCTTGGTTTCATTAAATAGTAAGGGGGCTTACCCAAATGAAAACCTGACAACAAAAATCTTTTTTTAGGGTCCGCTATTTTATCAATCAATGGGGTCGATTAGTATGGCGGACGGACAAAGTCCGTCCGCCATCCTGTCGGAGGAAGAGACCGTCCGCCACAGGGGTGGAGGTCCCGTGCCTCGAATCAGGATGCACCCGCCACAGTGGCGTGGGTATCCCGCATTTTTAACATTGCGGCAGGCGGTGCTAAAAGCACCGCCCGCCGCAATGCTAAAAATGCATGTTGTGCGTTTCAAAGCACAACATGACAGGCACCGTGCGGTGCCTGCCATGTTGTACTTTGAAACACAGAGGAGTATCATAGGTACCCCCCATGTACACCCCCCACCTTCACCCTGGGGACCCGCAACGGGTCCCCAAAGCAAAGACCGTATGCCTTTCCACGGTGGCAATGCCGCCGTGAAAAGGCATAGGACCGCCGGCATTGTAATATGGCTGGCGGTGTCTCGCAGACACCCGACCATATGTATGCACTTTTTGGTGCATACATACTTCGCAACCGGCAGAAAAGCGGCAGACGGTCTTGCTGTCCGCCGCGGACCCCCCAGCCATCCTAATGTGGTGCGGGGTCTTTTCTGTGAGGATGGCGGACTGATTGCCTCCGCCGGGCAGGCGGTGGCTACCGCCGGCCTGGCGGAGACAATCTGTCCACCATCCTAATCGGCCTCAATCTTGGGACCACCTTAAAAATATTAGTCTAGTTACATCAATTAAAAATCTCAACCATGAAACCTCTAGGAAGATTGCAATATACCGCCATGAATGTAAACTACATCAGACCTTCAAATAAAGTGCAGGTGCATCATTACAGTAGTAATCACATAAGGTGCAAACACAAGGTCATCCCCTCTCCTGCCCCTACATGGCGCTATCCTTAAAAAAATAAAAGTGTCAGAAAGCGACCTTTAGGCAAAAACTGCTAACAACTGGTGAAATTAAAAAGAACAACTAGTCATTAAATAGCTTTTTCCTAAGTCTAAGTGTGCCGGCAAGAAAGCTTGCAACCCCAAGGCAGACTAAGGGGGGAAGAAAGCATTCATAAGTACAGCAAAGCTGGTACAAATTGATTATTTCTTACCAGTGGAAGAATGTATCTTGACCTTAATACCTGATAAAATCACCAAAAACATGAAGTGTAAAATGTCTTGCTTAGAGAAGTTGTCACAAAAACACGGTTTGAAGTCACCCAGTTTATAAAAACCTTTGGGAAAAGCTAAAGACCAGTGTATTATATTAAACCTAAACCTTACTAATACAATGGTGGACGTTATTAACAAACCACAAATTGGGTTCCCCCACATGATTATGACAAAATGCATAGGTTAACAGTAGGTTTTAGAAGCTCCCTATCCTCTTTTTCACATTCCCACCTTGATAAAACATATTTTTTACATCCTGTGATTCCCTTGGTCATAATTTTCGGGGATTGGTAAACAACTCTATACATTCCACTCTCTTCAGCATCGTCTTAACATACCTTAGCCATGGGATTTGCAGTGCGACATCCAGAGAACTACAATCCTCAATCACAAGCTGGTGTAGAATGAGGGCAGGACTGGACCAAATTCAAAACCATTGAATGTTGGGTGCCAGAGAAATGAGATCGGTGATATAACCTAAAACACCTACTCATGAATCATGAATTATGGAGTGCTGAGGCGAACATTATTTCGCTATACCTTTACCACGGCTTGCACCGGTTTCGACCTAAGACTCTTGGCAAAATCCATTGTAGCGCCTACATCCCTTTTTTCAATGGGAGCCTGTGTTCTAGTTTGAAACACAGATTACCATTGAAATCAATGTGAGTCCAACCGAAACGTATCCAGAAGCACATGGATTCATTGTAATCGGTCGGTTGGACTTGCACAACCATATTTGTTCGGAAACTGGTTTGGTCAGAAGAGTTTCCTAACAAGATCATAATCGCCGCCTAAAACTGTATTGCAGCTCAGATATTACATTAGTGTTGTTCAGCCAGGAGGTTAAACGCCCCAGAACAACCTTATTGGGCAGCAGCAAAGTGTATTGTCCTTTAAAAAAAAAAATAGGTAAGATAATGGCACTGGACAAAGTGTGAGGGGAACCCCGCTTACAGGCCGCATCAAAAAAATGGTTCAAAACCTTGGGTCCGGTTTGGAGGTCAAATTTATAAGGATATGGGGTAACCCCATCTGGGACCAGGGCTTCCCCCCCAGTAATGGCAGTAATGACTTTACATACTTCATCTATGCAGGAGGTCAGTGGTGAGATAATGCTCCCTAGCACCCAGGATCTCGGGCCCTCCACATCCCGCCCGCTGTACATCCCATCAAAATGGGTAACCCATTTGTCGGGAGCAATAGTGCAGTCCATCATATTGTTTACAGATCATGCAAAGAAGGGTCTGTTTACAATCTCCCAAAATTAGCTAACATGCAAGTTTGCAATAGTTCCTCCCAGGCCTAAAGGGTGGAATTTATTATTCCCACTCCAATCTATACCCATTTGGAGAAGTTGTTTGCCACTAAAGGGTTGACATTTACTATTCACTCCAAAATAAATCATTTTAAAGAAAGTATTTGATACTAAAGGGGTCAAATGTTCTATTCCCACTGTGTTCTAAACCAATTTAGGGTAGGTGTTGGACACTGAAGGGCTCAGATTTACTAGTCCCACTCAAATTTATACCAGTTAGGGAAAGGTGTTGGACACTAAAGGGATGACATTTTCTATTTGCACTACAATCTAAAAAAAGTTATGCAAGGTGCTACAAACTAAAACTTTATTATACACAATCAATACTCCATATTTATGCATTATTTTTCAACTTTAAAATAAATTAAAAATGACTTCCGAAGTAAGCTAACCTCAAAATGCAAACTTATGTATTCAATATTAAAAATGTACATATGATATATTATTCTTATCATTATTAATAATTCATATGTAATAAAAACATGTATTAGCATTCTAATATGTTAATGTTTAAACAATATCATATTCTAAAATGAACAATCATAATCATTTAAAAAAGTTTAATATTTTTTTTAAATTATAATTTTTATACATTTTAGAAAATATATTCCAAGTAACAGAATTGATTCAAACGTTAAACACAATAAAAATCTAATTATTGATTTGTTGATACATTTTATTTTATAAATAGACCAGTAATGTATAATAGACAATCAAATATAAATGTATACATTATAATGAATACATATTTATATTATTTCCATATAATTTTACAATTGTTTAAAACATCTAACAAATGTAAATATATAAATCAATATTTCCCCCAAAATGATTTTATTTGCATTATAAATTCTCAACATGAAAAAATTGCAATATTTTAATCTCAATAAAATTGTGTATATTTTTAAAAAAATGAAATAAAAAATGTTATTTTATATAACAGCTTTCATTTATTTCACATTATTAAAATAAGTGTCATAAATGTGTTATAATGCTATTATTTATTTTAAAATGTACAATCAATTTTGTTTTGATTTAATATACTTATTGTACGTTCAAAATTATTATAAATTAATATTTATTAAAATTATTGATGTTACAAAAAAGTAACAATTTTTACTTTACTAATTTGCATATCATTAAAATAATTAAAATTAAATGCTACACGTTTTATTAATCTCCCGACCCTTATCCCCTAAAAAACTAATATTATGATGCTAAAAAAGAAATTTAAATCCAATTATTTTTGGACATAAAACCAACTAAAAATACAAATTACAACAATTTCAGTTTTAATAAATGATCTTCTTATAAACACAAATATTAAAAAAATTAGACACATATTATCAAGCACACTACAATACATTACATACAAAATAAGACTCACATCAATATTTTCTAAATCAACATTTTTTAGAACAATATTAAAAACAAAACCTAAAACTATATTCTTACTTACAATACATTTGACGATAATTTTGACATCCCGGTATTATTAACACAATATTTGTGTATCATGTTTTTTTATCCAATATTTTGTCCAATCACCTTTTACCACTAGTTAGCAGGGGGGATTGCACAGAGTCCTAATGTCAGCAAAAACAAATTCAGCAAACAGGGGGAGTGAAGGCAAAATGTTTAGGGGGCTACTACACCAAGGGTGTCAGGTCTCACACCCTGCATGTTAAAAATAAGCACAAATTATTTCCAAATACAAGTGAACCTGTCTTTGGCTTTTTACTCTGTCAATCAAAATATCATCCTAAACACCTTAAAAAGAATAGGTTTCCACTGGATTATTCTAAAAAGGTTTCATTAATCTCTCAAACAGGATGCATTATATGAACATTCACCTCTAGTTTTAATCTTGTACCTCATTCCCTATACGTTTTATTCAATACATATCTAGAACTATTGGTTTCATGAAGGGACTCGGTACAGAACATATACACAATCGCTTGCAGAGCGCCGTTGACCCGCCTCATTTCCCCACTTCCGCCCTGCCTTACTCAGTGCAGGTCAGCGGGCTAGTGGTTGTTGATCATCGTGTATAAATTCCTGTGCTTTGTGGGTCTCCATTGATAGACACAGCGACCCAGGCTGTGCAACTACTCGCCTCATTTTTATTAAATTTGCTAAGCTGATCAATAGCTTTTAAAGCGGCTCTCCGCTTTTTTTACATTTGCTTCGTGTGTTTTAACATTGTATTTGTAATTCTATCTCGCCTCAGTGCTGTACCTTTCTCGCGCTTAGCGAGTGCTGCCTACCTGATTCTTCACGCTCCAGACCCCGGTCCGCCTCGGCTGAGTGCCGCTTGTGCGGAGGGTCGCTTGCAGAGCGCCGTTGACCCGCCTCATTTCCCCACTTCCGCCCTGCCTTACTCAGTGCAGGTCAGCGGGCTAGTGGTTGTTGATCATCGTGTATAAATTCCTGTGCTTTGTGGGTCTCCATTGATAGACACAGCGACCCAGGCTGTGCAACTACTCGCCTCATTTTTATTAAATTTGCTAAGCTGATCAATAGCTTTTAAAGCGGCTCTCCGCTTTTTTTTACATTTGCTTCGTGTGTTTTAACATTGTATTTGTAATTCTATCTCGCCTCAGTGCTGTACCTTTCTCGCGCTTAGCGAGTGCTGCCTACCTGATTCTTCACGCTCCAGACCCCGGTCCGCCTCGGCTGAGTGCCGCTTGTGCGGAGGGTCGCTTGCAGAGCGCCGTTGACCCGCCTCATTTCCCCACTTCCGCCCTGCCTTACTCAGTGCAGGTCAGCGGGCTAGTGGTTGTTGATCATCGTGTATAAATTCCTGTGCTTTGTGGGTCTCCATTGATAGACACAGCGACCCAGGCTGTGCAACTACTCGCCTCATTTTTATTAAATTTGCTAAGCTGATCAATAGCTTTTAAAGCGGCTCTCCGCTTTTTTTACATTTGCTTCGTGTGTTTTAACATTGTATTTGTAATTCTATCTCGCCTCAGTGCTGTACCTTTCTCGCGCTTAGCGAGTGCTGCCTACCTGATTCTTCACGCTCCAGACCCCGGTCCGCCTCGGCTGAGTGCCGCTTGTGCGGAGGGTCGCTTGCAGAGCGCCGTTGACCCGCCTCATTTCCCCACTTCCGCCCTGCCTTACTCAGTGCAGGTCAGCGGGCTAGTGGTTAAACGCCCCTCCCACATAAAATGCCGGAATGGCGGAAGCGCAGCGGACGAGCGCAGCGGGAGCGCCGACGTCGCGCCGAAGTCAAGCCTAAGTCCTGCCCGTCTGCGCCCGTCCGCGCCGGGACGCGCCCAGCGGCATTCCACCCTGCCCCCACGCTCCGCTACTCTTCAGCGGACCTATGCTCTCTACAACACCCTGTTCCGCTGCCCCCTGAGGCCGTCAGGAGGGCTGAGGATTGCAGTATTTCTATCTTCCCCTGCTCGGAGCTTCCTTCCCCGCCTGCTCCCGCTCCTTCTGATTCCCTTTCCCCCACTCCCACTATCACCACCCTTAAGATTCTTTACCTCAATACGCGCTCTATGGTGAAACATCAACTCGAGATTTTCCACCTACTAGATGACACTAAGGCAGACATTCTCTTCCTGTCAGAGACTTGGCTGACGGAAGACTCTGTACCCGATATTCTCGCCGCTCTCCCCAACGGCTACTACATCCTGCATGTCAATCGCCCCGGAGGGCAAGTTGGCGGCGGGGTTGCTGCTATCATCCGCAAAGAACACGCCTTTTCCATGCTAGATTGCACCCCTATCCCTCACTCCCAAACCCTTGTCATTTTGCTTCGCTCACCCTCCACCTCCCTTGTCTGTGTTCTCATGTACAGACCTCCTACTTATATGCCCTCCTTTGCTTCTTTAGTTGGGGAACTCTTTTCCCAGCTCCTTATAAACCACTCCAAAATTCTTATTTTGGGTGATTTTAATTATTGGCCTTCTGATCCCCAAGAGAGCCGACTGTCAGAACTGTTTACAGAAACTCTTACCAGCCTGAATTATCAGCAGCTGATCTTCACTCCCACTCATTGTAAGGGCCACATACTTGACCAGGTCTGGTTGGCTAATCTTGACTCTTCGCCCCCCCTGGTCACTCCCTGCACCTGGTCCGACCATTATCTTGTTTCCTTTTCGGTCAACCTGCCCAGCTTTCATCGTCCTCTGCGCCCTGCTGGTACCATGGCCCGTAATTGGAAGAATGCCAACATGACTACTCTCCATTCGCTCCTGGCAGCTTCAACCCCTTCTGTTCCTGAATCTGTTTCCCTCCAAGCTTCTACTCTTGAGTGTTGGCTGAAGGCAGCTGTCGATGTTGTAGCCCCTTCAAAGCCCATTAAAATCTCCCGCCCCCACGACGCCCAGCGTTGGTTTTCGGACCAGCTCAAATTGGATAAGCTGGCCCTTCGCCAGGCTGAACGTCGTTGGCGCCAGAAGTACGACCCCATACTCAAGATTGAATTCACCACTCTATTAAATAAATACAAATCTTCTATTTTAGAGGCCAAGACCTCCTACTTTTCATGCATGATCCTGGAGTCGGCTTCAAAAGCTAAGGACATCTTCTCTATTGTCAATGAGCTCTCCCTCCCTGATCGTATCACCCTCCCGCCTGCTCCCACCCAGGCTTTGTGCGACGAGCTCAACTCTTTCTTTCTAGACAAGATTTCTACAATTAAAAATAACATTCTCCCGCCTACTTCCTCCAACTCTTTCCCTCTCCCTTCTGAAAATGCTCAGACCTTCCGCACCTTCCCTCCTATTTCTACCACGGAATTTCATAGCCTCCTTCACAAAGTTAGCTCTGGCTCCCCCAGGGATTGCTGCCCTCCACACATCTTTAAAGAAATCTTTGGGCGTTGCCCTGATCCTGCCCTGGCTCTTCTCAACTCTTCGCTGACATCAGGGGTTGTTCCTGAGGCTTTTAAGCAGGCCATTGTGTTACCTATCCTGAAGAAGCCTAGCGCAGACCCTCTTGTGATGAGTAACTACCGACCTATCTCTCTCCTCCCCTTTTTGGGAAAGATCTTGGAGACATACGTAACCAAGTGCCTCAGCTCCTTTATGGAAACCTCTTCCTTCTTGGACCCTCATCAGGCTGGCTTTCGCCCACTACATTCTACAGAGATGGTGATTGCTGCAGTGATGGACACTCTTAGAACCGGCGCCGACAACAACATCCCCCAGGCTCTTGTCTTGTTAGATCTGTCTGCGGCTTTTGACACGGTCGATCATACCATCCTGATCGACCGTGTCAACAACGCCGGCATCCGTGGGACCGCCCTTGAGTGGGTTCGCTCTTTCTTACACGGCCGCTCCCAGGCTGTCCACCTTTCTACTTTCTCTGCCCCTTTCTCTCCCCTCACCTGTGGTGTTCCCCAGGGTTCAGCCCTCTCCCCGCTCCTCTTCAATTTATACATGCAACCACTTCTGGCGTCCCTTCGTCACTCTTCCGCCACCATTTACAATTATGCAGATGATCTGCAATTGATCTTTCCCCTGGACACTTCCCCCACCTCCGGTCTTAATATCCAAACTACAATGTTACATATTTCTGACTGGATGGCTCATAGCCAACTTAAGTTGAATCCGTCCAAAACGGAACTCGTTCTGGTGGGCGGCTCCACTAACCCCTGGAATGACAACTTTTGGCCATCTTCCCTTGGCGTCCCCCCTCGTCCAGTCAGTACCGTGAAAAGTCTAGGAGTGATCATCTCGGAGGATTTATCCATGAAATCTCAGATCTCTGCAGTCACATCATCCTGCTTTTTCCAGCTGCGCAGGATTCGCAAGATCTGTAGATTCTTAACCAGAGAGGCACTCATTCTTACCATCTTGGCCCTGGTCATTTCCAGGGTGGACTTTTCTAACATCTTGTATGCGGGGATTCCCGCCTACCAGCTTCAAAAACTCCAGCTAATCCAGAATCAGGCGGCCCGCCTGGTGTTTCGTCAACCTAAACACCAGCATGTCTCCCCTCTCCTGAAGAACCTTCACTGGCTCCCTGTGGCCAAACGGTGCTCCTTCAAACTTGGTTGCACCGTGTTCAAGTCCCTTTACAATCACGCCCCCGAGTTCATTTCCTCCAAATTCAGGCGATACCTCCCATCCCGTAACCTTCGATCCTCTGCTAACAATCTTCTTTGCATTCCACCGATTCGCCGAAAAAAAACACGGTGGCCTTCGTCTCTCTTTTCTTGGCCCCACTTTTTGGAATTCCCTTCCTGTGCCCTTTCGTCACTGCCCTACTTATGATTTGTTTCGTAAAACCCTGAAAACTCACCTTTTTAAGCTGGCCTTTGAGTAATGCTCCCTGCCTCAGTTTGCTATGTCTGTTTTGAGCGCCAAGAAACCGTCCCGGTGTACGTGCGCGGTACAAATTGTTTTACAAACAAAAACACAATGATATGGAGAAATCATCCAAAACTCACAAACCATGTCGCTCACAAATTACCTTCAATAACAGACCAATATTTGGACCCATTGGGAATGAACCTCTGGCAAGTTCTATCACACTGAATCTTGCACTATTCCCCTGTTCCCCCAAACAATACAAGAAGATACTGGTATCTGAATAAAGCAAGCATATGTATTGACCTGAACAATCACAAGATCGATCTCTCTCTGCTACCTCAAGGACATTCTCATTATCCCTTTTTGCCCTATGCTTTAAAGTAAATACGTCAAAGGGGCGGATTACGATGTCGGTCAGAAAGCATTCCGACTAAATCTATTTCGGAAACGTTTCCGACCAAATCAGATTCGGGGAGTCTGACCGACCTATTACGATGAATTGGATGTAAAACTCAGACCGAGTAAGTCAGTAAGTAATGGGTTTTGGGCATCGTAATACGCTGGTCGGTAAAACCGAATCCGAGTATGAGTCAGTCGGGATGTCCGACTCCGAAAGGCTCTCGTATGCCCTTCCGAATGTACTCCCATTTGACCTCAAAGTGCTTATTCATGACTGTTTAATTTTGTAGGTAAACCACTCTCTTCTTATGAAAACTGATCCCCTTTCCTCTTCTGAAAACATGTTTTAAATTTCTAAATATGTGCATCCCTTTGTACATATCTTTACAGTGTATTGTTTCCTGTTGTGATATTTTTTCTGTGATTTATAAAATCTTGGTAAAAATAAAAATGAATAAAAGCCCCAAACAGCAATAACTCGGTGGCCATAAAGACCATGTGGTGGTTGGTGTATGAGAGCCAATTCACTAAAATGTAGTCCATCAATATATTAAGTTCTCCTAACAATCAGCTCTCCTTTGGTTTGGGAAAACAAACTGGTGCACCTTGATGGTTCTTTTCCCAGATCCTTCATAGGTATTCAGAAATTTAGCCTTCTTTGTGGATGTTGATCTTCCTCTGAATCTAAGTCACATATTGGGACAGTATCAAAAAGCTGTTTTTAACATCTTCATTTTCTAGGTAGGTTGCAGCCTTTACTTTCCTGTTCATGTAAAGTTATGTAAAGTGAACACATTTGTCCAATATAGGAAAGATTTCAGTAATAGTAACTACTCAAATCTATACTTTACTGTTGGTGGCCGGCAACAGCATCCTCGGAATGCCGCCATCAGACTCTTATTTCATCTAAAAAACATGTTAGCCTCTATATCTTTAAAATGTTAACTTATTTATTGATTCCATGCCTCTCAAAGAATCTTTTTCAAAAATTTGCACCAAGCAATTTATGAACAAGGACTGTTATTTCTAGTTTCCTCAAAGATCTTTTGAAGATCCGCGTTGTAAGACATATGGTGGCGGATTATTCAGAACTCAGGGTGTTCAGTTGTTTAATAATTTACTCCTGAGCCTAAGGTCGTCAAAAGTTGGACAGAATAGGGAAAGGTATTTATCATTACCCCAGTGGGAGGTATTTACCACATTTAGCAAATATCTTGTGTTCTGAGTTTCCAACATTAAAATGTGGCATAACATGCAGGATAACCTCCTGGGTGGGTTGTGAGATATAAAAATACACATAACATAACATAACATAACAAAGTCTGTATAGAACATATCAAATTCATTTCATGTTTTGGCTTTTTACGGGCTTTTTTCTCCAATATAAGTCCGCAGATCTGACCTGCCAGAATTTATATGGGGAAAACTGTTAGGGAGAAATAATTATGACACAAATTGTAACTGTGATTGCTGTGTAAACTCTTGTTTGCATCTTGCATCTTGTTGGAAATCAGGATTTAGCCCTAAAATTTTAAAGTGGGCTAGGGAGGCTGCAGAACGTGTGTTATTGTTTCTTAATAAACAACACGTTGCACAACGATATGGAGAGGGCGAAAGACCTGGTACATTTTTGGCTCATACTCTCTGCCCCCCAGGAGACTCAGCTTATATCATGGAAATAGTTGCCCCTAATGACACTCTACTACACTTTACCCCAGATATATGCGATTCCTTTTTTCTCATATTACAAAACATTATATACTTCCAGACTCACTGGGGATCTACAGGAACAGGGGAACTATCTAGCAGAGATAGCAATGGTCTACTTAGAACGATACATGCAGGATTTTTTGGCTGTTCCCATTACCCAGGACAGCATATTGGAGGCCATCGATGCATTGCGAGGCTCCTTGGCTCCCGGTCTTGACAGCTTTTATGCAGATTTTTATTAAGCCTACAAAGATGTCTTAGTTCCGAGACTGTTGGAGGTATATGCTGAGGCATTGGAGATGGGTATCCTTCCACCAACATTTAGGGAAGCAGTCATTATTCTCCTCCCCAAGCCAGGCAGGGACCGTAAACTATGCAGCTCCTATAGGCAGTTTTCTTTATTAAATCTTGATTATAAGATACTGGCCAAGGTAATTGCGACACGATTGTCCTTATTAATGGAATCCATCATTTCGCCGGCACAGTCGGGTTTCATAGAAAAACCAAAGGGGATGATGGACGGAGCGTTGACAATACAAAAACTCACCCCCAGTCAACTGATCTGGGTTTAATCCATCACCGTTCTTTAGCTCACTCCGGCACCCCAGTTCAGACATGGCCATATGCAAATCAGTCCGACCCTGTGCCTCACGGGAACAGTCCAGCCCGAACTGCCAAGCCATGTCTTCCCTGGACCGGAATCAAGCTTCCCAGGACCGGTTTCTGGCATTACAGCCGTCTTCAGCCGGGCTTGCTTGAATCCAGTGGCAAAGTGAGCAAGGGACTCACGTCTGAGCATACCCTGCCAACTTAGGGCGAACAAAGAAAAACCAAGGGAGATGATGGACGGAGAGTTGACAATACAAACACTCACCTCCAGTCAACTGATCTGGGTTTAATCCATCACCGTTCTTTAGCTCACTCCGCCACCCCAGTTCAGACATGGCCATATGCATATCAGTCTGACCCTGTGCCTCATGGGAACAGTCCAGCACGAACTGCCAAGCCATGTCTTCCCTGGACCAGAATCAAGCTTCCCAGGACCGGTTTCTGGTATTACAACCGTCTTCAGCCGGGCTTGCTTGAATCCAGTGGCAAAGTGAGCAAGGACTCACGTCTGAGCATACCCTGCCAACTTAGGGCGAACAAAGAAAAACCAAAGGGGATGATGGACAGTAGGGTTTCATGCCTCCTAGGTCCACATCACTCAATATGCGAACCTTATTCACTGTATTGCATAGGATCGATCCCACCACACCCGCTGCCGCTGTCCTCCTTGATGCTGAAAAGCCATTTGATTCCCTCGAGAGGCCCTTTTTCCTGTCCATCATGCGACTTTGGATATGCATGAATGCTTCGTCTCTGCAGTGGCTCTGCTGTACACCCGGCCGACTGCTAGATTGCGCCTGAACAGCACTCTTTCTGGCCCTTTCACTCTGACCCGTGGCACGCGACAGGTATGCCACTTCCAGGAAAAACACCTGCTCCGTGGCATACAATTTCGTACTGGCCCCCCTCTTGATCTCGCTCTATGCGGATGATAGTATTTTGTACGTTAGAATGCCCCAGCTTAATCTCAAACCCTTAATTTTGGAAATCATTCGCTTCTGTAAGTTTTCCGGGCTCAATATCAACAGGCATAAGTCGAATATTTTTCCACTAACGACTTCATGGGCCTGTGAATTCCCGCTTGAGTGGTGCCAAGACGCGGTCAAATATCTTGAAGTTTATACTCACCTCAACACCACTACCATGATTAGGTTGAATTACGGTAGAGCGATCAGCTCCCTTGAGTCCCAAATCTTTTTAATAATATTCCCATGCCACTTACCAATTTTTACCAATTTTTTTTTCACAACTGCGAACACTCTTACTGCGCCTTGTCCGGGGGGGGCAAAACAACTTAGGTCAACTGGCAGACTTTGACCCTCCCATATGAGCGGGAAGGCTTTGGTGTCCCAAACTTTTATTTATACTACCTTACAGCACAATGTTGTTACGCACATGTTTGGTTTCATCCAGAAGTACGCATTCCATATTTGAAGCCGGAGGCAGACCTGGTGCTCCCTCTACACCTTTCCACTATCCTTCCTACGGGATTCCCTCGGGACCCCCAAGACATTCAAATTGTATCAACCACATGCTGGGCATGGGACAGGCTGCGTAGACTGCTGGGCCTTGAAAGGCTGTATTCCCCGGCATTACCTCTACCTAACCCCTCGCTGCTTCCAATAACGGTTGAGATCTTGCTCCAACGCACACAGGATAAATGTAATATTCTCACGATAGGTGACCTATTCCCTGAGGGCCATGCCTTCTCGGTACTAGAGGATGCCCGATTCACCGAACGCTCCTTTATGGACACCTTTGTTTTGACTTGTATGCACTTCATGCTTCGAGCCACATTCCCTTCATTCCCTACGGCCCCCGAACCGACCCCACCATTGATTCTGCTTATCCAAAATCCTACTGGTGCACATTTGATCTCCAAACTATACAAACAATGTGGGGCCTCCATGCCTGTTTCTGACGACAAGGTGCGTACGGCTTGGGAGGTAGATTTGGGCAGGCCAATTACAGACGACCAATGGGAGCAGTGCTGTAGGGCTACCAAGGAGATCTCTTTGAACAGCAGGCACAAACTACTTCATTTGAAGTTACTTCGTAGAATGTATCACACACCTGCAAGTTCATATAGAATTGCTCACAATAGGCCCCACCACTGTCAGAAGTGCAGGGCTCCATTTGCTGATTTTGCTCACTTCGCCTGGACGTGTCCCAAGATACACCAATACTGCTACCTGGTCCACACCACACTAGGCAACATAACTTTCCGTGCAGCTCTTGCCCACCCCTGAGATAGCACTTCTGGGTTATGTGGCCAATTTCCCCCGGGCAGTCATGAAGCTGGCAGCGCTGGGCTTCTTGTTGGCTAAAAGGGAGGTTTCTCTATTGTGGGGTAGCAAGAGAGCTCCAACACTGCAGACGTGGCTCAGAAGCTTGGCTTTTAGTAACGTGAACTGTGAGGAATACTCCACTCTGATCCTTAGCTCCTCACGACCAGCGGACATTTGGGGTCCATATAGGGATTACATCGTCAAGAAACAATCCGATACACACTCACAGACAGCAAGTGGCATTGTTCCTGAACGGGTAGAATAGACGCGAACTTTGAAACATATGCCTGTATGGTTGATCTGCCTTTATTAGTTGCCGCTGTCATTGTGGTGATGTTTATGATACTTCCGTTCATGTAGAAGCTATTGTCTCCTAGTGTTGTAAATCTTTCTATTGTCAGCTTTTGATCCCTGTCATTGCTTTCTGCCCATAATGCACTGTCCCTTTACACCAGTGACTGTAATGCCTTTACCGCGTGATTTGATATGCATGTTTTTTTTCTTTTTGTTAATGCTGCCGATGCTATAACATGTAAAGTACTGATTCTATCTTTCCTATATATGAAACTGGGAAAAATAAAGCTTTACATTTTTTTTTAAAAATAACAAAATTTAAAGTGGACCTCAGTATATTGCAGGATTACCTAAAATTCCATAAGCAGCAGCTAGGTTTAAGACTCCTCCCGGTCGTATTAGCCTCAGCAGTTGTTTATTGGATTCTTCTGCTCTAGACTTCTTCTAGCTCCAAGAAAGCTGCTTATTGCTGGTAGCTCCAAGTTCTAAAACGTTACACCATGACTTGACATAACTTAACAAAACATACGATGGTATGACTGTGATAGCACAATAACATGACCAGCATCATAGCTTTTGTAAAATGGCATGTTATTGTAACACTCCATGGCCCTGATTCTGAGTTTGAGGGAGTAGTAGGTGCTATTTATCATACCTGATAAATAATGATTCCCTGGGGGTGCTTAATTTTTCCAGTACGATAAATAGTGCCTATTAAGAGTTTTTGGGAGAACAGCAAGCATATTTTAGTGCATATTAGTAAATACAGTACACGGTTCCCCTGTTAAATTGTGGCGGGATTGACCTGTCGAGATTTAAAGAAGAGTGTGGTATTTAGCATCCCTTCTAATTACCAGGTGCATTAAATATCACCCAAAACAGAATTTGGTGGAAAACAGTGACCCACTCGTAATTGGGGCCTCTTTATCAAACCATATGTAGCTAGGCCATTTGGGTCAAAATGGTCCAAGAACTGATTTGTGCTGTCTGGACCAAGGTTTCACCTCATTGGTACCATTTTAACAGCTAAATATTGCAATCAGCAACTTAGCAGTGTGCCTTCCATGAGCTGCACTATGTGTGGTGCATTAGATTTAGTAGCTCTTAATCTCTGATTTACCCCAAAAATATTTTTGTTGAGAAGTCTAAACGAAAAACTGATTATAAATTTGGCGGTCTGTGAGCGGGGCAGCACACCACCGCCATGCTCCCAAACTGCCAAACTCCACCGCCGACTGCCTGCAGGAATACAAGTTGTAATCTGGGCGGGCAATCTTGTGGCAGCTAGCCCACAGCACTGCCTTTCAAAGGCTCATAGGATAGACTTAGAAAGGCAGTGCCATGGGACAGCCACAGCCTGATGCAGAATGGCATGGACTGTAAAGTCACTGCCATGCTGGAACAGGGGATGCATGCGAACGGGAACACACCAAATGCCCCCCCTACATGGATGTATGACGTTACAATGCATGCTTTTACCACGCATGCCTTTACAACGCGGTTTTTACAACGCATGCCTTTACAACGCATAGTGCTTTGAGGTGCTGGATAGTGAATAGTTTATTTTACTATTCCAACTCCAGTCCCCGTGGATAGTAGGGAAGGTGTTGGATAGTAAATTAAACCTATTCCCTATCCTAGAGCGCACCCCAGCGCAATGCGTTGTAATGATTTGCGTTGTAAAAGCTGCGTCGTAAAGGCACTGCGTGGTAAAAGTTGCATTGTAAAGGATGTTCCCCCCCCTACATGCATACCAAAGATCCAGAGGCAATAGGGGTTTTCTGTAGGGCCCCCTTTGTTGAATTTCTTCTACTCTTTTAATGGCGGTCTCATCGCCACAAAAAGGGTGGCTGACAGCCAACTTCTCATATGCTTGGCAAGCATATTTCAGCCTCAGACCTCCTCGCCAGGGATCGCGGATTTCTGGCGGTTGTGACTGTCCTAATGTGGTCAAACCACCATTGTTGTGATACGGCCTTTTGACCACTGATGCGGCGGTCCTCGACCACCACCGCACCTCCACCAATTTGGTGGTCCTGTGGACTGCCAAACTTGTAATTAGGCCCTAAATTATTATATGGACTCTGAGGTAAGAGTGATCAATCTATATACAGAAAACGTTGCAGGGACGGGAGTTAAGCATGTTTACGATTGCAGAATGCAGTATTTGTTTTTTCATGCGCACACCAGCCAAAGACAATAATGTAGTCACGACAAACAAGTTTTTCTGGAAACTAGTCCTCAGATAAAATCCAAAAAGATCATGCGCCTATTTAAAAATAACTTGTGAGCACTTGAACCACTACTTGCGAAAATAAGAGACAATGAGGGAATAACCGGTGTTAAGATCGGAGGGAAAACAGTGAAACTCGCAGCATACGCACACGACATCCTCATCACAACCACTAACCCATCAACGTCAATCACAGCACTAATGGAGACAATAGGAGAATACGCAGAGGCATCCGGATACAAACTCAACAAAGACAAATCGGAATGCAAACCAATGAACATCCACACCACAAAATCGGTACTGGGGGACTCCGGCCTAGCCTGGCAAACCAAGCCACTCAAGTACTTAGGTCTACAGTTTGGAAGAGACCTAACATCCACAATACAGCACAACGAGGACTCACTGCTAAAAAAAGTTAAAGAAAGACTAGAGCTGTGGTCGCCCAAGTACATCAGCTGGTGGGGAAGGATAGAGACGATAAAAATGATGATAACACCCGCAATAAACTATACACTAAACATGCTACCGATCCCAATGACAGAAAGCTTCCACAAAAAACTGGACAGCATGATCAACATCTTCCTATGGAGAAACAAAAAACCACGAATTGGCCTACCCAAACTGAGACTAGCGAAAGAACTCGGAGGCCTCAACCTGGCAAACTTCAAAATCTACCAGACAGCATGCCTGGCTAGACAAGGAATGGCATGGATCGACGAAACGCAACAGTACAAGCCAGTCTGGCTAGAACTGGAGAAAGAGCTCCTGGAAGGCCTGCACCCGACAGCGATATTGACTGCAAACAAACACCCCCTAGGGTCGAACATAATACTGAAACACACCAGAGAACCGCTGATGAGAGTAGACAGGCGAATGATACAGAAGCTGAGAGGCACAGCATGGGAATCCATCTGGCTCAATACAAAAATAACATATCAAGGGGCAATAATGAACTATGACACATGGATCAAAAAGGGAATCAGCCTCCCCAAACAGATGGAAACTAAGGGGAAGCAGCTAACCTTTTCAAACATACAACAACTATACAACCTCCCCAACAAAGAGCTATACACATTTCTGAAGATAAGAACTGCTATAACTAGAGCAAACCTAATCCGAGAGGAGCCGGGCATCGTCAGGTATGTGCAAACCCTAAACGCGGCAGGCCACCAGACTGCGAAGATCTATAAACTACTCAGCCCAACCACCTTGTCTCTAAATAAGAAGACGACAAACTCATGGGAAACACTCCTAGGCAGACAGCTAAACGAAAAAGAACAGGCACAAATGTGGTGCTCAGCTACAAAAAACAAAATCACCCCACAATTGGCGCAAACGAAATACTGGCTCCTCCACAGAGCCTACTGGACCCCATCCAGGCTCCATAAAAGCGGCATTGCAGAATCAAGCGACTGCTGGAATTGCCAGAAGGAGGAAGGCACGCTCGAACACCTCATCTTTGGTTGCGTCAAAGTCAGGAAGTTCTGGGCCCAGATAAACGCATTCATAAACGACATGCTCAAAACAGACTTAATAATCAACTACGCGACCTTGGCGACAGGGCATGTAACGACGAACCTGAACAGCAGGGAAGAAAGAGACCTACTAGACCTGCTTCTCACAGCGGCCCTAAAGATAATCTTAACGAACTGGAAGAACACGGCGAAAGCAAACTTCAAAACATGGATCAACTGGGTCACCTTCCTAAGAGGAGCAGATAAGATTACAGGCAACTTCTCGAAAGAACATACCCCCAAAGAGCTTATGTGGGAACCACTCGACGAACACTTAAAGAAGCCACACTGAGCACCCCACCCTCTTCCTTTTTCTTCTCTTCTGCAACAGGCCAAGAAACAGAGATAACACAAATGCACTGTGTACAATTGCCAATGTATATGCCACTTTTATTTTTCAATAAAAATCTTTATAAATAAAAAAAAAAAAGTAATGCAACAAAACTACTAATACACTTTAGGGAAACTTGCAACGGCTCGTCATGGTGTCCCCAGTGGCTCCCCGTAGGCTCTGATTTAAACTGTATCACAAGTCAATTCTTAAATTGACAATAAAATAACGCATTGATCTCAAAAGCCTTATTTTTAGCATGACATTTTTACATTACTCGATCATTTATAAACTACAAAATTCTGTTTCAAGACTTCTAGTCATGCTCCATTATATGAAACAATTATTGAAGTTCCCAAATGCACAGTGGGGCCTATTCGTAAAGTAGTGCTCTTGTTCACTAATGTATGGTCGAAGTTCTTTGGCCATGTCTTTCCTAACTCTTATATCATGAGTGCACAAAACTCTGCAATCGTAGGTATACCTTTTTGGTGTAAATGTAAGAGTGGGAATGTGGTGTAGCGTGAAATATGGATATGTACTAAAAATGGACGGCCAAAGGAAAAATTAACAAGGGACACAGGGAGAGACATGCAAATACAAAAACACACCTGTTGCATTTTCACCAAAGCTACATCCATATCTAATTCCGTGGTACCACAGCCCAAACAGGCTCAACACTTCTCATACCAAGCCGTGGAGTAAGTCACATGGCATACATGGCTGTTCAAAGGTATTGAAGAGAATCATATACAATTCAGTGGAGGTAGGGAATAACATTACCTGCTAGAAACTGAGCCACAGTAGGGAAAGTTTGGATTTTGGATGGTTTAATTTATGTTTGCTACTAATATCCCAGTGAATTTGCAGATTCTATAAGCTCCTACCAAAGCTCCTACCAAATGGTCACCTTGAGTTCCACTGATGGTGTGCGGAGGCAGACCATGTAGTTCCATGTACTGATGCCCTACAAATTTACCTACAAGTTCTGTCTGTCTACCTTACTGTGATGTTCCTCCATCTTTAGTCGTACATTGTCAAGGACTGGATGCTAACAAGTGCTGTTGAATTGCCTTGATTGCAAGAGTGAAGGCAAACTCCTCCAAATAGCCTCTGTAGCGCCTGGCACTTGTCAGAAGATTTGAAAGTTGGCAAAGGTCCCCTTAAGAGGGTCCCAATTAGGAAGAAAAAAACAGATAGGGTGAAAAATGTCGTTGTAAATCTTGATACTCTTGATTGTAGATGTAGATTTATGTAAATGGTGTAAAACTGGAGTTATGAGTTTTTAAAGAATAAACCAAACTAGCGCTTAGAAGTCAATAGCGATAAAAGGTTACATGGGTTGAGCTTGACGTGGATAAATCAAAAGTTCAGGTGAACCACGATGAAGGACAGGCTGGCTACATGACTCAGACAGCCCCTGCTGACAAAGTACCTGGGAAGGAGCAAGCGCCGATGTAGAACACTCAATGTGAGGAGCTGAGTAGGTTTGGTTCCGTCGCTGATCCCATGGATTGAGGCAAAGCATTAGCGCCGATCCGTAACCAGTGATGAAGGCCTTGTCGAGTAATTCCTTTATGACGAACATGCTACGTTGTCATTGAGCTGATCTATCCCTTGTCGCCGAGCCGCACAGTCTGTCGAGGCAGTGTTGTTGATCGGCTCCTGCGTTGGCGTTGAAGGGCAATGCATCAGTTCCAATCGGCGCAAAGTCATCACTGCGTCGATTTTGATGCAGGAAACACCTGCAGAACCCACTTTTTAGGCAGAGGACTGGATTACCACCTCAGGCCAGGGAGGAATCACAGATGGCAGAGTCCAGCAGTAGCAGAGTTTGTAGGAAGTTTTTAATGGCCCTGAGACTTCAGAAATAGGGGGCAAGCGCTTTGAGTTACTCTACGTTCAAGTGAGATGGAGCCAGTCCTTGTCCTCAGCAGGGCAGAGATCAGCAGGCAGCAGGGCAGCTCAGCAAAGCAGAGAAATTCCTTCAGAACAGTCAGTCAAGCAGAGTGGCAATCCTTGTAGCATTGCAGTCTTTACTCTCTGCAGAATTCTTTACAGTTCCAGTAGTGTACTTTTTTGGTAGGGTAGAGACCCAGTACTTATACCCAAAAGTAAGCTCTTGAAATGTTCAGATCCCCTTTCATCCCAACCCTGTCTGCCAGTATACCTGTAGGAGGTAATCAGCCATTTGTATGGGAGACTGGACACTGCCTATTCAGGTATAAGTGTCAGCTCCACCTCACTCTTCCTACACAGGAAAAGCTATCAGAATATAGATAAATGCAGATGAGTTCTCTGTCATACCCACTCTACCTGTGTTTGTGGCTATCTAGAGGGTATGCACAAAGTGTCGCTGTGACCTATCCCAGACATGTATTGGAGACAGGCAGCAAGGCACACAGAGCAATATGAGCAGAGAAATGTAAACTTTCTAAAAGTGGCATTTCTAAAACTGTAATGTAAAATTCAACTTCACTCATAAAGAGGTTTTATCATTATGTTTCCAAAGATATTAAATATACTTTAGCTACTCTTTTCTAATCAGAAATTACAGCTTAAAAGTGTTTTAAGGAATTCTCAATGCTCGCCTATGAGAGGAGAGGCCTCACAGTAGTGAAAAAAACAAATGTAGCTGTTTGTCCCTACCAGGACATGTAAAACTTAAAAGTACATGTCCTACCTTTTAATTACATAGCATCTTGCCCTTAGGTTTACTTAGGACAAGTTTTAGAGGTGACGTATTTGTAATAAAATGTGAGTTAAAGGTTTAACAAGTGTTTTTAATTGCCAAGTCGAGAGGGTCGCCGCGGATTGAGCTCCTTCGTTTTTCCACCCGTTTTTTAAATAAAACGACGATTTTCAGTCAGTAAATTGGCGCAAATGTGGTCGCTAGCTTTGCTATAGTGACACTTACTAGCTGAGGAGGTTTGACGCTGTTTTGAGCTTTGTGGTTCCTACCCCCAGCTCTTCCAAGAGGTACTGCCTGGATTGTCTGTCAGGGGGCGGAGTATACATCAGGAAAGGGCCTGGCTTGGGCCTAGCCACACCCACAGTCCTGTTTAGCTGCTGCACCTGTATTTTTGAAGAGAGCTTATTACTGTTTTACTTCATATACTCCGGTATTACTTATTTGCTCCTTTTACTTCAAACTCACTTATTTTTCTCCTCAAAAATGAAAGATAAAAATCCTGCTAACAATAAAAGGAGACAGCAGGTTTCACCTCCTCCTTTAAAATCGAAAGTGGTGGAGACATCTGAACCCTCACTATCTTTAATTTTAGAAGAAATTCAAGCTTTTCGTGCTAATACTGATACTATTGCGACAGAAATAAAAAATGTGCGAAAAGAAATGGCCAGTTTATCTCTGAAAATATCTGATAATTCAATTAGGATACAAGATAATAAAGCCAAAATAGATGCTTTTACCCCGCTGGTAATTCTGCACAAGAAATCCACCGCAGGCAGCATAAAACTTCTAAAAATGATGATTTTGATCAGAATAACTCCTCAGATTGACATTTGGCTGCACTTTTTGGTGCAAGTAGTCCATTTGGGGGGGGGGGGGGGGTGGGAGGAAGGAAGTGCCCCAGAGTCTCCAACTTCCTGTTCCTGTCCAGCAGGCTCCTCCCAGTGCTTTGTCCATGTCCTGGTCACTTTTGATTTGGATCTGGAGCTGGAAGGATTACTTTTTGTGGCTGCTGCTGGATAGTTGTATTTTAGGACTTTTTGGACTTTGGAGTTTGGATCACTTTTGGAATTGAGATTTTACAAGTTAGTTGGTGTTGTTTGTTTGGGGCATTGCAGTTGCTGCAACTACAGTTTAAAAACCTTTTTTTCACAACTCCAGTAGGCCCAGGGTTAGTCATGGGTGCATGATAAAACTGTTTCTGTGATTTATTGTTTACTTAATTCTCATTTATGTCATGGAATTTTAGCTCACTGTTATATGTTGTTTTTTATTTTTTTATTTTGGGGTGCCTGTAAAGCCTCACTAGCCAGTAGGCCCAGGGGTAGTGATTGGTGCATGGACCAAGGCTTTGTGTGGGGCCTCTTGAATTTAAACATCATTGAGGGCATGGATGGCATTGGATTGTGGTGATTTCTGAGTGTTTTTTTACTTTTTGGGGTGTTGTTTGGGCCTGGCCATGTGGGTGGGGCTACTTCGAATCGCCATGAAGACGGAAGCACGGAGGAGCAGGGAGGCCGCATTTTAAACCAAAGATTCGTACATCAAACCAATAAAGGTGAAGACTTGGACAAAGAGAGCATCACCATATCTTCAAGATCTACTTAACATTATAAACAGATCCCAAGAAACCGAGTGCGTATTCCTGCTATTTGACTGTGGCCCCTCCGTGCAGATAAAGGCTTTTTCCATTGATATTGAAGATACTGAGTCAAAAAGTTACAAATGTCCTGAAGAAGGTGTGAAGATCTAGAAAGCACCGAAACGCTGCGTCGATTGTTTTGTTTACTTTTGACTAAAGATAGACTTATTGCTTCACCATCCTTGGGTGGTTTTTATCTTAAATGTTTTTATTATGTTTTAGAATGTAACCCATACTGGGAGGTGTTAAATAAATTTTATGATTATTTTTGTAATCAACAAAAACTGTCCTTCTGAGTATATTTTCAAATAATTTTGTGTATCTGTCCAATTTGCCTTGCTTGTACAGGCTCTATTGGTTAATAAGATAGGGATAATTATCCTCCTATCTCTGACCCCTTTTTAGTATTGTTGAGTTCAGCCATTCTAGCCTGCTACAGTCGAAACAGGGACTCTAGTTTTGCTCATGTGGGTGGGGGCCATTTTGAGACCTGGTCCAGGCAGGGCCTGGCTATGTGGCTGGGGGGCAAGGGGCCATTTTGAAGCCAGGCAGTGTGCTCAGGCCTGCACCCAGTTTTCCTTGCTTTCTTCCATTAGGCCCAGGGTTAGTGAGTGGTGCATGGACCAAGTCTTTCTGTGGGGCGTCTTGAATTTAAAGTCGGTCATTGAGGGCATGGATGGCATTGGATTGTGGTGATTTTTTTCAGTGTTTTTCTACTTTTGGGGGTGGTGTAGGGGCCTGGCCATGTGGGTGGGGGCCATTTTGAGGCTTGGTACAGGCAGGGCCTGGCCATGTGGTGGGGGTCAAGGGGCCATTTTTAAGCCAGGCAGTGTGCTCAGGCCTGCACACAGTTTGCCTTGCTTTCAACCATTAAGCCAAGGGGTACTCAATGGTGCATGGGCCTAGTCTTTCTCTGGGGTGTCTTGAATTTAAACATCATTGAGGGCATGGATGGCATGAGATTGTGGTGATTTTTGAGTGTTTTTTCGACTTTTGGGGGTGGTGTTGGGGCCTGGCCATGTGGGTGGGGGCCATTTTGAGGCCTGGGACAGGCAGGGCCTGGCCATGTGGTGGGGGTCAAGGGGCCATTTTTAAGCCAGGCAGTGTGCTCAGGCCTGCACCCAGTTTTCCTTGCTTTCTTCCATTAGGCCCAGGGGTAGTGAGTGGTGCATGGACCAAGTCTTTTTGTGGGGCGTCTTGAATTTAAAGTCAATCATTGTGGGCATGGATGGCATTGGATTGTGGTGATTTTTTTCAGTGTTTTTCGACTTTTGGAGGTGGTTTTGGGGCCTGGCCATGCGGGTGGAGGCCATTTTGAGGCTTGGTACAGGCAGGGCCTGGCCATGTGGTGGAGGTCAAGGGGCCATTTTTAAGCCAGGCAGTGTGCTCAGGCCTGCACCAAGTTTGCCTTGCTTTCAACCAGTAAGCCCAGGGGTACTCAGTGGTGCATGGGCCTAGTCTTTCTCTGGGGTGTCTTGAATTTAAACATCATGGAGGGCATGGATGGCATGGGATTGTGGCGATTTCTTAGTGTTTTTCGACTTTTGGGGGTGGTGTTGGGGCCTAGCCATGTGGGTGGGGGCCATTTTGAGGCTTGGTACAGGCAGGGCCTGGCCATGTGGTGGGGGTCAAGGGGCCATTTTTAAGACAGGCAGTGTGCTCAGGCCTGCACCCAGTTTGCCTTGCTTTCAACCACTATGCCCAGGGGTACTCAGTGGTGCATGGGCCTAGTCTTTCTCTGGGGTGTCTTGAATTTAAATATCATTGAGGGCATAGATGGCATGGGATTGTATTGATTTTTTAGTGTTTTTCGACTTTTGAGGGTGGTGTTGGGGCCTGGCCATGTGGGTTGGGGCCATTTTGAGGCCTGGTACAGGCAGGGCATGGCCATGTGGTGGGGTCAAGGGGCCATTTTTAAGCCAGGCAGTGTGCTCAGGCCTGCACCCAGTTTGCCTTGCTTTCAACCATTATGCCCAGGGGTACTCAGTGGTGCATGGGCCTAGTCTTTCTTTGGGGTGTCTTGATTTAAACATCATTGAGGGCATGGATGGCATGGGATTGTCGTGATTTTTGAGTGTTTTTCGACTTTTGGGGGTGGTGTTGGGGCCTGGCCATGTGGGTGGGGCCCATTTTGAGGCCTGGGACAGGCAGGGCCTGGCCATGTGGTGAGGGTCAAGGGGCCATTTTTAAGCCAGGCAGTGTGCTCAGGCCTGCATCCAGTTGCCTTGCTTTCAACCATTGTGCCCAGGGGTACTCAGTGGTGCATGGGCCTAGTCTTTCTCTGTGGTGTCTTGAATGTAAACATCATTGAGGGCATGGATGGTATGGGATTGTGGTGATTTTTGAGTGTTTTTCGACTTTTGGGGGTGGTGTTGGGCCCTGGCCATGTGGCTGGGGGCCATTTTGAGGCCTGGTACAGGCAAGGCCTGGCCATGTGGTGGGGGTCAAGGGGCCATTTTTAAGCCAGGCAGTGTGCTCAGGCCTGCACCCAGTTTGCCCTGCTTTCAACCATTATGCACAGGGGTACTCAGTGGTTCATGGGCCTAGTCTTTCTCTGAGGTTTCTTGATTTAAACATCATTGAGGGCATGGATGGCATGGGATGTGGGGATTTTTGAGTGTTTTTTGACTTTTGGGGGTGGTGTTGGGGCCTGGCCATGTGGGTGGGGGCCATTTTGAGGCCTGGGACAGGCAGGGCCTGGCCATGTGGTGGGGGTCAAGGGGCCATTTTTAAGCAACGCAGTGTGCTCAGGCCTGCACCCAGTTTGCCTTGCATTCAACCATTATGTCCGGGGTACTCAGTGGTGCATGGACCTAGTCTTTCTCTGGGGTGTCTTGAATTTAAACATCATTGAGGGCATGGATGGCATGGGATTGTGGTGATTTATGAGTGTTTTTCAACTTTTGGGGGTGGTGTTGGGGCCTGGCCATGTGGGTGGGGGCCATTTTGAGGCTTGGTACAGGCAGGGCCTGGCCATGTGGTGGGGGTCAAGGGGCCATTTTTAAGCCAGGCAGTGTGCTCAGGCCTGCACACAGTTTGCCTTGCTTTCAACCATTAAGCCAAGGGGTACTCAATGGTGCATGGGCCTAGTCTTTCTCTGGGGTGTCTTGAATTTAAACATCATTGAGGGCATGGATGGCATGAGATTGTGGTGATTTTTGAGTGTTTTTTCGACTTTTGGGGGTGGTGTTGGGGCCTGGCCATGTGGGTGGGGGCCATTTTGAGGCCTGGGACAGGCAGGGCCTGGCCATGTGGTGGGGGTCAAGGGGCCATTTTTAAGCCAGGCAGTGTGCTCAGGCCTGCACCCAGTTTTCCTTGCTTTCTTCCATTAGGCCCAGGGGTAGTGAGTGGTGCATGGACCAAGTCTTTTTGTGGGGCGTCTTGAATTTAAAGTCAATCATTGTGGGCATGGATGGCATTGGATTGTGGTGATTTTTTTCAGTGTTTTTCGACTTTTGGAGGTGGTTTTGGGGCCTGGCCATGCGGGTGGAGGCCATTTTGAGGCTTGGTACAGGCAGGGCCTGGCCATGTGGTGGGGGTCAAGGGGCCATTTTTAAGCCAGGCAGTGTGCTCAGGCCTGCACCAAGTTTGCCTTGCTTTCAACCAGTAAGCCCAGGGGTACTCAGTGGTGCATGGGCCTAGTCTTTCTCTGGGGTGTCTTGAATTTAAACATCATGGAAGGCATGGATGGCATGGGATTGTGGCGATTTCTTAGTGTTTTTCGACTTTTGGGGGTGGTGTTGGGGCCTAGCCATGTGGGTGGGGGCCATTTTGAGGCTTGGTACAGGCAGGGCCTGGCCATGTGGTGGGGGTCAAGGGGCCATTTTTAAGACAGGCAGTGTGCTCAGGCCTGCACCCAGTTTGCCTTGCTTTCAACCACTATGCCCAGGGGTACTCAGTGGTGCATGGGCCTAGTCTTTCTCTGGGGTGTCTTGAATTTAAATATCATTGAGGGCATAGATGGCATGGGATTGTATTGATTTTTTAGTGTTTTTCGACTTTTGAGGGTGGTGTTGGGGCCTGGCCATGTGGGTTGGGGCCATTTTGAGGCCTGGTACAGGCAGGGCATGGCCATGTGGTGGGGTCAAGGGGCCATTTTTAAGCCAGGCAGTGTGCTCAGGCCTGCACCCAGTTTGCCTTGCTTTCAACCATTATGCCCAGGGGTACTCAGTGGTGCATGGGCCTAGTCTTTCTTTGGGGTGTCTTGATTTAAACATCATTGAGGGCATGGATGGCATGGGATTGTCGTGATTTTTGAGTGTTTTTCGACTTTTGGGGGTGGTGTTGGGGCCTGGCCATGTGGGTGGGGCCCATTTTGAGGCCTGGGACAGGCAGGGCCTGGCCATGTGGTGAGGGTCAAGGGGCCATTTTTAAGCCAGGCAGTGTGCTCAGGCCTGCATCCAGTTGCCTTGCTTTCAACCATTGTGCCCAGGGGTACTCAGTGGTGCATGGGCCTAGTCTTTCTCTGTGGTGTCTTGAATGTAAACATCATTGAGGGCATGGATGGTATGGGATTGTGGTGATTTTTGAGTGTTTTTCGACTTTTGGGGGTGGTGTTGGGCCCTGGCCATGTGGCTGGGGGCCATTTTGAGGCCTGGTACAGGCAAGGCCCGGCCATGTGGTGGGGGTCAAGGGGCCATTTTTAAGCCAGGCAGTGTGCTCAGGCCTGCACCCAGTTTGCCCTGCTTTCAACCATTATGCACAGGGGTACTCAGTGGTTCATGGGCCTAGTCTTTCTCTGAGGTTTCTTGATTTAAACATCATTGAGGGCATGGATGGCATGGGATGTGGGGATTTTTGAGTGTTTTTTGACTTTTGGGGGTGGTGTTGGGGCCTGGCCATGTGGGTGGGGGCCATTTTGAGTGGGACAGGCAGGGCCTGGCCATGTGGTGGGGGTCAAGGGGCCATTTTTAAGCAACGCAGTGTGCTCAGGCCTGCACCCAGTTTGCCTTGCATTCAACCATTATGTCCGGGGTACTCAGTGGTGCATGGACCTAGTCTTTCTCTGGGGTGTCTTGAATTTAAACATCATTGAGGGCATGGATGGCATGGGATTGTGGTGATTTATGAGTGTTTTTCAACTTTTGGGGGTGGTGTTGGGGCCTGGTCATGTGGGTGGGGGCCATTTTGAGGCCTGGTACAGGCAGAGCCTGGCCATGTGTTGGGGGTGAAGGGGCCATTTTTAAGCCAGGCAGTGTGCTCAGGCCTGCACCCAGTTTGCCTTGCTTTCAACCATTATGCCCAGGGGTACTCAGTGGTGCATGGGCCTAGTCTTTCTCTCGGGTGTCTTGAATTTAAACATCATTGACGGCATGGATGGCATGGGATTGTGTGGATTTTTGAGTGTTTTTCGACTTTTTGGGGTGTATAACTGATGTTCCTCTGGCTTCCATTGATTTTAGGTGCACAAGAGAACCACCAGTGCCAGGAGGAAGTCCTGCAGCGGTGTGTGCAGCACAACGTCACATGACTTCACGTGTGGCCACAGACAAGACAACTCTGCAACTCTGCAACTCGTGCAACTGCGGCCTGCTGTTCTGACATCTCAAGATGATGGCCCCAAAGAAAGTTGGCCGTAGCGCCTCAGCAAAAAAAGTCGCCAGTGCCACTGCCAGTAAGAAGGAGCAGAAGAAGCAAGTGGCACCACCTACCAAGGAGACTGGTGTGCCCACCGACACCTTTTTTGGGAAAAAAACTACGCCTGCAGCAGCAGCGGTGTCCGCCGGGGACCAAGCTGGAAGCAGCACCTCAGCTTCATTGGGCTCAGTGCCACCACGCCAAGTTAGGTCCAAGACCACCATGAGTGCTTCTGCGGCAGCCACTTTGGTGGTTGAATCACCGTCGACCAGTGATCTTGGTTCATCACAAGAAAGTACCATCCAATCAACGCCGGGTGTAACTCAGCTGCCGAGTGTTCCACAACCACAGCCACAAACACAGGTGCAAGTAGTACAAGCGGAAGTACATGGGCAAGGAGAGACGCAAGTACAGCCGCAAGGAGAGGCGCAAGTAGAGGCGCAAGTACAGCCGCAAGGAGAGGCGCATGGACAGGTGCATGGAGAGGTGTGACTAGAGGTTCATGGAGCAGCACAACTGCCTACAACGCTTGTTACTCCAGAAGTAGGGGCACATCAGGAAATTGCTATTCAAGAGGACGTATCCGACGAAGCCACTCCTCCTGATGATGATTATCCATTGTCTTCCAGATCCCCAGCAAGAAAAAGGTCAAGATGGGATACTAGAAGTTCTTCTTCAAGCCCCCTTCCTTCTGATGATGCTGATGTTGATTGGAACCCACCAATGCAGTCTGAGAGTGAGTCACCCCATGATGAGCCGACAAAGGTAGCTAAGCCTAAAAGGAAGGCTCCCGCAAAGCTTCCACTTATGGGTGATGACGACGAACAAGAAGTGGTATCTTCTGCTGTTGATGAACAGTCTGACAATGACCCAGTCATCACACTCGTCACTCCAGCCCCAGCAGGCATGCAGCAGACAGACATTTTAACCCTAGCCCGAATGGCTGCTGAGCGGGATATGGGCGGCGTGGCACTGGTACCACCAGCGTTAACTACAACACCAACACGACCTACAGCTTCCATCTTTTTTAGTCAGAAGGGCCGGCTTGGACCTCCATCCAGCTCAACCTCAAGTAGTGGTGCTGTAAGTGAACAACAGAAACGAATTCAGCCACGCCCATCCTCCACTTCATCTGGCATTGAAAGTCAAAGTAGCACCTCCACCACCAGCAGACATCACCGTCCCCAGTTTGGGACTTCTTTACTGTTAGCGCAAAGGCGGAAAACATGGCCGTTTGTTCGATTTGTAAAGTATTAGTTGGTCGGGGTAAGCTTGGTACCAACTATGGTACCGGAGGCCAGAGAGGTCATCTCAAACAACACCACCCTATCCAGTGGGAAGCACACATGAGGAAGATCGAGGAAGCCAAAAGAAAAAAAAATCCAAATGTATCCCTTGATATTGAATCTGATGATGACGAGAATCTGATTGTGCAGGGGGGAAGTGAAGAAGCGACAGACATTTTTTCTGGTACACCCAGTACCCCTGGCAGCAGCACTGCAGTGGTATCGCCCACACCCTCTACCCCTGCAACATCTATGAAGCACACTAAGAGTGTTGGAGAGACACCAATGCGAAATACACCATCAATGGGCCTAACTGGTTTGAAGAGGTCATCATCATCATCATCACGTAAAATTATCCAGCCCACCATTAGAAGCATGCTTTGGTCAGCGGCGCCATTTGAACGCAACCACCCAACTGTACGTCTGTATAACGCGAAGCTGGTTAAAATGCTAGCACTGGACCTTCTCCCTTTTTCTTTCGTGGAAGGGGTCGGGTTTCTAGAATTAGTGGCAACAGTCTGCCCTAAATAGAAGGTTCCTAGCCGGTCCTATTTTGCCAGAGTTGCGGTTCCAGCACTACATCAAGATGTGCTGGAGGTGATTGGGGCAGCTTTGCAGAAGAGTGCTGGTCACACTATCCACTTGACAACAGACATGTGGACCAGTTGCCAAGCCCTTGATTACATGTGCATCACTGCACACTGGGTCTCTTTTGCAGGGTCTTTTGCAGGGGTTAGAGACAAGTCAAGTGCAGTTGCTGACCTGGACACAGTTTTTCAAGCTTCTCGGAAACATGCAACATTAGCCATGTTTGCCATGGAGAAATGTCATACTGCAAAAAACATTTTGGATGAGTTTAAAAGTAAGGTCTCTGAATGGCTGGAACCAAGAAATTAGAAAAAGAGTTGCAAACCCTGTCTTAGTTGTGGTTGGTTAGATATCCTAAACCATATCTCCTGGATAGAGTTTACCATTAGAATATAGTATGATTCTTTCTAACCTAATGACAAGGTGAATGGAAAATGAATACCAAAAGCAAAGGCAGGGCAAAGTAGACAAAGGGACAACGGAATTACCTAGGATTAATAACACTAAGTAAACAATATTTGTCGAAAGTAAAACATAAAATGTATTACCTCCCGAACGGGTTACAATCTAAAATATTTTAAAAGCAATTAATACAAGCCACCAACAGTGGTCAAATCATACATCAGTATGCGGTCAAGGGTAAAACAGTCATGTACAGTCAAGAGTGAAAACAGTCGACGCGGCGTTTCGGTGCTTTGTTTGATCTTCACACGTTCTTCAGGACATTTACAACAATTGACTTGGTATCTAAGAAATCAAAATAAAAGTAATTTAATACTACTTGTCTACACTTAAGAATAAATCTTGCTCCTGCTACACTATAAGTATCTTTACTGTATACAACATAATATAATAACCTGTTGCTATACAGATATTGGTCGCCTAGAACAAAAAGCCTTAGGAAATTTAAAATCTGGTCATCGAATAAGGTTAAGTTTCTTTACCTTTTTGACCTATTACTATATAAGTTAAATGGTCAACAGGACGCATAGCCTCTATTTGCGTTCTCATCATTGTAAAATCTCCATTAACTGACCCAAGACGATCATTTACTGCATGTAGCATTAGTTCTCTGTCAGGGATTTAGAATCTGTGTCTATACATGATTTTCTTGATCATACCTGTGTTATTATTGGGAAGAGTATATCAATTCTTTTCCACTGTTTTTTAATGATTTCTCAGCGGTTCTAATCTCACTGGAGCTGTATACAGGAAATAAACACAAGAACTTCTCAGTGGTCTGTTGTTATATTATGTTAATGGCCTAATCACTTTGGTAAGTATTATACTGCAGTAGGTTACCTTCAATGCAAGTGCACGAGTATTCTGTGTGCAAGGAGGGGCCACCGAAGATGAAGGGGGTAACACCCTAGGAAAATATGGACCTAGATAGACAAAAAGTCATCTTAGTTGTCTAATTGCAATTTATTTAAAAAATATTGTCTATTTACAAACTTATTGCCAGCAACCTCTACTAACCTGTTGTTATTTCAGGTTCATCATAGTGCTCTCAAACCTTGATGTTTGCCGATTCAGAATCCTCTTCTTGAATTTGAAGAGAAACTATGTGACTCTAGGATCAAAAGTATAAAAAGAAGGCGATTTTTTCCGTGTTCTTATTATTACAATTTGATATCTCTATACTAATTCTATCTTTACTTATCTACACAAGCCAGGAAATGTAATAATACTTTCCCTGAGTAATCTACTTGTTGTAAATACAATTCTACACATAAGGGTTCAATCCACTGTCCCAAAGGATAGAGCCGACCTATATTTAAAGGTTGTAAATTATTGATAGGCGCTCATATTCCCGCTATCTATCTGACGGCCGAAAGGCAGAGTATCCGCATACCTTGTATAGCAATTCCGGCCTCCCTGCTCCTCCGTGCTCTCGTGTCTGTTGATGCCTTCGTGATGATTCGAGGTCTGAATTCGACAATTTCTAGCGGCGTCTTTATGCTGACGCTGCTGCTCTTAACCCGGAAGTAAAAGAGCGAACTTGTTACTCTGAAATTATTGTTAACGCTGCAAAATCTAAAGATAGGTCTATGTCTAAGGCTCAATATTGATAAACAATATATCGGGAATGTTCAACTTTAACTTCGCAATAAGTTTCAAAGAAACGAGCCGAGTGACCCGGAAGTCCAAAGGAGGTTTTTTTGTTATTGGCAATTCGAAGTTGATCCCTAATTTTAGTGATATCGTATTACTTGCTTTCTATTTACCAATGCGGTATCCCGAATAGGATCTCTCAATAACAGGTTATTGATCTGTATTTAAGGTGATATTTACGGTGATATTTATTTCATGTGTCGGCCATATTGGATTGGGATACTTCCGCGTCGTAACCCAATAAATGCAACATCCTTTGTACATTGGTGGCCGAAACACTCGATATTATGTCATAATGAATCATGTGTCAGAATTACGCCATTACATAATATGTGCAAAACCAACTCATATAAGAAACATGATAGTACAGGTAACTACTAATTTACATCATCATACAGACTGTATCACCAATACAGAAAACAAGTATCTGTCATTTAACGTGGCATCAATACATACTATATCCATTGAAAATCGATCTTGGCCATCTCTCATCAAGGCCAGTATATAATCACAAGAAAAACAGTATTGTACACATGGATGACAAAGTTAGTACATAAACCAACACTTAACCATTACTATTTTGGTGCATTCCATAAAGCAAAAAAAGTTGACTTACGCAGATTGAATCAATATCTCACATATCTGAAGGAATAACAGAGAGAAAAATATTTAAGTCAAAACCTGAGCTACTAGTTTAGAACCAGAAATGTGTAACTCCTAGTTCTCTAAGTTGTGTTCGACTATCAGTTATTGTAGGATAAGAACAGATACAGATGGGTCTCAGAATGTCTATAAAATTAATCTTTCCCACTCTTCTCTATTATTTAAACCAGTGCGGAAAGTGTTGAATAGGGACATATAAAACTGTTCTCTTTTCTTTCTCTTGTTATTCCAATCACCACCTCTGGTGCTGTGTGTTATTGTCTCTATGACACACCATCTAAGATCTTCTAATCTATGGTTATGGCTTATCCAGTGTTCCACAAGCGGGGCTGATTTCTTTTGTGTCCTAATAGCAGACTTATGTTCTGTTATCCTCATTTTTACTTCTCTGGCTGTCTCTCCAATATATGCTTTATTGCATGGACATTGGATCATATAGATCAGATCTTTAGTTTTACAGTTTACGAAATTTTTTATTTTATGTTCTATTCCGTTGTACTGTATTGAATTACCTTTAATCATGGATGTGCAGTTTGAGCACATGTTGCAAGTAAAATTACCCGTAGGCAAAGGGGTATTGTTGATTGTGTTCCAGGTATTGCAGGTCTTCTCTTTAAAAGTATGAACCAGACAGTTCTTAATTGTTCTGTTTCGTCGGAAGCTGAATATGGGTTTAGGGATATTTATGCCTGGTCTATCGTTGAGTAATGACCAATTGCGGTTTATAATGTTTTTTATTTTATTGCTTGCTGTACTGTAGTTCGTTACAAAAATTAATCTGTTATTTGTTCTATTGTTTTTATCTTCTTTGTTATTACTGAAGAGTGATTCCCTGTTATAATATTTAGCACGTTTGTATGCTCTTTTGATCAATTTGTTGGGATAGCCTCGATTCCTAAGTTTCTCAGATAAAACATCAGCATGTTTATTGTAATCTTGTATATTGGTGCAATTTCTTCTGATTCGTAAATACTGACCAAATGGTATATTATCCTTCTGGCTATTAGGATGATTACTTTTATAGTGAAGCAGTGTATTTCGGTCTGTTGGTTTAGTGTATAGATCGACGCCCAATACTGCATTGTCTACTCTAATTTTAATGTCTAGAAATTCAATTGCTGCTTTGTTTTAATTAGAGGTGAATTTGAGGTTTTTATCCTCCAAGTTCAACCAAAGATTAAAATCATTTAATAATTCTAAACAACCCGTCCAAATGAAAAAAATGTCGTCGATGTATCTCGACCAACATGAAATGTTTTCACTGAATGGTGCCATGTTGTTAAAAATATGTTTATCTTCAAAAGCCGCTACATATAAGCAAGCTAGACTAGGGGCACAGGCCGCCCCCATGCTAGTCCCTTTTATCTGTTTAAAAAAATTATTTTTAAATAAAAAAATATTGTTTTTCAAAATGATTTCTGCGCATTCAAGAATGAATGTTGCATGTTGGTCTAAATCTTCAGTTTCCTTTTTTAAGAGGGTATTATACTGCAGAAGGTAACCTACTGCAGTATAATACTTACCAAAGCGATTAGGCCATTAACATAATATAACAACAGACCACTGAGAAGTTCTTGTGTTTATTTCCTGTATACAGCTCAAGTGAGATTAGAACCGCTGAGAAATCATTAAAAACAGTGGAAAAGAATTGATATACTCTTCCCAATAATAACACAGGTATGATCAAGAAAATCATGTATAGACACAGATTCTAAATCCCGGACAGAGAACTAATGCTACATGCAGTAAATGATCGTCTTGGGTCAGTTAATGGAGATTTTACAATGATGAGAACGCAAATAGAGGCTATGCGTCCTGTTGACCATTTAACTTATATAGTAATAGGTCAAAAAGGTAAAGAAACTTAACCTTATTCGATGACCAGATTTTAAATTTCCTAAGGCTTTTTGTTCTAGGCGACCAATATCTGTCTAGCAACAGGTTATTATATTATGTTGTATACAGTAAAGATACTTATAGTGTAGCAGGAGCAAGATTTATTCTTAAGTGTAGACAAGTAGTATTAAATTACTTTTATTTTGATTTCTTAGATACCAAGTCAATTGTTGTAAATGTCCTGAAGAACGTGTGAAGATCAAACAAAGCACCGAAACGCCGCGTCGACTGTTTTCACTCTTGACTGTACATGACTGTTTTACCCTTGACCGCATACTGATGTATGATTTGACCACTGTTGGTGGCTTGTATTAATTGCTTTTAAAATATTTTAGATTGTAACCCGTTCGGGAGGTAATAAATTTTATGTTTTACTTTTGACAAATATTGTTTACTTAGTGTTATTAATCCTAGGTAATTCCGTTGTCCCTTTGTCTACTTTGCCCTGCCTTTGCTTTTGGTATTCATTTTCCATTCACCTTGTCATTAGGTTAGAAAGAATCATACTATATTCTAATGGTACACTCTATCCAGGAGATATGGTTTAGGATATCTAACCAACCACAACTAAGACATGGTTTGCAACTCTTTTTCTAACGTCAAGATCCCCCTCCCTGTCAAATTTCACAGGGGAACCTCCATCTTTATTGGATAGTAGTTGTACAGCTTTTTAGCTGGGAGGATACATTGCTTAACATATTTGTAGAGGGCATTGTCCCAATTAGTGTACCTAATCATAAATGGACACATTAAAAACCAAAGGATTCTCCGAAGAGGAGTTCAACAAGATAGTAAATGGTACTTCAAAAAACTATACCTCCATTTCTAATACTAATAATGATGAAGATAAATGGCGCGAACTATGGAACAATAAAAAGAAACTAGTTCGCACAGAACTCCATGCAGATTTTCTGATAGATTACCTGAAGAAAGGCATAATCCCAAGTGGTCTGCAGGTTAAGAACGAACCCAGGGTGTTTATCAGACATGCTGGATTTATAGAAAGTTGGACCCTAATTGCCAATAGATGCAGCAGGGATTGGATGTTGCTGATAATTGAGACTGCCAACTCCATCCTACTAATAGAGAGGAAAGAGATAGCTGAACTAGAAGCAAAACTAGACACCTCGATTCTAGAAGATGCAAAGAAAAAACTAGAGGACATTCAAAGAGACGTTTCTGGATATAGGGATTATTTATTTGGCAAAAAAACCAATAAATTCAACAAAGATGTCTTAAACTATAATACTGAGATCGTCTATCCTTACACACAGAAAGATTTCTTTGACCGTCCAAGAGAAAATTTCCCTAACAGAAACCAATGGCAACAACCTTGGTGGACTTATCCGAAAAAACGAGTTACCTTCTCAGACTCTTCATATACGAGCACTGACTCTGATCATGAAAAAACAGGGGACACAAATAGAGTAGCTGAGTCAACATCAACCCCAATTAGAGAATCATTACCTTTTTTAGACCAATGGGGACGGGGGAAGCATCACAACCGCCCGAGAGGGAATGGGAGAGGGAAGTTCTACCCTCAACCTCAACAGCAGAGGAGATACTACACAAGGAGCCAACAAAAATGGGATTAAAACAAAAAGCAGCCATCATAAATCTCTCTAATATCACTCTTAATACAACAGAAAAACAAGTCCTAGAAAAGGGTTTAGGCTTTGCCATTAGTTCTCGAGTTAACAAGTATAACTTAGAAAGAGATCTCCAGGGATTTTTTAGAAACATTAGGCTTCAAGAATTCTTTAGAGATAAACCACCAAAAGAGGGACCTACCAATAAATCGGGTCTTAAACCAAAATCAACCTGGACACCCAATATAGGGATGGTCAATAAACAAGTTGACTTGTTTGAAAAAGTGGTAGAAAGTAACATCTCTTCACTTCTAACGCTTCCTCTGACTGGCATGAATAACTTAAGTGGAGAAGAAAGGGTCGCTTTAAAAAATCTAGAAAATAATGAGTTTCTAACCATTAAACCTGGTGATAAGGGTGGCAGTATAGTTTTAATGAATACCGAAGATTATAATAACAGGATGATGTCTTTATTAAATAATGTGGAACATTATTGCCCCTCAAGTAGACAAGAATGGAACGCGTTGATCCATAGAGTAAATGTGCTTCTTAGATTTGCACACGAGGATGAGATAATATGTTTAGATGAATACAACTTCTTAAAAAACGAGGCACCAATCATTCCTGCCCTGTATGGACTTCCAAAAGTCCATAAAAACATACTGGACCCGCCTATGCAGCCTATCGTGTCAGCTATCAATTCTATCACAGAGCCTCTCAGTAAGTACATAGACAGGTTTCTTCAGCCGATTGTTGTAACGCAAAAAGCATATATAAAAGATACAACTAGTATGATTGATAAAATAGAAGGTCTACTGTATGACACCAACACACAATGGTTAATGACGTTAGATATAGAGGCCCTCTACACCAACATCCCACAGGATGATACCATCAGGATGTTAGAGGGCCTCTTAAAAAAGGAAACTGAAGATTTAGACCAACATGCAACATTCATTCTTGAATGCGCAGAAATCATTTTGAAAAATAATTTTTTTAAACAGATAAAAGGGACCAGCATGGGGGCGACCTGTGCCCCTAGTCTAGCTTGCTTATATGTAGCGGCTTTTGAAGATAAACATATTTTTAACAACATGGCACCATTCAGTAAAAACATTTCATGTTGGTCGAGATACATCGACGACATTTTTTTCATTTGGACGGGTTGTTTAGAATTATTAAATGATTTTATTCTTTGGTTGAACTTGGGGGATAAAAACCTCAAATTCACCTCTAATTACAACAAAGCAGCAATTGAATTTCTAGACATTAAAATTAGAGTAGACAATGCAGTATTGGGCGTCGATCTATACACTAAACCAACAGACCGAAATACACTGCTTCACTATAAAAGTAATCATCCTAATAGCCAGAAGGATAATATACCATTTGGTCAGTATTTACGAATCAGAAGAAATTGCACCAATATACAAGATTACAATAAACATGCTGATGTTTTATCTGAGAAACTTAGGAATCGAGGCTATCCCAACAAATTGATCAAAAGAGCATACAAACGTGCTAAATATTATAACACGGAATCACTCTTCAGTAATAACAAAGAAGATAAAAACAATAGAACAAATAACAGATTAATTTTTGTAACGAACTACAGTACAGCAAGCAATTAAATAAAAAACATTATAAACCGCAATTGGTCATTACTCAACGATAGACCAGGCATAAATATCCCTAAACCCATGTTCAGCTTCCGACAAAACAGAACAATTAAGAACTGTCTGGTTCATACTTTTAAAGAGAAGACCTGCAATACCTGAAACACAATCAACAATACCCCTTTGCCTACGGGTAATTTTACTTGCAACATGTGCTCAAACTGCACATCCATGATTAAAGGTAATTCAATACAGTACAACGGAATAGAACATAAAATCAAAAATTTCGTAAACTGTAAAACTAAAGATCTGATCTATATGATCCAATGTCCATGCAATAAAGCATATATTGGAGAGACAGCCAGAGAAGTAAAAACGAGGATAACAAAACATAAGTCTACTATTAGGACACAAAAGAAATCAGCCCCGCTTGTGGAACACTGGATAAGCCATAACCATAGATTAGAAGATCTTAGATGGTGTGTCATAGAGACAATAACACACAGCACCAGAGGTGGTGATTGGAATAACAAGAGAAAGAAAAGAGAACAGTTTTATATGTCCCTATTCAACACTTTCCGCACTGGTTTAAATAATAGAGAAGAGTGGGAAAGATTAATTTTATAGACATTCTGAGACCCATCTGTATCTGTTCTTATCCTACAATAAGTGATAGTCGAGCACAACTTAGAGAACTAGGAGTTACACATTTCTGGTTCTAAACTAGTAGCTCAGGTTTTGACTTAAATATTTAACTCTCTGTTATTCCTTCAGATATGTGAGATATTGATTCAATCTGCGTAAGTCAACCTTTTTTGCTTTATGGAATGCACCAAAATAGTAATGGTTAAGTGTTGGTTTATGTACTAACTTTGTCATCCATGTGTACAATACTGTTTTTCTTGTGATTATATACTGATCTTGATGAGAGATGGCCAAGATCGATTTTCAATGGATATAGTATGTAATGATGCCACGTTCAATGACAGATTCTTGCTTTCTGTATTGGTGATACAGTCTGTATGATGATGTAAATTAGTAGTTACCTGTACTATCATGTTTCTTATATGAGTTGGTTTTTCACATATTATGTAATGGCGTAATTCTGACACATGATTCATTATGACATAATATCGATTGTTTCGGCCACCAATGTACAAAGGATGTTGCATTTATTGGGTTACGACGCGGAAGTATCCCAATCCAATATGGCCGACACATGAAATAAATATCACCGTAAATATCACCTTAAATACAGATCAATAACCTGTTATTGAGAGATCCTATTCGGGATACCGCATTGGTAAATAGAAAGCAAGTAATACGATATCACTAAAATTAGGGATCAACTTCGAATTGCCAATAACAAAAAAACCTCCTTTGGACTTCCGGGTCACTCGGCTTGTTTCTTTAAAACTTATTGCGAAGTTAAAGTTGAACATTCCCGATATATTGTTTATCAATATTGGGCCTTAGACATAGACCTATCTTTAGATTTAGCAGCGTTAACAATAATTTCAGAGTAACAAGTTCGCTCTTTTACTTCCGGGTTAAGAGCAGCAGCGTCAGCATAAAGACGCCGCTAGAAATTGTCGAATTCAGACCTCGAATCATCACGAAGGCATCAACAGACACGAGAGCACGGAGGAGCAGGGAGGCCGGAATTGCTATACAAGGTATGCGGATACTCTGCCTTTCGGCCGTCAGATAGATAGCGGGAATACGAGCGCCTATCAATAATTTACAAACTTTAAATATAGGTCGGCTCTATCCTTTGGGACAGTGGATTGAACCCTTATGTGTAGAATTGTATTTACTACAAGTGGATTACTCAGGGAAAGTATTATTACATTTCCTTGCCTCCAATGTTTAGCGCCAACTAGATACACCCATCTTTTGGGACAATGTATTGAACCCTTACGTGTAAAATTGAATTTATAACAAGTCTATTACTCGGGGAAAGTATTATTACATTTCCTGGCTTGTGTAGATAAGTAAAGATAGAATTAGTATAGAGATATCAAATTGTAATAATAAGAATACGGAAAAAATTGCCTTCTTTTTATACTTTTGATCCTAGAGTCACATAGTTTCTCTTCAAATTCAAGAAGAGGATTCTGAATCGGCAAACATCAAGGTTTGAGAGCACTATGATGAACCTGAAATAACAACAGGTTAGTAGAGGTTGCTGGCAATAAGTTTGTAAATAGACAATATTTTTTTAAATAAATTGCAATTAGACAACTAAGATGACTTTTTGTCTATCTAGGTCCATATTTTCCTAGGGTATTACCCCCTTCATCTTCGGTGGCCCCTCCTTGCACACAGAATACTCGTGCACTTGCATTGAAGGTAACCTACTGCAGTATAATACTTACCAAAGCGATTAGGCCATTAACATAATATAACAACAGACCACTGAGAAGTTCTTGTGTTTATTTCCTGTATACAGCTCCAGTGAGATTAGAACCGCTGAGAAATCATTAAAAAACAGTGGAAAAGAATTGATATACTCTTCCCAATAATAACACAGGTATGATCAAGAAAATCATGTATAGACACAGATTCTAAATCCTGGACAGAGAACTAATGCTACATGCAGTAAATGATCGTCTTGGGTCAGTTAATGGAGATTTTACAATGATGAGAACGCAAATAGAGGCTATGCGTCCTGTTGACCATTTAACTTATATAGTAATAGGTCAAAAAGGTAAAGAAACTTAACCTTATTCGATGACCAGATTTTAAATTTCCTAAGGCTTTTTGTTCTAGGCGACCAATATCTGTCTAGCAACAGGTTATGATATTATGTTGTATACCGTAAAGATACTTATAGTGTAGCAGGAGCAAGATTTATTCTTAAGTGTAGACAAGTAGTATTAAATTACTTTTATTTTGATTTCTTAGATACCAAGTCAATTGTTGTAAATGTCCTGAAGAAGGTGTGAAGATCAAACAAAGCACCGAAACGCCGCGTCGACTGTTTTCACTCTTGACTGTACATGACTGTTTTACCCTTGACCGCATACTGATGTATGATTTGACCACTGTTGGTGGCTTGTATTAATTGCTTTTAAAATATTTTAGATTGTAACCCGTTCGGGAGGTAATAAATTTTATGTTTTACTTTTGACAAATATTGTTTACTTAGTGTTATTAATCCTAGGTAATTCCGTTGTCCCTTTGTCTACTTTGCCCTGCCTTTGCTTTTGGTATTCATTTTCCATTCACCTTGTCATTAGTTTAGAAAGAATCATACTATATTCTAATGGTAAACTCTATCCAGGAGATATGGTTTAGGATATCTAACCAACCACAACTAAGACAGGGTTTGCAACTCTTTTTCTAATGTCAAGATCCCCCTCCCTGTCAGATTTCACAGGGTAACCTCCATCTTTATTGGAACCAAGAAATTGCATAGTTGGTTATGTTTCCATAGATAATGGCAGTAATATAGTTAGGGCCTTGCAGGACGGTGACTATTTCAGACTGCACTGTTTGGTGCACCAAGTCAAGGAGTTACTGTCTATGTGCCGAAGAATCTGCACACATTTCAGCCATTCTTTTAAGGCCCGGAAGCAGCTGAGGAGCATTCAGCATGTACATAAAGTGCCAGTTAAAGGACTCATCCAGGAGGTGGCAACACGTTGGAACTCAACCTTTTACATGCTTGAGCGTCTGTATGAGCAGTGCATGGTAATCAAAGACTTTACAGTAGGTTCTACTATTAATGATATGAGGCTAGAGTTGGAAGACTGGCAGCTAGTTAAAAGCCTGACGGACATGCTTCGTCCTTTTGAGGTCTTCACGCGTGAAGTCAGCAGGGAGGACTGTTCTTTGAGCAAAGCTATCCCATTGTTGCGCATGCTAGAGCACCAACTGTAGGCTGTGTCTTCAACATTGAGAGATGGTGGTGGAAAGCAAGCTGCATATCTGTTGGCGGAGAACTTATTAAGCCGCATAGTTACCAATGAAAGGCTTCAAAAGATACATACAGAACAACATTACATTTGTGCCACTATTCTGGATCCACGGTACAAAAAGGCAGTGGCCAGCAAAGCATTCATTCCTTTTGATGAGGCAGATGTTTCAAAGTACAAACATTGGATAGCTGTGTCAGCCAGACGGTTCGAAAAAGATCGGCAGAGAATTCAAGGAGCCGTCAGAAGTCCAACTGAATCAGCAGGCGATCCAGCGTCAAGTTCCACTTCTGAATATGTGGCCGAAGAGAGTCACTTTCCCTCACAGCCGTTAACGACACCAGCAACCGTATCATCATCCTCACCTGCACCAGGCCCAGCCATAATATTGTCGGAAGCCGATTGGCTAACTCATCATGGGTTTGTTTGTTCCAGTGCTGAGAAGGCCACAGATGGTACGCAAAGTGGAGCAACCCTGGAGAACCTTGAGTTGATGGTGCAGGCCTATCTGGATGAGCCAACACAGGTCTTTGTTCATACGAACCCATTGCTGTATTGGTACAGGAAAATGGCTCTATGGCCACTGATCGCCAACCTGGCTCTAAATTATTTGTCTTGCCCACTCACAAGTGTTTCTTCTGAACGTGTTTTGAGTGCTGCTGGTGCCATTGTAACTTCAAAAAGGTCCCGGCTCTCGGCCAAAAATGTGGAGAGGTTAACACTGATCAAGATGAATCAGCACTTGATACCACCAGATTACAAAGTACGTGAATGCACGCAGGAAGAAGAGGACACCGACTTAGGTGACGGAAGTTCTTCTCTGTTACCTGACCTACTCCTGTCTCAAATCATGGAGTTGGAGGACGAGCTCTACTTCCCTGACACCGAGCCCTGAAAATTACTTCCTTTTTTTCGTCCTTATTCAGTTTTATTCCTGTGTGTCTTTCTTTGTTTTGCAACTTTTACCACAACAAAACTATAATCACCTAATCACAACAAGTCCATCAGCAGCACTGTCTTTATCTTATATTCCTTATTGATTGAGGGAGAGGTGTGGCGCCGCGGCCAGGGTGACTGACTCCGGAATCTGGGGATCACGGTTCGATCCCCAGGGCCGGCGGCAGATTAGCCCAGCACCATGTGACTCTGGGCAATAGCTTGCTTAATCTTCCCGACGGCCCCCAGCGCCTAGAGACCCTTACGGGTGATTGTGCGCTTTACAAATGTGGACTATTATTATTATTATTATTATTATTATTTGAAGGTGCCTCAGTCTGCATTCCTAAGGTTCACAAGTTCACAACTCAATCATGCTCCTTTATACTCCTCCTCCAGACTCCCCCTATCCATTTACCTCAGCGTTTAGGCCCTGTTCTGTCCCTGTCTTCAGCTGCCCAGCAAGTAGTGGCCAGCTGCTACGTTTAGGTTTTGGTGCAGTGGCGCAACCTGGACTTTGATGTAAGTTCTGTGCTAAGGTAATTTCTGCGAATTCTCCTGTGCTACACCTCTGAATGTGTTTTGATGCATCATGTGCCTTGTTCTTACACCTCTGAATGTGTTGTTTATGCATCATGTGTTCTCCTGTGCTGCACCTCCGAATGTGTTTTATGCATCATGTTCCTTGTTCTTACACCGCAGAATGTATGTTTATGCATTGTGTTTTCTTCCCAGGCCTATACCCCTAAATGTACGGTCATATTTAGTTGGTTGTTTTCTCCTACTACAGGTGTTCCCTGTAAGGTCCTGGTTCCCTGCGTAATATTCTCCTAAGGATGGTTAGGGTTGCGTAGGTGGTACTTACCGGTTACCAGTAGTTACTGGTTGTGTGCTAAAGTGATTTATACTCTATGTTCTAAGTGCTAATTCTAACAGTATTTCTAGTTATAAAAGTGCTGATTCCTGACAGTGGTAAGGTGGCCATGTCTTGTACATATCCCCTGTAAATTCAGCCCGTGCCTGTTGGCACATTGTAAAGTGTGTGTTTTTATCTAATGTGTTTCGGTGTAATACAAGGGCTATTTTTATACATAACCTTGTGTGGAGTTTCCTTTGTGGTGGGCCTTGGGTGTTGTTGCTGGGGGTGCATGCGCAAACACTTAACTCACATTGCCTCCGAGTTTAGCCTTACTGCTCGTGCTACATTACCAAGGGGGTGAGCAGGGGTTATCTTGGCGCGTAGCTCCCTTGCCCTGATGTGGAAGTGGTGGTCTCTGACTGACTTTGGCTCAAGCCCCGGCCGGCCAGGGATCCAATTTCTAACATTGTCTCGTTCATAATGATGTTGGCAATGTTTTAGGGGGGTTTGGTGTTCTTTGGTCCAGAATTGGTAGAATTTTGGCCTTTTTGGGTGTTTTGCGGGCACGTGTGTTTGGGTGAAAACTAAGTGAAAACTAGTCGTAGACCTTCCTTCTTCTTCTTCTTCTTCAAAGAGCGCAGTGGTTCGATTTTGTTCTGCCTTGCTGAGATGCTTGTGAATCACTGGAACAAGTGACTGTCCATGTGAGTTTCAAGAGGATCGAAGTAGTGGAAGTGCTGAAAACAGCAATGTTTTGTAAACAGCCCAATTTGCCATGTTTTGAATATACCAGTATTGCATTTTTTGGGGGGCTGTTTGGGGGACTTCTAGGTTTCTGTGGGTGGGTTTTGGGTGTCTGGGAGCACTGCTGGCACAGTCTAATGTTGATTACATTTGTTTTTCATGCAATCCATGGTGGAAAAGGGGAGTTAGGGCCTTGCTGCAGAGCGTATTTGGACTGAATTGAAGGTAGGCCCATTTTTGCTTTTTGCCTGTTTGGGGGTGTTCTGCTTTGGGGCGGGTGGCTGCAGGGGTCTGGGGGCATAGCTCGGAAGGTCTAATATCGGAATCAAGTGTTTTGGACCAAATCAGAGGTGAAAATGTTTTTCCATTTTCAGGAATTTCGCTCACTTTAGCGTTTTTGGGGGCCTGCTTGGGGGGGTTCCTGGTGTTTGGGGGGTTGGGGGGTCTTCGAGCAATGCTGGGTATGGATACTTTTGATTGCAAGTGGTTTGAAGAAAATCCATGGTGGCAAAGGGGAGTTAGGGCCTAGCTGCAGAGCCCGCACGGAGTGATGTGGGAAATTTGCAGAAATTTGTCTGTGACCATTTTTCCGTTTTTGCTTTTTGGCTGTTTGGGGGGGGGGTTAAACTTGTTTCCGCCTGGGTAGACGAGTCTGAGGGCATTACTGTGATGGTCTAATACCGGATAAAAGTGGTTTGGAGAAAATCGGAGGTGAAAAAGTTTTTCCATTTTCAGGAATTTCGCTCACTTTAGCGTTTTCGGGGGGCTGTTTGGGGGCGTTCCTGGTGTTTGTGGGTGGGTTTTGGGGTCTTGGAGCAATGCTGGGTATGGATACTTTTGATTGCAAGTGGTTTGGAGAAAATCCATGGTGGCAAAGGGGAGTTAGGGCCTAGCTGCAGAGCGCGCACGGAGTGATTTTGGAAGTAGGGCAAAATATTTCTAAGTCCCCGTTTTTGTACTTTTGCTTTTTTCCTGTTTGGGGGTGTTAAACTTGTTTCCACCTGGGTTTACAGGTCTGGGGGCATTGCTGTTAAGGTCTAATACCGGATAAAAGTGGTTTGGAGTAAATCAGGGGATGAAAAAGTTTTTCAATTTTCGGGAATTCCGCTCACTTTAGCGTTTTCAGGGTGCTGTTTGGCGGGTTCCTGTTTTTTGTGGGTGGGTTTTGGGGTCTTGGAGCAACGCTGGGTATGGATACTTTTGATTGCAAGAGGTTTGAAGCAAATCCATGGTGGCAAAGGGGAGTTAGGGCCTTGCTGCAGAACTCGCATGGAGTGATTTTGGAATGAGGCCAAAATAATTCTAAGTGCCCATTTTTGTATTTTTGCTTTTTGGCTGTTTGGGGGTCTTCTACTTGCTTTCGCCTGGGTTGACGGGTTTGGGGGCATTGCTGGGAATGTCTAATACCGGATAAAAGTGTTTTGGAGAAAATCGGAGGTGAAAAAGTTTTTGCGTTTTTGCTCACTTGCTTGTCTTTGGGGTGCTGTTTGGGGGGGTTCTTGGTGTTTGGGGGTGGGTTTTGGGGTCTTGGAGCACTGCTGGCACAGTCTAATTTTGATTGCATTTGTTTTTCAGGAAATCCATGGTGGAAAAGTGAAGTTATGACCTAGCTGCACAGCGCGTTTGGACAGAATTGAAAGAAGGCCGAAAATATTCTATGTATGAGATTTTCCATTTTTGCTTTTTACCTGTTTGGGGGTGTTCTGCTTTTTGCAGGTGGGTTGGCGGATCTTGGGGCATTGCTGGGAAGGTCTAATAACAGATAAAAGTGGTTTGGAGAAAATCCATGCTGAAAAGCGTTTTGGCACTTTTTTTTAACTTAGGGCTCGTTAGGGTTAGCAGTAGTATTGCATGTGTTTGGGGGTGTTCTAGATTTTTGAAACTGGGTTCTGGGGTCTTAGAGCACTTGTGGGAATGTGTAATTTTGGTTGCAAGTGGTTTGAAGAAACTCCGTGTTGGGAAAGGGGGGATTTCGCCTAGTTAAAGACAGTGTTTGCCACTATTCTTAACTTAGGACTCGTTAGGTTTAGCAGTATTGTATTGCATGTGTTTGGGCGGGGGTTCTAGATTTTTACGACTGGGTGGGGTCTTGCAACACTTGTTGGAATGTCTAATTTTGATTGCAAGTGGTTTGAAGAAAATCCATGATGGGAAAGGGGGGTTTTGGGCACACTTTCTGAGTGCGTTTTGGCACGATTTGAAATTAGGCCTCTACGGGGTAGCAGCAGTATTCTGCACGTTTTTGGGAGGGTAATGTGGGGTGTTCGAGATTTGGGGATTGTCATCTCTGAAAGTGAAAGTATAATTTTTGCACTACACAGCTTGCCTTATATATTTTTTTCTACGATGTGTCTTTAACACTTACTGTTGTGCGTTTCCATCATCAATTACAGGCAGGCTTTTACCCTGTGCCATCGATGTACTACTCAGGCTTACAATTAGCGATCCGCAAATCCGCATCAGGCAGGCAGTGGACAGTGTGTCTGGTCACCAAGATTGATCGACGGAGCATCCGATGGAATGAAGGAGTACCGCGAATAAGAGGAATGGCTGGATGCATCAACTTCACAAATTCAACGGGACAACTTCAAAAAACAGTAACAGTATCCACAATTCTCCTTATCTTTGAAATTATATTCTTGTGAACTTGAACTTACCTCTACGAGTATGACTCTGTGCATTTGTTTGATATCTCCTTCAAATTCATCCCTCCAGCTATTTGATGCGTCTTTGCTATGTTTAACACTAATTTAATGTTCTAAGTGTTTATTCTCTCTGAGGGCAGAGAGGCAAGTGAAATTGCGTAATGACTGCAGCCCTGTACTGTCAACTTGTTTCTTTGTAGTTACTAGAAAGTTGCAGTAAGTAGTAGTACTACTTTTCAGTAACCTAACCATCCATTTAGTAAACAACTTCTGGCATGCAGTAGTGCACTTCCTTTATGTCCCTTTAAAGATTTATCAATATCTTCTAATCCAAAGATTTGTTTCTCTTCATTTGTTGTTTGACTGCCCATGCTGTGTTTTTTTCCTCTCTACCAAACTTTCCCAAAAACCCCCATTCCCGTCCAATTTTCAAACCCTAACCCTCTTCCCCCGGGCTGTGTGGTATTTCATTGAGGTGTGACTGACAACAACAATAAATTCCACACACTTGCTGGGGAGGATAAGGTCAAAGCAACCAGAAGTTCATGTGCGCCATCGTGGATTGATAAGAACATCCTCCTCCTACATGACGTGAACAATCAAATACTTAATGCTTACCTTACGTTGGCACTGCTTAGGCTACAATTTAGGGCACTGTTCTATTCCATACTATCTATTGTACTGTTTCTAATGCTACGCTCAGGCCACTCAATGTTTAATTTCCTCTTTTTTTCATATGGTGATACTGCCAGTGTGTACCACTACTGCTACCAGCACAACAATGATATTGCATCCGTCGAGGATTCAAGTCAACAACCAACCTTAATCACCATTTGCAATGCAGCCAGCCCTGGGGCTACCCCGATTCTCAAACACAAATCACAGGTAAGATAAGCATATTGGAGAGGTAGTAGAATAATGGGCTAGGAGGACTAAGTTGGGAAGAGAGCAGAGACTGACAGTACTACTAGTAAAGTACAGTAGTAGGGCTACTAAATTTACTAACTCGGTTACTTGCATTTTGGTAGATTTCAGGACTAGATGTTTCATTCATGCTGGTAAGTTTGAAGAAAACAAATGTCCAGTAACCACCGCCAACCCCAACACAAAATAATATATGAACGCGTGTACTGTGTTTTTTGTAAGAAAAATAATTATTAAGAAATATATCTTTGTGTTGTTTTCAGCACAACAATAAAATAAATTACCCAAACTCACCCCCCCTCCCTAACCCAACCAATGTCAAAAAGTCCAAAAGTCCCCTTTCCAAAAACACCCATTTCCCACACCCCCTACAGTCTTTAAAAAAGGGGCAAGGGACAGTCACTTCCTCCGGTGGCGTAGTTTGGCAAGCTGTTGCTGCATGTCCCGCTGCTCTTTGCGGAAGTTCCGGAGCTGGCGCTGATGTTTTTCGCACACTCGCTCCAGGTAGTCCACTCGCTTTCGGAGGCGGCGCACACGTGCCATCCAGGCTCTGGGGGGGCAGCTGTTGTTTTTGCTGCTGTGCGGCGGCGGCGGGAGGCTGTAGGGTCACGGCTCCGTTTGGCTGGAGGCTTGTGGCTGGTGGACCCGGGGGCAGTGGAGGAGGATGTACTGGTTGTTGTAGTGTCCTCATGCTCCCGAGCCCACAACGGGTGATACTCGACACAAATAGCCTCCAGCTTACGGGCCCTGGCCCGGACAGCCATTTTCTTACGGGTGAGCTTTTTTGGAGTAGCATCTATGAAGAAAGAAAGAAAAATACTGTAGCCAATAGTCTTTAACATAAAGTCAAAATAATTCAACAGAAAGTTTACACTCAGTAACACCAGCATCAGTAACACCAGCAAGTAGCAAACACAGTATAACATTTTGAAGATAACGGACCAGGTTTTTTTTGATTGTCGATCCACAACTGGCGCCTTCCGTGTGTGACATTATCTATCATTTCTAACCACTATTTTGAGGGTGCCCCAGATAGGATGAAGAACCTAAACCTCCAATTAGGACCAAGATCCAAACATAATTGATACAACAAGTATCTGTGCACACGTCGCCTTTTACAGAGTAAATGCTGTAGGTAATCAAACAACACAACCAATAGACAAACAATGTGGAAGTAGTCTTGATGGAAGTTTTTCTTCAATTCAGATTTTATTCACCACGCCCAGCCAACACGTGTTTCGTCAGGGCTAGTAGCCCACGACTTCATCAGGGCTCCCGGGGGCAGCGGTTCCAAAGCTATTGCCACAATGGCTAGGTGCTCTCAGCCGCTTCTAATTCCGACCCGGCTACTGGGTACTGTGGAGGTTCTCGCTGATTCGTCTCAGCCGTCTCAGCTTTCCAGCGTTTCCGCGTGTAAATGACTTCCGCATTTACACACGGAGACGCTGGAAAGCAGTACGGCTTAACCTGCCGCTCACACGGATAGTCCTATGGTGTGTCGCATCTTTGGTATTAACCATCACACGGACGGCTGAGACGAATCAGCGAGAATCTCCACAGTACCCGATAGCCAGGTCGGAATTAGAAGCGGCTGAGAGCACATAGCCATTGTGTCAATAGTATTGGAACTGCTGCCCGCGGGAGCCCTGATGAAGTCGTGGGCTACTAGCCCTGACGAAACACGTGTTGGCTGGGCGTGGTGGATAAAATCTGAATTAAAGAAAAACTTCTATCAAGACTATTTCCACATTGTTTGTCTATTGGTTGTGTTGTTTGATTACCTACAGCATTTACTCTGTAAAAGGCGACGTGTAAACAGATACCTGTTGTAACAGTATAACATTTTGGCATGTATCTTTCCGCCATCTTTGTAAGCCTGTGACATTACTGGGAGTTTCAGGAATTTCAGTAGCAGCACTATGGGTGGACTAACTACTACATACATAGTCAGAGAGTACTAAAAAAAGGCCTTTTTTACTTTTTTCTTGTGTGTTGCACAGAAATTACTGGTACGTGAACTTGTGGTAGCCGCCATAATGGCAGCTCACTCAGCTTTCACCCAAGAAGTACAGACACAGGCCATGATGATGCAGACTCGCAGTACTTTAAGCAGTACATGCAAGTGGGGATCTGAATGTCTTACTTTTCTATAGGGTTGACACTGCCACTGGCCATACTTCATCCACTCAGCTTCTGCTCTACTACATCATACACCTCTGCTATCGACGAGGAGGATAAAGAAGATAACATCCAGGCTTCCAAAGTACGTCTATGATTCTTCTTAATGTCTCAAATGTACCAACATTTCTTTTTCTCAAAAACCAACTAACACCCTTTTCATTATATTTTGGAAACCGCCTTCTTCTTATGTTGAATTGCATTCAACAAAACCATTCTTTACAGTCATAAATATTAAGACTCGCTCGTCCTTCGTTTCACCCTTCTTTAACTTTTCATTCTTCACATCCCTAAACTTCATCTGATATGACTTGGCTTCACAATAAAAATTTGCCAGCAGAGTTGAAGTGAAATAGAGGTGGCCATTGGTTACCAGAGAAGTACTGCCGCTAATGCTATAAAAAGTCAAGGTTGACTGTCTTCTCGGTGATAGCCCAAAAAGTAGTTCTAAATTAGTAAATGTTCTTGACAGTACAGTGTACTTATACTAGTGTACTGTGTACTACTGTACAGTACATCATACACTCCTTTGCGAGCCTACTCAAAAAAATTTCAATAAGTAAGGAGTATAATAACTTACCACCGTCCGCCGCCGCTGAGTCTTCCCCCCAGCTCCTCCTGTTGGCACCGCTGCATCCAGAGTGGACCCCTCCGCACTGCTGGCCCCGGCACTGGTGGTCATCTGTGCCGCATCAGATGTTGTGACGTCTAGGAAAAACATGTCATAGTTTCAGATGCCATACACAACCCCCTATTTTGTCTTGTAATGGAAGAAAATGTTACATAACACATTTTTAATTACTGGGATTGAAAAAAAGTAACGGTTTTGGGGAGGGTGTTAACCTTTTATATGCTTATTCCATTAAATGCTACACTTCTTCTAATGACAACTGATGAATGCTTGCTTAACGTGCACAATTTTTCTCATTACAGAAAGAAGATTCCATTGCCCTTCTGCCAGACGATTCACCAACTACTACTAAGTCATCACCAGCAGTACTTTAAGTACTTTATGGAAGGTGGGGGCTCCCGCACAGTTATTCTAATAATTTCATATGTCTGTTAACCATTATTAAGTTTGAGTCATACTAATTTCATTCATGGGAATGTTGTTTAAACTTTAATGTCATCTTCATCCATCAAAATACTACGCTATTAAAAATAAAGAAATAATGTTTTCATTTCTTAATTGAAAATAAAACTTTAAAACTAACAAACACTGTGTGGTTTTCGATTACGAGTGAGTGAGCGGAAAGGTTTGAACTACTGCACTTGGCAGTCATGTTTCAGTGACTCAGATAGGCCGGGACTCGGAGGTAGTCTTCTTCTGTTCTTCTGGGTCGTATAATCATTGGTCAGACATTCTAGATAGTCGGTCAGGGGATTGGGGGTTCAACTTTTGTTCGGACTGAGGTATGTTGAAAGTCGAACTGCACCTATCATCAACAATGTCCTATTTATCTTGTCCATACTTCTTTGTGTGCAGAATAGTCCCTGAAACACTAGCAGTATGGGATGTGCTCCTCTCAACTCAAAAAGGCAACTGCTACCTTTTACTTGGTGTAAACAATGACATTTTGTTGTTGGAAATTGTCAAAGCACTTACATTAAGAAGACTGGAATAGACAGCAAGGGCAACCCAGAGGACTGCACTCAGTGCCTAGAGCTATTGCTGTATCAGAGTTTTGTTTCACACCGTTTGCCGAATGGGCAAGCTTAGCTGGGAAACATCCTTTACAACGCAACTTTTACCACACAGTGCTTTTACATCGCAACTTTTACAACGCAAACCATTACAACGCATTGCGCTGGGGGGCGCTCTAGGATAGAGAATAGATTTAATTTACTATCCAACACCTTCCCTACTATCCACGGGGACTGGAGTTGGAATGTTTGGGGGGGGTCTAGGTTTTTGGGGAGGGTCTGGGGGTCTGGGAGCACTGCTGGGAAAGTCTAATTTTGATTGCAAGTGGTTTGAAGAAAATCCATGGTGGAAAAGGGGAGTTAGGGCCTACCTGCAGAGCGCGTTTGTAGTGATTTTTCAAGTAGGCCTCAAATTATCTGTCACATTTTCCATTTTTGCTTATGGCCTGTTTGGGGGTGTTTTACTTTTTTGCGGGTGGGTTGAGGGGTCTGGGGGCAATGCTGGGAAGGTCTAATATTGGATACAAGTGGTTTGGAGAAAATCCATGGTGTAAAAGGGGGGTTTGAGCCTAGCCCTTGTTGCAGAAAGCGTTTTGGCACGGTTGAAAGTTAGGCCTAGTAGTAGTATTGTATGTTTTTGGGGGACTGCTTGGGGGGGGTTCTAGATGTTTGGGGGTGGGTTGAGGGGTCTAGGGGCACTGCTGGGAAGGTCTAATATCGGATGCAAGTGGTTTGGAGAAAATCCATGGTGGAAAAGGGGGGTTTGGGCCCAGTTGCAGACAGCGTTTTGGCACAATTTAAACTGAGGCCTAGCAGTATTGCGTGTTTTTGGGGTGCTCTTTGGGGGTGTTCTAGGTTTTTGGGGGTGGGTTTGGGGGTCTGGGAGCAATGCTGGGAAAGTATAATTTTGATTGCAAGTGGTTTCAAGAAAATCCATGGTGGAAAAGGGGGGTTTGGGCCTAGTTGCAGACAGCGTTTTGGCATGATTTAAACTGAGGCCTAGCAGTATTGCGTATTTTTGGGGGGCTGTTTGGGGGGGTTCTAGGTTTTTTTGGGGGGGGTCTGGAGGTCTGGGAGCACTGCTGGTAAAGTCTAATTTTGATTGCAAGTGGTTTGAAGAAAATCCATGGTGAAAAAGGGGAGTTAGGGCCTACCTGCAGAGCGCGTTTGGAGTATATTTTCAAGTAGGCCTCAAATTATCTGTCACATTTTCCAATTTTGCTTTTGGCCTGTTTGGGGGTGTTCTACTTTTTTAAGGGTGGGTTGAGGGGTCTGGGGCAATGCTGGGAAGGTCTAATATCGGATGCAAGTGGTTTGGAGAAAATCCATGGTGGAAAAGTTTTTCCTTTTTTGCTCACTTGCCTGTTTTTGGGGGGCTGTTTGGGGGGGGGGTCTAGGTTTTTGGGGAGGGTCTGGGGGTCTGGGAGCACTGCTGGGAAAGTCTAATTTTGATTGCAAGTGGTTTGAAGAAAATCCATGGTGGAAAAGGGGAGTTAGGGCCTACCTGCAGAGAGCGTTTGTAGTGATTTTTCAAGTAGGCCTCAAATTATCTGTCACATTTTCCATTTTTGCTTATGGCCTGTTTGGGGGTGTTTTACTTTTTTGCGGGTGGGTTGAGGGGTCTGGGGGCAATGCTGGGAAGGTCTAATATTGGATACAAGTGGTTTGGAGAAAATCCATGGTGTAAAAGGGGGGTTTGAGCCTAGCCCTTGTTGCAGAAAGCGTTTTGGCACGGTTGAAAGTTAGGCCTAGTAGTAGTATTGTATGTTTTTGGGGGACTGCTTGGGGGGGGTTCTAGATGTTTGGGGGTGGGTTGAGGGGTCTAGGGGCACTGCTGGGAAGGTCTAATATCGGATGCAAGTGGTTTGGAGAAAATCCATGGTGGAAAAGGGGGGTTTGGGCCCAGTTGCAGACAGCGTTTTGGCACAATTTAAACTGAGGCCTAGCAGTATTGCGTGTTTTTGGGGTGCTCTTTGGGGGGGTTCTAGGTTTTTGGGGGTGGGTCGGGGGTCTGGGAGCACTGCTGGGATAATCTAATTTTTATTGCAAGAGGTTTGAAGAAAATCCATGGTGGAAAAGGGGAGTTAGGGCCTAGCTGCAGAGTGCGTTTGGAGTGATTTTTCATTGCTGGGAAGGTCTAATATCAGATGCAAGTGGTGTGGAGAAAATCCATGGTGGAAAGGGGGGGTTTGGACCTAGCCATAGTTGCAGAAAGCGTTTTGGCACGGTTGAAAGTTAGGCCTAGTAGTAGTATTGAATGTGTTTGGGAGGCTGCTTGGGGGCTTCTAGATGTTTGGGGGTGGGTTGAGGGGTCTGGGGGCACTGCTGGGAAGGTCTAATATCAGATGCAAGTGGTTTGAAGAAAATCCATGGTGGAAAAGGGGGGTTTGGGCCTAGCCCTAGTTGCAAAGGGCGTTTTGGCACGGTTGAAAGGTAGGCCTAGTAGTATCGCATGTTTTTGGGGGGCTGCTGGGGGGGGGTTCTAGATGTTTGGGGTGGGTTGAGGGATCTGGGAGCACTGCTGGGAAGGTCTAATTTTGTTCTAAAGTCGCAGTTTACACTTTACACCTAGCTTGAGGGGAAAGATCCACAAATTTCGCCCACACTTATTTATCCTTGAAAAGGAGACTCAGAGTACGCACTTTCGAAATGATGCTTGTATGTATTGTAAATTTGTAATACTGTCGACTCTGAAACTGAAAGTGTTACACAGCGTACCTTATATTTTTTTCTCTGTGGTGTTTTAATATCACTTCCTGTTTTTCCATCAACAATTACAGGCCAGCTTTCACACTGTGCAATGGCAAAAAGGATGAACTCAGGATTACAATTAGTGACCCGCAATTCAACATCCACCAGGCAGGCAGTGGATAAGGTGTCTTCTGGTCCTCAACATTGATCGACGGAGCGTCAGATGGAATGGGGGAGTACCGCGAAAAAGAGGAATGGCTGGATGCATGCAACTTCCCAAATTCAACAGGACAACTACAACAACATACAGTTACAGTATCCATCTTCATTTCTACTTATCTTTTAAGTAATGTTTTTGCTCTGAACTTCTATGAGTGTGACTCTGTGCATTTGTTTGCTCTCTGCTTCAATTCATCCCTCCAGCCATTGTATACTTTTGTCTTTGCTATTTTTTAAACTAATTTAATGTACTAAGTGGGTAGATAGGCAGGTGGAATTGCGTAATTACTGCAGCCCTGTACTGTCACATTGTTTCTTCATAGTTAGTACATTGTAGAAAGTACTACTTACTTTTCAGTAACCTATCCATTTAGCAAACAACTTCCTGCATGCAGAAATGCATGCACTTCCTTTATGTCCCTCAAAAGATTTATGGATAGCTTCATATCCAAAGATTTGTTTATCTTTATTTGTTGTTTGTCCATGCTGTGCCTTTTGTTTTCCTCTCTCCACAAAACTTTCCCCACAAACCCCAAGTTTAAAACCCTAATCCTCTTCCCCCGGGCTGTGTGGTTTTCATTGAGGTGTGAGTAAATTACAACAATAATTCCACACACTTGCTGGGGAGGATAAGGTGCAAGCAACCTCCTCAAATAAATTTTAAGGCAGCTAGATCAATCCTAGGATATTGTAATTCTGGTTACAAAAACAAGTATTTTAAAATAAATTCTGAATTTCATGCTCACTATCGATTGGATCCATCGTCAACATCACCCTCCTACATGTCAAGAAGACTTGTTATGCTGCTGTGTCACTGTTCTTGTTGTAGCCATAATCATCCATGCAATTCTTTTTTCCCCATACTTATCTTCAGCATTGCTTAGGCTACTGTTCCTTCTAATACTCCTCTCAGGCCACTCAATGTATCATTTTTTTACTTTGTTTTTCATATGCTGTTACTGCTAGAGTGGTACCACTCCTACTAACACCACAACAACGGAATTTAGGTCCGGGGTGGCGTAATCGCCTTTTGCCATACAGCCAGTGCTGTGCCTAGTTCTATTCTCAAACACAAATCACAGGTAAGATAAGTATTTTGGGGAGGTAGAATAATGGGCTAGGACTCAGAGGAGAGACTGACAGTAGTACTAGTAAAGTACTAGTAAGCCAATTGAATTCACTAACTCTGTTAGTGGCACTTTTGAACATTTTTGGACGTTTTAGATAATTCATGCTGGTAAGTTTGAGGAAACCAAACGTGCCGTAACCCCCGCCCACCACCCCACAAAATAACATCAACGCATACACTATGTTGAAGTATGTAAAATAAATAATTGTATTAACCCTAACAAAAATAAACTAGTCCCATCCCTCCCTAACCCAAACAATTGTCCATTTCAAATAGCAAATAGTCCTCTGAAAAGTCCCAAATCCCCAACTTCCGATTCCCACCCCCCCAACAGTCTTTAAAAAAAGGGGCAAGGGACAGTCACTGTAGACAGGTGGTCCCGCAGCTCTTTCCGGAGGTCCCGAAGCTCTTTGCGGAGGTCCCGCACTGGCGTTGTTTCTGAGCCAAGCGCTCCAGGAAGTCCACTCTTTTTCTGAGACGGCGCACACGTGTCATCCAGGCTCTGGGGGGGGGTAGCAGTTGTTTTTGCTGCTGTGTGGCGGCGGCGGGAGGCTGTCGGGCCACGGCGCCGTTTAGCTGGAGGCTGCTGGCTGGTGGACCCACAGCAACCGATATTCAGAACAAATGGCCTCCAGCTTACGGGCCCTGGCCCGGACAGCCATCTCCTTCCGGGTGAGCTTTTGTTGCGGAGCATCTATATGAAGAAAGAAAGAAAAATACTGTAGCCAATAGTCTTTAACATTAACTCAAAATAATTCATCAGAAAGTTGTGTCGCAGTCAGTAACACTAGCAACTTGCAAGCACAGTATAACATTTTGTCATGTATCTTTCTGCCGTCTTTGTAGGCCTGTGACATTAGTGGGAGTTTCAGGAATTCTACTAGCAGCACTATGGACTCACTACTACATAGTGAGAGAGTCAGAGACTACACCAGTCTTCTTTTTTTCTCTTGTTTTGCAAAAGAAATGACTTGTACGTGAACTTGTGGTAGCCTAGCCGGCAGCATAATGCCAGCTCACTCAGCTTGCACCCAAGAATAACAGACACAAGCCATGATGACGCAGACTCGCATTACTTTAAGCAGTACATGCAGGTGGTGATAGGGTGGTGATAGGGAAGCTCTTACTTTTCTATAGGGGTGGCACTGGCCATACTCGGTTTCATCAAGGGCTACTGATCAATGTAATTTATATTTCGCACTGCCCCCCCGGGCCTTGACTACTACAAAAGGAAAATGAAGATTATTCATTTCTGATGCTATATCCTGCCGATCACATGATCTTTGCTTATATGATGGATGGCTTTAGGTGCTTTGTTTTGATAGATTGAGTGAACAACAGTGACAGTCCACCCATGATACAGCTGAAAGAAAATTATTAACATAGGGAGTGAGTGTTGTACCCATAAGTGCCGGAGGAAGGGACTTTACTTGATATAATGTCAACTATACAATATATTGACAATATATGCTGTGCTTGCAAAGTAAACTACTGTACTGTTAGTCAAGGGAATATTTCTGAACAATCACAACTTCTAGTATTTGGATTTCCTCAGCTTTGCTACTCTGGCACGGACATGCTGTTCAAAGTAACACTCTTCATCCACTGAGCGTCTGCTCTACTACATACACCTCTGCTATCTATGAGAAAGAAGAAGATACCATCCAGGCTCCCACAGTAAACGTCTACCATTCTTCTTAATGTCTCAACTGTACCAAGTTTACTTTTTCTCAACAACTAGCTAACACCCTTTTCATTTTATTTGGTAAACCACCGTCTTGATTTGCATTTGAGTTTGACCCAGATGATATATTGCAATGCACACCACACATGCATTTTCTCTGATTCACCCACACATGCAGTCATCTTTTCTTTCTCCTCCAACCATCCTTGCTTCAAGCAGCCATGCATGTGATTCCTTCCTATCAGCCACCTCTGCCTGCATTCAAAATCATGTATTGTTCTTTACAGTCATAAATGTTATGACTCGCTCGTCCTTCCTTTCGCCCTTCTTTCCCATTTCGTTCTTCACATCCCTCAAGTTCATCTGATATGACTTGGCTTCACGATAAAAGTTTCCCAGCTGAGTTGAAGTCATAGAGGCGGCCATTTCTTACCCAAGAACTACCGCCGCTAATGCTATGGCTAAGTCAAGGTTGACTGTCTTCTCTGTGATTGGCAAAAATGTACTTCTAAATTAGTAACTGGTCTTAACAGTACAGTGTACTTGTACTAGTGTACTGTCTACTGTACAGTACATCATATACACTCCTTTTCGAGCCTACTAAAAATGTCAATAAGTAAGGAGTATAATAACTTACCACCATCCGCCGCCGAGCCTTCCCCCCAACTCCTCCTGGTGGTACTTGTTGTGACGCCGCCGCATCACCTGGAGTGGACCCCTCCGCACTGCTGGCCCCGGCACTGGTGTTAGGTGCCGCATCCGATGTTGTGACGTCTAGAAAAAACATGTCATATTTTCAGATGCCATTCACCACCCCATATGTCGTCTCGTAATGAAAGAAAATTTTAATACATAACTAATTTTTAATTATTGGGAATGAAAAAAAGTGACGGTTTTGGGGATGGTGATAACCTTTTATATGGTTAGCCATTAAATGCTACACTTTTTGGCACAACTGATGAATGCTTGCTTTTTAACGTGCACCATTTTTATAATTACAGATAGAAGATTCCATTGCCCTTCTGCCAACAGGACAATTCACCACCTACTCCTCATCACCAGCAGTACTTTAAGTACTTTAAAGAAGGTGGGGGCTCACACACAGTTATTCTAATAATTTGATGTGTTAAGTTATAGTGATTCAAGGGAATGTTTTTTAAACTTTAACGTCATCTATCTCATCACCAGTGCTCGCTCGCAATACTTCGCTATTAAAAATGAAGAAATGTTTTTTTTATTTCTTATTTGAAAATAAAACTTTAAAACTAACAAATACTGTGTGGTTTTTGTTCATGACTGAGTGAGCGGAAGGGTTTGAACTTTGAACTGCTGCACTGGGCAGGCATGTTTCTGTGACTCTGATAGGTCGGGACTCGGCGGTAGTCTTCTTCTGTTCTTCTGGGTCGTAACGTAATCATTGGTCAGACACACTAGATCGTCGGTCAGGGGATTGGGGGTTCAACTTCTGTTCGGACTGAGGTATGTGGAAAGTCGAACTGCACCTATCATCAACAATGTCCTATTTCTCTTGTCCATACTTCTGTATGTGCAGAATAGTCCCTGAAACATAGTCCCTGGTATGTGCTCCTATCAAATCAAAAAAGCCAACTACTAGCTTATTCTTGTTGGACACATTGACATTTTGTTGTTGGAAATTGTCAAGCACTTACATTAAGAAGACTGGAATAGACAGCAAGGGCAACCCAGAGGACTGCACTCAGTGCCTGGATCAGAGTTTTGTTTAACACCGTTTGCCGACTGGGCAAGCTTAGCTACCTACACAGACCGACTTATAATAATAGTAAATAATAGTAGTAGCACAGAGAGTGATGGTAGAGGCAGGATAAGAATGTAGAAACAGTCTACAAGAAGATCAAAGACTATTTAAAAAAAAATAGAATTAGTAAACAATTTTGAATGAATAGGACCTGTAAAAGTTAAGGAAGTATAATTATTATTATTAACAACAGAAGAACTTACTGGGGCCAGCAGAAGAGCCTTCAGAGGACCGTTCCTGCCCACCTTGTTCCGCCGGAGTTTCAGTCTTCTTGCCCCTGGAAGGTGCTGATGATCATGAAATAAACACAAACATGGATGATTGTTTTTTTTTTAAATATTTGATTTATTTGACCACAATCTAAAATTATCTCGGGGAAACAAATTACCAACAATTGCACTACATGTATTGATTGACCTATCTGATCTGGTCAACTAGGATAGATAGTACAGTATTGCTGGATTCGCAGACCGTCTACTTGGAAAGTTATGTAAATCACTAACTAAACCAACAGCAAAAAGGTTCTACTATGACTGCAAGCACTCAACAGCATGCGACGTGACAGACACAGTCCCTCATCATGATTGCAGACCACTAAAAAAATGTCCAACTACTAAATAACAAGTCATAATATGCTCAACCTATCAATCCACCACTATCTCTTCTTACTGGTAGCAGGAGTACAAAGGAAGGACTAGACTTGAGTCTCTAGTCTCTCTAGCATTACGCAGTTCTGCTCTCAAATAAGCACAAAGTTGCAAACAAGTAAGCATAGTAGCAACGCCACTGAGCAGGCAAGCACCTGCAATCACAGAAGCTATTTAAACGTTAAATTCACCTGCAATGTAATTGAATCGGCAGCATTCTTGCTTTTCGGGAAAAACATATATTAGAAATAAAACACAGAGCAGAAGAAAACAAAGTAGTTATTAAATAGCTACTCACCAAGGCCAGGGATCTGCACACCTAGCAGGTGGAGCAAGTCCTGCTCGCGGCCAAGGAGGTCCGACCACCAGTGGTTCGCTTCATGGTAAGTGCGCCGGACCCTCGACTCCCTCCGCATGGCCCGGCACACCTTAGCCCACAGCTGGTGACGCTCCCGGAGGCCATACCCTAACGCGAGCCTTCCCCCTGCTGCCACGGTCTTGGGGAGGTGGTGCTGCACATAAAAGATCAGTACAATGCAACAGATGGGGTTTTTAGTATTTCTGATAATATTGAGCGCACTACCAAGTGTGAGCGTTAGTGTTTGTGAGGTAGCTATGGTATAGTGTGGTGCGGACAGGCGAACAGATAAGACCCCTTAACCGTTCAAGTGTAGATCTGTCACCAGATCTACAGGACAATAATATACAGCAATGTCCTCCTATGTTTCCCGGTTGCCGTTTACCAAGTACTTGGTAAAAGACGTTTCGATCACCTATTCTTCTGCTTTCCTAAAAGACTATAATCAACTTATCCATACGCCCTGAGGAGTCGCAGTGATTTGTTTCCCACGCGACGAAACACTGGCTGGTTGTGGAACTAATAACTGTCATCTGTCTTCCAAGAAACGGAACTAAATTGCAATTGTCTGAATGAGTGGCTCTATGCATAGATTGTTATTCATGACATAACTACTGTTTTTACACCTTGAATGTTGTGTGCGAGGGCATTGTTGTACATAAAAGATCAGTGCAGCCACCTCCACCGGGCTGAAAATCTCCCTGGCCGTCACATCCTCCCCTCTTAAGCGCCCGCAAGGGAGCCGGCTACGGGGTGCAGGACCCTTCCCCTTCAGATCTTTGCCATGGTCCTGGACAGTAAAGTAAAATTAAAAAAAAGGAAAGAATAGGGAAAAAGTAAAGAAAAGAAAAGAAAAAAGAGTAAAAAAAAGTAATTTTAAAGTAACCAAAAGTAGAAAAAACACAAAATATAGATGTAGAAAAAGAGAGGGATAGAAAATGAGTAATAGATCAAAAAAAACTTCTAACAAAGAAAGAATGGCAAAGATTCAAGCTGGATACAAAAAGCATGCCCAGGACCATAGCAATGAATGAAAAACAAGATGGCCGCGCCCATTGAGGACCGCGTGGGTAAGTTCGCGCGATATTTCCTCCACGAGCACACAAAAACGCACGCGAACACGCAATCGCGCCCCACACACAACGCAAACTTGCAAATAGCGCCCGGAAACGGAAATACGCAACGCGCACAAGATGGCCGCATCCATGTACGACCGCATGGGTAACTTCACGGTCCGTGTGCTGCAAGCGGCCCGCAAATACGCAAAAAAGCCCGTGAACACACAGAAAAAATTATCCGCAAATTTGCATGAATTTGTGGTTTTTGCGGATCGCGAATTCGCTTTTGCACGAATTCACGTACCGCGAATTCACGCATTTCGCCCATACTTAATGATAACCCACTCAGTCATACCTAAGCTCCCATTGTTTGTGGCTGTCTGGGTGAAATACACAAACTCCAACTACCAACTACACCCTGTCATGTGACCAGGGACAGGCTACAGGCACCAAATGGCAAGGCTACTAGAAAGGTCGCGGTGTGCAGCTGTGGGTGTGCCATGTAAAGCTAGACAGGACCCTAAGTCGTGAAGCAGAGGAGCCTGTCCGGTGGTTACACCACAAAGTCCACCAAAATGGAGAATGATTGTCAAATAGCGGACAGCTCCTGCAATTTATACAATATTCTCTATAATAAATTCTCCAAATTCCAGCGTCAAAGTGTAATGTTACATCATTTAATTGATCATGGAGACGTAGGATCAAAGAGGTATAGGCAATGAACAGCTGACACGTGTTTGGCCCAACTGGCTATGCCACCAAGGGCTTTCTCAAGGCATATATATCTCAAAGTAAAATCTTCTCGGTCCTGAAAGTTGCATGAAAGGAACAGAAGTCTCTATGGTTCAAAGTTTGAAGTTGGGTGGTGACCTGGAGCATTGCAGTAAGCCGCTGTTAGCAACATAGTGTTGACCACTGCTACCACATAGCACCCCACAGAAGGTTCTGTGAGTCCCTTTATACTGACCAGACCTGACAAGACTCACCAAGGTCCCGCCTTGCCGCATTCCCGATTGGTCTCATTGTTGCCTACATTGCTGATACTTGCCGATGGATGATCCACTAGCCCCGAGGCTGCTCGCCTAAGGCTGTTTGCAAGCTGTTCACCACCTATCAACCGCTTACGAACCATTTATCAGCCCCGTAACACTCCTGAGCGTATACACTTGCAGGTTACACAAGGCACAGAGGCTCACAAGGCCTCGTAGGGCTTAATTCCCATTATTCATTAGAGTTCATGCCTTGCTATTCTCTATTGGCCCCAGAGGCAATCACTATCAATTACCAGGCTGGGCAGGGCCCCTGAAGCTATCATCAGCAATTACGAGAAAATACCAGGCCCAGCCATCTACTCGTGACCTACCTGTCAACCTATCAACTGGTCAGCCTCCCCAATAATATTCCAAGAATTCTCTGGACTAGCGAACACACATAACGAAACGCAGAGCCTCGCATGGCTACACAGCAACAAGACCACACAAGAAATAGCACTCTCTAGGCATCAGTCATCCTCCATCTCTGCTTCACCAAGCACAACCACCAAGACAGACCTCTCCGGCACCACAATCAATCAATCAGGTTTCTTGTAAAGCATGACTATTCACACAAGAGGGTCTCAAGGCACTGAGCCGGTGGGGGGGTGGATCTGCAGTTCAGTCGAAGAACCAGGTCATGAGGTCCTTCCTGAATTTTGGCAGAGATGGTTATTGCCTGAGATGTAGAGGCAGGGAGTTCCAGGTCTTAACAGCAAGGTAGGCGAAGGATCTTCCTCCAGCCGTGGTCTTGCAGATACATCTTGCAGATTTTACAGATAAACAACATTGGACGGTAATTTACCTCGCATGCTAGCCGGCAAAGTATTTTTCCAGTCTGACTCGGTTACAAACCTTGCCTGCTAAAGACACCCATAGACTGATAATAGGAAACCTTTCTATTCTAAACCTGTAACCATAAAGTCCCATAGGAGATTTGTGTACCTAATGTACAGCTTTGGGTATTATTGCTTTAACCTTCCTCTCAAATTTTGAGAGAGTTGGAGGTATGTAGGCATTCACTAAACCTGAATCATGTGTGTTTTAACTACCTGTGGGGGAGGGCATATGTGCTCATTTTGCTTGATTGCTTTAGGGCTCATGATGTTGTGTCTCTCTTGCATACACAGCCGTCGTCAAAGATAAGACATGATGAGAGTACTCCTAACTATTCTTCCTTCTGTACAAACCCTTGCTATATCTTTTCCTTCTAATAACGGCTGAGCTGGCTCTCAACATGCAATCCTGCTGCTCCCTAGACGTGAAGAGGAATGGGTTGTTGCTATAAAACAATTGGCTCATCTCCTGCTGAGTGATTGAGAATCCAGACCCCCACTAATCAAAAAATGAAAAGGTATCACTGGCAGGGAGGCACCCAGAACTGGTTTGAACAGGGGGTCAGTGCCCCCTGAAACACAGAAACTTCGAAGCCATTGAGGGGTAGAACTATGCGAGCTGAAGCCCCTGAACTTTGGAGAATGGCTTGATCTAGTGTGAACAAGACTGGAGCTACTTCGTGGTCAAGAGGACCTTGCCAAGGAGGAAACAACTGAATAGACTGAAGGATAGGACAGACCCTTGCTGTGTGTTCTGGAGCTGGCCTGCAGTTTGCTGTTTTAACCAAGGAAAGGCTAAAGGAACTTTGCTGTGTGCTGTGTCCCCGTGCTAGAAGGACTTTGCTGTGTGCTATGCCCTGAAATAACTTATCCCCAGGGGCCTGAGGTGAGCTGGCTCCCTGTTTTGAAGCACAGGAACACAACATTTTCCAGGAGAGTCTCAGCGGTGTTGTGTGAGCATGCCTGTTGTGGTCTGAGACCCTTGTAAGAACTGCCCTGTGATCGTGGGCACCTGGAGTCCAAGCAAGTCTCATCTACATTGTGAGCATGTGCATTGTGCACTGTGAGACCTTCAGGAGTATCGGCCTGTGATCGGGGGCACCTAGAATCCAAGCAAGGATCATTTACACTGTGTGCATGTGCTTTGTGCAGCCCGAACCCTGTTGTAAGGATTGACCAGTGTTCTTGTGCACCGGAATCCAAGCGAGTCTCATCGCCGCAGTGTGTGGGTGCATTGTGCACCATGAAACCTTTGTGAGGATTTGCCTTGTTATCGTGTGCACCGGAATCCAAGTGAGTCTTGTCGCCGCTGTGTGCGGGTGCATTGTGCATTGAAGACTTTTGTGAGGATTTGCTATGTTATCGTGTGCACCAGAGTAAAGTGAGTTTTAGTGACGCTGTGCACATGATCTTCATGCTGCCTGAGACCTGTGTGTGGAATGACCAGTGATCGTGCACCCGGAGTGAAGGAAGACTCAGCGATGTGTGCTTGTGCTTTGTGGCAACCTGAGATCTTCGTAAGTGAAGCGGCCCGGACCGGCAGTCCCGGAGGAGCTGAGTTGCCGACCCAAGCCGCCGTTGCCATTTCACAAAGCTGCATTGGAGGCCCAGCCGATGGACAAGGAGAGGAGAGTGGGTTTGTGCCCCCCAGGTAACGTGTGTCGACCCCTGACGAGGGGCGCAGGTTTGGAGGGAGACGCGCTTGGCTTTTCTCTCTTGTTGGCAGCGCGAGCCTCTGCTTTGGCTTGTGTCACAGCCCATATTGCCAAGGGAGTGGCGGTGCAGGTGCCGGAGTGCCAAGCGGCCCTTTGGGATTACATCGTACTGTGTTGGAGGCAACTGTGATAGGCTGACTGCAGGTCATAGGGAGCGGCGGAGAGACTGCCTGAGGCCCGGTGATCGAGGCCTACGTGTACTACGTAGTATTCCATTTCTGCAGAACGGAGTACCTGACGGACGTATTACACATTGCATCATTTCTGCATAACAAACTACCTATTTGTCGTATGATGCATTGCCTTGTTTCTGTATTGTGAACTACTTGATTAGCGTATCGCGCATTGCATTATTCCTGCATAACGAATTACCTGATTAGTGATTAGTGTATACGCATTGCCTCATTTTTGCAGAACAACATATCTTGGTGATTGCATCGCGCATTTCATTATTTCACCTTGCAAAGTGCCTGATGGTTGCGTTACGCATTGCATTATTTTCATTGCAGAGTGTCTGATTGTTATGTTACGCATTACAGTATTTTTACATTGCAAAAGTGCCTGATTCTAGCATTATGAACTGTATGACATGATATGAGGACTACAGGAGAATGTTTAGAAGTGCTCATTGACATCGCCAGAACTTACAAGGGCTGGCTGGCCTAACAACCGGCCAGGAGAAATATTACACAACCTCATATGTTGGTTTTATATTGTGTGGTCTTATCGTATATGTTTTTACATAAAGTTTATACTCGGTTTATAAAACTTGTGAGGAGTCTATTTGTGGTGCCATCATTGGATTATTGTGAGCATGGTTGCAAATACTTTACACATTTTCCTTGAAGAGAAACCTGGTTGCGCGTGCCAAGCTACCGAGGGGGTGAGCGGGACTATCTAAGAAGGTGACCTTCCTTTCCCTGACATTGGAACGCGGGTCCCTATTTCGCCAACGGTACCTACCTCAGCCAACCAGGGATCCTGAGTCTAACATACACCATCTGTAAAATTCATATACTCTTGGGGAATGTAAATGAAGTAAAATGTGAAATGTAGAAATTGCATCACTGACATGGATTGCCCTAAGAGAAAGATTTACCATCACTCTGTGCAATATGTGGAGAGGCCATTAATTAGATGAGCATGTGGTCTGAACACCTTTATCCTTTATCAGCCACTAACAGGCACAGTGAGACCCTCTCACTGCCTTATTCCCCCAAATCTAGAGCTCTCAATTGTGCTCCATTATGCACACCTACCCAAAACCTAAACTTACCTATATATGTAGAGGATACTCAGTTTATGGTTTATGCTATATATACAAATCACAGGTTGCCTGAAAACAAACTAAAGATTATACTCTGTCCCCTGTGGATATTGGATAGTCTCTTCTCTGTGCATATGCTCCATGTGAACATTAGTTTATCCTTTTATATGCCAATGAGCTACATAATCCACCTGCTGTTCCAATAGTAAGACACAAAATGCTGCTCAACAATGTACCTCACACCTAATCAACAACTACCGCGGCTACTGTGTACCACATACAGATCATCAGATCACCTCATACCTGCGACACATTGTTGTAGAACAATAAATAGCTCTTTCAGTTCCCCTCACACCTGCCACACATTGTTGTAGAACAATAGCTCTTTCAGTGCACCTCTAAAATAGGTCCTTGGAGCCAAAGTAAACCAGGCACCACAAACTAATACACCCAGACCTGACCTACAATAGCTTTTATTGTACTACAGCACTGTACATCTCTGTGAATGCACATCATACATAGCCCACAGCAACCCTACCTTTTCTGAGAAGATTTTTAATGCACCACCCACTTGGACCACATCGCCCGTAGTTTACTTGGACACTGCATAGGCCTGCCAACAAGCTTCACTTCAGACTCATATCATACCTTACCAAAAGCAGCCCGTGATATTCTGGTGTCTCTGAGGGCAGCGTGACGCAGAGTACTTGGCTGGGCACTGTTCCTGGAAGCACACTGCAGCATGGACCTTCAGGACGTGCTCTCAAGAGCTCTCAAGAGCTGCTGCTTAGTCTGTACCTCTCCAGGGACACTATGATGATTCCAGATAATCCAGACAACTACATTGTAACACGCTGGGCACAGAGTAGGTTTCCATGAAAACCATCATCACCTCTTCTCTGGACCCAGTTCTCCTGCTTGCAGAAAGTTAATACAAATTAGGCATGCTGAAATTAAGCACCTCAAGCACTGTTTAGAGGAGGTAAAAATGTGTGAGAATGCATTTTAGTGTGGGAATGCAGGGACACAGTGACGGCTCCTCCATTAGAGTGGCGGAGCATCGCCTCACTTAAATGCCTCCAGAAAGGCCCCAGAGATGAAAAATAAAATGGAAATGAAGATAATTCCCTGCTATTTTTTTGCCATCCCATTCTGACTCAGGAAGGGGCGGGGTCTGCCTGTGCACTAGTTTATAGTGCGCGTGTCCCTTTGGACAGCCGTCTTGCGACGGCCAGCCTGACATGTGCCCTATAAACCTCTCAACCCAGGTGTCTTAGACAGCTGGGTTAAGAACCTGCACAGACTTGTACTGTCCTCGGGAGTGCTGAGAGACTCAGCTCCCTCCAATCCTGTCCCTTCTCTCATGCTGGGTAACATCATGAGAGCAGCACCTGGACAGCTTGAGTAGGTTGGCTGGGGCCCTGGACTTGATGGTGGAAAAGATGAGGACCGGGGCGAGGAAGACATGTCTGTGCAAGCAGGTAAGTGACTTTTTATTCATTTCATGTTTGTATTTATTTTCTTTATGTTGTATAATTATGTTATGCTCCCACCAATTTTATCGCCCTCCAATCGCCGTACTTGCCAGCTGCTACTGCGGGGACATGCACAAAAATGCGTTACAGTCACCCCCAATGCTTGGTGCCTGGCAGGGCTGTGCCAACTGTTTGAGTATTACCAGTCACTGCAGTGAACATTGTTTACAGAATAGGACAGGAGCCTGGTTTTCTGATTGATCACCTATCCAGCTCTGCTTGACACATCTCGTGGGGATACGAGAAGAGTCCCAAGAAGCTTTATCTGTTAACTTTGAAGGCTGGACCAGCAACACACTTGATGATTGCACCAGCAGTGCCTCTGATTTACGAATGGGTGATACATTCATTGACAATGCACTACAGCAAAAATTATATTACTACCCAGAAATGCTACTGAATTTAGATCCTTGAAGAAAATATGTGTTTATTATATTTATATAGTGAGGTCAGCATCAGTGTCAGGACCTCGCAACCTGCTGTGTCTCCACCTGTGAGGACTTAGGTATATGCAAACTTACCTTATGTCTGTCTATCCTCACATGTTGGTTACATACACTTTTTCTATGCCACGCTCTTCATTGTCCTCTGGAAATATGTGTGTACTTTATAAAAATTGTCGATAAAAGTAAAATAAATATATTATAGATGTTAACTGCGATTGCTTGACAAACTGTTCAAAGTTAGAAGAAACTTCGATGGTCACCAGGGGCGTCGTGAACATTTAATTTGCGTTTAATCTTCAACGTAGAATGCATTTGTTTGAATTTTTGGTTCCCACTGCAGGTGTGAACAAAGCTTTATTATTTCATAAAGGAGGCCTTGTTTTATTTAGATAGCAAGGTATGAGAAAACAGATCCTGGCTAAAAGAAATGCAGTAACGAGCAAGGAGAAGAAGCACCAAGAAGGAATGGAATAACAACTTATCAATGTGGGCAAGGTGCTGCCAAGAGCCAATTTGTGCTGGGATTGTCGAAAATTACTGGAATGTATCACGTAAACTACCTTGAATTGAAACTAATATCTTATATTGTAACGACTTCATGAGCTGAAATCCTCTTTTTCTGTTCTGTGTGGCTACATGCTACTTGACCCCTGGTTAGAGTTTTCTATTGAAGACTGACAGCTGACATCTTTCTATAGTCTAATTCTCCTTTTGACTTATGATTCTTAGAATAGGGTTGACCCATTTAAAGTAGTGTAGGGAGACGCTCTCAACTCTGGGGAACCGGGTACGAGTCTTGGCACTCTGATACCTGATATATTCGGGTCAAGTTTGCGCTATAAAAAACTCTGGGGGAAAAACAGAGATAGTGTGCTCATTTTGTCTTTTGAGAGTCATTTAATGCAATGTGATATTCAATTATTTTTCCTTATTGCCTTTATCACCATAACAGTATGCTTTTTGTTGTATAGGGTAAATCATTTCAGGAGATTTGGACTTATTCGGTAGGTTCTGTATTTATTTATGATAAAACTAAGGCTGATTTACATTAATCTCTTTCTGAATTTATATTTAAAGTCCCCATTGGAGAACCTGACCTTACGGGCCAGGCGGCGCAGGGCACGCCTAAGATCTCCGGGTTCACCTGCTTTGGCAGACAGAGACACATGACACTCTGTTAGGCGTAGAAAAGCAGATTTATTAGCTGCAGCTAAGCACAGTGGTCCTGTAAGTACACCAACTGGTAGGTTATCAGGAGACTGCCACTTCATTCCGTGGTGCACAGACTATTATAGTACACAAGTTTACAATGCCAACTCCCAAAACATACAAAACTGACGAATAGGAATAGTTCGAAAACAAGTTATCGAATGTCTAAAACACACCCTCCTTTTAGACCCTGTGTGCTCTCCTCCCTTCAGGTTAATCAACACTAGTGCCCGTAATTCAATTTTGCAGGTGGTAGAACATGTTGAATGCTACAAAGGACAGTCTACGTAACAAGAGGACACACGAAGAGAATCGCGAAGGCCAGTTAAACAAGATAAAGTCAAGAAGAATGGTGGGACCCAAACAGTGGAGTAAGACATGGATTAATCAGTCTAGACATGGATTTACAAAACTCGGGAGACCCTGAAATCGGTTTCATAAACATAGGCAGAAGTTATTCTTTAACGGAAAGGACACGTAGCAACTGCAAAAGCAAAAACATCGCGTTCACCAGGTCCGCCGTGCTTCTTGAGTGAGGCAACACAAAATGGCGGTTAAATACAAAATGGTACAAAAAGAGTAGCACCAGTCGGCAAAGAAAAGGTGTCAAGCTGAGACTTCAAGGCTTGACTATAGATGGAGGGACTCTCACAATAGCCTTGAGGTGCACGCTTAAATCGAAAACTTCGGCCTCCAAGAGAGAAACCAAAGAGATCCCTACTTTCCTCAGCAATGGGAATGATAACATTTTTTAGATCAATGACCGAAAACCAAGCTGACGAAGCAGGAATCATAGTAAGCAAGGCAGTGATATCTAGGACAACAGGAAACTGCGGAACAACAATTTTGTTGACCTCCCGGAGGTCTATCACAAAACGGTACACAGGTGGCTGAGAAGGATCAGTACGCTTTAAAACAGGCAGAACAGGACTGTTACAAACATTTCCTCTGGTCTCCTCGACCACACCCTTCTCAACCAATTCATGAACAATAGCCAACAGCGCTCTCTCATCATCGTTACACAGGTGGCTGAGAAGGATCAGTACGCTTTAAAACAGGCAGAACAGGACTGTTACAAACATTTCCTCTGGTCTCCTCGACCACACCCTTCTCAACCAATTCATGAACAATAGCCAACAGCGCTCTCTCATCATCGTTAGATATTTTATATTGTGGAATGTGTGGTAACTTAACATCAGGCTTCACAGTTATCACATACGGTGGAATTTGAAGCAAACCAACATCATTCGGACCCATAGCCCAAAGCGTAGCAGGGAGCGAACGTAGTTCGAGTGGCAGTTGGTCTTTAGATACGTACATCGGAGAAGTCAATTTAGCACCTAAAGTAAGATGTACACCAGATGGTGAGCAATACAATGTGGCATGCAGACGTTTCAATAAATCCAAACCCAATAAATTCCCTCTGCAACCCGTCGTCAAAAGAAGTGGAGCTTCTAAATCGTACGGACCAATGGAAATAGGCAAAGGACAAGAAACAGGGTTGCTAACTGGGGCGCCAGAGAATCCTACTGAAACATTTGTTATGCCAGACAAAGCTGCCCCAGGGAGTTTAGAGTGCATAATAGAACTTCTCATTGCACCAGTATCCAAAAGAAATGGTTCTGTAACACCCAATGTTACAATATTAACATAAGGTCCCTCCTGATCCACTGGAACTGATACGACTCCCTTACTCTGTCTATGGCTGTCCTAGCAAGTGAGGAAATCAGCATTCTCACCATCTGCCCAATAATCATCATTGTAATACTGTGCAGACTGAGAATTCCGCTGGTCAAAATAATTCGTAGAGTCCTGAGGGGGAGAGGGACTTCGTTCCTGAGACGACGCACCACGCCCTCTACCTCTGGACACTGACCGAGAATCTCCACGACCCTGTGGCTGTGATCCGCCGTAATATTGTAACAAAATCGGGCAACTAATCTTAAAATGACCTTCCTCTTTACAGTAAGCACATTGATTAGGACCCAATGGAAATCGCGGAGCTGGAGACTCAGGTTTTTGCAACAGCTTCTGAAACTGTGGGGGCTGTTGAAATTGGGGCTGAGCTGAACTAGGAGGATAAGCCTGTTGCAGAAAAACCTTCTTTTTTAATTCTTTAGTTTTCTTCTCCGCTTTCTCCTTGTCTTCCTTATCCCTATTCTCATAATATTGAGCAGTAGCTAATATCTGGGCAGTTGAGGAAACAGCCCATGCACTCTCAGATTGTTTCAATTTATGGGATAGTTCTGGAAGCAAATTAAAAACGAATTTATCTACAAATAATCGCTGTCCACCTTCAGTACTCATATCTTGACCACTATGGTGCTGCTAACTTATCCCAGTTAACACGTACAGCAGGCATCATCGTTTTCATGAGATCCATTATTCTACCAGGCAACTCCGTAATCAAATCGTCAGGTTTGGCACCACTTACTTGTGCTGTATCTGCAGCCGCAATAGCAGCCCAATTACCACCTAAAGCTTGAGCATGGTCTTGTCTACGAATTTTAGCCCATAGAGCTTGTGGGACTACATTTCCCATAAGCAAATCAATATCTGCCAAATTGATAATACACGCGTTAACAGTCTGAGACAATTCTTTATAATACCCAGCAGGATTCTTACGAGGGTCCAGTAAGGACTGCTTAAGTGCCAACACTTCAGACCTTTTCCAAGGATCATGTACCCATATGCGCTGAAAATGAGCGGGGACAGCTGGATTAGCGTTTGGGTCTGCCTCTCCATATTGGAGGAACTTCTCACATAAGATACAGTGCCATTTTGTGACGAACCGCAGGATCAGGCTCAAGACAACTTTGAGAAAAGAGGGAAGATCAGAAAGTAACAAGCTTCTGAAGAGCAGATTCTACATCAGGACCTACAATAAGTCCCTTATCAAATTGATCCCGCATCTCAAAAAAACCCTGAGGAGGTAAATCCAAATCCATATCTTCCCACCCTTTGATAAGAGTGTTGCACATAATATTAAAGACATACCTCTGCGTAGGCGCATTCCATTGCAGAAATGTGTCTAAAACATCACGTACACTATACTGTATACTACTTGTAATCCAATTACGAGCAAGATAATCTAACTTAGTCAGTTCTTCCAAATCTGGGATCTGACTACGAGATTATCTTCGAGATGAAGCAGGAGAAAAGAAAAGAGGTCCAAGAAAAGGTGACAAAAGACCAGAAACAGTTTCAACTAAACAATGTCGAGCTGTAGGGGAATCTGACAATAAAACAGGAGACAACGTATTCTGTACAGCGGGAGAAGAACCAGTAGCAACAGAGGGTAAAGGAAACTGAGGCACGGGAGTTTGGGGCACAGAAGTCGGTGGCAAAGGGGGTGAGGTGGAATCACAGGAAGAGGCAACTGTGCAGGAACCAGAACAGCTGGATTAACAACAGGTTGTAATGGAGGTGCATTAGCGCCTAACACATAAGGTGGAGGTAACGTCAAGAGGTGGGACACGAAAGAATCTTCATCAGGACCCTCACTCTTTGAAGCAGTAGGTAGTACGGGATAGCATCTGCCTTTTGCCATACGATGCTGTCTCTCCGAAACCTCAACCATCTGATTAGCCTCGTCATCTTTAAACTGTTGGGCAGCCTGTAAAATTGTCATATCCTGCTCTTTCTTGTCTTTCTTCATTTGCTTAATTTTTTTCTGTTTAGATTCTTTACGCCAGAGGCGGAAGGAATCAAACATTGCCGGCCGGGCTTTTCTCTTAAATAGAATCGTTTCCAAATTATCTAATATAGCAGGCTCAAAGGTACCATTTTGTGGCCACCGTAAAACACCATCCTTTTTAGTATACCGAATCCATGTTTCATTAAAAATAATAGGACCTAAACCATGTTTTGAATAGAGCTCATAAGTGGGAGTTCCAACCGGAGGAATCAGACAAGAATCCTCTAGTCGGGAATCCCTAATACAACCAAAACAACAAAATTTCCTAAACTTACTGGCATTTCGTAACGAACTGGACTACTTACAAATGTCAAGGGATTTTAGACAATATAGTCACAGCACAAATGTACTTACCCCTTGGCTTCGGTTAGTGCACTAATCGAATAACAAAAAACCAAAAACAAAAGGGTGGGCGCTACCCACGAATACTTAACTAAATGTTTTCTCATGCCAACAGATGTCAGTCTAACGTCTTGCGATACTAATCATCACCAGGGGGCCAAAGCAGGGCGACAGTCAGGGCACCAGTCGTCAGCAGCCGTCGGGAAGGAGTAGCCTCTCCTCAAAAGACCTTCGGTCCACTTCGACATACAGGGGTCGCTCACGTGGTTCCCGAAATCCTCCGGAATTTTCTTGCGAAGCTCCTCACGACCTTCGGGCAAAACTACTACCGCTGAAGTCACCCACACGTTGGGCCGCCAATTGGAGAACCTGACCTTACGGACCAGGCGACGCCTAAGATCTCCGGGTTCACCTGCTTTGGCAGACAGAGACACGTGACACTCTGCTAGGCGTAGAAAAGCAGATTTATTAGCTGCAGCTAATTACAGTGGTCCTGTAAGTACACCAACTGGTAGGTTATCAGGAGACTGCCACTTCATTCCGTGGCGCACAGACTATTATAGTACACAAGTTTACAATGCCAACTCCCAAAACATACAAAACTGACAAATAGGAATAGTTCGAAAACAAGTTATCGAATGTCTAAAACACACCCTCCTTTCAGACCCTGTGTGCTCTCATCCCTTCAGGTTAATCAACACTAGTGCCCGTAATTTAATTTTGCAGGTGGTAGAACATGTTGAATGCTGCAAAGGACAGTCTATGTAACAAGAGGACACACAAAGAGAATAGCGAAGGCCAGTTAAACAAGATAAAGTCAAGAAGAATGGTTGGACCCAAACAGTGGAGTAAGACATGGATTAATCGGTCTAGACATGGATTTACGAAACTCGGGAGACCCTGACATCGGTTTCATAAACATAGGCAGAAGTTATTCTTTAACGGGAAGGACACGTAGCAACAGCAAAAGCTAAAACATCGCGTTCACCACGTCCGCCGTGCTGCCTGAGTGAGGCAACACAAAATGGCGGTTAAATACAAAATGGCGGCTGCACACGAAGCGAAGTCGAAAACCACGTAACCTCACCACTAATCTCGGAGATAGTTTCCGTGTGGATTATGGTGTAACTGAATTGGCTATACTGTATTGAATTAATTATGAATGTTTCCTTTCTCTTACCTCTCATGCAGTAAGAGTCCAGTGGGAATGTTGAAATGGGCAAAGCGTTCTCAACTTCAAAGGTGTTTTTTTGAAGTGCTGTCTTTTAAAAAAAAAATGTATTTATTTTCATGCAATCAATTCAAAGAAGGTAGATTCACAACATCAATTCAAAGGCATCGACCTAATAATAAAGCTTTTCGCTTTTAACTATCTCTCACCAACACATATCAAAATAGCCAATGACAACAGCCATTTTCCCTCCCCAGCCATTCCTTGAAGGCAAACCCAGCAAGATCAAAATACTTTTCTCTTTTCTTCTCACCACCCTGCTGTGGGTAGTTCTACAACTTAGCCCCAATTCGTTATACTTCCTGAAGTGCCAGTGCTTATTTTAAAGTGCAATTATTCCAAGAAAGATTGGATCATCATGCATCATTCCAGAATAAAAAGGAAAAGTGCCAGTGCTTTATTAAAGTGCAAATGCTAAAGACTAATAGCATTTTTCTTGTGTTTCTTTTTTCTTTCTTCTGTCTCTTTTTCTTCCTTATCTTTTCTTTCATCTTTCCTCTTACAACATTTTCCCTTCCAAAGCAAACCCTTTAATAAGAACCAACCAGGATCAAAATCCTTATCTCTGCTACTTCCTGCCTTTCTGAGGATGGTGCTTTAACTCAACCCTGATTTATTATACTAACTAAAGTGCCAGTACACCCTTTAAAGTATAATCATTCTAAAAAAAAATCAGTAGCACACAGAATACATTATATTCAATGTAGTAGACCAATATCTTAAAGTGCTGGTGCTCCCTTTGAAGTACAATTATTTAAGAAAGATCAATTCAACCCAAAATACATTCTATTCAATGCAGCCTATCAATCTCGATAGTATTAAGACAAAACCTGATAGGGACAGTGCCTGGCCATTTAAAAACTACTTAGACCTATATCAGTATCCTTAAATACTACCTTAGGGGCTGAGCTTTACTCCTTCCAGGCCCATGTCTTCTAATTCTTATGATACTTTAAAAAGCAGTCGACAATGGAATAATACCAGGATTCCTGCTTGTTGGGCTTCCTTATTTTGTTTGTTCCATTCCACCAGCCGAGGAGTGGAGAGGGATTTCCAAGGAGTAGTAATCAAAGAACGAGCCATGAGCATTGCAATAAATATAAAGTTCTCCATATAATTTTGCCCAGTCATCTCTCCATTCAATACGCAAATGTGTTGCTTTCACTGTCTCACCTACTGCCTAAACACACCCCTCCAGAACTTCTACAAATGGCCGCAGGACCAGAACATATGCATTTGAAAAGTAAAACAAAGGATTTCCCTATGGGAGATATTATTTCCTGCTCCTAAATCAGGACTCAAACTGTCAAACAAAATTCATACCATTCATATTTGTGGAACGGGAGAATTCTTGAATGCCCAGATTCTATGAGCCAACAGACCACCCCCTGATAGTGCATTGTGCAATAAGCACAACGACTATGCGTAGTATAGTAACTGATCACTCTGAGTACTACCCGTAACTAAAGAACACTTTTTAAATAGTGAAGAGAGTTTTGACCTCTCGCCAAAGCTTGACTCCCCCTTTATATTTTGAAAAAAACCTGAGATGTATTGTAAATAGGTATAATATGAATAAAACTGAGATAACATGAAGAATAACCGGTGTATAGTTAAAAAATGTATTTATTTTGATTGTTGCTTAAACTAGACTTTCCGTCAAAAAAAACCCGAGATGGATTGTAAATAGGCACAATATTTAATAAAACCTAAATAATACAAGGAATGACCGGTGTATAGTTAATAAAAGATTATTCTCGCTTGTATACATTCAAAATAACAATAAACTAACACTACCGGCATCAGTAAACCATCTATAAGATACGTCGTTGTTCATATTGAACAATAAAGTTTATCCCAGCCATTTGAAACTAACCTTTTAAAAAAACGATCCAAGCGGGTTAGCTCAGTAACGTAGGTCTACCCTCAATATCACGTGACCCCAATACGAGGTCAAAAAGCGACGCCTAACGCGGGACAAAATCATTATCGCAGCAGTGATTCAAGAGACGCCACGAAAAACAGCACCGGGAAAGCCAGCCGTGCGCCTACATTAGGTGAGAATCGACTAATGCTAAACGAGCTCCCAAACAGAATTGGTGTTTAGACTCTAAAATGCCAAAACCTCGTAACTAACTAAGCAACCTAAGTGAAACGCTTTTATATGTTTATTATGCAGCCACGTGCATTACCCTACCCGGTTGCTGGACAAGAACCCCATTTAGGGAAGTTGATCCACACACCACGGGTAAGATTAAACGTAATATCATATACAAAACACGGTTGGGAAATAGGTTACACCATGTCTCACCTTAAATGAATGCAATGCTCTTTTTACCTATTACTGCAGTAAAGAACAGTACCCGGAATAGATGTGAGACCCGAAATTTAAAAACGCCGCCTTCTGCGAGTTATAAGGTAACTCAGTTTTTGAACTTTTAGGAGATCCCAAGCACAATTGTCAAACATACGGGGGCCTATAACCCGGTTTATTTCTGTAAATTACACAGGACCGCGCAGAGCCCAATACCGACTGAATTTTTAAACAGACGAGTGTCTCGATAAAAGCTCCTATCCGCACATCGAGGTAAATTAATCACAAAACCCATTATACTATGTGATGATGGCAAAAGCACCCGCAAACATTAAATATGATATCCTCCTAATTACAGACAGGAGAGTGAAAACCCGGGTGACCGTTACAGACGAGAAACAGAGGATTACTATATATTTGGTAGCCTCGTCATGGAAATAGCAATCATTACGGTCAGTGAACCATCGCTGCCAGTGTGTATGAGTATGTATGAATGTGGTGTATACGAGACATGAGAACGGGGATAACACTAACCAGGAAGTGTAATGCTAAAATGTTTTTAGAATAACTGGAAACAGGAAAGCTTTTTCGAATTTTGTCAGGGTTTGGAAATAAAGGTTAGATCTCTTTGGGTGAAACATGTGGTTTTTAACCCGGAATACCAATGTGTTACTATGAAAAGCTATTCTGTTTATGTTGGTTTTTTTAAAAAAAGAACCCCTCTGGTTGGTTTAATTTTATAGATTATGTATAATTTGAAAAATACTGATTGATTTATGCACATAGATCCCTTGTTAGCACAACAGGCTCTCCTGTGATTGCTTTCGTCATGACTGCAACTTGGTGCATAACTATATATATGAATTGTTTTGTGTTCAAGCTCGAATCATGAACATAGTTGAAAAAAATGAATATGGATAAAGGCTTTAATATTATTGATAAACCTACAGGGGTTATAAAATGTTTTTGTACCACCTTCTATCATGGTTTGTAAAATAGAGCATAAACCTTAGGAGTGCAGCTAACACAGTGCGGTTAAAATAGGGAAAACATGAAAATGTAAAAAGGTTCTAATAGTTGTATTATATTTTATTTATGCATTAGGTTTGATATCAACTTGTGGAGAATACATAAACAAACTGTCCTGAGGAAGGAAGCCATTATCATTTTTTAAGCTTCCGAAACGCGTCGACGCCAACTTCAAAGTCATATTCGACATTGCCAACAATCTAACTGACCCAAAGGAATATTATTCCTCTTAGTGTTGACAAATGAGGGCCCGAAATGACATATCAAAGACAGATATAAGTGTCTCTTTTGATTAACTTCTCCACAGCCACATTAGGTGGTTTTTAATTGTGTATTTCATTGTGCTTTTTATGTTTTTTAATTTATGATTCATTGAAATTTCTGTATATTTTAGAATAAAGTGTATACTTTTTATAGTACAATTAGACTGGGTGGTTTTCCTTTCTGGTGAGTGTTCTCCCGTTCCACAAATATGAATGGTATGAATTTTGTTTGACAGTTTGAGTCCTGATTTAGGAGCAGAAAATAATATCTCCCATAGGGAAATCCTTTGTTTTACTTTTCAAGTATATTGGTGCTCTATTTCCCTTTGGGTTATTAAGAGCCCCTCTCTTTCCTTTCCACCAGAACATATGCAGCCAATCTCTTGCCTGTTTGCCTTTTGCGCAATATCCGAATGAGCCGGGAAACATTCTCTTTACTAATTGTGTAATTAGATACAACATCCAACCATTGGAAAAAGCCATACAATAGAAATTGGCACCTCAAAGGGGGGAGTAACTAAGGTCAAAATTTCTTTCCCAATGTGTTTCCTTTAATTGTATCCTTGTTTGGTAATTCCATTTGATCCTATCTTCAAAACGATGTCATCCAACCCCAGATGCAGTTCTTTGTGCCTATAGATTAGAAGTGTTGGCTTTGTCATCCCAAAACAGGTTTCTAGCCCCATTTCTAGGAGAATCAATATCCTCCCCATATAAATTATTAAAAATAACCCTTATTTTGATGTACATAAAAAATGTATGTGCACATAAGATGTCTTTCCCAGAAATAGGATCTGAGGGGACTTCATTATGGCCCCTTTGTACAAATCCCCAACATTTGTTATGGATAAACCGCCCATTTCCCTATTGTTTCCTCAATCAGGGCAGGAGATAGAGATTGGCAATAGCACAGTCTCTGCATTGACTTGGTGGATTCTATATTTACAGAGAACTTTATTTTTCAACCACCAAATAAGATGTAGGCGCTTGTACTTGACTTTTTTGGGTGATTTAGGGATTAGAGCACTCCACCTAAGATCGAGCACCCCTAACTTCTCCAACATATGTAGGGGAATGTAGTTATCAAAACTAGAGGAGGCCATCGAGAAATGAAACAATTGTAAAATAAAAGATGCCATATAAAATTTCAGGAGAACGTGGAGCCCTACCCCTCCCCACCACTTGGGTAGCTTTAGCGCCTTCAGCAAGTCTTGGACCAAATAAAAGATAAAATGGCTTGTTCCAGTTTTTGTACAGAAGCAAGCTACTAGCTTGCAAGGAATAGATAACAGTACAAAGAGGAAATGGGAGGATTAACAAGGCCATCCGACCTATGATTGATAAGGGCAGTCTTCTGAATGCTTTGGGCAATGTAATCACCCACCTGACCTTTAGAAACTCCCAATTCATGATCCTTGGTGATTTTAATCTACACTTAGACAAACCAGAGGAGGGGAAGGTGACCGAGGTCATGGAATTCATGAACCGGCTAAACCTCAAACAATTTGTGGGGAAACCTACTCATCGAAGGGGACACATCTCACATCAAGTATGCTCCAATGAGGCAATACTAATGGATGACCCTCTGCCTGTGATCTGGTCCAACGCTGAGTAAACCAGAACAGATCACTAATGAAAAGGTACAGAGAGGGAAAGCCTTAAATAAGATAGACAAACTGTCTGGAGAAATTGAGGATGCTGCATCAAGCTGTTGTATGTGGATTAATGAAGTTGCTGAAGAGTTAGCTCCCTCCTTCCAGCATAGAGGAGGAAGAAGCACCCCCTACATGCCCTAGTTTTCCAGTCCCTTGAAACTGGAAAGACAACAATGCAAGAACTTAGAACGTAAACGGAGGAAGAATTATAGTTTAGAGCACAAAGAGATCTTTATAAAAAGTCAAAAGAACTATTGTGCGGCCACCCTAAGAGCTAAACACCTCCACCATGAGGATTAGATTGTTTTCTCCGGTAACAACCCTAAAGTGATTTTCCCGATAGTCAAAAGTTTTCTGACTCCAGTCGTGTGAAGAATTGGCAGGCTTCTTCTCCACAAAAGTTCAAACTATTCAGGCAAATCTAGGCGGCGGTAGAAAGCAGTGCCGGACTGGCTACTGGGCGTTTTTTGGCGGGTGGCTGGGTGAGGTGCAGGTTCACTGCTGAGGGGCTGATTTTCTTGCTGAGCTCTTCTAAATGAACAATGCAAAACAAATAGCTTTAAAGCATACTTTTTATTTATTTATTTTTTTAAATTTTTGGTAAACCTTTATTGTACATAAAACAGTTACAACCACAGGCATAATACCATCGCAGTCTGCCAATAAGTACGAGGCGGTCAAAGCAAAACAATTAAGCAGTAAGTATAGCAACATTCCGCCTCCCAAATGCCCGGTTGTAGCTCAGGATAATGTCCGTACCAATGTCACCAGGATTAAAGAGGTTTCTTTTAGAATTTTAAAGAAAAACAGGATCTATTGCCGCACAATCAAATAATACAAAAGCAAGGGGTCAGCAAGAGTCAGGATAGTCACGGTCAGGACTGCTGCAGGCAGGACGATAGCACCAGCGCACAATCATCAGGATAAACAACAAGCTATACATTCCACCCCCCTATACAGCATTGCCCGCCTTAACGCAAAAATTCATAAAAACATCCCCCCTGTAATTCGCATCACCAGAACGTACGGAGAGTAGCCCTTTGCTTGGTTCCTAACAAAGACGAAAAGAAGGAAAAATAAAGAGAATGCTACGAAGATACAGAAGAGAAAAAAGAAGCCCTAGAAACAGAAAAAGGAAAGACAATATAACCCCCCGCTAACCCCTCACCCTGCACCCCTGCCTCCGGCTACGGCCCCCCCCTCAGCAGCGTGCCTGTCGCCCAATGTGAACCCGAAATATAAGAGAGAAGGGAAGTATAGAAAAGAAAAACGTAGTGAGGGGTCCCCAGTTCAGGCCCCCGGCCCCCCCCCTCCCCCGCATAGTATACGGTTATAATAGCGTTGTTGCATAATATTCAGGACACTCACCGACATAGAGTAGCAATCGTCACGCCAGAACACCCAGTCACCCAACCTCGATGGTAACCCTCCCCCTTAGCAGCCCAGAAAAACGATCCTCCCCCTGCAGCCCCGACCCACCTGGCCGACACCGAAGCTGAGTCCCAGTCCACACATTCCGTCGCCATTCAATCAAATTAGTGAGGGTACAATGATAATGAAAGTCCAGGGAAAGTCAGGAGATCTCGCAATGTCCTAGGGCACAACACATTCCTAGAGCCGTTCGCCGCCCTCGACAGCCTCCCGATCCGCTATGCAAAGTCCAGGTCCGTACAAGTAGTCAGTCAGCGTAGTTTGAGTAGCATGACGACGTCAGCCACCGGTGAGAAGGCAACCCGAGAGTCACCCCATGAGTCTGGCGCCATTCCAATGAAACCATATGTAGCGATCAGGGAGACCTCACACACCAACTCACACTTGCCAGCGACATATAGAGATGTGCAAGAACACCCATCCGGGCCTTACCACGGATTGGAGGGGGAATCACTGAGCCTGAGGCACCTGGAAAAATGTCAGCATCATGTTCACTCGCAACTCCACAAATGCCGGGGTCTGATTCCCACACAAGCACAAGTCCACACATTGTGTTGCCATATCATTGGGGAGGGTATTCAATCCCCCTGCTCCTCTCGAGGTGTGCATCGCCATCTGCACCGGTGGAAGCGGCTCTGCGGGGACGACGCCGTCAATCGGGGCTCACGGCATAGGTGCTGCCGGAGCCCTAACACGAGCCGCCATCTTGTGGACTATCTGGGCGTCCCCTCGGTTGCAGACGATGTAACCGCCGCCTCAGCTATCAATCCGGTGGTCCCACGCATTCCGCACGGTGCATCCGAGCGATGCCAAATCACAACACAGCAGCCGGCTCCGAACCCCCGAAACGCGGACACTGTCTGCTGCAACCGGTGTGCGTCGAGCTCCGGCAAAACAAAGAGCGATGCCATAATCCTCCATTAGCGAGGCAGCAGTCAGGGGAGGTGGGAGGGTCCATCCAGCGCGGGGGAATGGCGCTCCGCAACGAGAGCAAGGGATCCTCTCGGGGCAAGATAGAACGCCCCGTCGGGTGACCGGCGCCACTCAGGTCCTCCTGACCGATGTTGTTGTACTCGCGGCGGCAGCAACCTAACGCGAGGCCCCGGCTCCGGGACCCGCGCAGGCCCCGCTGACCGGGAGGGCATATCTCCGCCCTCCGAACTCGGAGAGCCTCCGGAGTCACTTCTGGCCGGTCAGGTCCCATTCCGCCGTTCGGTAAGACGTCAGCAGCGCCGCCTCAACAGCCGAATCAAGTAGCCAGGGGAGAAGGTCGACGGAGCCGGGAGCCCGGGCGACCATCTTGGCCGCTGGCCTGGCTCCGCCCCTGAAAGCATACTTTTTAAAACAATTTTTTTTTTCATTGTTTATTAAGGAAAGCCCAGTAGCCAGTACGGCCCTAATAGAAAGCAGGACCTGGATTCTTCTATCATTAGGAATTCGGCTATTCTCCCCAAATTAGAGGCCTTTGAAGCCATCTCCCTGGAGGACTCCCTCTCCACCCTTAAGTCACTAAAATCAGGCTCCCCAATTGATCCTTGTATCCCCAAACTCTTAGCGGCAGGAGCACAGGTTACTAATCCAGTGGCTAATAGAATGCTTCATTTATCCTTAGCAGCGGCCAAGCTGCTTAGAGGTTGGAAACAGGAGATGATTATTCCCTTGCTTCAAAAACCTTCAGCAGATCTCTCCCACCTACAAATTATAGACCCATTTATTTACTCCCAGCTTTGTCTAAAATTCTCGAGCAGCAGGTGGACAGACAGCTATCAAGGTTTGTAGAGCATAATGGGCTCTTCCATCCGGCTTATTTTGGTTTCAGGGTTTTATACAGCACTGAAACAGCGCTGGTTCAGGTAGCAGAAACTATCAGGGGCACCCTGGATACTGGAGGTAGGGCTGTACTGGTGCTACTGATTGAATACAGTAATCAACCTGACTGATATGACACTTTCTGAGGCGGAGGAACAACTCCTTTCTCTTGGCCGTTCATATTGTCCACCTAATGAATTCTCTTATGTTCAAGCACGCATCAATGTATTTAAATTTATTAGAAAAATTAAGCTACAAAAATATTTTTTGTTACATCCAGAAAATCCGAATATCATCGCCAATGTGCCAGCTGTAACACCAGACCAGGAGCCATTACAGGTCAAGAATTTACAAGGACTTCAAACTCTGATCTCTTTAGCCAATGAAGAAAGTTCGCAAACCAGCCCTACAGTCAGTCAGGTCATCATTGTTAACCAATCACCAACTACTTCTTTTCGGGGCAAATCCACATTCCTGCCCTTGATGCCCAAAGACGTGCTGGATGTTTTCAGTGACAGGATTATCACTGAACTTAAGACACTAAACAAAACGGTGCTTGGAAAGAAAAAACAGTGTGACTTTAACAATGTACAATATGCTAACCTTGTTAAGAAAATTCAGGATAACAATCAGGTGATAGTGAATAGTGCGGATAAGGGGGGCAATACAGTGTTGTGGGCCAAATCTGATTATGTATTAGAGGCAGCCCGCCAACTAGGTGACCCCCTGTGTTATACTAAAACTACTAAGTTTGTGATGCTCAACAGCCATGAAAAAACCAGGAAACATATTAATCTCTGGTATAGACAAGGCTTACTCACTAAGGAGGAAACAAAATTCCTTAATGTAGCACACCCCATCACCCCTCTTTTCTATCTTTTACCTAAGATCCACAAGTGAACAGTTCCTGTTCCAGGCCATCCTATTATTTCTGCTCAAGGCAGTATGAATGAAAATATTTCAAAGTACGTGGATTTTTTCTTACAACCCCATATGATTTCTCTTCCCTCTCATCTTAAAGATACCACTGATTTTTTGGTTAAGATTAGTCAAATCACTTGGTGTCCTGATTTTTGTTTCCTGGTGATGGATATTGAGGCACTTTACACCAGCATTAACCATCTACAAGGTCTGGAAGCTGTCCAATATTTCTTAGTCTCACGTCAGGCTGCCATGAGAGATCATAACTTCATGTTACTGGACATGATTCAAATCTGCCTATATAACAATTACTTCCAATTTGACAGGAATAACTACCATCAGGAACGTGGAGTGGCCACGGGTTCATGCTTCTCCCCCAGCTATTCATGTCTTCATGTTGGCTGGTGGGAGAGGCATGTTCTTGGGGTCACCCATAGGCATTGGCTTCCACACCTCGTCCACTATTGGAGGTTCATCGACGATATTTTTATCGTCTGGAAGGGCTCACATGAACAGGCAGCATTGTTTGTTAATGACATCAATACAAACAAAAGGAACTTAAAATTCACTGCTAATATTACATCGACCTCTGCAGAATTTCTAGATGTCCAGGTATATATTGATCACAACAGAATTCAGACAAACCTTCACAGGAAAAGCACTGCGAGTAATTCCATCTTGCACGCCCGCAGTGCCCACCCCCCACATACCATCAATAGCATACCTCTAGGAGAATTCATTCGCATCAAGCGTATTTGTAGCAGTCCAGACACTACTAATCAGTGTTTGTTGGAATCTAGGGAAAGATTCCTCAGGCGAGGTTATAATCGAGTCATTTTAGATCGGGCTCTTACAAAGGCCCTAGCTCGCCCTCGTGAGGAACTTCTTATTCCAAAAATTAAAACCATCCCTGATTCCGCCACTACGGGCTCTATTCGTTTTATCACCACCTACTGTTCCCAGATATCCAAACTAAGTAAGATCATCAGATCAGAGTCGCCGATAGTCTTAACTGATGTGATTCTAGGTCCATTTTTGCCTAAAATGCCGGCTATCACCTTTAGGAGGGCTCCATCTATGAAAGATTCTTTAGATAGAACACAACCTGAGCTCCCACCTAAAACCACCTGGCTGAATAAACCGGGTTTTTACAGGTGCACTTCATGCCGTGCTTGTACCTTTGCAGTTAATGGTACACACTACACATCAGCCTTTAATGAAAGACCCATTCCAATAAAAGAACATCTCACATGTCGCAGTGACTTTGTAGTTTATCAACTTACCTGCACATGTTCACTCTCCTACATTGGAAGTACCAAGTTGCAAGCCAACCAACGTATATTGCAACACATCCGTGCCATAGTTAACTCTGATATGAATTATCCAGTGGCTCGCCACTTCAAAGCAGTTCACGACAAAAAACTTAAAGACCTGAAATATACTCTATTGTGTTCTGTAGCTAATCCGGGCAGGGGTGGTGACCGTGAAAAACTGTTGCGTCAAAGAGAAGCGTTTTTCATCTTACTGCTTGATACTAGATCTCCTAACGGTTTAAATGCTTTTGATGAATTACATCATTTTCTGTAATGTGTGTGTATATTCTTAACCATTGTTTGATCTATATTTCCCTAATGCATTATTTTCAATGTATCTGCTGAATACATGTTTACATGTGCCTGATAAGTACTTGCTATTGTTCAGTGGTTATCATAATTTTCTTCTGAAGGTTTTCAATTGAGTTTCCTATCGCCTATATTTATTCCATGTATCTAACATCTGAATATGATGATTTTTTAAGCACTTGCACTTTAGCATTCAAGCACTTTGAGACACAAGTCTATAAGAGGTGAAGTTTTACACTTCTTCTATATAGGCCTACATATATGGTTATATAACCACATTTTGCACTTGCAATACATTTTTTCATGACATACTTTTTTATGTAATTATAGAAAAGGAAAAAAGGAATGCATATGTTTTGGTTTATATTCCATAATACATCGGATGGTGATGTCATTGTAAACGTTTTTTTCACTGAAATGGATTTAACCTGTATATGATTGTTTTGCATTGTCACACCTGGCCTTTTATTCATACTTAAGCACTATGCTTGAACGGTGTCTCTTTGTTTAATGTTTCAAGGTATTTTGAGCTTTTATTGCGATTATCTCTTTGCATTATTGCTTGTTTGCTTTGTTGTGTTACCCATGCGGCCTGTTTCTTTAGGCGTTTGGGCTTTTAATCACCATTTAATACACTGCCTACTCCTGACGCGTCATGTGACCAAGCTCCGTCCGCGGAGAGAAACGCGTAAGGGAGGGCACTTGCTCTGACAGACTCTGAAATAAATATGCACTGCTGGCACTTTGACTAGTGTGATGGCTTTTTGATGATTCAAACATCTGACATCTAATCTATCGATGGAGAGGAGGTCTGCGCCCGCTTAAACCGCTGCTAGAAGCGGTTGGGATCCTTTTTTCATATATATATATATATATATATATATATATATATATATACATATATATATATATATATATATATATATATATATATATATATATATATATATATATATATATATATATATATATATATATATATATATATATATATATATATATACATATACATATACATAGAAATGATATATGTCGCCAGTAGGTATATATAGTTAGGATTTTTTTTAATAGGGATTTCTGAAAATTCTATGTTGAATAACTTTGGCGTTGATGGACGGAATTGGATGAAATTTTCAGGAAAATGGCACATTTTGTTTCTGAGCGTCCCCTGAAAGTTTGGGGGGGGGGGGGTTTCGTCAAGCGGGGGGCGAGAAAAAAGGGGGGTCCCAAAACGTGTTTTTAACATTGAGTTTTCCATAGGGCGGTTGGACTCACTTTTAGCCTGAATGGATTTCCACCAAACTTGGCAAAATTGTAGGGACTGGTACCCCGATGTGCCTTTGCTATGTCTCAAGATATATGCTCCAGTGGTTTTTCCAAAAATTAACTTTGAAAAATATATATTGGGCTACATTGGGCTATATATATGTTAGAGCCCAAATGTAGCCCAATGTAGCCCAATGTAGCCCAAAGATGGCCACCAGAGACAAAAAAAACAAATGTAGCCCAAATATCAACCAGATGTAGCCCAACTATAGCCCAATGACAGAATGTCCCAGAGTGTCCTAAAGAACAACTAGAGCGCTAACAGTCTTACTTATGACAAAAGTATGGCACACCAGAAGTCATCTTGATTGGAATAAATTGTTAACACTTAAAACATTTAATTTGCAAAGGAGACAAAATTAGGGGGTTCATTTTGCCATTGAAATTATGATTATTGCTGAAGAAAGAAAAATTAGGGCACATTTTGAGTGACTTCTCAAATCTCAAATCCTCATTTCATTTTGCCATAGAAATTATATATATATATGTATATATATATATATATATATATATATATATATATATATATATATATATATATATATATATATATATATATATATATATATATATATATATATATATATATATATATATATATATATATATATATATATATATATATATATATATACATATTACCTACTGGTGGTCGCCAGTAGGTATATATAGTTAGGATTTTTTTTAATAGGGATTTCTGAAAATTCTATGTTGAATAACTTTGGCGTTGATGGACGGAATTGGATGAAATTTTCAGGAAAATGGCACATTTTGTTTCTGAGCGTCCCCTGAAAGTTTGGGGGGTTTCGTCAAGAGGGGGCCGAGAAAAAAGGGGGTCCCAAAATGGATTTTTAACATTGAGTTTTCCATAGGGCGGTTGGACTCACTTTTAACCCAAACGGCTGAATGGATTTCCACCAAACTTGGCAAAATTGTAGGGACTGGTACCCCGATGTGCCTTTGCTATGTCTCAAGATATATGCTCCAGTGGTTTTTCCCAAAATTAACTTTTAAAAATATATATTGGGCTACATTGGGCTATATATATGTTAGAGCCCAAATGTAGCAGCTGCAGAGCCTGCAAATTTGGAGTAAATACAAAGCAGTACTATACTCCATTCAGCCCAGTACCACAATCCATCAAAGGACAGTACAACTGTAAAACGGAATATGCTGTTTACGTCCTGGCATGCACGTGTGATCTCAGATATGTGGGAAGCACCAAACTACCAGTGCATGCCAGGATATTGCAGCATATCAGAGCAATTGTTAACAACGATAGCTCCTATCCGGTAGCTAGACACTTTAAGAGTGTACATAACAATAACCTCCAGTGTCTTAGCTATTATGTCATCACTTCAGTACCCAAACCTAGAAGGGGCGGAGACCGGGATAGGATGCTTAGACAATTGGAGTCCAAAATGATCTTAGAACTAGATTCTAAGGTCCCGAATGGACTCAACACTACGGAAGATCTGTATTATTTTTTATGAGGATAATATTCTACAGACACCGTAGTCATTATATGTGTACTGAATAGCAATAGTCAGGTTGTGAGTAGAGCGTCCAGCCAGCCACCCATTATGAATTTATATATTTAAAATATGTCGCACTCCGACACCCAGATCAGACTCTTTCTCTTTTTTCCTTTTTTCCAAACTGCAAATAACAGTGGGGAATGGGTATTCTTCCTGTTAGATTGCAGTCACTTTATATTATTGTTTTGTAAAAATAGGTCACATAGGGGTTGCCATCGACACCTGATGTCCCCTAATGTGCAACCAGTTGGGGTTGCCATCGACACTTGATGTCCCCATATATGTAACTAGTTGGTTGTGGAATGAGAGGTTTCAAAACTGCAATTATTTATCTTGCTGGATATTGCACAATTGTTTGCATAAGTTGCACAGAAGAGTGTTTAGTTTACATCATGCCATTGCACTTTAATAAATGTAAATTATGAATGAAATTACATATATATTTTTCTACCCAAAAATAACAGTTTTTAAAAAAAAATGTTTTTAAACTGTTTTTGTTGGATATAGGCACTGGTTTTACTGCATGTTTTAAAATATGGATTTTACATCTATTTTACAAATAGGACAAATCATATATATTTTTGGAATATGGCGTAAAAATATTTATTGGCACTCTTTTGCACATACCAAAGGGATCTATGCATATTGCACTTTATTGCAGTTTTGGCAAATTGAATGGAACATAAAAGCATTTATGCTGATATAAAATAACAAGATTAAATGAATTGAAGTAATGAGAATGTCATCCAACCATAGACATATGTTATCAAAGGCACTTTACATTGTATCAACATGTGACCTATACGTATTTTCTTTATATTCATTATTTATGCATCACATGGTGTTCATGAAGAGGTTTAAAAAGAGGCATTATGGGAAACATTTTTTATGTGAGCAAGGGCATCCGCCCGAAACGCTTCATCTGTGAGCGCTGCTATGACCTTCACTTGAATAAAGTACCTCTTGCCAGCAATTTGGGATTCGTTGGTTTTTCTTCTTGGGACAGAAACAACAACTGGCATTCCTAAGGTTAACCTACATTGTCTGATATATATATATATATATATATATATATATATATATATATATATATATATATATATATATATATATATATATATATACACATATTACCTACTGGTGGTCGCCAGTAGGTATATATAGTTAGGATTTTTTTTAATAGGGATTTCTGAAAATTCTATGTTGAATAACTTTGGCGTTGATGGACGGAATTGGATGAAATTTTCAGGAAAATGGCACATTTTGTTTCTGAGCGTCCCCTGAAAGTTTGAGGGGTTTCGTCAAGAGGGGGCCGAGAAAAAAGGGGGTCCAAAAACGTATTTTTAACATTGAGTTTTCCATAGGGCGGTTGGACTCACTTTTAGCCCAAACGGCTGAATGGATTTCCACCAAACTTGGCAAAATTGTAGGGACTGGTACCCCGATGTGCCTTTGCTATGTCTCAAGATATATGCTCCAGTGGATTTTCCAAAAATTAACTTTGAAAAATATATATTGGGCTACATTGGGCTATATATATGTTAGAGCCCAAATGTAGCCCAATGTAGCCCAATGTAGCCCAAAGATGGCCACCAGAGACAAAAAAAAACAAATGTAGCCCAAATATCAGCCAGATGTAGCCCAACTATAGCCCAATGACAGAATGTCCCAGAGTGTCCTAAAGAACAACTAGAGCGCTAACAGTCTTACTTATGACAAAAGTATGGCACACCTGAAGTCATCTTGATTGGAATAAAGTGTTAACACTTAAAACATTTAATTTGCAAAGGAACAAAATGAGGGGGTTCATTTTGCCATTGAAATTATGATTATTGCTGAAGAAAGAAAAATTAGGGCACATTTTGAGTGACTTCTCAAATCCTCTTATATTTCATTAAAAAAATTCTGATATGCAGTCTCCCAAGATGGCCTCCAGAGACAAAAGAGCCCAAATGTAGCCCAAATATCAGCCAGATGTAGCCCAACTATAGCCCAATGACAGAATGTCCCAGAGTGTTCTAAAGAACAACTAGAATGCTAACAGTCTTACTTATGACAAAAGTATGGCACACCTGAAGTCATCTTGATTGGAATAAAGTGGTAACACTTAATACATTTAATTTGAAAAGGAACAAAATGAGGGGTTTCATTTTGCCATACAAATGATATATATATATATATATATATATATATATATATATATATATATATATATATATATATATATATATATATATATATTCACTGAAAAAACCATAGGTTATAGACCATATATAGCTAGGAATTAGCATTTACAAAACCTTGAAAATTCACTGAAAAAACCATAGGTTATAGACCATATATAGTTAGGAATTAGCATTTACAAAACCTTATTTTACTCACACAAAACCATTGAAATTCGCATATATAGTTAGTTGCACTAACTATATATCGCGCACCCGCAATCCACTGCTGATGATGTCACATATTACATCATTCATGACATGGTCAGTGACATCACTGATGACATCACTGATGACATCTCAAATGACATCACTGATGACATGTATATATGTGTGTGTGTGTGTGTGTGTGTATGTATATCTATCTATCTATCTATATTTATATATTTATATATATATACATGTACTGTCATGTAAATATATGTAGATGTATGTAGAGAACATCTGTACTTATTTACCTTTCGATATTTCAGTTTCGATATTATTAGTAAACCACTATATATATTCTTTTTTCGATTTCAGGGGCCAACAGTTTTTTTGCATGCCACTTTTTTCCAGTTTAGACCCAGCCTATGCATTCAGTCATTACCCTGCTCCAATTGGGAACAGTCCAGCCTGACCAGAAACAAGAATCCTGAGATGGGTTTCACGATATCACCCCTCATCAGCCAGGCTAGCTTTAATCTGGTGGTGTAGTGAGGACAGGACACCCATCTGGGCATTCCCTTCCCACTAAGGGTGCCAAATTAAAAAGGAACAGATTATGGACAGAATGCCGAACACATTAGCATTCACCCACGGTCACAGATCCAAGTTAAATCCATTTTTGTTTGCATGCCATGCCATTCCAGTTTAGACTCAGCCACATGAAAATCAATCATGACCCTGCTCCCCATAGGAATAGTCCAGCCCGAACTGCCAGGCCAGGTCCTTCCTGGACCAGAAACAAGCATCCTGTACAAGACCTAAAGTATCATCCTCGTCAGCCATGCTAGCTGGAATCTGGTGGCATAGTGAGCACAGGACCCACGTCTGGGCATTCCCTTCCCACTTATGGTGACAAATACAAAAGGAACAGATGACGGACAGAATGCTGACCAAATCAAACATGTACCCCCAGTCACAGATCTGTATTGAGTCCATAAATGTTGTTGCACGCCACACAATAACAATTTTGACCAAGCCATACGCAAATCAGTGATGACACTGCTCCTTAATGGAACAGTACAGCCCAAACTGCCAGGCCAGGCCAGGTTTCTGGTCCTCCCTATATCAGAAACAAGCATCCTGGGATCGGTTTCAGGGTACTACCCTCATCAGCCAGGCTAGCTTGAATCTGGTGGCGTACCAACTGCATGTGACCCATGTCTGGGCATACCCTTCCCACTTAGGCTTACAAATGCAAATGTACCAGAGGATGGAAGGAATGCTGTTTTTTTTGCATGCCGCGCCATTCCAGTTTCAACCTAGCCATATGCAAATCAGTCATGGCCCTGCTCCCCATTGCAACAGTCCAGCCCGAACTGCCAGGCCCCCCTTGGACCATAAACAAGCATCCTGGGACCCGTTTTAGGGTATCAGCCCTCATCAGTCAGGCAAGATTGAATCTATATTCGGGGGACACACAGCAAATAGTGTTACATTGAGACATCAGAGTCAATTTTCTGTACAAAGGGGGGAAATCTATCCTCAACGAGTTCTGTTTATTCCATTTGTGACTGATATAGCTCTAACCTTTGCACCTGGGATGATTATCAAGCATGTTTCAATAAGAACGCTTCTTATTTGTGTTTGAAATGGCAGTTCCAGAATAGCCAACAAACAAAATGTTGAAGAAAATTAAATCCTGCACATCCGAAATGTAGCAGAGCAATATGCAAAATTGTGGCTAATGCTGAGGTATTTGAAAATAAAATAAGCAACAAATGCCTTGGACCAGTGGCGGCTGGTGACATTTGAAAGTGGTGAGCGTAAATACTGAACTGTGGCGAGCGAGTTTTTAGCAAGCGAGGCCGAACCACCTATGGGGCGTTTGGGGGGTTCGGGGGGGTTCTGCCATGAGAACATTTTGAAAAAAGAGTGGGCAAATGGTGCATTCTGAAGCACATTTGAGAAAGAGGTGGCTTGGCGAATACATCTCTGGGAGTTGCCAGACAAGTCTCTTTGCACTTGCACAGATACATCTCTCTCCCTGCATTCACATAGGCACAGTCACCCTGCACTCATAGACCCATTACTTGCCCTTCCCTGACACATCACTAAGCCAGCATTCACCCATCCATATCACTCACTCCGGACTCACACAGGCACACTGCTCAACCTGCACTCACACAGACATCACTCACCCTGGACTCACACAGGCACACTGCTCACCATGCACTCACACAGACATCACTCACCCTGGACTCACACAGGCACACTGCTCAGCCTGCACTCACACAGACATCACTCACCCCGGACTCACACAGGCACACTGCTCAGCCTCTTGCCACACTCGCGGTCGTGCCGTGGGGGTCATGGCAACATTGTATATTTTATTAAAAGGGATACGGCTATTTTTTTTTACCAGTAGGTTATCAACAAAACAACGTTATTATGGGCAATCTCCGGAGAGGGGCCAAAAAATGAATGGGCATATCATCTAAACTGATGTGTCTCACGTGTCTGAGCTGTTTTGAGGCACAATAGTACTCAGTGTGACAAACTGACACTTTCAGAATCTCCATTCAAAGTACCCTTTGTCTGCCTCATCTCACCTGCCACAAATCCAGATTCTAAACTTTTTAAGTAATTCTGTGCTGCGTTCCGGGTTTTGTTACAGCGCCTTGGGCACCCGCGGGGCACTTGGGTGTGACTCACCTCAGCATGAACTGCTGCAGGCTCAATTTATATCTGACGCACATGCGCTGAATCCTATGCGTCGCGACACAGAGCACCCTTCACAGCTAATGGAAAGTCAAAATTGCACGTAACCCACATGGAGGAGGAGCGGAAGTTAGTAATATGATCTATGCAAACTTTACACGAGCCAATGTAGCCCGGGCAGGTAGAAAGACATCAAAACAATAGAAGCTAACTGTAACATTAAGTTGAAAACGAAATCAAACAAGAAAACTCATCCAGCCATACCTGAATAGAGCCCTAGGAAAGACAGTACTCAAGCAGGTCCTTAGCAAGACTCATGGTACTCGAGTCCCAATTAAAGAAGGCAATAGAAGATAGAAGTCACTAGCCAGGGTCGGCCTGTGCAGACTATGCCACATAAAAAAGGAAACCATGGAGCATCTATTTTTGTTGTTGTAGATTTATGTAGCGCAAACTCGACCGGAAGGTATTGGAGCGCTTTACATGAGAACTAGTACGTTAAACAAGGACACAATCATTTCTTGGTAGGCACGGAGAGATTCAATGATTTGCCCAGAATCACAGGAAACTGGGCAGACGCCGAGGGTCGAACCCGGTACCCCAGCTCCAAAGTCGGCAGTTCTGTGCGTAAGGCCACAACCTCCCCCCAATAATGCATCCGCCCGGTTCTTTCAAATGCTCAACGCACTTTAATACATTTCTATCTAGTGGGGTGCGCACATGCTCTGAAGCAAAAGACCTACACTTCTCCGCGGGTAAAGGGTGGTCTTTGAATAAGGGGGGGGGGCCAGGTGGTGGTCTGGCTGCTGCCCTCAGAAGGCAAATACTCGTCCAGCAGATGGTTCACCGAACTGGGTGCCCTCCCCCCTCCCCCACCCCTCAGGCATCGCCCAGTGCATTAGTGAAGCCCAGAGACTCGCTACCAATCCACAGTTTCCCGTCTGCTTGGGTGAGCCAGCTCGCAGGGTGCAGGCCCAGCTGCGCGCTCACACTGACTCCCCTAATCACCAAAGGCTGCCCATAGCACCAGGTAGGGGCACGGAGACTGCACGCGCACGTGAGAGAGATCAGCTGCCAAGGTACGATACAGCTGGATGGTTAATGCGTCTGTAGCTGACACGCGTGCAGCCAGAAGGTGCCAGGTTCGTGATTCCAGTGAGGCCGACTAGGCCTTCCCTTCCCATGTGGATAAATTAATACCAGATTTAGAGCGCAAGAGGCTCGCCAGGGGTAGTGGTGGATGCCATCCAAATAGAAAGATCTGCTTTACAAAGATCAGACGGAGCCCCGCGTGGACCACCTCAGGCACCACTCCCCACCCACTGCCACCCAATTACTTTGATCAGATTAAGCTTTATAAAATCGCACAATCACCTGATCAGTTTAAATGCACGCCGCAGCCTTCTCCCTTTGCAAACAAAATGGGTCATGTCGCGCAGGGCTGGGGTAAACAAATAAAACATTTTAATTTTTAAAACTTACCAGGTCCACGACCGCACCTTCTGTGCTCCGGGGTCCAGGTCCCATGATTGCTGTTGGCGCCTAGCCGCCTACAAGAACTTCCACCGACCACCGATCCCTCACAGCCAATCCTGGCGCCTTTAGGGCACAGCTACTCTCTGCCCGCCCAGCCCATTAGAAAACGGAGGCTTGAGCCTTTGCCCCAGCCACAGCAGGCACTAGTGCGCATGCGTGGGCACGGAGAAAAATTCGCCCTCCGTGACGACTCATGCGCACTTGTGCCCCACTTGTGTCCCATGTCTGACGACAATGTGAATGCCTGTCAGTTAGCATGACGTCGGGCCACCCACCCCCTTCAGACTCTGAAGGGGGTGGGCGGCCCGACGTCACGCTAACTGACAGGCATTGTCAGTTCGGTTCTTCTACAAATGCAGGGCATCTCCGACCGAACGTTTTTAAAAAAAAAACGATGATACCAAACAACATCCAGTAAAAAGAGCTCTTATAAATCCTTTCTTGTATTATCCAATAAAAGTCAATATGAAGCATCCAATAGAAAATGCCAATGAAAAAGTCTTCGAGAGAAACAGCCAATGAGAACGATTTATGCCGAAATGTTGAAAATCTTCTGAAAATGTACTCGTTGCACGCATGGAAACGTATCCCATCCTCGTCGCCAGTGTAAAGAAAGTCAAAGAAACCTTCCAGGATAATAATAAAGCAGAATCCGGTAAAAGTAAGTAAGGAGATCCTTTATTATCCAGCCAGATCAGCAGCGTACAATTTGAATGCCGTTTAACTGCCCAGCCATGCTATTTATGTAACGCACTTAACATTCAAGAAACAACCACAGACACGCGACACAGATCCGCATGCACACCGCAACATCCAAAGAACAACATACTGACACGCGGCACAAATCTGCATACACACCGCACGCGAACACAACACGCGACAAACACACATTCAAACCATTACAACACACTTATTGTTTGTGAATGACGCGCGTGCATTCACGGGCGTCATTTCAAACAATAACCTTATACCACACACTGACTGAGAGTTCAGTTTACTTAAGTTCACAAAAACCGAGGGAGGACGCTGCGGGCACGGTCGGACGGCTGGTGGGGCAACGCCCCAGCGCCCTTAATGGACGCACCGCCACTGCCTTGGACACAACTGGAATTATTTCCTGCAAAGCCATATGATTTTATTTTAGGTTTAGAAAGTGTGCATGATAAATTGATTAAGTGGGGTGAACATCTATACATTTTAGCCAGTTTTAGTAAGTTTATTTAGAAAAATTAGCGCAAAATGTGTTACTTTAAAATTGTTACCTTTCAAATACCTTGTAATATCATTTTCCTTTAAGGACATAATTTTTCATATACCTAGCAGCTCATAATAACAATTGTGACTCTGTTCTCTAACCTGCTTAAAGCTATCCTATGTCATACACTGCACATTTATGTTATGTTATGTTACGTTACCTTATGTTTAGTTATGTTATGTGGATTTGTAAAGTGGGACTAAACACCCGAGTGATATCCAGGTGCTGGAGCAGGTGTAAAGGTCATCTGAAGGTCTTAGTTGAAGAGCAAGGTCTCTGTAATTCTGGAAGTGAGGAGGAGGCTCTTAGATGTAGCTGAATGTCATTTCATGTTCTGAGTGCCAGGAATGAGAAGGATAGCTCTCCTGTTCTGCTTCTGCGGATGCCGGGTGTGTGTGCGAGAAAGAGAGAGACCGATTGAGGCAGAGTAAAGAAGTCTTGTGGGCTGGTGGAAGTGGAGACGTTAGTTGAGGTATGCTGGTCCAATGTTGTACAATGCCTTGTACACATGTATGCCGAGTTTGAATTGGCAGCGTTTGTGTAGAGGCAGCCAGTGTAGATCTCTGAGGTGAAGCATGATGTGGGTATGCTGGGGGAGGTCAAGGACGAATCTGGCAGCAGTGTTTCTGGATTGTCTGAAGACAGTAGAGGAGGTGGTTGGTGATTCCGACATAGAGTGCGTTGCAGTTGTCAAGTCTGCTGGTGTCTTGAGTGATGGTACTTCTTGACTGCTTGTGTTTTTGGGAATCCATATGAAGATTTTTTGAGGATGCATATCATGTGGAAGCAGGAGGAGTTGACGCATTCACCTGAGCTACCATGTTGAGTTTGTCATCTACTATGATACCCAGGTTGCTTGCATGGTTGGTGGGTGATGGAGTAGGACCAAGCTCTGATGGGCACAGGTGGCGTCCGAGGGGGAGTTGTAATCCTGAAGATCAGCCCTTCAGTCTTCTCCATGTTGTGTTTCAAACCGTTGGCTCTCTCCCATTCTAATACATGGATCATGCATTCAGCGAAGATGAATCTGATTGTGAAGAATTTGTCTGACATAGAGAGGATAAGCTGGGTGTCATTGGCATAGGGGATAATGGAGATGCCATGGGATCTGATAATGTCCGCGATTTTGATTTAGCCCAACTGTTTTAGGAGCGTAGCCTTGTTCTGAAGTTGACACATTGAAGCAAGAACTGCAGATCCAGTGAAGTCAGCTTTATATCTGAGCTTGTTGCTTTCATTCTTCACGGTCTTCCAGCATTCTTCCCATGAGAGGAGCCTGGCACTTGCTCGTCAGTGTCTAGATTTTATCATGTGCCCCTTCCTCCACTTATTTCACTGAGAAAAAGTGTATATATGTAGCGTCAACCTTATTAGAATTTACCATTACATGCTTCAATTGATCAGAGCTGAAACACATAGAATATTTTTGACGCTTGTGGTCTATTTTTGAATTCAATATGTATTAAATTTCAATGAGATTTCATGAGTGTCTAATTTCTTTCATAGTACCCAGTATATTGTGTGATGGGAAGCACCTTCACTCTGAGCAGAAAGGGCAAGTGCTGGACATGACTCAACATGATGACCCTAGGTGCCAGAAGTAAAAGAGAGATTTCTTCGGGGGTACTGATGTGGAGCACGGCCCAGCACTAAACCTGTTAATTCTCTCAGAAAGTATAAGCACTATGAACTAAAAAAAAATGATTATTTTTTGCTTTGCTTTGCCTTGCTGGCATGTATTGTTTGTCATGTCTGCAATGTGTTAATCTGTACAGAAAATGTTTGAGTTGGAGACAACTGGATAATAGACTAGTAGGATAGGCAGGAATGGGAGAAGTCCTCTACTAAAAACGTGTGTGTGCAATCCACAGAACAGAGTAAGCAGGATAGTGCAGGAGTCGGAAAGATAGGCCGGAGCACCATGACTTGAAACACAAACCTTTGAAGCATGAATATATAAATAAAGTGGCTCTCTGATCCAGCCACACTGGCTCTTTACTAGCACCTCCAGTCGCGCAACCGAAGAAAAACCAAACTCAAGGGGACCTTTAGGTGTCAGAACACAATACCTTTCCTTCCTCTCCTACAAGATTAGTCAGAGAAAAAACTAAAAGACCCCCTTACCTTAATTTCTGTTTCCTTACCACCCTCTACAAGGTATGAGCTTTGGACTCAAGGCCCGCAAATCCTTTGTTGTCTAACATGTCTGAGTAAATAAGCAGCAACGGAGGCAGAAAAATGTAACCGTATTTAACCTTCAACGAAGCAGACTACTGCCCATGCTATGAACCACAACTATGGCAAAAGCTGCACAAATTTCTGAAACAATGGTGGGTCATATTCACAAATGAGGATGGAAAAATCCATGCTACCTTCAAACTAGACTGGTCATAGAACTTACCAAAGATGAAGAAAGAGCCTAGTAATAAGGTAATGGTTGAATGGTGGTGAACATTTTCACGTTGGAAGGAGGATACCAAATATCGCAAACATGAATTCCAAATCCATGGTTTGAAACAGACACAGGAGAAGCTGGAATACCAAGTAAATTTTCAAAAGAACAAGGGAACCCAAAAGGTATATCATAGGGACCTTGGGCAGTATCAATTTACAAAAGACAATGGTCCCTATATGTGGACAGGATAGCAAAAAATAATAATCATACACCTAATAAGTAGTATGTTTCTTTGTCCAACCGGATAAGAATTTTATTTTAAATGATCAAGTTCACAGAGAGAGTTTTAAGACCAAGATAACAAGTGGGCACAGCCATGACCCACAACATTTAAGACCACACAACAAAGAAATGGCCAAAAAGGCAAAGCGAAAATCTGTCTGCATACTATTGTTCAGTGCTACAGACTCAATCTCTTAAACATAACCATACCATTGCGTCAAACAATATAGCATTCATCATATTGCATATGTTTTTTTTTGTCAACGACGTTTCGATACCTTTTTAAATTATGACATCATCATCAGGACAAGAATTATCAGCATTATTGTTTTGTTCAACAATTATTAACACAATGCCTATTATCGCATTACTTTACATGAAGGAAATGGGAGGCAAGGGGGAAGGAAAAAGAGAAATTGTTTATAAGTATCAGCATGTAAGGAACAGTTTTAAAAGCATGAGTGACATGAGAATTGCGGCGAGTGAAAAACCATGCATATAGCTGAGTGGAGTCGATAATCGGCGAGTGAAGGGGAGTTCCAGGTCTCTATTAAGATCAATAGCAAGTGAGGGTGGAAAATACTAGTCACGATTACCCGATCATTCCGGTGATGAAAAGGCTAAGTCGTGAATGGCGTGAAAAATTACTGTGGCTAAGTTCATGGAAGTGTCAATAATCACGGGCGATGGTACGCTGTGAATGGCGTGAAACATTTATTGGCTAAGTCTTTGCTATGGCAATAATCGCGGGCGGTGGCAGGAGAAGAAACCTACATGTCGGTTTACTTGCTGGTTGTCTCGTTCTGGGTTATTGAGGAGAAACCGCTGGGCTAGTGGCATTCTGAGGAAAGAAAAATGTGACGTTAACGGCACCGGTCTATGAATGAGACGGGGTGCCGGATCGAGGGTGGAGGACACAGTTACCTTTCAAAACAATTCCTGGGCCTCCATCAAGGATGTGTGGAAACGCCAGGAGTGGAGCGCGATGGCTCAATCTGAAAGGGAGCGGGCGGTTAGATACTTGCATGTATACTACAAATTTGAAGATGATGAAATTTTAAAGAATGTTGCCAACTATATCACTGGTAGTTGAAATTTTTAAGAAAGTATGGATGTACAGGACAACCATGAATTCAATGACTGGGTATTCTCCTTTTGAGATCATGAGGGGGAGAATCCCTAGGACAAAAGTGAATCCCTCGTGGTTGGTGAAATCCACTTCTTCAAGTGTGGATCTGAGTATAGTTAAGGAAAACCTTATTCGCACTCATTGCTCTAATAAAAAGTACTTTGATGAGAAATGTGGTTCAAAAAAGGATCCGAAAGTGGAAGTTGGTATGATGGTGAAGGTCAAAAAAACCATGGAAGGTCAAGAAAGGTGAAAGTTCATTTATGGGTCCTTTTGAAGTTTTGGAGGTATTAAAAAACTCTGTGAGATTATCTAACAATAACGTTTGGAATCTGAGTAGAATTGCTATTCTCAAAGCTGACAAGGATGTTTATTGCAAAGAACCTATTCCTGAACATCCTGATCTTTCCTTTTTGGATGAGGATTCCAGTGAGGGTGTAGTTCGTGATTACACAGATTCTATACCTTGCTGTTCAAGCAGTTTTTATACCAATCAGAATACTGCATCTACTGTACCTTCTTGTTCAAGTAATAGTATCACCAGTCAGGATGTTACTGTTCAACATGGTGTTCCTTTACCCAAAAGAGTTACTAAGAAACCAAAGTGGTTGTCTGATTTTGTTGCTTACATGACAGGAAAAATGTAATTTCCAGTGTTTTTTTTTCTTTTTTTTTTTTTCATAAGGAGGGAAGGTGTGTTGTGTATACAATGCACGAGTCAGCGCGAGTACATGCTCGGCGCGAGTTTATGCTCGCGCATTGTGCCACATGGACTCGTTCCGACTCGTGCCAGTGTTTTCATTCAAGCATATGTCTCGAGTTGTATTATTGTTTGATTGTGCATCACTCGCGACCATGTACAGTTTGTTGTAAATGTATTCCATGCTGCAACTGTTATGTGGAGTCAGTTACCGCTAACTTCTGGGAGACTTGAGTTGTATTCAGGGAGTGCTTCTTTATATACGAATAAACTTACTCTTTCATCAATTTCCTGTGGATATTTACTCTACAGTGTATGATTATTATTTTTTGCTATCCTGTCCACATATAGGGACCATTGTCTTTTGTAAAAGGAATACCAAGTAAGCCACCTTAGGGACAGAGTTAGGGCTTGTGCTCTTACTGCCTTGCCTCCTCCATATTTATCCCCCCAGATCATTGAACCAAAAGATAAAGAAAAGGAGAGCGAGGACCCAACGCAAAAGGAGTTGCTGGATGTTTTCCCCATGCCGGCCTCTGGGGCAGATGTTGCACCCAAGGATGCACTTGGAAGTGGGACAGTACCAGCAGGACCATTGGCAGATGGAGAACAAAGAGAAAATGAGCAAGTGAGTGATGCAAGTGACTGGCATTAACATGCTTGAAGAAGGCTTGTGAGTAGCCAGACGGAACACAGACCCCACTACCATGGAGCAGTTTACACAGAAAGTGCATTCAGTCCCAGCTGTTCATAGTGATCCCTGTAAACACAGTCCCACCATTACTCTAGATAGTTTAAGAAGGACCACAAATAGCTAGGAACAGGCTCCAAAGTGATAGGGCAAAGGCCCGCCCCTCACTATAGTGACACAGATGAAGAATGCCTCACCTTACCACTTCCAGACATCCTCCTTCTATTGAGAGACTACTATGCTTCTGAGGGCAGAGTTAGCGCCCATGTCCCTTGGACCCCATCTTATTTCATGAACATTATGAAACAGTTCTCTAGCATAAGAGAAAACTCCACTCAATTCCTTGAAGAATTGCAATATGTTTTCGAGCTGTATAGACTGAAATTAGTGAATGTGAATCAATTTTTGCCTCTAGTGGTGCCTAGTGAATTGAGAAATCAAGTAGTTGACAAGTCTGGTTTATCAAAAAAAGACCCAGGAATGATGTGGTCTTGAACACAGCAAAGAATGCATTGTTAAATTAAATCATGGATTTGTGACTGGTGAAATCAGACTGGACTGAGATTTCCAAGGAGAATCCTCAGCAGATTAACTATATAGGCTTATGGATATGTTTGAGAGATATTCCGGAATTGGTCATCCAACATGGATGACTCAGGAATTTGTAAGTGCTGCTTTTGAGCAGGGATTGTTACCAAATGTGCAAAGAAATTACTATTTGAAATAGACAGCAAATGAAAAAGTTGGTTAAATTATTACCACTATTACTGCACAAGAACAAAAGAAAGAAAATGTTGTATTCTAAACTTCAAAATATACAACAGAATGTGAAGGGAAGTGGATGTGGAGACCCACTAAAATGCCATAGGTCACACAGTGCTTTTATCATGAATAATAAAACGGCGCGAGAGGTGCTTACTGTTCTCTGAATACCCTGATTCTCATAGACAGAAAGGTCCCCATGCTGATTGGATGACAAATGTTAAACCCACTGCCTGCCTTATTGATACCAGAACAAGCTGAAAACCTCTGTATTCCTCTTGTTATCTTTCTTGGAGTTATTCACAAACGTAATCAGAATTTTAGCTCTGCGTCTTCCACTCTACAATTCATACATTTAGCCCGATTCACAAAGGTTAACTGAGACAAAAGTCAAATTTTACTACTTTTAGTATTCATAAAAACCTAACATAACATGTATTTGTAAAGCACACATTCACCCATAGGTCTCTTGGTGCTGACTAACAGATGTTTATTGTTACCCAACTCGATGGTTCTCATTTTATCAACCCCAGATGGATGAAAGACTGAGTGGACCCGCCGGGAATTGAACTTGTGATCATGACGCTAAACACAGACCCCTACAGTCGATGCATTAGTCCACTGAGCCACCAGACCCAGCATTCCCAAAGGGCATTTACGAGTAGTAAAGTTAGACTTTTGTCCAGTTAAACTTAAGTTTTGGTCTTAAGTTTAACTGAGGCCAAAACTGAGACAAAAGGTACTTGAACTCAGTTTGACTGCTGGCTGTGTTTTTCAGTTATCATTTTAGCACAGGTCACATTTATTGTTGAAAGCATGCCTGGTTTGAATTGGGTAAGGCATCCTTCTTTCAAAGTCTATGACACTCAGTAGAAATGAATAAATCACATGATTTGCTTTTGAACATCTGCTTATGAGGAGATGCTTTCTGTATTTATATAATGAACATTTCAGGTCAATGACTAGTGACTAGAGGGGATTGCAGTTTCTACAAGTATCTCAGCCCTATGTTCCAGTATGAATTGTGCTTCGGGCAGCAGATTTAGCATTTAATCTTAATTTGCACTGGTAGCCAGTGGAGCGGTTTTAAGGTATGACATGGTATGGCATGACCTTGATGGGAAGCCAGATGGGGTGCCTTCCGTCTTTCATAGGAGATCAAGCCTCACAGAACCTGGGATATATTTTTTGTTTTTAGTGCAGAGGAACTGCAGATTTCTCAGCAGAAAATATGGTATGTAATAATGATATTCACATACTCTGGTAGGCCAACTTGTCATATTGTTTGTTTATTGTTGCCACGGACTAGGGGTGCCTTTTGTTAGTATTTTCTTATTTTGTGTAAACTGATTTTGCCCACAGGCTGCATCCTGGCAGTGTTTCATTAAAATAAGCAACATTTCCTCCATCAAATAATGCTAATCTGAACAGATTTGGCAATAGAGGAATACAATTGGTAGTGCAGAGGTTGATTACCTTTGAAATTAGGGATACTACTTATTTTTCAATCTTACACTTCCTTTCTGAATTGTGCTGAATATGTCAATCAGATGCATGTGGATATCTCAGGCTGTGAGAAACCTCCACAATACAGGGCTTTACAGTAAATGTCTTGAAACATGGTGTTTTTTGCATTGATTCTTTAAGCTCAATAGCCTTTGATAGGGAACTAGGTTGATCAATAGGGCTGGCGCCAAGGACATTAGTTGCTCCATCATGGGGATATCATGTAGCTGTTGCCAGAATTCTTTATTGCAAAGGTGAAACCTACTTTCTGTGTCTGTATCATGGCTTTAATCTATTCAAAGCAAGCTTGATAAAACATTGTGTCGCTGCTGCCATGGTGAGTGGCCTATGGTCTAAACCCTGGGTTGAAATGGGAATGTCTTATTTCTGTCTGTCAGTCATGAGTCAGATAGAGACTATATTGTGCAATTTGTTTTGTTATGGCTTTCTTACAATAATCAGGTTGTCTATGCCTAAGGGGTTCTCCTAACACTGCCCAATTCATTTCTTTGCAGAGGCAGTTAGAGCTATGCTTGTGATCATTTATTTGAAGTATCATTCTTGGATACTTTTTATTGTGAGGAGCTACAGTCTCAATACTTATTGTAATACCGAATCAAAAATTAGATTTCGATGGCATTACTAACTCATAAGATTGTTTGGATGGTTATGCAAGTTGCCTTATCAGCTGTCCTGACTCCTTCAGATATTGTTAACACTGTTATATACACGGACACTGTCCTGTTCTTGGTAATCAAGATCTACTTATGACCCACTCTTAATAGTTTAAGGTCTCAAATTTGAGGGTACATCATTATTTACCAGTGCACTAGTTGAGGTCACCAAAGTCATGTTGTAAGAAATTAGGTGTTTAGTTGTGATGAATATGAGTTCTTCACAAGTACTAGGTCCACAATTATAGCCTTACTGGGAACCAAGTATCGCAAAACTTGACTCTCTCAGGGTAAGGAAGCAATGAAGTGCAAAGCCTTCTCATGGGAGGTGGTGTGATCTAGTTATATCATTTGCTTGCACGCAATAACATTTAATACATGATTTTTCAATGACTCTTTCAGGGTAAGGAAGCAATGCAGTCCAATGCCTTCTCAGGGGAGGTGGTGTGATCTAGTTATATTATTTGCTCGCACGCAATAACATTTACTTTGAAAAAGGAAAAGTACATATATTGCACACAAAATGCTAAATACTATGCATTCATTTACAGATGTATATAGCAGGCCGGTGGAAATAGCTTGGGTGACATTCTGTTCTCACATTTGACATCTAGTGTATCATGACTTCCCTAATCACAATACCCCCCCACCTATGTTAGATGCAATATCTCAATATTTCAATATTCGATGTACTTTCCATAGGAAGTGCATTTTTTCATTTGCCAATAACATTGGGGTCGTTTGACCAGTCTTCACGCAATTTTCAAAACTAGTTTAACTCTCACTTCAGCTGCTGTCTTGAAAATGTTGGGGTGATCAGTCAAGCGGGGGCCGAGAACGCTTTTTCTTCATGTTCATTTCCATAGGAAACTCTAGACATGGCTACAGCCCGAGCTGCTGAACAGAATTACACCAAATTAGGCAGAAAGGTAGCTCTTTGTCCAGAAAGCACTTTTTTGTTAAATGAAATAAATCATTCAGTAGTTGCTGAGAAATTGTAAGAAATTCCCCGTTGTATATATAGAGAAGTTGTAGATCTGCAACGCCTTCCGATCTCGTGCTGAGTTCTGATTGGCTGGCAACACTTCAAACCAGGATGTGTTGCCAGCCATCTTGTGACTCGGTGAACCGAGTCATATGAAAAAACGTTTTTAAAAAAAGGAGAGGGGGGAGGGTAGAAACAGCCTAACCCCTTATGCCTCTTGAAGGGGTGGGGGGGGTGTCCCACAAGGACCCTTCATGGCCTTAAAAGCATTTTTTCCAAAATAATTCTGTGGGAGTTGTGTTGGATCCGAGACTCCCGCGCTTCGCTAAGTAAAGGTCCCTGGGTGGGCCAGGTCCCGGGGCAGTCTGTGTGGTAATGTGGTGGGTGCCTGTGCGGCACCAACTTGCCCGGGGTCTGCCTCCTCCCCAGGGCAAACATAATTAAAGAGGTGAGGGGCTCACACTGCCCCTCACAGCCACAGGGACCGCCACCCCCGGGGTTAATGTAATGTGGGCCTCTAGGACCCCACATGCTCCTGGGACCACCACCTCCTTCAGACTTTTAAATATGTATGCAGGGGGGCTTCACAGACTCCCCGGGGCCAAACTGTATTTGAAAGAAATGGGAGGCAGGCCCTGTGGCCCTTCTCCTAGGCCGTTCTCAGCCCCAGGGACTGCTTCCTCCCTGGGGCAGGACCCTACTCAAGGAAGAAGGGGGGTCCGCATGGCCCCCCTCCTGGATCTGTCGATGGCCCTTGGGGCTGCCACATCCCAGGGCTGGCTCCAACAATGGTCTGAGGTGCCCACCCCAGGGACATTGCAGTTTGATATGACATGGTGGGACCTCTTAGAGCCCAAAATGCATTATTTAAAAAAACAAAAATTGTCTGGAGTTGCGTTGGACCTGCTACTCCTGCCACTGGAATTTTTTTTAAACAAAGCTTTGTTAAATAGGGGGCCCCTGATTGGGCGAGGTCCCGGAGGCAGTTTATGTGGTAATATTGGGGGTTCCATTCTGGCACCCCCAAACCCTGGGAACCGCCACCTCCAGCGACAAACATAATTAAAGAGGTGCAGGGGCCCATACAGCCCCCTGCAGCCCCAGGGACAGCCACCTCCCCAGAGTTAATGTAATTGGGTACCTCGAGGACCCCCCCGGTCCCGGGGACCACCACCTCCCCAGAGCCAAACTGTATTTGAAAGAAATGGGCGGGTGACCTTCTCCATTTCTTTTCTAAGAACATTAAGGCTTACCTCTCCTTATAAAGGGCCTTGCCGAACCATGGCAATGATGGTTTAGGACGTTTCCTATTAACTTTGTCAAGTGGTCACCACATTAAAATATAAGGCAAGTCTATTAGATTTGTCAAGTAGTCACCTCATTATAAGAATAATAATCACATTTTAGAAATCACCATCATACGAATAGGATCAATAACCCTAATTAAATGCAATGAATAAAAGCATTGTAATGTTTCTTCAAGAAAATTGTTAATAAAGCATTTGTATTCTAAACAACATTAAACATGTGTTTGAGTCTTTCTTTCACCACATCAGGCTTATATTGTAGATATAGGACCAACCACTAGGGGTTCCCACACTTCCAAGCTGAAGAGCACCAAGCCACAGCTGCTGGAAAATTGAATAATATTGTAGCTTGTCTGGGGTAATAAGTTCTATGACCCCAGATACTTATGGCTAGACTGTTAATTCTTATGTGGGGGGTACTGCACCTGATGTAACCCACCCTCCCCCCCACAACATCGGACATTGCTGTAGTGGTGTCCTTGCCCAGTTTGGAAACACAAGGAGATGATGGACAGAGTGCTGAAACTTTTCAGACTCTCACCCCCAGTCACAGATCTGGGTTAAATCCATTAATGATCTTTAGCTCACTTCGCCACCTCAGTTCAGACCCAGCTATATGCAAATCAGTCTTAACCCTGTGCCTCATGGGATCAGTCCAGCCCCAACTGCCAAGACAGGTCTTCCCTGAACCAGAAACAAGCATCTGGTACCCGTTTCGCGGTAACACCCCTCATCAGCCAGGCTAGCTTTAATCCAGTGGTAAAGTGAGCAAGAGACCCACGTCTGGGCATAGCCTGCCAACTTAGGGCAAAAAAAGCAAACACGAGGAGATGATAGATGGGTTGAATACGTCATTGTTCTTTAGCTCACTTTGCCACCTCAGTTCAGAGCCAGCTATATGCAAATTAGTCTTGACCCTGTGCCTCATGAGAACAGTCCAGGCTGAAATGCCAAGCCAGGTCTTCCCTGAACCGGAAACAAGTATCCTGGCACCCGTTTGAGGTACCACAATGAAAAAGTGCAAATGACACACACTTGTAGGGCATTATGGGATGTGTCAGGCCCAAAGTCCAAGCATGGAGTGGCCTTGCACCAGTTTCTGCTTTTCTTTTGGGTGGATCTCCCATTCTCACCTGGGCTACTCACAGACGCTGGGTTCCGCCTTTATCGTTGGTGGGTGGGGACTGCTGTCTGTGCTGGCCGCTCCAATCTTCCTAGTCATGGACTCGGGGAGCAGGAGGCAGCACCACTACATGTGGGAGCTTAGTGGGGCTAACCTTTCTTCTCATGTCAGGGTGGGGATTGGTTCCTGGACCACCTGTTATATTTAGTTTGCACCAGGAACTGGAGAATGGGGTCCCCAGACCAAATCATTCTCTGGCAAGGGGGAACATGCATGACCACTTCCCACAAAATAACACAATTATTGTGCTGAGCCCCGGGGATAGGCCCACTCCAGACGCAATAAAGGAAGTTGTGGTAGAGCCCAACACACTGCAATGCTCGTTGCAGGCATATTTATATGGTCTGGTCTTCCAGGACACATAACACAGGCGCTGTTGGACCAATATTCTTAATTGTGGGCTCATTTTGACCCTCGTAGGGAGCTCTAGCCACCAAGACCACCCAAAACAGGCCTTATGGCTTCTAAAGGGGCACACTTTGCAGGGATCTGGTTTCATTGACTTACTGCACCAGCCTCCTCCTCTGCTTTGCCCGTCACAGGCTCTATGGCTGCCTTGCAGGGTCCTTGGAGAGCAGAGAATCCCAAGTCTTCCCCGAACTTGTCCTTATTGTCATAAAGGGACCAGCGCCACCGACCCTGGAGAGATCCATCTAGTCCTGAGGATCAGTTGTAGTCAAAGTCCTAAGCTTCTCCTTCCAGCTGTAAATGATTCTGGAGTTCTTGCCATCCAGGTCCAGGGTCTTGCTTAATATCTCACCCTTTGTCAGGTGTTTATTAGTGTTGTGGCAGGCAACCCTTGGCTGATCCTAGGATGCCACATCATCCCACCACCCTGTCCCAACCCTCCTGCACAGCATTGCGGGACAATGGTCCTGTCCCCACCCTGAGGTATGATAGTGGGCAAACCCTCCTAGGTGGTCACTCCAAAAAAAACGGTTCTGGGGCTGCTCCCCTTCCCACTGGTTTTGGACCCATGTTGACTAGAGCGACAATGGAAGGGGGCAGGCCTGGTGTCAATTTTATTCAGTTGTTACAGGGAAGACCCTTTTGAAATGTAACAAGTCCTTGGGCACAACCCCCAGTCCACCCTTTCAAGGGAAGGCCAGCACCTCTCCACTCCAAAGCCCTGTGTCCTCTGTCGGAGACCAATCTACTTCTTGCCACAGGGGAGCCATCCAGCATGCAGGTGACAATTGAATGCTTACAAGCTTTAAGCAGGAAACAGGAAACCTTTTTGAACATGTCTTTTGCTGAATAGGTAGCCACATTTTGATTTCAACAGCAAATTGGGTTTTGGATTACTATAAAAATTAGTCCTTCCCTTATTTCTGTAGCTGTTACAAATCCAAACTTTTACCTTTTCTACTTTTAAATACCATACACCCTGCCTTTATGAGCAATAAGGCCTACTTACGATACAGTGGCATAACGGAAAGCACCCGCAGCCTCCACGCTATGATGGGACCCCTGAGCTCCGCGGGCCCCCTCGGGCACTTGCAGGTCCCTGGCCCGAGAACTACAGACTGGGTCCATAGCATGGTGGGGCCCCCTGCATGTACTTTTCAGGGAGGCCCTCTAAAGTATCATTATACCAGTGTCATGACAGGTCAAATTTGCCACAGATGTATTAGCTATGTATACTGCTACCAGGCACCACATGACAGTAGTCTCTCACATGCAACCCGGGCCCGTGTGCACTTCTGTTTATGTGTAACCAGTCCAGTGCCCCTTAGACTAGCTGTCCCGCAACTGCCTTATCTTAAAATTTGGACACACTGGGCTGATTCACAAAAGTAATCTGAGGCAGAATCCTAACTTTATGGCTTTCGGTATTCACAAAATGAATTTAGGAATACTAAAGTTAGGATCCCTAACTTTAGTACTCCTAAATGCATTTTGTGAATAGCGAAAGTCGTAAAATTAGGATTTTGTCTCAGATTACCTTTGTGAATCGGGCCAACACAGTCCAAACACTATGAAATTACCAGGAGTGGAAGTAAGATAGTGAGACTCCCCCATAGGAAAGGTAAAAAAAAACCATGATAATCAAAAGTGAAAAAACCTGGAAGACTAAATGGGCAGAACCCATTTGAAACTCATGTACTATATACTGATAGGAGGTTTATAGAGCTTTTGTAGCTGCCACATTGGGAATAAAGGCCCGTGAGAGCTGTTTGAGAGAGTGCCAATTGTGGTTTTGTATGCGTCAGGTAAGTTTCTGTGAGGTTTTCCTAAGAGAATGAATGGATAGAAAAAAGATTTAGGTGAGGGACAGTAGGGGCCAGCCAAGGATCTTCTAGGAACATGGAGACACAGCAGGTTAAGGGTGCCTATGTAAAGGCATTGGATGTGAAGGGGTTTGACAGACTCTGAGTATCGTCAGATGGAGGATCAGCTGTTGATCCAGTAGTACTCTCTGAGGCCTGGCTGTAGGTCAAGGCTGGAAGGGGGAAGAGAACTAGCTTGTAAATGGATGAGCTTGGATTTTCTTGGGGCTGGCTGAAGATCTTTATGGGCTGGCTTATGGTCAGAAAATGCAAGTTGAAGGTGTGTGAAAAGCTGTCATAGATAATACGAAAGGTAGCTATGCGCCTTGGAGAGCGAGCATCGCATCTATACTTGCAAGCTGAGGTCCCTCCTAAGAACTGCCTCAGGGTAACTAGGTGTAGGTTGAGGCACTCCCAAAATCTAAAGGTTCTTGATGCTTTGCAGAATGGCTAAGAGGAATAATAGAGAGTTCAGGGGGATGACAGAGGTTATTGCACCAACACTAATAGTAGGTTTGCGTTCCAGTCTCAATACAGCATACACTCCTGGGGCAGGAGGGCCGTAGTGAAAGAACCTAATCCTACCCATTCTCTGGTTCACGCCATCAGGGACAGATGGACCCCAGGGCTGGTCCCTGGCCCGTTGTGTACCTACAAGTCTGTTGTGATCTGAAGACTCCCACAGAAGGCCTGCCCCGGGTTATCTTTCTGCTTTTCATGCTGCACAAGTTCTCTTTTTGTGCAAAGTGCTTGCTTTGCTGCTGCCCATACTCTACCTGTTTTGTGAGTGAGCAAACTGTACACTGGTTCTACCTCTAGCACACCTGTTCAATCTTTACTAGAGTTCACTGTGCTGTACCAGCCTTCGTCAGTTAGGGATGAGTAGTGCATGGTTCGTAGTGTAGATAGGTTGCTTCCAGGAAAGACAATGTCACATTGTAGTTTGTGAGCTTGCCTGCCAGAGTGCCCTTTGTTCTGCTGGCATCCCCCTTGTTTCACTACATTATTTGTTGCTTCCCTGCACCAAGAGATTCTCCTCGTGATCTTATGGCCTTTTGGCAAATTTCAGCTCAACTATTACATGACCACTGCTGTCCATTGTTCTTGATCTGAAAATGTGAAGCAGCTCTTGGTAATTTTATACTGTGTGGTATTTTGAAGTTCACTTAAGTGATACATTTTCAGACTGATCACAAAGTAGGTTCGTAATGGACCATTAATGCCGAATTGCATTAGGAAGAGACTTAAGCTTCGTCAGCTTAGTATTTATAGCACAATCTCTGCCGCTCTGACATGGCCTAACTTGACTCCAGGGCAAGACTGAGAACCACAACCGGCCCTGGCAAAGTCATCGGCCGACCCCCCAACCCAACTGGGAGGGGAGTGAGTGGGGGGCGGGGGGAGTTATTGGAGGTGCCGCCGAGCTCTTTGCAGAGGCCGGTTTTCGGCAGATTTCGGTACAGGGCCCTGTAACAAAATCGGCCTCCCAGGGGCCCAAAACCGGCCCCCACCTGTGCCGCGCATCGGGGGATATCCTGGAGCGCTATGGCTAGTCCGCCCCTGCTTGACTCCCTTACTTAGGGCAAAGCTATGGCAGTTCCCAGGGGGGGCTAAGAGATGGCTGGTTTTACTGAACTGGCCTTTGAAAATGATTGTTTCTTCTAAACACATTCTAACAGGAAAACAAAACAACAAGGGACATATTATCAAGGAACCGCGTTGGAATTATCGCTAAAGCGGCGATAATGGGCTTGATAATGTGCCCTTGAGAATTCCAATAGAAGCGCATGTTCTGGTGTTAACATGGGCTTCTATTGTAATTCTCTACTGCATATTATCAAGCCCATTATCGCCGCTTTAGCAGCAGTTTCCTGCCACTAAAGATGCGATAATTTTAACACCGTACTTGATAATATGCCCCCAAGTTCCTAAATGCATACAGATGTTTTATTCTGAAAGCCAGGTGTCTAGAGGTGCCTACAGGTGGCATACATAAGATGTGTTACTTGACAATATTGAATTTCCCCGCTACAATGTCTCTGAAAAGTAAAATAATCCCTACATTTTTAGAATTTTGTGAAGGGATAAACAATAGATACTTTTAGATGTTATTCATTCTTTGGTAATGCAATGAATAATAGGAAAACAGGGCAATAACCAATGCTTCACTTGATGCTACCATCATTCATATGCACCAGCACATTCTTCTTTAAGTAATACAGTATTTAGCCCCAAACTGTGACTAAAGGCAAAACAATGTGGCATGTGATGTGATATTAATGGCTGAAACTATTTGGATACATGAAAAATGGCATTGGTCATGTGAGGACTGTTGATTAATTTGCTCATGCCGCACCCAGATGGCTGACACCCACCCATCTACTCAAATGCTTCTCACATGGTAGGGATGTGACTGGGCACTTGTTTTGATATGATGGTTTATGAGCTCATTCCTGGGTGGTGTCCCTCACACTCCCCACATGACAACGAGGACATCCAGTCCACTCTCTTCTCAATTATTCTGCTAAACTATTAGTACCATAGCTTTAAGGTTTTCTCATATTTGTGAGTAACTAGTCCTGCCCAGGATTTGACATTCTAGGACTCCTATTCATGATTACTTGATAGCCTAACAAAACTGCAAGCCCCAGAATGCACTAGAAAGCCTGGAGTGAATGAGCTTCTCATGGCTACGCAATAACTACAAGTGACATGTAACTATGTTTAAGTATGGAATTTAAGGGTGGTGGCAAGATCGACTCAGAGGATGCTGGTGATCTCTACAAGACTCTACTATATACTAAGGTATCTACTAAGGTATAATATAGTCCATCTAGACTCCGCGATATGAAGCAAGACCTCCGTCCCAACTGTCTCAGCTGCCAAGCTGAGGATAGGTACTTTTTACCACACAGTGTGGGCATGTCCTGTTATACAGAGATATTGGCCCCACATACTCTTAATCCTCTCATTGAAGTAGGAATGTTGTAGCCAACTTCAGAATGATAGTTTTAGGGGCTGATGGATGAATGGAGGGCTGACTGGCCATTAGACCTCTGATGGTGCTCAGACTCCTACTGGCCAAACGCGACATAGAATGCCACTGGCGCGCGGCCAAGTCTTTCCTTCTTCAGGAATGGATGCACGGAATGAACTGAATGGAAGAATATGTTTATAAATCCAGAGGTTGTTCCCAAAAAAACTCAAGAAAATATGGGGTATGTGGTTGAATTATTCCCCTCCAACTGGGGTCCAAGCATTGGATGTTTTTGATGTATATGCTGTAAAATTACTTTATTTCTTCATGTGCCAACTAGTACAGTGTCGTGATGCCAGATTTCCAGTCTGTTTGTGGTTTTCAAAATCAATAAACTGTGTAGAAAAAAATACTACAGCATTTAAATCTATCTTTTGTGGCGCGATTGCCTAAAAGCAAAGGGTAGATCACTTCCAATATATTCAACCTACATATGGAGAGCTTTCAATGTCATTATTTTTGTCTCTAGGCACGGATCATGATATTGATCATCGTTTGAATTCGGCCCCACATGGATTGCTACATGGTGATTATAATATAATTATGTGTTTTATACGGCTCTTGTTGAGCACCACAAGTGTGAACACCAGATTCTGTGTCTGTGTAGTCACCGCTTTGATGCAACGATAGTGGGAAACAAAAATTGTTTTCCACTGTAGTCTCGACATAAAGGGATTTCAGTCCGCGCAGTCAGGGCTCTCAGAGAGCCTGCCAGTGCGGTGCTAGATCTCTGCTCTGATATAGAACAAATAATCAAGCAACAGGAGGGGGAAAACATAGTGGGGCTTAATTATGAGACCCCTCGGTTACTTTTGCACTACGTAAAGTGGTAAATGCATGACGCAGAGATCTAAATAAATGCTTTTTAAGCCACGCAAAGCTACCCTGCGTGACTTTGAGTGGCCTCATATATCTTGAACAAGGCAATGCAGTGCAAGTCGCTGTGTCACCTTATTCTGCTACCAGATGGCGTTCCATGGGCATTGCGGTCAGTTTTCCCATGCAACACCTTGGATTTTGATATTGCGCCAGAATTATAAATTCATTTAAACCTGGGGAAGTGCCAAATCCGTCTGCCTTCAAAGGCGAGGCGTAACCAGGAGAAATATCTTTATACCTCCTCATTCTTTTCACTTTCTATGTGTGCTGCTTTCTGCAGCACACATAGAAAGAGGAAAACGCCTCTTCGTACCTTTTTTGTGCAGGAAAGTGTCCATTCATGCGAAGGAAGGACCCTTGCACCATGGAGCAAAGGTGCCTATGTTGGCGCTCGGCTGCCAAAACAGTGCCACCGCAGATAGAAAGGACATGAATGCACCGTATTGCATTAATAGAGTGCTTTCCTGCCCTTTCACTTTGCCATAGGGCAACACAGCAAGGTGCCATCGCTGCGCTGTCTTATGACAAAATCCCATAAATGAGGACCAGCGTGTGGTGAGGGTAGGTGGCAGGAGAGCGTTTTTTTCCCACATTTAAGACGGGGAGTAGAGACCATGTGATGTATGCCACCCGCACCCGCAATAATCCTCTGCTCCTGCAAGGCAATTGAAAGAAGGGGAGATGATTTAGGGGGCCAGACATAACATACAGTTGTACATGTGTAAAAGGTGAATAACAGTAATATATTTCACCTAGGGGTTCTAAGTGACATCAAAGACAAATTAAGCTTTGCTCTTGTTGTTCACCTAATGCCACATCCACTTTAGTCACTTTTACCTATTTTTTATTATATATATTGTTAAGCCCATGCACAACCTTTTTATATCTCCGGAAGTATTAAAGGCTGAGCTAGTTTTATTTGGATTTAAATCTGGGACCACAGGGTACACACAGATTTCTGATGTGCTGTTGTAGTGCACACGTTTACTAGAACACTTTTAGAAGAGTCCTAAGGGTGTGAATGAAGTAAAGATACACTGAAAGAAAAAGAAACAGAAAACTGCTCAGCTGTGAAAGAAACAGCATCACGCCCCCCCCCCCCCCCACTCAGAATAACTCACATTAAAGAGAAGATAAACAAAAGCCAAATTTCCTGATACTTTTACAACACTAGAAGGGAGAGCCATTTAGACCTGAATTTTATTGGCAAAGGTAGTTTGTGCCCAATTAAGCATATGGGCTCATCTGGAGTGTTTGCACCATTTAGGTTCTACATGGTTACACGCTGTGCTGATAGAGATGGAGCGTAACATTTGTATCTTACATGGGAAACCTGTTAGGGGTGCCATATAATCACTTGTAGTATGCACCCGCATATTATTAATTATTTGTGGTGAAATTTGACGTTAGAAAAATGGGAATTTATTAATATGCTCTTCTGAAAATTAACACAATTCAATGGGATGTATGACGTTACAACGCATACTTTTACCACGCATACCTTTACAACGCAGTATTTACAACGAATACCGTTAAAACGCATAGCGCTTAGAGGTGCTGGATAGTGGTAAGTATAATTTTCTATTCCAACTCCAGTCCGCGTGGACACTAGGGAAGGTGTTGGATAGAAAATTAAACGTATTCCCTATCCAAGAGCGCCCCCCCAGCGCAATGCGTTGTAATGGTATGCGTGGTAATGCCTGCTTTGTAATGGTAGTGCGTTGTAAAAACTTAGTTGTAAACATTGTATACCAATTCAATGTGAAGCTTGACATTTCGATCATAGAAACGTTGTAACACACTTATATAGAGCTCATTAGTGATGTGACGCACTGACACACTAAAAGTATTTTGAATGTTATTAGGCAATGATATAATTGTAATGGATTTATTCAAATAGTTTAGGGAACGTTTTCTTGAAAATGCAAATGTCTCCATGGAGAACTTTAGACACTAGTAATGTGGTGCATTGGCATTTCTGCGTAAGTTGTAGGCATGAATCTGCAGCACGCTTAAATGTTATCGTTTATGAAACTAATGCTTAGATTCCCATGTGAATTTGTAGAATGTTGCTTGTTTTCATGCTTTGAATTTCAGGTGGGCAACGCTCTGTTAGTGAAAAGAAAGAGTATTGTTTCTTTAACTAGTTGAGGAATGAAGACGTTAACGTTAGTTTGGCCTGGCGAATATAAGGTGGAAGGAGGTCTGTTGGACTTGGCCCTTTTTGGCTAAAGTTCCCAGAACTTTTTGCCTCCCCCCTAGACCATTTTTCTGACATGGTGTTGCCAACTTAGATGCTTTGGGCACTTTGCCACTGCTGATCAGTGTCAAAGTGCAAGTGCTCCCTGTGTAAAGTGTAACAGTAATTGGTTGTCCATGATTGGTATGTTGCCTTACTAGTAAAGTCCCTAGTAAAGTGCACTATGTGTGCCAGGGCTGGTAATGCAAATGCTACTAGTGGGCCTGCAGCACTAATTGTGCCACCCAAACAAGTAGCCCTAAAGAGAGAACTCAGACCAGCCACTGCAGTCCCTGCGCGCAGTTTGTTAAACTGACTTGTCCTGACAAGTGCACCCACCTGCCAGGCCTTACCCTTCCTTTTTTATGCACATCAGACACCACTATGGTAGGTCCAGAGTACCCCCCCACCCCCCTGGCTGTGCATGTGAAAGGTAGGACATTTATTGAGGTGTGTACCATGTCCTAACAGTGAAATACTCTCCATTTCGTTTTTCACTGTTGAAAGGCCATCTTGCCCATAGGACAGAATGGGGAAGGCTGTGTAATATGTTTCCAGCCTAACTTCCCATTGGCTTAAGATGGAGAGGTGAGGTTTAGTGTACCTGAACTCACAATTTAATAACACATGTTTTGTCAAGGTGGTTTTTACATTGTGTGTTTAGAAACCACACTTTTAAAAGTGGCCGATTTTTTGTGTTCTAACAATTTTGTGTGTTTCTGCCTGGTTGTGGATTGACTGTCTGAATTTGAAAGTGATAGGACCTGGGGAATATCTTGACCCAAGGGGGAGGAGAGACAGCAACAGGCTGACCTGCATCTGGAGTGTAGGGGGAAGGAGTTGCCCCTGGAGGTGAAGAGGCCTGGGCTACCGCCATAAAACAATGTTCCCATCTCCTGCTGAGTGATTTATGATCCAGACCCCTTCTATCAAAGGAAGAAGGTGTCACTGGTAGGGACACACCCAGAACTGGTTTGGACAGGGGTCAGTGCCACCCTGAACACAAAGACTTCAAAGACATTTAGGGGTATAACTATGAGAGCTGAAACTCCTGGGCTTTAGGACTGATCAAGACTGTAAAGGATTGAAACTACTTTGTGGTCAAGAGGAACCTCTGCCAAGGGAGAAACAGCTGAAGAGATTGAAGGAAAGGACAGACCCTTGCTGTGTGTTCTGGGGCTGGCCTGGAATTTGCTGATTTAACAAAGGAAAGGCTTAAGGGACTTTGCTGTCTGCTGTGTCCCCCTGCTTGAAAGGACTTTATTGTGTCCTGAAGTAATTTGTCCCCAAGGGCCAGAGGAGAGCTGGCTCCCTGTTGTGGAAACTCAGGAACATAAATGTTTCCAGAGGTGTCTCAGCGATGCTGTGTGCATGTGCTTTTTGCAGCCTGAGACCTTCGTAAGAACAGCCCTGTGATCGTGAGCACCCAGAGTCCTAGTGTGTCTCAGCAATGCTGTGTCAATCAATCAATCAATCAATCAATCAATCAATCAAACCATATGTAAAGCACACTACTTACCCGTGAGGGTCTCAAGGCGCTAAGGGGAGGGGGATGCTGCTACTGTTCAAAAAGCCAGGTTTTAGGAATCTTCTGAAGGTCAGTAAGTCTTGGATCTGCCGTAGGCGGATGGGGTGGGTGTTCCATGTCTTGGCGGTGAGGTGGGAGAATGATCTGCCGCCGGTGGTCACTCTTCAGATGCAGAGGACAGTGGCGAGGGCGTGGTCGGTGGAGCGGAGCTGGCGGGTGGGGGTGTAGAAGCTGAGTCTGCTGTTGAGGTATGCTGGTCCGGTGTTGTGGAGTGCATTGTGTGCTTGGGTGAGGAGCTTGAAGGTTATCCTCTTGTTGACGGGAAGCCAGTGCAGGTGTCTGAGGTGGGGTGTGATGTGGCTGCAGCAAGGGATGTCAAGGATCAGGCGTGCAGAGGCATTCTGGATGCATTGGAGTCATTTCAGGAGTTTGGCTGAGGCTCCTATGTAGAGAGCGTTTCCGTAGTCCAGTCTGCTGCTGACGAGAGCATGGGTGACCGGCCTTGTTTCGGTGGCGATCCACTTATAGATCCTGCGGAGCATGAGGAGGGTGTTGAAGCAGGAGGAAGAGACGGCATTGACCTGCTTCGTCATGGAGAGAGTCGCGTCGAGGATGACCCCTTGGTTGCGTGCATTTTCGGTGGGCATTGGAGGACCTCCGTCTTGTCGGAGTTCAGCTTCAGTCGGCTGTTTCTCATCCATTCGGCGACGGCCTTCATTCCTTCGTGGAGGTTGGTTTTGGCGGTCTTTGGTGAGGGAGAGGATCAGCTGGGTGTCATCGGCGTAAGCGATGATGTTGAGGTCGTGCAGTCGGGCGACGTGGGAGAGCGGTGCCATGTAGATGCTGAACAGCGTTGGCCTGAGGGAGAGCCCTGGGGTACGCCGCAGATGATCTCGGTGGCTTGGAGCGGAAGGGGGGAGGCGGACGCTCTGTGTTCTGCCAGAGAGGAAGGAGGTTGTCCTGTCCAGGGCCTTCTCTTGGATCCCGGCATCATGGAGGCATGCTCGTAGTGTGTGGTGGCAGACCATGTCGAAGGCGGCAGACAGGTCCAGGAGCATGAGGGCTGCGGTTTTGTTTAGCAGGGTCCTGATGTCGTCGGTGGCGGCGATGAGGGCAGTTTCAGTGCTGTGGTTGCTGCAGAACCCGGTCTGGGAAGTGTCCAGGATGCTGTTCTCCTCGAGGAATGTGGTCAGTTGTTTATTGATGGCCTTCTTGATGACCTTCGGCGGGAACGGGAGCAGGGAGATGGGTTGGAAGTTCTTGAGGTCCTTGGGTCCGCCTTGTGTATCTTGAGTAAGTCGTTCATCTCGGCGTGCTTCCAACTCTCCAGAAAGGTTGCTGTCTCAAAGGAGATGTTGATGGCTTTCCGGAAATGCGGAGATGGGGGGCGATGGGGCTTTGTTGAAGATGTGGTGTGGGCATGGGTCAGACGGGGATCCGGAGTAGACGCAGTTCATGATCTTGATGGTGTCGTCATCGTTATGTTGGTCCAGGAGATCAGGCGGTTGGTGCGGGTGGTGGTCATGGGGGCGGGGGTCTTGGTGGTTACAAGTGAGTCGCACAGGTCTTGCGAAGGTGGGATGTCATTGGTGTTGGAGAGTTCCTTCACGATGTGGAAGAGCTCTTTGCTGTTGTGTGCGTTGTTGTCTTGACGGTCTTTGAAGGAGGCCCGTTTGGCGGATCTGATGAGGTGGTTGCCACTGCGGGTGGCGTTCTTGTGGGTTGCGTGGCTTTCCGATGTTTGTTCATGGATCCAGGTCTTCTCTAGCTTTCGGCAATGGTCGGTCCAATGGAGTTCGGTGCTGTGGTTGAAGGAGACGTGGGGGCTTGCGGTGAAGATGGGTCCAGTGTGTGGCTGGCGGAGTGGGTGGGTGTTGTAACGAGTTGTCTGAGTCCGAGGTCGGTGATGTTGTCGTACAGGGTAGAAGAGTTGGAGACTTTGTTGTTCTTCAGGTGAAAATTCAGGTCCCGAGGGGGATGTAGTCCGTGGAGGCAAGGGCGTGTGTGCTGACGAAGTCGGTGATGGAGTCGCAGAACAGTGGTCAGGGTCAGGGGGTCTGTAGATGAGGGGTCCTCTGAGGGTGGTTTTGGGGTTGGTGTGGATCTGGAAGTGCAGATGTTCGGCGGTGATGAGGGTGTTGTCGATGTTTGTCGAGATTTTGAGAGTGCCCTGACGATGGTGATCCCTCTCTGTCAGGAAGGCGACGTATGGGGTGTTGGAGTCCAGTACGTCCCAAAGTTCAACTGAGAATTTTTACCAGTATGATTTATTAAATAAATGCTGGTATTGTCTCCATTTATTATTAAATGTCTAGTTAAGATTAGGGTAAGTGGTACATCTTTGCACATTCCCCTCTTTAATATTGTCTTTCTTATTATTTTATTTTAGTGTTTTCATAGAATGCATTAGGGTGGTAGTGCCTGCTCCCCTTCGTTATAAAGCCCGGTCAAATGACAACCCCCCTGGTTCTAATAATTCTCCTCTAATTTGATTCTTGCACATAGAGGGCTTCAGAACATAGCGGTCTGCCATAGCTAGACAGCCCACATTCCGATTTTCCGTAGTAGTGACGTAAGGGAAAGTCAGCGTAATGGTAGGTGGAGACCCAAATTAGTTCGCCGTTTATTTCAATCCCGGAGGCCTCTTCAGTATTGGCGTTTCCGCGGTCACAGGAACAGTCGGAGATTTGGTCCCTCGCTACACAGAAAGAGTGTTTGATTCAGGTGAGCACATTGTTCCTCAAAAATTAAATTTAAATTGGCTCTACATGTTTCTCGATCTTAAGTATTGAGGCGAGATTTAATTGGTTGTTTGTTTGTTATAGATTACGCTGTAGCTGCCCTCTTTGAAGTGGGAGTATTGACCCCTTAGAAGCGGGTAAGATGTATATTCGGTTTTGTTTATTCGGTTTTGAGAACTTTCATTTGCTGTATAAACAAAGTCACAGTTAGACAAAACTATTTTATTTATACAGGAGGTGGGTACTTGGTGGGCCGAAGTATATTTTCCCCACAAACGCTTTGAGAGCTATACAAAAACCGCAATGGTTGGATTGTTTTACGAGATATGTTGACCTAAGGTATGTGGCCCGTATATAAGAGGTCCTTTGATAAGGAACCGGCCACGTTTGGGTGATAAGGACTATTATGGTGTGTAGTGACTTTTAGTTAATACTATTTCTTGGACCTCTAATAGTTTAATATATCCCGGTCACTTTGGGAGTTAGACTTAATTTAATTTGCACTGCCATTTACCTTGAGGGAACCAGATTACATTGAATTGTTTTTTAAGAGTTTTAATCCTCTCTGTTGAGTGGTGTGTGTTCACATGATATTAGAATTGAAGACTGAGAATACACTAACAGTCTATTTACATCTTAACCTATAGGAATTAATTGGTTGAATTGCCCTAAAGTCCTGAAGAGACCTGAATTAGGAAAAAGGCTGAAACGCGTCGACTGCGTATAATAAGGCATCAACATAAGAAAATTGAGATACTACATGTGTCATTATATGAATAAGGAGCTTGATATTTTTTAGAGGAAAAAGGAATTGATCCTTTGAAGCTCTTATATGCTTTTTGTTGATGACCGAATATAGCGAATGTTGTGACATAATTATAAGTCAACGTCCTTCTATTTAAATAATTGTGGGCTGTTTAGACCAGCAAATTCGTTACTTTTGAAATGTCGTTTGTTCGTATTGTCTAATTTGTGTATAATTGTGTTTGTATATATGTTTTGGTATAAATATGTGTTACTAAAAAGAGAAAAAAATAAGCTTAAAGAAATAATAAACAGCTTCAATATTTCTTCCATGACTGATTACTGTAGTTGTAGCTTATATAGGAAAACAAGTGCTTTTTGATTCAATTGAGATTTATTTCTTTAGGACCATGAGGCTAGGTTAGGAAAGGACAATTAATGGTGTCTTTTCTATAACTAAGTTATATTTAAAAAAAAAAACATTTTCCATAGGCATCACTCCAGCAGCAGCGGGGGATCTGTGGAGTGCGGTGGTGCGTGGTGGGTTTCCAGCAGGTGAAGTGGATGCAGCAATGGTCGGTCCAATGGAGTTCGGTGCTGTGGTTGAAGGAGACGTGGGGGCTTGCGGTGAAGATGGGTCCAGTGTGTGGCTGGCGGAGTGGGTGGGTGTTGTAACGAGTTGTCTGAGTCCGAGGTCGGTGATGTTGTTGGACAGGGTAGAAGAGTTGAAGACTTTGTTGTTCTTGAGGTGAAAGTTCAGGTCCCGAGGAGGATGTGGTCCGTGGAGGCAAGGGCGTGTGTGCTGACGAAGTCGGTGATGGAGTCGCTGAACAGTGGTCAGGGTCAGGGGGGTCTGTTGATGAGGGGTCCTCTGAGGGTGGTTTTGGGGTTGGTGTGGATCTGGAAGTGCAGATGTTCGGCGGTGCTGAGGGTGTTGTCGATGTTTGTCGATATTTTGAGAGTGTCCTGACGATGGTGATCCCTCTCTGTCAGGAAGGCGACGTATGGGGTGTTGGAGTCCAGTACGTCCCAAAGTTCAACTGAGAATTTTTACCAGTATGATTGATTAAATAAATGCTGGTATTGTCTCCATTTATTATTAAATGTCTAGTTAAGATTAGGGTAAGTGGTACATCTTTGCACATTCCCCTCTTTAATATTGTCTTTCTTATTATTTTATTTTAGTATTTTCATAGAATGCATTAGGGTGGTAGTGCCTGCTCCCCTTCGTTATAAAGCCCGGTCAAATGACAATCCCCCTGGTTCTAATAATTCTCCTCTAATTTGATTCTTGCACAGAACGTAGCGGTCTGCCATAGTTAGACAGCCCACATTCTGATTTTCCGTAGTAGTGACGTAAGGGAAAGTCAGCGTAATGGTAGGTGGAGACCCAAATTAGTCCTCCGTTTATTTCAAACCCGGAGGCCTCTTCAGTATTGGCGTTTCCGCGGTCACAGGAACAGTCGGAGATTTGGTCCCTCGCTACACAGAAAGAGTGTTTGATTCAGGTGAGCACATTGTTCCTCAAAAATTAAATTTAATTTGGCACTACATGTTTCTCGATCTGAAGTATTGAGGCGAGATTTAATTGTTTTTTTGTTTGTTATAGATTACGCTGTAGCTGCCCTCTTTGAAGTGGGAGTATTGACCCCTTAGAAGCGGGTAAGATGTATATTCGGTTTTGTTTATTCGGTTTTGAGAATTTTCATTTGCTGTATAAACAAAGTCACAGTTAGACAATACTATTTTATTTATACAGGAGGTGGATACTTGGTGGGCCGAAGTATATTTTCCCCACAAACGCTTTGAGAGCTATACAAAAACCGCAATGGTTGGATTGTTTTACGAGATATGTTGACCTAAGGTATGTGGCCCGTATATAAGAGGTCCTTTGATAAGGAACCGGTCACGTTTGGGTGATAAGGACTATTATGGTGTGTAGTGACTTTTAGTTAATACTATTTCTTGGACCTCTAATAGTTTAATATATCCCGGTCACTTTGGGTGTTAGACTTAATTTAATTTGCGCTGCCATTTACCTCGAGGGAACCAGATTACATTGAATTGTTTTTTAAGAGTTTTAATCCTCTCTGTTGAGTGGTGTGCGTTCACATGATATTAGAATTGAAGACTGAGAATACACTAACAGTCTATTTACATCTTAACCTATAGGAAATAATTGGTTGAATTGCCCTAAAGTCCTGAAGAGGCCTGAATTAAGAAAAAGGCTGAAACGCGTCAACTGCATATAATAAGGCATCAACATAAGAAAATTGAGATACTACATGTGTCATTATATGAAGAAGGAGCTTGATATTTTTTAGAGGAAAAAGGAATTGATCCTTTGAAGCTCTTATATGCTTTTTGTTGATGACCGAATATAGGGAATGTTGTGACATAATTGTAAGTCAACGTCCTTCTATTTAATTAATTGTGGGCTGTTTAGACCAGCAAATTCGTTACTTTTGAAATGTCGTTTGTTCGTATTGTCTAATTTGTTTATAATTGTGTTTGTATATATGTTTTGGTATGAATATGTGTTACTAAAAAGAGAAAAAAATAAGCTTAAAGAAATAATAAACAGCTTTATTATTTCTTCCATGACTGATTAATGTAGTTGTAGCTTATATAGGAAAACAAGTGCTTTTTGATTCAATTGAGATTTATTTCTTTAGGACCATGAGGCTAGGTTAGGAAAGGACAATTAATGGTGTCTTTTCTATAACTAAGTTATATTTAAAAAAAAAAAACATTTTCCATAGGCATCGCTCCAGCAGCAGCGGGGGATCTGTGGAGTGCGGTGGTGCGTGGTGGGTTTCCAGCAGGTGAAGTGGATGCAGCAATGGTCGGTCCAATGGAGTTCGGTGCTGTGGTTGAAGGAGACGTGGGGGCTTGCGGTGAAGATGGGTCCAGTGTGTGGCTGGCGGAGTGGGTGGGTGTTGTAACGAGTTGTCTGAGTCCGAGGCCGGTGATGTTGTCGGACAGGGTAGAAGAGTTGGAGTCTTTGTTGTTCTTGAGGTGAAAGTTCAGGTCCCGAGGAGGATGTAGTCCGTGGAGGCAAGGGCGTGTGTGCTGACGAAGTCGGTGATGGAGTCGCTGAACAGTGGTCAGGGTCAGGGGGGTCTGTAGATGAGGGGTCCTCTGAGGGTGGTTTTGGGGTTGGTGTGGATCTGGAAGTGCAGATGTTCGGCGGTGCTGAGGGTGTTGTCGATGTTTGTCGAGATTTTGAGAGTGTCCTGACGATGGTGATCCCTCTCTGTCAGGAAGGCGACGTATGGGGTGTTGGAGTCCAGTACGTCCCAAAGTTCAACTGAGAATTTTTACCAGTATGATTGATTAAATAAATGCTGGTATTGTCTCCATTTATTATTAAATGTCTAGTTAAGATTAGGGTAAGTGGTACATCTTTGCACATTCCCCTCTTTAATATTGTCTTTCTTATTATTTTATTTTAGTATTTTCATAGAATGCATTAGGGTGGTAGTGCCTGCGCCCCTTCGTTATAAAGCCCGGTCAAATGACAATCCCCCTGGTTCTAATAATTCTCCTCTGATTTGATTCTTGCACATAGAGGGCTTCAGAACGTAGCGGTCTGCCATAGTTAGACAGCCCACATTCCGATTTTCCGTAGTAGTGACGTAAGGGAAAGTCAGCGTAATGGTAGGTGGAGACCCAAATTAGTCCTCTGTTTATTTCAAACCCGGAGGCCTCTTCAGTATTGGCGTTTCCGCGGTCACAGGAACAGTCGGAGATTTGGTCCCTCGCTACACAGAAAGAGTGTTTGATTCAGGTGAGCACATTGTTCCTCAAAAATTAAATTTAATTTGGCACTACATGTTTCTCGATCTGAAGTATTGAGGCGAGATTTAATTGGTTGTTTGTTTGTTATAGATTACGCTGTAGCTGCCCTCTTTGAAGTGGGAGTATTGACCCCTTAGAAGCGGGTAAGATGTATATTCGGTTTTGTTTATTCGGTTTTGAGAATTTTCATTTGCTGTATAAACAAAGTCACAGTTAGACAATACTATTTTATTTATACAGGAGGTGGATACTTGGTGGGCCGAAGTATATTTTCCCCACAAACGCTTTGAGAGCTATACAAAAACCGCAATGGTTGGATTGTTTTACGAGATATGTTGACCTAAGGTATGTGGCCCGTATATAAGAGGTCCTTTGATAAGGAACCGGTCACGTTTGGGTGATAAGGACTATTATGGTGTGTAGTGACTTTTAGTTAATACTATTTCTTGGACCTCTAATAGTTTAATATATCCCGGTCACTTTGGGTGTTAGACTGAATTTAATTTGCGCTGCCATTTACCACGAGGGAACCAGATTACATTGAATTGTTTTTTAAGAGTTTTAATCCTCTCTGTTGAGTGGTGTGTGTTCACATGATATTAGAATTGAAGACTGAGAATACACTAACAGTCTATTTACATCTTAACCTATAGGAATTAATTGGTTGAATTGCCCTAAAGTCCTGAAGAGGCCTGAATTAAGAAAAAGGCTGAAACGCGTCGATTGCATATAATAAGGCACCAACATAAGAAAATTGAGATACTACATGTGTCATTATATGAATAAGGAGCTTGATATTTTTTAGAGGAAAAAGGAATTGATCCTTTGAAGCTCTTATATGCTTTTTGTTGATGACCGAATATAGCGAATGTTGTGACATAATTATAAGTCAACGTCCTTCTATTTAAATAATTGTGGGCTGTTTAGACCAGCAAATTCGTTACTTTTGAAATGTTGTTTGTTCGTATTGTCTAATTTGTGTATAATTGTGTTTGTATATATGTTTTGGTATAAATATGTGTTACTAAAAAGAGAAAAAAATAAGCTTAACGAAATAATAAACAACTTTAATATTTCTTCCATGATTGATTAATGTAGTTGTAGCTTATATAGGAAAACAAGTGCTTTTTGATTCAATTGAGATTTATTTCTTTAGGACCATGAGGCTAGGTTAGGAAAGGACAATTAATGGTGTCTTTTCTATAACTAAGTTATATTTTTTCAAAAAAAAACATTTTCCATAGGCATCGCCTTAGTTTATGCTGCTTTACTCCCAGATGCCTTTGGGCTATTCGGGTTCCCCAGTCCATAAACAAAATCAACAAAGGCGCATCGGAGGCCCAAGTCACGAGTGGAGGAGTGGAGGAGAGTGAGATCTCACCCCCAGGTAATGCTCAGCGAGCGTGTGTGTGTCGCTGCGGCTGGGATGCGGGCTCCGAGAGAAATGCTCCCGGCCTTTCCCATTCTCGCAGCACGATCCTCCGCTCAAGCTCGTATCGCGGCCCATACTTGCCGAGGACTGGCAGTACCGGGCCGGAGTGTGAAGCTGCACTTTGTTTTCCATCATACCCGTGTTGGGGGTATATTTTGGCAGTAGCTGACAGTGAGTCAGTAGGAGTGGCATAGAGACCATCCAGAGCACCGCGACCAGTGCCTGAGTACATTATTTTGAGACAATACGAACTGCCTGATTGTTGCATTACAAACTGCATAGCATTGCATTAGGACTGCATTGGATCATCAAGAATTGCTCACTAATACTGCAAGAACCTACAAGGGCTTGCTGGCCTAATAACCGGCAAAGTGAAATATTACCAATACGCATAAGTGGGATATTTATCAAATGGTCTCATCATATATCTTATTTTATAAACATATAATTGTTTTTTATGAAACTCGTGTGGAGTCTATTTGTGGTGTCATCATTGGGTTACTAAGAGCGTGGTTGCATATACTTTACACATTTGCCTTGGAGATAATCCTGGCTGCTTGTGCCAAGCTACCAAGGGAGTGAGCAGGGGTATCTGAGAAGGTGTACTTCCTTACCCCGACTTAGAAGCAAGGGTCTCCATTTGGACTAAGGTACCTACCTCAGCCAACTGGAGACCCCCAGTTCTAACAAGGTGCACTGGAGAAGCTGAATGGACCACATTTGAGTTGTTGCAAGGGGAGTACATGGAGAAGACTGTGAAAGAACCCGACGTCATGTATAATTATGTGGTTGAACCTGCTGAAGAATCCGTTTGAGACTAACATTATGGGACATTTGCTGAATACGATTTTGAATATATGATGCATTGAAGAGAGGGACAAATGCCCCATTTTCTTTCTTGTCTTTCGACAGAAAGCACCTGAGTGCTTACTTGTTATTCCCTTGCTTGAGGCGTTATGCTGCTTGACCCATCTAATGCTAGAGTGACTTCTTAGGAAGGCTCCAACCACTGACACCTTTCTTCTTTTCAATTGTTTGCTTAAATACTAAACTAGGGATTTCACTTTTAGAATTGGAGTAGGGATAGATAGGAATAAATGCGTTTCTCCAACGAGTGCCAGTGCAGATGAACCTTGACTCTTAGTTCCTGATCACCTGCATAATTCTTATCAAACCTGTCATTCTTTTCTTGCTGCATCGAGGTAACCTGTTCAGAAGATTTGGATTTCTTTTGTTTCCACTGTATTTCTATACTCTTATGCCGAGATTCGCATATGTCCAACTATTTCTGAACTTGTAATACATTTGACTAACCTTCATTTGGTTGTCGACCTGAATTATTAATGAGCTACACTATATATTAAAGTGATTAATGAACGTTTTACTACCCTTTACACTTTCCTGCTGCTAAAAAGAACCATTGAATAATTGACATTGGAGGAGTACTAAACACATAGGTCCAGGCCCTTTAAATAGCCTGTGAAAAACCACTGGAATAGAGGGAATAATACATACCGAAAGGTCTTATACTCTGTTTGCCCATGGTATTTTTCAGTGTGAGTCACCATCTGCAGGTTGTAGTTTTTGTACCTGATTTTACTGAGTGGGTTTAACTTACCCTGAAAAGATACGACTCACTTTAGAGAAGGAAAATAATTGACCACATAAAACATCTATTAATTCTGCCCATTGAAATCAAGAATACAAACCCAAATTGTGAAAGTGCTCAAACAAAGTAGCAGACTTTTCACAGGTGTCTTGCTTCAATAAGGTTCCAAGTCATCATGGTAGGTGCTGTACTTAAATCTCCATTTTTCTTTTTAGTTATCTTTTAACAGTAAAATGCTAACCAATTTTCGATAAGGTCATCTTCTTTCATTAAAATCGGTCAACTTGCACTAAGGTACTTTCCTGACAATATGATGTTTCACATTCACAAGAGTTCTTCAGGGGACCTCAGCATTGCTAGATGGTGCTGCCTTTGAATGCTGAAGACCAAGTTCAAAAGTAAAATCCCTTGGTGCAGATCAATGACCCTGGAAGCCACAGATTCCAAAAACAAAAATACGGATTGTGGTAGTGCTCAACACAGAGACAGCAAACTTCTGTAATTCAGAATATGCTTATGAAGCACCCCTGAGGAAAGGTAATACATGTGGATCGGATATATGCACAACCAATCAAGATCCAGGGAGTAAGAAAAACATTGAGTCGTGCTCAGAAGCCCAACTCATTGAAGGGAAAGAAATACCACTTATCTCATTCAGAAATATGTATAACATCGATGTGGTTGTGTCTAGTGCTGGTAGGTGACCCACTGCACTGTTACTCATTTTGACTTTTGGTGCTCCCTGTGACCTGCAGGATGAAGAGGGTCTCATACTCTATGAAGAAGGACTCTGTGATTTCAGGTGGATGCAATGAGACAGAAAGGGTGTATTTTAATAAGACTGTGTCTATTACTGTGAAATGAGATAGCAAGTAGTTCCAGAGTAGAGCAAAGCAATGAGTGAGACAGTAGGAGAAATGGCTGAAGTTAAACAGTATTTGATTATACCATCATTGTATTAAAACTAAGCAAGCAACCACGCCCAAGTAAGCAAACATCAAATAGCTGTCAGTGTCTCTATGGAGATCCTGATTCCCTGATCAAACTAAAGGAAAATACACCAAAAAGCAAGACTGAGGGACCTTTGGTAGCCTCACATATGATGGTCTGGCACAGTGTTTTGCGCACCCTGAATATTGACACCAGAATTTCAGTGGGACACATCGAGCACAAAATATTGCAAATAAAATATTGTTAGGGGAGTACGTATAGACTTTCTATACCTAACTCCATATCTATGTACCTTGGCAATATATATCTTACAGGTACATAGATGTGAAGTTCGGAATAGTAAATTTATGCTTCTCTATGTGCACTTATCCTTCAATATTTTGTCCTTCAATATATTTTCCTCGACATTCCTGAACCAAGATATTCTGGATGTCCATATTCAGTAGCACACCCACAAACAGTTAATATGCATTGATAAATGCATTAAATTTCCCCTATGTGATTAATAATAAGCTGTTTTTGTTGTAAGTTGTAGCTTGCTGAGTAGTTGTCCAATATAAGTCACAAAAAGTCTGTTAAAGTGTTATACCTTTTTCATGTACAAAAAAAGTAATTGTATTTGCTGGTACTAGTGGTATAGTGCGGGTAAGTAATAGCAACATTTTGAAAAATTAAATGAAAGAGTGAAATAATATAATTAATTTATATATTAGCAATATTATGTGTTTGGAGAAGTTCTGACAACTTTTGGGCCGGGTGCTACTGCACTTGCTGCACCATTCACATCATGCCTATAGTGCCTGTAATGAAACTACAGATATGACTGCCTGTTTAATAGTAAAATATTGCAATATTTGGTGTTTAGAAGGGTTCCTAGAGCTTTTTGCTCCGGTGTCACTGCACCTGCTGCACCATGGACATCATGACCCTAGTGCCTGCAAGGTAGCTACACTTGTGACTAGATATTTATTGGTTACATTTGGTGTTTAGAGATGTTCAGACAACCTTTGGCCTAAGTGCCACTGCACCTGCAACACCATTGACACGTGTGCCTGTCTATTAAGCAGTAAAGTTTAGTATTATTCTGTGTTTAGTGGCGTCCCTAGAGATGTTGGCCCCTGTGCCACTGCACCTGCTGCACCAATTCAAATTAAGCCCCTTTTAACTGAAAGATAATTGCAATTGTGTACGCCTGTATTGTAGTAAAGTATATCAATATTAGGTGTTTCGGGGAGGTCATGATACATTTTGGGCTCGGTGCCACTGCACCTGCCTCACCATCTAAATCATGTCCCTGTTGTCTGCAAGGTAACTGCACTTGTGACTGCCTCTTTAGTAATAAAATATAGCAATATATACATATACATATTAGCTGTTTAGAGGAGTTCTGACAACTATTTGGCCCTGTGACACTGCACATGCTTCACCATTCAAATCATGACCCTAGCCCAGAAAGATGGTACACAGACAAAATATCGAGTTTTAAATTTCGATATACAATTATATCGAAGTTTAAATATCGATGGGACAAAATATCGAAGGTAAGTAATATCGACAGTCTTAATATCGATATTAGTATGATATAAGTAATATCGAAGTTTTAAATATCGATGTCAATAATATCGAAATAAATAACTTCGATGTTACTAATATCAATTTTTAAATAAATTTAGTGTATATTATATTGTATTTATTATGTTTTATTATTTATTTTTAATGTAATTTAATTAAATATTGTCTTTTACTACTGTAGCAGGTTGTGGGTTTATAGGGGAATAGGGTGGGAAGTAATTTAATTATGTTAAATTAATTATTAATTAGTAGGAATTATTAATTAATTAATTGAGAATTAATTTTTAATTAATTTAAATTAATTGATTAATTGATAAATATGTTCTGTAGCGGGTTATGGGTTTATAGGGGAATAGGGTGGGAAGTAATTTAATAATAATTAATTAATTAATATATGTTTGTAAATATTTTAATTAATAATTAATTGGTAATTAATTTATATTAATTAGTTAATTAATTAATATAATTTTGTACATATTTGTATTTATTAATTAGTTGGTAATTAATTAATATTAATTAGTTAATTACATTAATTAGAGTATTTTTTTATATATAATTTTTTTATTCTTAATTAATTAATTGGGAGAAATAATATTAATTAGTACATTAAATTAATTACAGCTAATGTGCTAATATATTTACTTTATTGTTATTGTTAATTAATAATTATTTGGTAACTAAATAATATTAATTAATTTTGGGTAAAGGAGTATTTTTAGGGTTCAGGGTCAGTTTTCAGTTTTTGGGTAAAGGGGTATTTTTAGGGTTCAGGGTCAGTTTTCAGTTCTTGGGTAAAGGGGTATTTTTAGGGTTCAGGGCCAGTTTTCAGTTTTTGGGTAAAGGGGTATTTTTAGGGTTCAGGGTCAGTTTTCAGTTTTTGGGTAAAGGGGTATTTTTAGGGTTTAGGGTCAGTTTTTAGTTTTTGGGTAAAGGGGTATTTTTAGGGTTCAGGGTCAGTTTTGGGTTTTTGGGGTACAGGGATATTTTTAGGGTTCAGGGTCAGTTTGGGGTTTTTGGGGTACGGGGATATTTTTAGGGTTCAGGGTCAGTTTTTGATTTTTGGGGTACAGGCGTACAGGGTAAAAATAAAAATAATTTACATTAAATCAATTAAATGAAATTAAAAAAATGAAAATTACATTAAATTATTAAGTGTTTTATTTATTTTAAATGTATATGTATAAGTTTTAATTTTGTTTTAATATTTTTATTTAATATTTGTAAAATTATATGTATTTTAATATTATTTTTACATTATTATTAATACATTTAAAAAACGATATTTTTAATTTCGATATTTTTGTACTACGATATTATTTTTTTCGATATTTTTGTACTTACCTTTATGAAGATATGACTCCGATATTTTTGATGTCGATATTTTTGTGCCGATATTTTTGTATTTCGATATTCTGTCTGTCGATATTATGTCAGACATTCCAGAAAGATAACTACACTTGTGACTGCCTGTTTAGTTGTAAAATATAGCAAAAATTAGAGTTTAATGGGGTGCCTGGAGCTTTTAGTCTAAGTACAACTGCACCTGCTGCACTATTGAAATCAAGAACCTAGTCATTGCTAGATAACTACACTTGTGACTGCCTGTTTAGTAATAATATATAGAAATATTTGTTTTTTAGTGGACTTATGAAAGCCTTTGGCCCCAGTGCCACTGCACCTGCTGCACCATTCAAATCATGACCCTGTTGTCTGCAATGTAACTCCACTTGTGACTGCCTGCATAGTTTAAAATATTAGCAATAATCTGGGATCCCTAGAGCTTTTGGCCTCAGTGCCCTGCACCTGCTGCATGATTCAAATCAAGTCCCTTTTAACTGCACAGTAACTGCAATTGTGACTGCCGTTTAGCAGTCAAATATAGCAATATTATGTATTTAGAGGAGTTATGACAACACTTGGGCACAGAGCTACTGCACCTACTGCAACATTCAGTTCATGACCCTGTTGTCTGCAAGGTAAATGCACTTGTGACTGCCTGTTTATTAGTAAGATATAGCATTGCTCTTGTATATTAACTATTTTTAACTTGCAGTGTTTATTACATATAGAATTTGATCATAATGACCAAATAGATTACGTTGAAAAAATAAATCTGATGCCTATAAACTTCATAGAAAGGTACTGAGGCATGAATAGGAAATGCCTCAAACGTTCTAAGGCTAGAAAGCAAGCCTTCCAGCATACTGTTAGAAGCTGTCTGCCTTTTTTGTGGGAGGAGACCTTATCTTGACAGTAAGTTGCACTTAAACAGTGTGAACAGCTTTACTAGTGGTATCGTAAATGGCAGCAGAACAAAAAAAAGATCCACACAAAAGCAAATGAACACTGCAATTCGGATTGGAAACTAATAAAAGCCACCTTTTAGATATATTAAATACAAGAGATTTCACAAGCACTTGCTAGACTTGTGGAAGTCTGGGCTGTTTGACACCATCATGGCAGCTATGCACTGGTCAGGTCGAGGCCATGCTCCTGAGTCAGACCCCCACGCTTGTTTCTCAGGGGCAGCACCTTCCTTGAGAGGAGAGAGGCATAGATGCTGAATCTCCATTGTAATATCTTCTCAGAGTTTCATTATGTGTCAAGGTGCCACGTGACCTGCCTTCACTGAGTTGTATTAAAAGTTCATTTTCATCTATTTTTAGAGCACAAACTATCACCGGGAGGTATCTCTGTGCTATAACTAACAAACAACATGAGTGCTGTTCTCTTTTTTTTTGTGATCAGGCTCCGCATCTGACCCACACTTGATGCTACAAGGTCCTATGTACATTAGTGCATTATTTGGGGAAGCAGGGCGACTGCTCTATGACTATGTAACTGCCTGCTCTATGATAAGAAGTTATGGGTGCTCGATTTAGAAATTAACTAGGAGGTGTTCATGCTTTTGTTATACAATACTAGCTCCCATCGAGGGTGCACTTTGATGTGTACATGGTTATCTCTTGTTTATCCAAAAGCTGTGGTTATGGGGTTGTGGCACCAAATCCAAAGAAAATTACAACACCTGCTAATTTGATGTATGTGGGTTGCCCCGGTGGCCTTTTGCGCAGGATGCAAGAGGTATAAAATCCTGCTGGTAAATAGATCTTTGGCCTCAACCAAAAATAATACATTGTGGGTGCAAGAAGGACCATCCATTGCCTTCCAGTGAAGGCCTGGCTTACATTCTTACTTTTACATTATTTCAAGGCTTTGTCCCAGCCTAAGTTAAAAATAAGATCTCACCTTATGTGTCCTGAAGGACCGTCCGTAGTTCCAGGCCAATTTCATCTGCACTCCTTCAAGGTCAAACCTAGCACGAACAGGGGCGGCTCTAGGCTCATGGTGGCCCTGGGCAGGGTGCGTAGATAGGGAGCCCCTGGAGCGTAGGTAGGGGGCCCCTGAAGGAACGCAGTCGCGGAGGTCAGTGAAGAGGGGGGGGCAGGGTGTTTGGAAGTGGAACAGAGCCGGAGGCCACCAAATCCCTGCCAGAGCCGCCACGCAAATATGTATCCATCCTCAAAAGATTATTATATTAAGTATATATATTGGCGTGGGGGCCCCTGGGATTTGGTGGCCCTATGCAGGTGCACAGCTTGCACATACCTAAGGCCACCCCTGTCACGAAAGGCAAGTGCTTCTGTGCAAGTTGGCAGGTATGAGGAAAAACCTCACATCCGGGCGTGTACCAGTTTAGCTGCAATCTGTTCGAAGGCAGGTTAAGATCGCCAGCACTAAGTGAGAGTGCTGTAAAGATGTTCTTAATAAGTCACTCAGTTTTGGGTATTTCTTATAAAGTGCAGATTCTCTCTAAGGAGTATCCAGGCCTAAATCTAGGTTATGCCTTTACATTAAGATCATTTATCAAAGATGATTTTCCTTGATAAAAGACCTCTACGGTCAGTATTAATTTAGTGTCTCTTCACTTTAAAGATTTTTATTGCATGCTGACAGAATGGTGGTATTCCCTATGGCTGTAACCGAGCGCAGTTACATTGAGGACTGCACTCTTTGTTATGTTATGTTGTTTGTTATGTTTGTTAGTCCACAGAGAGTGAGCCCTTTCCAGTTATTTCTGGATTATTTGCGGGACTGTGTTATCTAGACTTGAAGACACTTAGTTGATCTTCAGCCTCCTGCTGGTTGAGGTCTATGCTTCCTACCTTCCTACATGCTGCACAGAAGCTATTGTGGGGCCGCCAGTGTGGGTGGCAGGCTCGACCAGCACCCTCACTGGCTCCAGCCTAGTGCTGCTAATAGAGAGAGACCCTGGCCACAAGGCGTCCACACCAAAATGAGAGTGGCACAACATGACATCTGTGCACGCCCTGCACATGTCATTGGATGCAGGCAGCCATTTCCAAGCAACGGAACCATCACATCTAAACACCACCTGGCCTTTACTCGATGTTTTCAGGCGCTGCAATGTCTCCAGTGCTTCAGCACATCAGTATCTCCAAAAAGGTATCTCACTCCAGGGTGGGGAAAAAGAGTTAGCCTCAGCCTTGGCTGTGCTCAGGAGATACGCTGTGGACATTCACCCCTTGCCTTGTCTACTCTGCAGTAACTTTTTGAGTTTTCTTCTGATCTCGAAAGCTGCCAGTGCCCCCCTAGTCTTAGGACACTACAACTGCTTCCTGTTCAACTCAGGTCATGTGTGGTAAGGGAGAGAAGCTCGCTGTCTCTCTGCCAGCCTGACTTATTTTCAAAGTTAAGATGGCCGACATTACAGAGCTAAAGGCAAGAGAAGCTAAAGGTCAGGTGTGTGTGTTTTGCTGGAACACAGTGGCAGGGGGGCCTACAGTCCACTGCCTCCTCAGCTTCTGAGGTGGCTGTGTTGCAGCTCCACCATTGTCGATCCCTGAGGGAGACAGGTGGAGTGGAATCTCCCAGGGGGTTCTGCCTTCCCTGATTACAAGTTTTCCAGAGTGAGGGAAGTGTTACAGCAAACAAATGATGGATGGAATGCTGACAATGCAAACATTCTCCCCCAGTCAAAAGATCTGGGTTAAATCCATCGTTATTTTGCCCATTATGCCACCCCAGTTTGGACCCAGCCATATGCAAATCAGTCTTGATCCTGTGCCTCATGGGAACAGCCCAAACCGAACTGCCAGGCAGTCCTCCCTGGAACAGACACAAGCATCCTGGGACCTGTTTCAGGGTATGTCGCCCTTCTTCAGCCAGGCTAGCTTGAATCCATTGGTACAGTGAGCAAAGGACCCACATCTGGGCATACCCCTCCCATTTAGGGCGAAAAGTGTTACAGCAAACAAATGATGGACGGAATGTTGACAATGCAAACATTCTCCCGCAGTCAAAAGATCTGGGTTAAATCTATCGTTCTTTTGCCCACTACGTCACCCCAGGATGCTTGTTTCTGGTCCAGGGTAGACCTGGCTTTGCAGTTTGATCTGGACTGTTCCCATGAGGCACATGGTCAAGACTGATTTGCATATGGCTGCGTCTAAACTGGGGTGGCATGGTGAGCAAAAGAACAATGGATTTAACCCAGATCTCTTGACTGGGGGTGAATGTATGATTTAGTCAGCATTCCGTCCATCATTCATTTGTTTGCGTAGCACTTTTCACCCTGAGTGAGGGAAGGCACCCAGTAAAACCAAATGTGTTTTCACACACATATACCTCCTGCCGAAAACAAGAAGAAAAGGTGTGTGTAAACAGTTCTAAAATAGATAAAAACGGGTGGAACTGGATCTGATAATTATCGGTCCCTTGTATCAACAAATCCGGGGCTGTAAACGTGTGTAGCTCATTAGCTGGGGTAGCAGCTCGGGGGAGTGGGCTGTGACACCGTCCATACTTGTAAACTCCAGACTCAGTAACTATCTCCCCTCTAATTCTCAAACATCTCACAATGAGGCCCTCCATGGGATCCAAGAGGTGTAACACTTACAATGTTCGCAGTTGACCTGCACTATGCACAGCTGTTCTACTGCTGAATCGCTCATCGGCTCTCAAGGTACATATTTTCTTTCCTAAATCATGCAGAACTATACCATGGCTGAGACATCCGCAGTGCTCTCACTATGCATCTCAATCAGGTACTCTTCATGCACCGCTTTTCCAAGATGAGACAGTCACTTTCACAGAACCCTCATACTGTGACTCATAATGTGCATCTTTATGACATGCAACAGGCTTAGACAAGTCTAACCTGAGACGGAGCTCTCATAGTACCCTTTTCTTGTCTCCTTCATGTACTCATATCACATAGCTGAGACTCCTGGGGAGCTCCCATTTTGCATATCTTTTATGACCCTCATCGGATAAAGTTATTCCACTAAGCTGCTCCATGCACTGAAATCCAGGGTGAAACAACAGCAAAGCTTTTAAAGCCGGTCCTTTTTTGGCTCATCTTACTCTAGCCACTGTTATTCCACTGCCGAGACCCTCTCAGAGCTCCCATAATCCTCACTATCTTGTCTGCTCCATTCAGTAATACACCAGGGCTGAGACATGTTCAGATCAGTCTTAAAGCGCATGCTCTTGGATCATCCAACGAGACGGTCTCAGACTTCACAGGGTAGATCTAGACTGACGTAACATAAGTAGGTCCAGCCCTGCCCAAATTGTTGAAATCCTGCAGGAAGTTGAGCATAAAGGTTTCTCAATGCACAGTACTAATACTGTACCAGAGGCAGGTGGCAGGTGGCTGCTTACCCTAAGAATAATTAAGCAAAAGGGGGTGGTGATGGACAGAGTTTCTGAATTAAGCAGAATACTCTCACCCAGTCAAGAGATCAGGGCTTGATCCAACACCGTTTTTTAGCTCACTGCATCATCCCAGCTCAGAACCTGGCTATATGCAAATTAGTTTGTCCCTGGCCCAGTGCATCATGGGAACAGGGCAGACCAAACTACCAAGCCAATTCTTTCACTGGACGGAAACAAGCTTCCGGGGACCGGTTTCTGGCATTACAGCCGTCTTCGGCCCGGCTTGCTTGAATCCTGATGGTGCAATGAGCAAGGGACTCACGTCTGAGTATACCCTTCCACGCTTATGGTGGACAAAACAATTAAGCAAAAGGGGGTGGTGATGGACAGAGTTTCTGAATTAAGCAGAATACTCTCACCCAGTCAAGAGATCAGGGCTTGATCCATCACCGTTTTTTAGCTCACTGCACCATCCCAGCTCAGAACCTGGCTATATGCAAATTAGTTTGTCCCTGGCCCAGTGCATCATGGGAACAGGGCAGACCAAACTACCAAGCCAATTCTTTCACTGGACGGAAACAAGCTTCCGGGGACCGGTTTCTGGCATTACAGCCGTCTTCGGCCCGGCTTGCTTGAATCCTGATGGTGCAACGAGCAAGGGACTCACGTCTGAGTATACCCTTCCACGCTTATGGTGGACAAAACAATTAAGCAAAAGGGGGTAGTGATGGACTGGGATGAATGTGTGACATTGATCCACATTCGGTCCATCACCTGTTTTGTTTGCAATTGCCGCCATAAGTGCGCTGGGGATGCCCAGACGTGGGTCCCAGGCACTCCACACCACTGGAGTCAAGCTAGCCGGGCTGATGAGAGGTGTTACCTCGAAACCGGTCCGGTCCTCGGATGCTTGATTCCGTTCTGGGAAGGACATGGCTTTTGTAGTTCGGACTTACTCACACACACAAAGGTAGAGTAGTGTCGCAGCTTTTCCCATGATCAAAAATGAGTAGAGAAACATATTTGACAGTACAAGCTTCCCGAGGTACAGTGTGGAAGTGCAAGCTTCTCTTATACGCAGAATGGATGCAGCATGAGAAGGCAACACAAGCTTCACTCACAATTACAGCATAGCATTACAACATTTGCCAAGGACACTGAGGGGCACGGAAACCTTGATAACAACAAGACTCAGCCTGACTCCTTTGAAGAAGATTCAAATTAAGCATCAATGGCGCATGAAAACACTTCACTGGTGAATGCGGAAAAAGTAAGAAAGTGTCCTGACAGGACAGGAGAAATTTTAAGAAATAGAGGCCCACCCTTTGAAAAAGAAGCAAAAAGGTGAGACACAAACAGTTCAATCATTCTGCAAAGGAGCAATGTGACTATGCAATTACAGCAGAAGGCATAGGTACTTTAGAAGCTCTTACATGCCCTGTGATAAAGCATACCTGGTTCACTTTAGGTCTGATTTTCCAGCTATAAACGCCATTTCTGAATGACCACATATGGTGTAAACACGCACACACACCTTAGCACCCACAACCGTGGAAAATAAACAGAGACTACATGTGTGCCAAGTAATAGCAAATTGGTAACCAGTATTATGAACAGGCGCTCATGCAAATCAGGGTATTGTAGTCAAATCAAAATGTACATAGGCGGTGCTCCAGGAAGATTCAGGGTCGGTTACCACAACCCCCACTGTACCCCACTGGTGGAGTGTCAAAACAAATGAGAATGTCCTTCCGAGCACACAATAGACAATGATACAGTTGTAGGTCAATAAACGTCTTCCTTCATTTAGTGGTTCTGCAGGTACTGTATCCAAGGTTTATTTCCATTTGTCAAAACCACAGACCATCCGTACAGCCAGTGGTCCAATCCACAAACAATCCACAAACAATATGTGCAGCCAACACGTGTTTCGTCTCGCCTGTTTAAGGCATCAAACTTCTTCAGGGCTGCAACCCAAACCAAAATACATAATAAATATATGTGCTCAATATCAGCCAAAAGTTACGATCCCAAAGACAGGATCAGGAAAGAGTACAAAACCACCAAAGCAACCCGTGTGTCCAGGATAAGGAGAAAGAGCCAAGTAGCCTTATAACCAATACCCAAGGGGGGTTTGGGGGGCAGCCGAGCCGCGAGGTCTGCCCCCCGGGCAGATTTGGTAGGGGGAAGGGGGGAGAACAAGCGAGCGGCCATTTTGCCACGTTGGGCTGGCTGGGGTCAGACCAAAAGCAGCCCAAAAGGAGCCCTGCAGCCCAAAGCATAAATAGCGTTCCCGAGTGTTCCCAGCCACCATTTTAGATACTGAGACCTGGTGGCTGGGAACGGGTTTAGTCAGGAGCTTTTTGTCTTTCTGGTTACGTTTATTGATATTGTTAGTTCTTCGGCAGCTTTCGCTATTTTTAAGGAGCTTGGCGAGGGGCGAGTCCTCGATGCACTACCCGGCTGGGCGAGGCGGGGGGCCCGGCGCGGCGTGCGTTCGCGGCGTGGCGGCGGCAGCCATCGCCTGCGCGCCGCCACAGAAGTTTGCGCATTCCCAGGTCGGTTTGTGTCAGGCGGTGCGGGAAACAAAATGATGCAGGGAGGGCGGACGAGGCGCGCTGCCAGCGGCGCCTCGCAGTCTTTGGGAATGGAATCGGCAGGGAGGGCGGCGTATTGGTTAAGAGCCAAAGGACATTTTTGTAATTCTGGTTTTTTGATAGAATTGAAATGACCACACATTGTATGTAAAGGGAGCATGCACAATGCAGTTGTAGGCTAATGCACGTCATGCATAGTACTCCTCAGACACTGCCGGCTGAGGCGTGTGTGTCCAGAAATAAAGCAGGAATAGCGGATCTGTAAAGAGAGAGATAACGTGTTGGGTGAGAAACAATTATGTCTACTCTGCGCCACTTCTATATGGAGTGCTCAAGTGCATCTTTGCACATTGTCGGCTCTGGGTGACGACGCGAGGTCTGGAGGTGGCTTGAACAGCAGCCCAGTCAGACACCCCAATCATCATCCGTTTTGAAAGAAGCCTGCCTGCTTTCTCTTTTCTCCTAAGTCTGAATTTGTGTGACACCGCCCATTTCACAGACACCAGTGTCAGTCACAGCCAGTGAAGCCCCCCTTCGTGTGACCACCCTGACTAGTGCAGGGATGTGGGAAACAAAATTATATTAGGTATTTCTCGTTAGAAACACCACATAACTGTATGAAAACATTGAACACACAGCACAGGCATGAACACCGGGGGTAAGGGGGGTTAGTAGGGAGAGGGTACGAGGAGGTCGGGGGGAAAAAGGGGGGCGTGAGGGGGGTCACGCGGTTCAGGGTCCCAGTACACCAGCAGTACTTTTCTTTGGCACGGGGGCGGCCGGCGTGGGGCTCCAGACTTGGTATGGCTTGGGGCGGCCCGGCGGCACCAAGGAGAAGGGAGGGCTGTGCTTCCTGCAGCAGGCCCGGAGTACGCGGGGGTCTCGACGCGGCTGGTTACGAAGGCACCAGGCGGGCTCGCCAGTCACACCACCCACAGGGCCCCCAGCGGCTTGGGGAGTATGAAGGCCCCAGGCGGGCTCGGCATTCCCTCACACCCACAGGGCCCCCAGCGGCTTGGGGATCGTCAGCAGCCATGGAGCAACGGCACAGAGGAATACTTGACTAGTCTTGGTATCAAAGATGAAATTGTGTTTACCAATCAAATCAGCAGGGGGACTTGGTGAGGGCGTCGCCTCTTTTATAAGACAATGCAGGTGACATTGGGGGCTACAATGGTGGAATGCTCGCGTACAAGCTTTACATGCCTTGGGGCCAAGGATATTCAATTCATTTTCCTGTGCTTTCCTTATACACGATTACAATGCAGATGACATTGGGGGCTACAATTGTGGAAGGCTCGCGTGCAAGCTTTACATGCCTTGAGGCCAAGGATATTCATTTCATTGTCACGTGCTTTTCCTTATACACGCTTAAGCACACTGGTACTATATCTAGCATAGGAGTTTGTCATTACCACATCAGGCTTTCTGGGAACCTCAACGTATGTCGCCAGTAGGGTAAGATGGATGGGCAACCTACGACAATCAGTCTAACGGGAAGATTGGGTGGTCCTTACGCGGGCAACAAGGGTAAGGCGCTTTTAGATAGAACGAGGTGGTGGTGTTAGCTGAGACAATATTTTGTATAGTTGTGGGAATAATGCTTGGATGCTTGATTCCGGTCTGGGAAAGACATGGCTTGGTAGTTCGGACTGGACTGTTCCCATGAGGCACAGGGTCAGAGCAAAAAAGGCCTGTGGTTATGCAAAGCTATGGGTGGATGTTGAACTACATTGGACGGGAGGTTGTGGTATATTTCTTTTCCGACACATTAGTTTCAATATATACGAGAATAAGCTATCGCGAGATTTACAGATGGAGGATGCAGCGTTATGGTCAGGTTCCTTTTTCGACAAGCGGCATTAAGGGACAGAAAAAGGGGCTTTTTGGGGATCATGAGTACCCCTGAGTGGGTAGCAGTGGGTAGGTGGTTATACAGAGGTGTGGCTCGCAAGGTCGGGCAGGAGTGGTGGTAATCGCCGGTGTGAGGTTTGGTCATGCAGCCACGTAGGAGATCTCTATTGAGGGTGGGAAGGGAGACATTAGACAGGGGTAAACAGCGACAGTAATGCTATGCCTTTAAGGTGGTCCAAAGTTGTCGCAGTGAAGTTGGGGATATTGGGGCTATTAGCCACGTGCCCGTTTGGTTAGAGGCAAAGTCAGACATGGGACTCCATACCATTATGGCCGACACGTTTGCCGTGCAGTTGGGTCACTTAATCGCAGGAGCGACCATAGCGTAGCTGCACCGCACCAGCGAAGCACTCGACTGTTGAAGCGAGTTTCGTGCGAGGAGGACTGATTTAGGAAACCATGCGTCTGTAAGTTTTCTACCCTGGCTGGGGGTTTTTTGTTGGGTTGTACAGCGCTATGCACGGAACCCGGTCATTATTTTAGTTTGTCACGTTATGTTCCCTTGCAAGGTTGCCCGTGCGAAGTACAGGGGATGCAAGTACAGTTGGATTCATTCATGGGGGCGCTACGGTCTCATAACACGATAGAATATCGGTACTGTTGAGGCAAGTGTGCAATTTTAGTTTCTGCTCAAAGAGAGGCGGAAGGTAAAAGATACGGAGTGGTGCATGGTTACACAGCATTAGGACGCGACGTCAATCATGTGGTTGCGGTGTCGGTTGTTGGTTCCTTTTAGGAACAGACGTTAGGTCTTAGTTGCCGGTCGTGTTGGTGAGTAATGAGGAGAAAACATGGATGTTAGAGGAGGGTGCATTTCGCCTATTAGTATGGTGCGGCACCACGGATGGGACAGCCGTATGGGACCTGGGTTACGTTTGACTCCACAAATCTGTGATGGGGTAGTGGTGTTCGGACACGTTGGGAGTGGAATAGGTGCAGGGACATTATGAATATGCGCTTGGGGGCACTCCGTGTGGGGTGGGCAGACGATACATATACATGCTATTAGGAGATGGGTCGTAAATATGTTCTGGTTGGTGCATCTGTGATTTTACAATAGATTCATGGTGCAACACTTGTCCTGGCGAGGGTATCGGGGATAATGGTGTGTGAGAACAAACGTCAACGCTATGACACTCTTCCATGGATAAGACTACTGAGCAGGGTATTGGGTTTAGGTAGATAAGGGGGGAAAAAGGTTTATATGGCGAATGGCACATATTGACCACATAGTGGGGGGGAAAGGGTCAAACAACACCGCATGAAATATGGCTTAACATGGGTGATGTACGTGAGATAGGCTCTTAGGTGGCTTATGAACACTGCAACATTTTGATTCGATAATAATCCCTGGAGCGTTATGGAAGGTTGTTCACTATGGTGACACAGTGGAGAAAAAAAAAAAAAAAGACTTTAATAAAATAATTCCCTAAGAACCACTTTTTTATTATAGTCTTTGACTAGGCCCAGTTCCTGGGTAATATTGTTTGCCAAATGTATGTTCTTTAGGTAGGTGGACACGGCATTGCCGATGGGCTGCGTGAGGTCCTGCGCGGGGTTGAAGGTTTCGTAGGTTCCAGCAATGGATTTATGGAACGAACGGGCCACTGGGGAGTTTCAGCTCTACCTGGATGACTCTTTTTCGTGGCGGGGCCCCGGACTCCACGAACTGCCAGGTGGCGCTGGACAGGTTTCATGAGATCACGGAGGTTCCTGGGGTGCCATGGGCGCCGGTATGAAGCAGTGGGGCCACGCACGGCGCTGTCACCTTTGTGTAAGGAGCTGGTCTTGTTGTTGCTGGAGGCACGGTTGCCGGCAAGCGAGCAGCGACGAATGTTGAGGCGGCTCAAGGTGATGGAGCCAAACCGCAATGTGGCAGTGTGGGGAAATTCAGAAAGACCAGTGGGGCCAGGCACGGCGCTGCCAATTTTGGGAAGGAGCTGGGCTCGGTGTTGCTGGACGTTTGCCGGTGGACAAGCAGCGGTGGATGTGGAGGCTGCTAGGGGTGAGGGTAGCAAGGAACACAGTGCCAGCGTGGACTTTCAAATGACAAGTGGGGCCAGGCACGGCGCTGTCAATTTTGGATTTGAGCTAGTCTCGGGGCTTACTGGAGGTGATGGAGGCAAGGCACAATGTGCCAGTATGGAAAGTAAAAAGACAGTGGGGACGGCATCGCATGGTCAAATGTGGGTATGGAGCGGGGCTTGGGTTGCTGGAGACACGGTTGCTGGCAGACAGGCGGCCAGGCACGGCGTTGTCACTTCTGGGTATTGAGCTGGTATTGGTGTGTACTGGGAGCATGGTTTCCGGCAGGCAAGTAGCGGCAGGTGTTGAGGCGGCTCGAGGCGATGAGGCATGGCACAAAGTGCCAGTGTTGGAAATTCAAAGACAGTGGGGCCGGCTTGGCGCGGTCAATATTTGGGTTGGTTGGACGCGGGTTTTGCTGGAGGCCTGGTTGCCGGAAGACAAGCAGCAGCGGATATCGGGGCTGCTAGAGTTCTAGTGGCATAGCACATGGGGGTAGTGTCGGAAACTCATGTGCTGGGGGGACACCGTGGTTTTGTGGGCGAGTGGTACGTGTTGGGGAGGTTAGCGGGGTGGAAGCATCAGGTAAGGGCGGGGGGAGGATAGCAGTGGTAGGGCACGTTCCGGCTTCGGAGTTGTGGGGCGTCGGAAACGTATGGACGGTGGGGCGGCCGGGGGGACATTCACGCATCGGTGGCGATGATCCGCAGTGGTATCGGCGTCACGTGCGCAGCGAATTTCTTTTGAACGCGCACGGGAAGTGAGGGGGTATAGTTATCGACAATGGTTGCTCGTGCAGGTCGGGAATGGTTTCTTAGCCTGGGACGTGTTGAGTTGGATGGCGGAGCTTTCGTTTGTAAAGAAGGCCAAGTGGCAAGCACGGGATAGCTTACTTGGTGGTAAGCTGAGTCTCAATCCTGAATGGTTCCAGGTTGCATGGGTCAGGGAGGCCCGTTATTGGGGGGTGCGCCGGGAGTTTGGGGCAGGCGGTTGACGTCTAAATTTTTGCATCAAAAAAGGGGGTGGGGAGGGCAGGAAAATGGGGAGGCGGTGTAAGCACCTAACCTCCACCTTTCCCTGGGTGGCGGAGTTGTTTTTGATGTTGGTCAAGTTTGGCTGGATTTCTGTACTTTCTCGTGAAGTTGGGGAGTTGGGAAACGGGAGCGGGGAAAGCATAACCAGTTTGGGAGTTGACATTAGAGGGTAGTTAGTTACAGTTGCAAGAAGGCAAATAGGAATGTAGGTCTTGGGAGGTTTTGGAGTTAGGAGGTAGGGGATACAACTGGATAGTATTATGATGTAATTGAGTTATATGTTTGTATATTGCAGGGTGGGGGATTTTATCATGTGGGGATCGTAGGGGTGGGGGGAGTAAAACAAAAAGGGGTCAGGTAACTCGATGTTTAGAGAGGTTTCAGTTTTGTAAGGCAGTTTGCCAGTTTAATAAATGTGATGTGCACCTGTTTCAATAAAGCGGCCTTTTACACACACAAAATGGTAGTCGGTGTGCTTGCCCCCCTTCTTCCCTCCCAAGGGAGGTTTGGGGGGCAGCCGAGCCGCGAGGTCTGCCCCCCGGGCAGATTTGGGAGGGGGAAGGGGGGAGAACAAGCGCGCGGCCATTTTGCCGCGTTGGGCTGGCTGGGGTCAGACCAAAAGCAGCCCAAAAGGAGCCCTGCAGCCCAAAGCATAAATAGCGTTCCCAAGTGTTCCCAGCCACCATTTTAGATACTGAGACCTGGTGGCTGGGAACGGGTTTAGTCAGGAGCTTTTTGTCCCCGCCCACCCTCCCCAGGTTTTTGGCTTGGGCTTTTGGTTGTGCTGGGGAGGTAAGGACAGGAAGGGTTTTTGTGTCAGGTGGCTGGGTTGGGACAGGTGCACAGGGGGTGTTTATATGTAAGGTGTCGCTTGGAACAGGTGCTGGCGGAGTTGTTTTTGATGTTGGTCAAGTTTGGCTGGATTTCGGTACTTTCTCGTGAAGTTGGGGAGTTGGGAAACGGGAGCGGGGAAAGCGTAACCAGTTTGGGAGTTGACATTAGAGGGTAGTTAGTTACAGTTGCAAGAAGGCAAATAGGAATGTAGGTCTTGGGAGGTTTTGGAGTTAGGAGGTAGAGGATAAAACTGGATAGTATTATGATGTAATTGAGTTATATGTTTGTATATTGCAGGGTGGGGGATTTTATCATGTGGGGATCGTAGGGGTGGGGGGAGTAAAACAAAAAGGGGTCAGGCAACTCGATGTTTAGAGAGGTTTCAGTTTTGTAAGGCAGTTTGCCAGTTTAATAAATATGATGGGCACCTGTTTCAATAAAGCGGCCTTTTACACACACAAAATGGTAGTCGTGTGCTTGCCCCCCTTCTTCCCTCCCAAGTTGTACTCAGAGCACAGTGTGGATAGCGGGCGACTCTTTGCTATTCTTAAAAAACATTGGCATTTGCTACTGACAGACAACAACTTATTATCTTACCTCACAGTCAATCCAGGTTTAATATTTAAGAGAGGCTTGACTTTAGCTAATTTGGTGAGTCCTAGCTACCCTATTAAAACTGACCAGGGAACATGGTTGAAGAATAAACTCAAGGTCTTTTACAAATGTGATAATTGCAGCTCTTACAGGTGGGCTATTAACAAAATAACCACGTTCAATTATAATGATACAGGGGACCACACTATAGATATGTTCATTAATTGTGACACGACATATGTAATCTATGTTAGGGGAAGAAACCAAGTGCTGGGGACTGCCAAGGGGAGTTTGAACACCTGCCGGTCGCGCTGACTGGCACAGCCATCCTCTCACTCCTGTTTCTGTTGACAGTTACATCGCGCGCATTTCTAACACCACAGGAAGTCATTGGCAATAGCCCTTGTCACCTCCGAATACTAGTGTTTGAACAGACTTCAGGGAGAGCTATCCCGCTACCTAGGTTGGCAGTCACAAAGGAGACTTGTTTGGGTTTTTCTTTTCTTGATTTTTGTGGAGAAAGGAGAACCGCTCCGTCATCAGCTATGGTTGGGCTGTGCTGATGACGGAGAGGTTCCGTCATGGCCCGGCCGCCGCGCCTGCGCGGCGCTGATTTCGCGCCTGCGCGGCCGTTCTAATGAGCGGGGCGGGTCATGACGGAACCGCTCCGTCACCAGCATAGCTCAACCGCGGCTGGTGACGGAGCGGTTCGGTCACCAGCATGCGGCCGCCGCGCGGCCGCCCCACCCCGTTAGCGCTGCGGCGGAATAGCCGCCGCAGCGAAAGGGTTAAGGACTGCAATTGAACTTGCCTGCCAGCCTAGTCCAGGCTGACAGGCACAGATTTTACATAGTATTTTCCACCTGTTACATCATTCTGGTGCTGAATGTTATTTCACTGTCTTCTATGCTACTAGAATTGCTTTCATTCACTTTCCGATAACATTGTTGTCCTCTCCTCAGGAGAGGTGACGGGGCAATAGAGGTGACGGGGCAGGAAAAGTGACGGGGCAGGAGCGGTGATTAGGCATGTGCAGGAGCGGTAACTGGGCAGGAGTGGTGAACAGACAGGAGCAGTGAATCGATAGGGGCAGTGAATGGATAGGGCAGTGAATGGGTAGGGGCAGTCAATGGATAGGGGCAGTGAATGGATAGGGACAGTGAATGGATAGGGTTAGTGAACGGATAGGGTCAGTGAACAGATAGGGGCAGTGAACTGATAGGGGTAGTGAATGGATAGGGGCAGTGAACGGACAGGGGCAGTGAATGGATAGGGCAGTGAATGGATAGGGGCAGTGAACGGATAGGGGCAGTGAACGGATAGTGGCAGCAGTGAATGGATAGGGGCAGCAGTGAATTGTTAGGGGCAGTAAATGGATAGGGTCAGTGAACAGATAGGGGCAGCGAACGGATAGGGGCAGCGAACGGATAGGGCAGTGAACAGATAGGGGCAGTGAACTGATAGGGGCAGTGAACGGATAGGGGCAGTGAACGGATAGGGGAAGTGAATGGATAGGGAAGTGAATGGATAGGGCAGTGAATGGATAGGGGCAGTGAACGGATAGGGGCAGTGAACGGATAGGTGCAGCAGTGAATGGATAGGGGTAGCAGTGAATTGATAGGGGCAGTGAAGGGATGGGGGCAGTGAATGGATAGGGGCAGTGAATGGATAGGGCAGTGAATGGATAGGGCAGTGAATGGATAGGGGCAGTGAAAGGATAGGGGCAGCAGTGAATGGATAGGGGCAGCAGTGAATGGATAGGGGCAGCAGTGAATGGGTAGGGGCAGTGAATTGATAGAGCGGTGAATGGATAGGGGCAGTGAATGGATAGGGGTAGTGAATAAATAGGGGTAGTGAATGGATGGGGCAGTGAATGGATAGGGGCAGTGAATGGATAGGGGCAGTGAATGGAATGGTGGCAGTGAATGGATAGGGGCAGTAAATTGATAGGGGCGGTGAATGGATAGGGGCAGTGAATGGATAGGGGCAGTGAATGGATAGGGGCAGTGAATGGATAGGGGCAGTGAACATATAGGGGCAGTGAACGGATAGGGGCAAGAGAAGTGATGGGACAGGAGAAGTGATGGGGCAGGAGTGGTGATGGGGCAGGAGTGGTGATGTGGCAGGATTGCTGATTGGACAGGAGCGGTGATCAGGCAGGAGCGGTGACAGGGAAGGAGCGGTGACGGGGTAGAAGTGACTTGTACTTATGTTCCTTGCCTATTTATTTATATACTATTGCATGACATTTACTGATGTGTCTGCAAAGCATACCTGTTGTCCCGAATTTGTGTGCTGAATTTTGACCCCTTGTCCTGAATTTTTACACTCACCATCCTGAATTTGCGCCCATGCCATTGTTCCTGCTTATATTTCACATGCTTTATATAAACCTGTATTCCCTATGAGTATTTGCTTTTTCCTGAATTAAACCTCAAATAAACATGTTTATCCATTGTTTGAATTAAATAGCGTTATAAGCTGTAACTGGTCAGTAAAAAAGGCTAAACGTACAAAAAATTGGTATGTTTTGCGATTTCTAGCCACACCCCTGACTCTGCCCACTGATCCACTCTTCGGTTATTCCCGCCCCCTGATTCTCCACCCACAGTTCCCCATTATTATTCCCCACTTCGACCACTGTCTCCTCTGCATACTTGTGGTCAGATTAGAGCATTGTGCAAGTTCTGTAGAGTAAGGTACTTTGCGTGTTTGACTAATTGCCCTGTCATTTATCACAGCACCGCTGTAGTCGTCACGCAGAATGTTACACCTCCCCCATTCTCCCTGTCCACTCCAGGGGAGCCAGCTCTCAAGTGGAATAAGTGGGAAAAAAAATCCAGAATTATGCAGTAGTGTGTGGATCTAATTTGGGGCTTAAAAGGAAAGTGGCTTTGCTGATGCATTATCTGGGGGCTGAAGGGCAAGAGATATTAGAACATCTTCCTGATCTGAATGAAAATGGTGTGAGAGGGTTGAATGAATATGAAATAAGTCTGAAGAAATGAGACATCCATGTCTTGCCACTTTGGAAAGAGGGGACAGAAGGAGGGAGAAACGGTAGAGTAGTTTGTCTCTGAGCTGCGTAAGTTGGCGGGTACATGCAAGTTTGGTGGACCCGTGAGGAGAGGATAGTGATCAATTTCTCTTAACTTGTAAGACTGAGCGTGTGCGTGAGGAATTATGGCTAAAAGATGACCAGCCTCTCGGGGAGGTGCTCATTGCGGCTAAACAAGTCGAGCACATGATGCAATGTGGGAGTGAAATAAAGCAGGATTGCGAGGGAAAAGCCAAAGTGAGTGAAGTTAATGTGGAGAGTGAAAACATGCTCACATGTCACAGGGCTAAAAGTAACAGAAAGAGATTAAGGGGAGTTGGAATTTCAAAGGAAACTGTTACAGGTGTGGCAGAAAGGGCACTTGGCGAATGACAGGGAGTGCCCCACCCTAAAAACAACATGCAGCAAATGTGGAAGGAGGGGACACTTCTGACAATGCTGCAGAAGCAATACTAATTACAGGAAACAGAACAGGGATGGCACTACCTGTTTCTGTGATGAGACGGTGTTACAGGTTCAGGGTGAGTCAGTGAGCAATCCTAAGGATTTTATAGCAGTGGAAGAGACAAAAATTAAAGCGATGTTTGACTCATGTTCCAAACTGACAATTATATCCGCAGAAGATTTTGAGAAAATATCAAAAGGTAAATTGACGCTTCAGAGAATGGATGTATGAACAGGAGGTTATGGTGGGCAGCCCATACAAATGAAGGGTTACTTCTGGGGCACGGTAGGCCACAGGGACAGGTTGGTGGTCGCAAAGATTTATGTGTCAAAGAAGGTTGACAACATCCTGGGGTGCCAGGCCCAAAAAGACTTAGGCATCTAATTCAATCCCAACAAGAATCCCCAGATATTGGCAAAGCAGGTAGGGAAAACCCTAGAGGCGATAGAGGAAGAGTTTAAGGAGGTCTTCACAGACAAAATTAGGATGCCTCAAAAACTGTGCCCACAGAATAAAACTCAATGAAAATTCCAAGCCTGTCTCAGCCAAAGTTAGGAATCTGCCCATTTCCATACAGGAGGCTGTGAGAGAGGAGTTGGAAAAGATGTGCAAGTTGGAGGTGATAGACCCAGTAGCAGCCACTGAGTGGTTGGTCCCCATTGTTGCAGCTAGGAAGGAGGATGGGGCAGTGAGCTTATGCACTGACCTTAGAGCGTTAAACAAAGAAATCATAGTTGATAAGTACCTCCTCCCGAACATTTCACAAATGTTGAGCACTTTAGCAGGGGCAAAGGTATTTACCACACTGGATCTGACCTCAGCCTACTACCAAGTCAGGCTCCACCCTGACTCACAAGAACTCACAGCATTAATTAGGCTGATGGGGGCATACAAATTCAAGCGGATGCCGTTTGGACTAGTGTCTGCTGCAGCAGTCTTCCAAAGGATAATGAGCCACCTCCTTAAGGGCATCCCTGTGGTTGTGTGCTACCAGGATGACGTGCTGATCTTCGGAGAGGATGGCATACAACATTAGCTCAGGATAAGACAGGTTCTGGAAAGATTAAAAGAACAAGGACTCACAGTGATGAAATAAAAGTGCAAGATTGGCTGTGCTGAAATAGAGTTTCTGGGCCACAAACTGACAACGGAGGGCATTCGCCCCAAAGCAGATCTTCAAAACACAATTATCAACCTCACACCACCCAAAAGCAAAGATGAAATAAAATCCTTCATGGGGATGGTGGAATCTTATAGCAAATTTGTGCAGAACTTTGCCGGAGGCACATATGCCATACGCAACCTACTCAGGAAAGCGGTGACATTCGACTGGAGCGTGGCGTGCCAGAAGGAGTTCGAAGATACAAAAAAAGCGTTAGCTGAAGACCCGAACCTCAAATCTTTTATACCTGGCAGGAAGACTGTGCTGACCACCGACGCCAGTTCGAAAGGATTGGGAGTAGTCCTGATGCAGGCTGGAGAAAGAGGGGAAGAAACAATAGCATTTGCATCGCGCTCGCTACTTAAGGCCGAGTTCAATTACTCGGTAATAGAAAAAGAAGCACTAGCGGCACATCAAACGATCAGTATCAGACAATGGGTCGTGAGCCTTCAAGAGTACACGTTTGGGGTGGAATTTATACACAGAGTGAGGAATCTTGCAGCTGACTGCCTTTCTCACCTGGTGAGTGAGGGTCGTGATGAAGCAGTCGATGTGGAGGAGGAGAATGAGGCAGGTAAAGAGATGCTGGCGGAGATCATTTGCGTCATCACTCAAGGAGCCATTGAGGAAGAACGCTGTAAGAAGTGCTCAGAGCTGACGTGCTCTCACAGAAAATCTGTGAGAAGACGAAGGGTGGTTGGATGGACCAGGACAAGCGGGAATAGTCTCTTAGACCATTCTGGGTCATCAGAAATGAACTGTCCTTCACCGAAGATTGTCTTTTCAGGGCACAAGGTTGGTCCCTCCCGAGACCTTGAGAGAGACTTTAGTCAACCTGGCCCATGAGGGGCACTTGGGAATTACGAAAACCAAAGATTGCGGCTAGACTACTGGTGGCCCAACATGGATCTCAAAATCGAGAGGGAGATAAGAGACTGTGTGCCATGCTTCGCCAGTGACAAGGTTCTAAAACAGGACACACCTTCCAGGCCTCTCCCTGTGGGTCCATGGGTGGATGTGGCTTTAGACATTGTCGGTTCCTTGACCGGGGAACATCATACACCCTACATCTTTGTACTCATAGATCTCTACTCCAGATGGCCAGAACTCAAATTTGCGTCAGAGATCACCACGAGGGCTGTCATAGACTTTCTACTAGAAGTATTCATCAGGGAAGGTTTGCCAAGTAGCGTATTGATGGACAATGGGGTGCAACTCTGCTCTAGAGAAATTAGAGAATTCTTAGGGAGTAATGGGATCGAACACAAGGGGTGTGCACTTTATCACCCAGAGACAAATGGGATGGTCGAACGATTGAACAAGACCATCATGGAGGGAGCCAACTAGCGAAGGCTAGTGGGTTGTGTTGGAAGGGTGGGGTCCTGAAATGTCTGGAAGCCTACAGACTGACCCCTCATCAAACCACTGGCATGACACCTTTCGAATTGCTTAAAGCTAGAAAACCCAACACAAGGTTAGTACCCCGGTGGATGAAGTGGTACAAATGTTGGACAGGGCACTCTAAAGAGTCACAGTGGTGAGACAGAGAACGTTAAGCCATGAATGATAGGAAGAACAGGTTTGACAGGCTACATACTGTCAAAGACGTGAGATTCCAGGTGGGAGATCTGGTCAAAATAAAAGCACCCATTGGCAGAGCAAATTGGTCTGAGTTCACTGAGCGTACCAAGATTGTAAAGTTATTCAAGAATGCTGTCAAGACACAAGAAGGGAAGATTTGGAATTTGGGGAGGGTGGTAAGGTACACTGCTCCCACGGTGGCCACCAACAACACACTAGGGGCAGAACCCGGAAAAGGGGCGATATGCCTGAGCTGGGTTGTTCAGGACAGGCCAACCCCTTTCCCACAGGAAAGGTTGCCGACCGAGGTATTTGGAACACTACGTTGCTAAATAATTATTCTTATGCATTCTCTTCCCTTATGTTCGATATGTTCTTTGTTGTGTAAAGGAGGGGGATGTGTGGTATCCTCTGTTGTAGGGGGAACCCTGGCCTTGCCACTCACCCCCTCCCCTGTGTTTGTAGTGGTTCACACCACTGTGACATGCTGTAGAATGTCACAGTGGTGAACGTTCTGAGGCGAGCTCCCTCCGAGGAGTGAGAGAAGGTTTTGAAGACGAATAGCTGTGGCTGGGGTCCTTTCGCTGTACTTGAAGAAAAATACACCACATTTTGTACGCCTGCATCTCCTGTGCTTCTATCAAGTTAACTAATTTTACAGTTGTCTCATCCATGGATGTGAACCTGTGATTTGCAGGTTGCTTAGACTTCTGCGATGGGTGCATTAACCAATTAAGTTGTTCCTGTTATATGCCTGGCATTGCTGTGGAGAAAAAATACAATGAGAAATATCCATGACAACTAACTACCAGAAATGTGATTGGATGTGATTTTTCCCCCTAGTCTGGATAGGTCCTTTAAATTGTGAGTTGCGATCTGCTTGTTGTAGATGCATTGTGCACAGCTGTGTTCAAGGTAGAGGGGCCTGGTAGCCTTGACAACCAGAGGGAAGAGGCTAGAAGAGCCCCGCCTGGTTGCTGTCTCATTTACCATCACTCTAGGCTCATTTGGGCAGAGGGAGCGGCTCCCTGTGCTGTGTTCCTGAGATCATTAGCCCCTGATATGATACGAGGGGTATCCCTTCTTACCACATTGTTCCCATTTGTAAGCACTGTAGTTAATGTTAGTATTCACCTTTTTGGTACTTAATTCACTGACTGAGGAAGGAAGCATGGTTCATTGCGATGACACACACTAATGACTCAAATTCATGCTATCATGGTGGTGAAGGGAAAGTATTTAAGAGCTTGTACTGCTGTGAGTGAAGAATAGGGTATTTGCATGCCTTTGCTTGTTTATCAAATCTGGCCTGATAGTTTTATAATAATATGCTTTACGGTCAATTTTGCATTTGAAACAAATATAGGCAAACTTTTGCTAAGGTGCCAACACATGCAAACATTTGTGTATGCATGCATAGCTTCGTACCGCTCTCCCTCAACCCAATGAAAGTGGCAAGATTAGTCTCAGCACAGCACAGAAATGCAGCTCTCACATACCCTGTGGGTTTCTTCTCATTCCATGCTTTGGCTAAAAAACTATTTTTAATATTTGTAAGAAAAAAATATTTGACAAGTTTGCTACTTTACCTCCTGAACAATAAGCGCAATGCCAGTTAATTAGAAAGTCTGATGAATCTTTGAAAGCTGATACGTAACAGAACATATCATTTTTGTTAGTCCAATGAAAGATATGGCCAGCTGTATAGCCTCTCATGCAAACACACACACACACGCACATACACACACACACACACACACATTTTTATTTCAATCTAGCCTATATAGGTTAAAAAAAGCACTTTCCAATACTTTATATTTTTCTGAAAATATGTTCAAGCCAATATTGTTTAGATAATGCAACTACTCAGATATATGATATTATTGAAACAGATTAGGAATAAGGAAACAGTGGATCACAAATAGATAACTGCTAGTTTTTTATTTGCATGGCAGTTGTTAGTATTGATACATTCTTGGTGTTATCACATAAATTGTGTCTCAGCAGCCAAGCCATGCTTTGATGTTCCAATTTTCAACCACTTTATTGTTCTTGTAGTCATATTTAAATAAAGTAGCACCACTGGTAACAAAAAGAAACCCTGCAATATATATAAAAAATTGAAGTTAGATCAGTTTGATTCAAACATTCCCATGATATACTCAGTGTACAATCTATTTTTAAAGGAAATAATTATCATTCATAACTAGACAGACTTCAAGTTGGAAGTAAATAGAGGTAGATGCTCCCCTTCACAAGCCTCTGTCAAGATGATACAGTATCTCCCAGTTTGCCCAGTGTGGGAGACGGTGGGACGTACTACAGAGAATTGTAAATAGTTTCCTTCCAGCACAGGGATCTGACTTGGCACGAATTTCATGCATAACTCAAGAGTTTCACAAAAACAAAATGCCCTCTGATTCCCAGGCCTCCTTTTGTGCCATTTATCTAAGACAAGAGTTTCTGATTAAAGATCATAGGACATAGAGGGGACTGACAGTAAATATGTGACAAAGGAATGGATAAACATTTGGCTACCTAACCACATGTCCTGTCTTTTTTTATAGTACATTCGAACCTCTGCAGGGAATCTTTTTGAAAGAGGGACCCACTGGATACATAATGACAATCCTCTTTAGATCAACAGTGGGTAAACAAAGGTTGACATTGGCGGAAATGAGGGTGGAACTAGGGAGCCTAAAGAGAGAAGCGCACAAACGACTCTCTGCAGACATCTTGGAAAACGAATAAGTAGAGATTCATGAGAATAATTTCATCAACGCGTACATGAAGTACTGGAAAAAAGACAGACGTACATGGCATACACTTAGGGAAAGTCAGAAATAAATATTGTGTAAAAGAATTCTTGCCTCCCTGGATGAGGACTTTGTTATGATTGATGCCATATCTTTCTTAAATCTCTGCTTCAAAGTACTTTTTTCAGAATCGGAAGCATCTAATATTTTTGCTAACCCCACAAGGATGAAATAAGACTTAGCCAGAAGGGTCTACTACAGTGGGCCATCTTCCCTAAGGATGTGAAGGAGAGAAGGTCTAAAGAACAGAGTATGCAGTGTTCATATGTCTGATGGTAAAACTGGTTAATGGGACACATTGTCACTGTTACCCTATCCTTGTTCTATTGAGATGGGCCAGCATAGGCGCCTGGGTCCCATCTTCCATGCCTCTTAGGACAACATACACAATGAGGTTTGCCATTATTTCCTGTAGACATGTGGTAGCATTTGATTAAGAATGCAAACTTTCTGATCCTATTGACTTATCTTTTTAGTTATCATTTTTTTTTTTTACTAATTTCGTTTGGAAGTTTCATCTGATTTATTCCTTGACTTTATTAAACGTTGATGCTGTTAAAAATAACACAGGCACTTCCTCTGTGAGAAGACTGTCGCTGGTGCTAATATACCAAGGGTAACCCTAGGATTTATTACGGAACCCTGATTTTACTTTTAGGTGCAAGATTGTTCAACTTTGTGCATGCTCACAAGCAGCTCACATCACATCTTTCCTCAGTTATGGGTCCAGTTTCTTACAGTAGATACAGTGGATGAGGTTAGCTTTTTAGAAATCAATTATTAATGCCTGTAAGGGGAAAAACTGGGACCACTGTAGCACAATAATTTCCTATAAAATGCTAAGTTGGGCCGGCCAAGTTTTCAAATGCACTTTGCATGATCTCTTTGCAGGCTGCATTACAGCCTGTATGGATAACTTGTCCAAGCCACCAGTCCCTGACTGAGTACCGAGCCACGGCGCTCAGACCAATCACAATGCTGCGTTGCATTGTGATTGGTCAGGGGAGCCTGGTTGCCATGTGCTTCCTGCTTCTCTGTTTCAGCCGGCCTGAAGAGACGACGGAGCAGAGATGATCTGTGCTTGCCACCACTGCTCCCAGGGTATCAGAAGCAAAATGCCCCTGTTGTCACAATTGGGTATCCGTAACCTCTGTTTGCCCTGGGACAATCAAGCCCAGTTTTCTCACACCAGTCATCAGAAATCTGAAGCAGGATTTAGGTAGTACTTCAATACAGCTCATATGAACATCTTTTTATTACTTTTGAACTATTACGTATAGGATAACATTGATTGATTCAAATAGACATCCTTATTAACAGTCATGCTCATTGATATTCAATGATATTCAGTGCAAATGTTATAGTTATTTTTATTCAGGCTCCCTTATTCAATGTTCTTCAAATATCTGTGGTGATTATGAATAGATATTTACATTCAGTAAACATGGTTTGGGCTCTACTTTCATCATTCGGCTACTTCTATTGCATAGTTTAGTTGTAGTTCTTCATAGTAAAGGATTGCACTACTAATACAAGGTAATTGTGAGGAATGAAATTTTTAGGAAATATTTAGTTTGCCTCTTGGTAGCCTCCTTGCTTTGGTGTTGCAGAAGCATGTTTTCGCCTGTTTAGCCACCTTTCTACCACTTTTTAGCCAGCAGCATTTTGCAGACTTTTACCTACTGATATGCATTAAATGTTACTTAAAAAGACTGGATTAACTTACCATTTAATTGGAAGGCAGCATCCACCTTTTTCCCAAGTCCAGGGTATCTTTCCGCAATTGGACCGGTTTTATCAATGGTATACTTAACGTCATCAAATCTAGAACAGACAATTTAAGCATCTTGTGAGAAACACAGAAGTAAATGACCTTCTACAGTTAAACTATATGTCAAACTTTAGTCTTCTTTAAACTGCGGCCTCCTTCAAATCTCACTATGCTGCCTTTCTTACCCATCTAATATTCTTGGCTAGGTAGATCACCACATCTCTAGACATGTTAACTAAAATTGGTTTGAATGAGAACACCAGCCTCTTTCCTCAATTAAATCAGCCATTCAGAGACGTGTCTCTTCTAAAGTATTAGTTGTGGTAGTAGCATTAACAATTACAACAATGTTTGTGAAATTGGAGTTAGAATACTATATTCAACCCCGCCCCCAAATATATATGCACTTTCTCCAGTGTTTGTTGGATTAGAATTAAACTAATCTGACACCACATTAAATGTCTCTTTCCCCAGTCTCTGTTAGATTGTTGTTAGTGTAGTAAAATACCGACGCCCGCTAAAATATGCACTTTCCCAATGATTGTGGGACTGGAATAAGAATAGCAAATTTGACATCCCCCCCTCTGCCAATTAGACATTTGATAAACTGTTTATTGGATTGAAGTTAGAGTGCAAGATTGAACTCGCCCATTCATATGTACTTTCCTCAGTGTGACTATCACCAGTGGGGTTTTATAGTGCTTGTTCAAAGATTAAACTGATTTCCACACAAGCCTAATTGAGAAATTGGGAGGAATGTTGGGTGAAAAGTAGTATCCTTAGTGCCTGTGTAAATTGCAAGACACACATAGTAAGTACAAATGGTAAGGCATTCAATAGTGAGAGTCAGTGAAACAAAAAGCATGGCCACCAATTGTAGCTCTGTGAAACCTAGAAACCTGTAGAAGCATGAGGTGTGTAGAACAAAGAAATATATCTTGGCAGTATCGATGGGCATGGTTAGTAATGAATCTAGGAGCATTAACATACACAAAGCAATTAATTATACAAAGACCCTTAAAAGCCCCCACATGGGCAACCAATTGAGAATTTTTCAACTGGAGTAGGAACTCCCCGGCTTAATTTGAGCTGGTGGTTTCTGGTGCTCGCCACCAGCACTTAATTATCAACACCAGCACTTATGGCAGCTGCCACATGGTGTGGCTGCTTGTATAATTTAGAATTGAGCAAAACAGCAATTGTTTATTAATTCAGTATACATTAAAAACAACTAATACTTGCTGTCCAAGACATTTGTGTAGCTTTGGGGCCTTAAATAGTTTGAATTGTCACACTAGTAGCAGTGTACTGATTAGTGGTTGTATGGGAACTGTCACTGGCAATGCCAGCAGGGGCAATGGGTGGTGCAAGCTGTGGATGCATCCTGATGAGAGGCCTGGCACTTATTGTTTTACAAATTAAGCACTGCACATTAACAGTCAAACTTTACCAGTTATCGGTTACTAAAAGGAGGAGCCCCTAGTACAAGATGAGCAGCCTGGTTTTGAATAGCTCTGAACTGATGATTCAGAGATTACTTGATGCACATAGAGATGAAGCTGCAATATGCCAAGCATAAGGTGAACAGTTCTGTTACCATAGCATTATGGTTCTCAGCAGAAAGAAGGGCCATCATTGGGTGGTGTGTATCCAAAAGAAAGGTGAAATGTGAAATCAGTGAAACAACATGACTCTTCAACAAGAAAGAGGAAGTTAATTTAATTCTAAGACTATTTAGTAAGTATGTGGGTTGCATGCAGGGATCGGAATCAGGTAGCCATACAGCAATGTGTCAAAAATTGCATTTTCCTTCTTTTGTTGGTGTTTAGCTTGAGGCAATGGGTACCCATACAGTCTTTGACAGCCGAAGGACATTTTAGCACAGAACTGTTGTGGTATTGTCACTTAATTTAAACAGAACATAAGAGTAAAAAGTGAGCCTTAAAAGAATGCAGGAGAGCTGCATGAGGTTTCATGTGCAAGTTAAATTGATACTGTGACTCAGTGAAGAGAGAGATGCTGCAGGATAACATTTTGACTGCAGATGAGAAGGGTCTTAAAAGCTTTAGTTGGTATCTATCATAGAGCAAAGAGATGAGCCATTTTAGTGATTATCTGTATTTTTCATCTGCTTGCAATTCGTTTAATAAGGATTTGTGGTCAACAGTGTTCAAGGCTGCTTATAAGTTCAATAAAATCAAGACATAAAAACTCTCTGCAGCAGCCGTCAGACAATAATTGTCTTAGACTGCCAAGGGTATTTTCTTTTCTGTGCTTATGGTTGTGGGATTGGAGTTAGAAAAGTAAATCTGAATCTCTACCACCCCCAGTATATGGACTTTCACCAATGCTTGGGGGAGTTGGGTTAGAAGAGTAAATCTGACCCTATATATTTAGGCATTTTGTCCAATGTTTTGGGAATGGAGTTAGAATGGTAACTTTGAGCCCCTTTTTAATGTACTTTACTCACTGATTGCAGGAGTGGAATTAGAGTAATAAATAACGCCCTTCAAAATGGAGTTTTCTAAGATTTTAGTGGGTCTGGAGATGGAATAGTACCTTTGAATCCCGATAGATGAGGTGATTTCTTGAATTTTGTAGAACAGGTATTAGCACATGACATCAGCAGTGCTTAATTGTTTTATTTTTTCTTCTTTTTGATTTCATTTAAATCTTTAGATGTTTGCAAATATTTATTATGCTTGTGAAACAGTTTTAAAATATGTTTATGATCATTTTTAATATGTCAATGAATAATGCATATATTCTCAGATTTATACATTTTAATTTAAATTGTCAAATTTAATATAAAAGAATCCTTTTTTGTTTTAAATTATGAATGTTATTTTAAATGGATACACCATGGTGTGCACATATTTAATTACATTTCTAATTGAAAATGTAATATGAAGCATTGTAATCAAAAGTAAAGTTTCTTAAAAAAGATTAAGATTTTGAAATGCATTATTAAAGCACACTATTTTTGGTTTATGAATATATACCTATGTTCATTTTAAGACATTGTTATATAGTTAAAGAAATACATATATTTTTAGTTTGAATAGAACAGTATTAGTAAATATTAAACATTTTAATAACAAAATAGTACTTAATCAAATGTATATTTTTTCATTGGTGATTTTGTTTAATTAAAGTTCCTATGTATTTTATATAGTAGATTTCATAATTGATTTTGTGGTTAAATCTACTGGTTTTTTTAAAATGCTATTTTTTTATCTATATCAGCAGTATATAGCAGTCTTTATTTTTGTATTTATTATATTTTTACTGTCAATATTTTTTATACTGAGTAGAGGAGTGAGACTAGAGCTACCGTTTATATAGGATTTCAGACTTGAAAAAGGAGTACATTTGCTGTTGGATGATTGCTGTTATTTATGTACTTTTTATGGGAGTATACCTGTATTCCACTTAGGTGTTGATGTCTGGGATTTGTTTCACGAACTCCTGTATGGAGTACATGTGTTATGTTATATAACGGCCGGTTGGCTTTAGGTATGACTGCATAAATAAAAGGCCATAAACATATATGTCCTGCCTGTTGGGCTGTTTATTGTTTTTCAGTGGCTTTTCACATTGAGTTCAAGTTACTATAGTTCATGTACCAAACCTTTTATAATATTGAACAGATCAGGAATCTGGCATTGTTACTTCCGGCATTTAGCGATAGCAGGCCTCCATGAGTTTTTAACTCAAAAACGGGGAACATCAGTCAGAACTGAATTTCTGCAGGATTCTCCGTAGTATTATTTCATGTACATATTTATCCAGCTTTAGATGTGAAGTGTTTCCCTGAAATAAAATTGTAAGTGCTGATATTCCAACAAAGTTCAGTTTCATATTTAGTGAGAATTACTCTGCATTCTAAATGAGAGCATCTCTCTGGTGATGTGTTTGATTGCCATCAAGTCAGAGCAAGAGACCAAAATGTAAATTGTATAGCAAATTTGAAAGAACTTGACATAATAGTTCACACGAGAAAGGCCTTAGCAACAATCTGATAAATCGCTGTGCTCAGAAATGCTGTGGTATTCTGTAGGAAATTTTAATTTGTCTTTGCTTTTATTTACGACGCAGATTTGTTTTAAAAATTGTAAAGCCTGCCGCGTGCTGTGTATACTGTGAGAGCTACTACTTTGTAGTACTTTTTAGAAGGGCCCAATGAAGCTGTTTAACTAATCGGAGAATTGCTGGTAGAGGAGCTTTTTTACGTCTGGCTTGCAAACTATCTGCAAAATCTATGGTTACCTATACCTTAAAATATACATAAAGTGGGATGTGGATTCTCTCACAGGAATATTTTTCTCTCACATCATGCTATTGTCTGTTTGTTGTATCAGTCCTCTTTCTACAGAGCGCACGCATTGTAGTGCATGAGTGATTAGTTCACATCTTAAAAGGACTCTAGATCCTTACACATTAAATTCTTCATCTCAGAGATACACTGTATACTTAATAATCTTTTTTTTAGTTTGTTTTTTCTATGCATCAGGCTTTTTTAAAATGTTTTATTCAGGACGCAAAATGCAGACCAGACCCATTAACTCAATGCTCGGTTTCTTTTTGCTGTGGTATTCTCCACAAAGGGACTATGAAGTTAATGGGCACAAATTCTGAATTTTGCTTTTTCCCCTCTGAGAAGTGATGATACACACTAATCAGTACACGAGTCAGCTTACCATGTAGGAGAAAGGTCAATTACGGTGTGTGATATTTAATTTTTCCTTCGCAAACAGCGTTTGTAGTTTAAAAACAAAATTATTTGGAACTTGCTGAAAGTAGAAGGCTGTGAAGTAAAAAGTTTACACGCTTTGACACTCTGCAGCACACCATCTTTAAAATAATTTTCACTAACAAATACCCTCAAGTGGATGAAAATACCTGTAATATTTATCTTCTACGAAAAAGTCAATTTTTCTTGTTTCTGGAAAATTTGCAACTGCTTCAATTTTCTTTACAGAGCTTGGCAATTTGTAATTGGAAATGTCTTTAGGATAACCATAACGGAGAGCATTTCCCTGGAAAGCCCAGTATTGTCTACCTTCAAAAGAGAAACATACATGAATTTAAAGATCTTAAGGAATAATGTAAAAAAGCATGTAGTTAATGTAAAAGAAAATACATCAATTAAAAACATTGATTACGATATAAAATATCATGTTTTCCATAGTGCATGAAAATATTTTACTTTTGAAGGCTCAAAAACAAATGGAACGCAAATGTGTACATTTACCATGCAAGTGATGTCTTTTGTAAATCGGTGCTATATGATGAATTTTAATAAAGATCAAACAACTGTATTGTGGAATAAAAAGTGGATTATAAAAACTCGTATTTGCTGATCGGCCAAAATGGATTTAAAATCTCTACGCCCACAGCTTGATTTCAATATTTACCTTTGAATAAAACCACCGTATTTCGAGCAGGAAGAGCATATGCAGCATCTATGGGAGTTGGCATTCTTTGCCAGAGGGTTTGTACAGATGACTTTACAACAGTTTTGGATGGTTGTTTTACCCAGACGGTGCTGAAATGAAGGAGAAAAACTCAATAAATGTGTTAAATTAGCAAATCTTCGTTTTTGTAGATATACTGATACTATTGACTGAGGCTGGCAATGTGCATCTCTGCTCTTGATAAGTCGTTCCTCTGCTGAGCTCCTGATATATTACATTTCAAGAATGTTTTTTCAGTGCTAAATTTTGAACTTTTCCTAAAGGCCAGGAGAGTGCAATAGCCCGGATGTCTATTGGGCGCAAATTTCAATGGGTGGCTTACAGAGCAGTGAAAAATGTGCTACCATTTCTCATTCTAACCACAGGGGTGACCTCATAATGGAGTGCTTTGTTCCTTGTACAGAGGCTCTTAAATCAGATTATTTTAGTTTCGTGATGCCATTGAACAAACTGGAAGATAGGAGAGTAACTGGAAGATAGGAGAGGTATGATTGCTCAACATTCACTCAACATTAATCGCACCACAGCATCATGCTGGCGGTGGACCTGCTCTATCACATACCTCTATTCACACAAACATGTTATCAGGATCTAGCATTAATGATGCAATAGTATTGACAGCTGTTGCTCGAAGAGAGTATCCTAATCCAATTATTAACACGCCAATATGTTTATATTGGCGTTTGTGTTTTGCACAAGTAAGACACAAAAGACACATAACATGCAAACATGCTTCAAAACACACAGGCACAGATGATTGCTTACATGCAGGCCTAGCAGCACACCTGAAGGCATTCATGTAGACACAGATCAACAGACATAAAGCCTGACTAGAAGTGGCCCATTAAATTGGGACACCAGTGTGAAAATTTGTTTGCACATGGCTCACAATTAAAAGTGGTGCAATGTTTATTACGTACAGTAATTATTTAGAGCCATATTATGGATAGGGCACACTTTCAAATGGTTGTGCTATGGCGCCCCTTAAAAAAGGTGCACCAGGTGCAAAGAGGGAAAGTGCACTCTATTACACTCAATGCACTGCCTCCAGGACAGCTACGAACTTGTCCTGCCCTGTGGGCAGCGCATTCAAGTGAAAAACTAAGTTGCTTTGAAGCAGCCACTCTGTGTTTCACTTTGCAGGTGGCAACCCACCTGCAGGGCCGGCTCTAGGCTCATGGTGGCCCTGTGCAGAGAGCGTAGGTGGGGGCCCCGGAAGAGGGGGTCCGGACCGTAGTAGGGCTTAAGATTGACGGCCCTGGAATCCAAACTGCTGGCTGGCTGGACAAGCAAGTGAAACTGAAAACAACAATGCTGCCATTATTTGAAAAGAAGTGAGTCGCCGGCTTCGCCGTTACTGTTATTTCTCACTCAGCGTTATCCCCAGCACAGCATGCTCTCACTCGAGGAGGGAAACCAGCACCAAGCATCTGCTTCAGCTGCCTGCGTCACACCCCGCACTAGTACCATCTTCTCTCTGAAGTTATTTTTTGCATGTCAGACTCGGAGTCAGAAGAAGGGCAACCATTTATTTTGGCTTTTATTTCCGCTCCCACTAGACTACCTAGGATGCAGTGATTTAAGTTAGCAAAAGATGAGTTGCGACTCAAGAAATCTATGTCTCCAAGTGCCATTGCTAGCCGGGGTCGGAGCCGGAGGCCGCCAAATCCTGCCAGGGGGCCGTCAGTGCAGTGCTTAATTTGTAAAAAAATAAGTGCTGGGGCTCTCATCAGGAGGCAGCTTGCACCAGCCCATTTCTCTTGTTAGTACCGCCTAAAACAAAACCATCTACTAACCATGAAAGTGGGGTGAGGACGTTGGCGACGTCGGAGCGCTGGAACCAGGTTCGAGTCTCACTCAATCTCCCCCTGTATATGAATGTGTCCTTAACTAGTGCTCCTGAAAAGTGCTGGTGCTGAGCAATGGAAAACACCAGCTCACATTAGTCACTGTTTACAAGGTGCAGATTAGAGTAAGATGCAGTTTTCACATATTTGTATGCCATTCTAACTGAAAATAAATATGGCCCATAACACGTTATGTAGTGCCACTGTACTAACAGACATACATTATTACAGGGCAAAGGTCAAATTCAAGTTTTTACCACAGAAAGTTGAAAGGATGAAAACATTTGTTTTACTTCCTCACACACTGGCTGTAACAATTACGTTACACAGGTAAACAACTGTCCTAATACCCATGTATCTCTTCAGTGCAATCTTACACCACAACATCTGGGTTTTAGTTAAATACCACCTTCCATATTCGCCTCTCGTGAGTCATGGCCATACCCCAATCTTAACTTTAGTAATAAATAGCATATCACACGTTGCATATCTACTCCGCAAATATGCACAAAACAAAGCACAGCAAAGAATTAATAGAGGCAACCAAGCACTTTTCATCCACATTTCAAGAATGGTGTGCACTACTTTTTCCTCCGGTATCATCTATGTGCCAAAAAGAGGGTGTGTGATTCTATCCCACTAGTAAAATGGTAATAAAATGCATTGTAACGAGACCCCGGAATAAGTGAGTTTCTGTCTGTGAAACACGCAGGTGGCCTGGAGCTAAAATAGCACCCTGCTTAAGCGGAAGCTGTCAGAGGCATGGCGCTCGAGGTGATGTTTTGGCAGGCCCTGGGCCACTCAGTAAAGCCGTCTCTTCCGGCTTCACTTTTTTTCACACATCACAAACTAGACCCCACTGCATCTGTAGAATTAGCAAAGGAGAATTTCCTAAATGGGAGGGCCCGGGGCACCTCTACATTCTGTCACCTTTTGCCCTCTGTGGACTGTAACCCACCCCGAGCTGGGAGAGACCCTGGGCTAATCACAGAATGGGACTTCATGTGAGCAGCCCCCACGAGGAACTGGTGGCGCCGAGTGCCCACTAGCCAAGGTGCTTGTGCACGTGCGGCAGAGGGGTCAAAGGCTGCTGAACAGATTGCAAGAATCCAGTTGCTGGCAGAATAATACGCTTTCTCATATCTATGTAAGATGATGCTAACAGGGAGACCAAGTGCAGTGTCAGGAAAACCATGAAACATTAACGTAGCCTGCGTAGCCCGGTACAGAAGAAGGCTGGATGAAGGGAAGCAGGAGCGGGTGCATGGCCTTTAAAGTTTAAACCTGTTTCCTTGGACTTAATCGCCAAGCTGGAGCCGGAGCTAACCTCAGCGGTGACCTTCACATACAGTGTCACGCCACCCAACACGCTCCCCACCAAAAAGGCAGCGTTGCTACAGGGTATACCAGCGCTATACAAAACTTTAAAACATAACATCGCTGACATTGGTGACCTAAAAGGGTTTTACATTAACCTGATCTGTGCTTTTGTCTGTAAAGTTAATAGGGAATAATAATAGCGTTCGGTATGGGCCTGTTTTATTGCCAGTTTTGAATTCCTGCCACGTTTGAACCCTGCCAGAAACTACCCTCCTTAAAGCCGCAAGCCTACATATGGAAAGCTGTGGTAGGTGCAGGTCTGACGTGACCTGAAGCCCTTTCGTGTGTACTGCGAGTCACTAGCATAAACCACGAGCAGGGCAGCCCCGGACTTCTCCACAGCGCCTCAGGCCTGGAACGCGAAGAGGGGGTTCCCGTAAACAAAGCGCCGCAATGGGACGTGAGACTAGGAATATCTATGCAAATAATGAGAATGAGCTCAGCAGAAGATTACTGCAAAAGGATACGTGTATTTAGATCAGAGCTTGATAAAAATGGCACAGGCGTCTGAGTATGGCAATTTAAGTGAATTCATTCACGGGGCCTGGTCCTCTGAGCCCCAAATAACACTGGGTATGTAGGGTCACATTTATATAACAGTTATTGTTGATTTAAATTTATTTATGGATGAAGCAACTTGCACTAGATTGTACCAGCTAAAGGCATGGTTGTCTGTGATTACTTTGATTACTGCGATTACTGTTTGTATACCAGCCTGGGCAAACACAGATAAAAGATCTACCGTGAAAAATAGATATTAAAATGTTACAGCTGGTTTAAGCAGCTGTTCATTAAATTGTGTTTTGATGTAGCTTCTATAAAGACAGCTATAATGTCAAGCAGGAGGAAAACGGAACGGAAGTTGATCCGAGGATCACACTGACAAGACAAGACGACTTTACACAGGAAAACACATTTTAGCCATGGTCTTTGTAATAAACTGCAAAGTGAAATAGTCGGTTTGCTTTTTCTCCCGGAAAGGCCAACTACTGAATTTATTTTGCAAATGATTTTTTTAATCAAATTTTTTGCTCACAACAACCCGTGATTATACTAAGTTCAGCCGATAAAAGTTATTCACTATTTGGGGTCACACCAGGTAACCAGACATTTTTACCTTTCCCAGGGTTCCAATCCTTGCCTGACACTGCAGCAGTCCAGGTGAGAATGACAAACATGTGAGAGGAGCAGGGTCCGACGGCCTTACTACCTCACCAGGAGAAAGGACGCACGCGGTGTCTTCTTACATCTATCGCTCACTTCTAATGTCAAGAAGGCCAGGTCACAACATGCATCTGGACGTCTTTCCTGGTTTCGCGCCCAGTGCTGCTAGTTTAAACCGGCCTGTGTTATTCTGTGAATCTCAGCACTTCCACTTTTTATACCCCTACATGCCGGGTGTCTCACAAGTCTAACAGACAGTCTAAGCTGTACTCTTAGCTGTCTCCGCAACGGACCGTGCTGTGAGCTACTGGCTTTATGAAAGCTGCGCGCTGGTGCTATGGTTAGGTAAATGTTAAATTCGCGCAATAAACAGACCACGCAGTTATAGGCGTAAAAGGCCATTTATTAGACCAGAACTGCGCATAACAATAGAACAGTAAACAATAACAGCAAACTCCCCAATCATACATCCCCCCCATTCGTTTCAATCATCCATGTCAATACTGAGCCCTAGCGGCTCCAAACACCCTCCTCTTGTCCGTCAATCACCCTTCCAGCCCCCAGTCATTGCCAACTTCAAACAAACTTCGATCCGTCCTGCGCCAAGTCTCCCCCCCAAGGGATGGGTATGCCCGCTCTTGACCCCCTATCCCTTCGAAACCTGCCACCCAGTGGACCCCCTGTAGGGCGGTACACTGCCCCACCCCCCCCACCAAGGGGCCGTCCGTCCTTCACTGCAAAGTCACTCCCTCCGGCACCAGATCGACTCGTTCCACAACTTGCTCACCACATCCCGCAGTTCCATCATATACCATGCATTCCCCAGTCGAGACAGGTGCACACCGTCCTCCCTAAAGGCTAAAGGCTCCTCCAGGCGAATTCCAGGATGCGAAATTACTTTCACCCCCCTGTCCACACAGTAAAGTCTCATTGCCCGATTCAGTTTCCTCCGTGCCTTTTCAATGGCCCCGTGTTTCATGGCCCCCCTCCAAACTTTCCGGGGGACCAGCTCCGTCCAGGCAATGCAGGCCCCCGACATCCTCGATTTTAGCACATCCAAGTCCCTCTGCATGAGCTGCAACAGAGCTAGTCCAGACAATTGCACCAGGTCGTTCTCGCCCAAATGTATGATCAACAGATCCGGGCACCCCCTCTGTGGGACCATCTTCGCGGCAGTAGTGCCCCCCATCGCATTCCGCTCTTTCCCCACCATTTCACCTCGTGCAATTGTCCTTTCAGTCCCAGGTTACGGCCGTAAACCTGCTGGTCAGCGTACTTGGATGCCCAATGCACAAAGGAGTGCCCAACGATCCACGTCACCGTCTTACCACCCGGGCCACCCACGCAACCTACGAAGAAAAAAGATGTTAGAACAGGCAAAACAAAAATTGTAAACCAACGAACCTGCCTGGGACCCCAACTACTTCCTCACATACCGCTCGCAGCAGCGAGACTTCCAACGACCAATACTCCGGATCCGATCCCAGGACCAACCCAACCGTGCCGCTGCAGTCGCAGCCCGAATACGGAAAGAATGAGTACCAAAACCCGCTCCATTCATCCCCAGTCGACCCAAAGCCATCCTCAACACCGCCAACAGCTGGCCCGCCGACATTCTCGCACCAGAAGCATGAAGGAAAATCTCACCCCCCCCCGCGGGCCCCCCGCCCCGCAGAAGGAGCGCCATTCTCGCACCGGGCAAACCGCCCCACCAGATTCATTCAGCCACACCCACGTACCACGCCCCACTTGATCAGTCTTCGAGCGGCCCAGCCATATCCCCAGACGCCCCGCATCCACCCGTACGTCCTCAAACAACCGCCCGGCCCCCCGCCTCGTGCCCAGCAACTCAGACACCCGAAACGCCCCAAAAAACATCCACACCATACACAGGCGAAACAGGCCCACCTCGGCCCTGTCATAGCAACACTCCGGCAACACCCCAACCAGCCAGACCAACAGGTCAAACGTCACCGCCTCCCGCAGGCGTCCCCTCCCGGCGCCCCTCTCCCGACCCCACCCCCGCAACATGCGAGCCAGCACCACATCCTTGGTGGGGTCGAAACCCAGAAACAAAACGCAATAAAAGGAAATGCCAGCCAATTTTCCAGAAATCGTAGCAGCAGTCAGGCCACGGTCCATACAGGAAAGCACATAGCCCCGCACAACTCCCAGCACTTCCGACTCCCCACTCACCACACCATCCACCGTCCAGCCCATAAAAGAACTAAAGTCAGACCATGCCAGCCGATATGTCCTCCTCGTGGACGGGGCCAACGAACCCTCCACCAGACCAATCATCCTCACTCCCCCAAGGCCCAGATGCCGGCCGGCAGCTCGGTCTTGCAGGCGTCCGCTCCCGGCGCCAGATGTCGGAACCGCTGCCACTGCGAACGAGACAAAGCATCCGCAATGTCATTATTTGCTCCAGGGACATGCTTGGCCCAAAACACCACATTCAACTGCAGACAAGCCAACATGAACCTTCGCAACAGCTTCAACACTCGCAGGTCCCTCGCCCTCTGGTTATTCACAAGGTCCACCACCGTCATGTTGTCAACGTGGAAAAGCACTGTCCTGTCCCGAAAGTCATCCCCCCACACCGCCAGAGCCACCAGCAAAGGGAAGAACTCGAGAAAAGCAATGCTCCTGCCTTGCTTCAACCAGGAGGCCGGCCAGCTCTCCGCGCACCACCGCCCATCCCAAAAGACTCCAAACCCTGCTGACCCAGCCGCGTCAGAAAAGATCTGGCATTGCCACACTGCCCTCTCCTCATCAAACTCCAAAGGCACCCCATGGAAATCCTGCAGAAAAGTGATCCAAGTCCTGAAATCCGACCGCACCCCCAGCGAGATCCTCACCCGGTGATGCGGAAGCACTGCCCCCGACATGGCCATGCCAAGCCGCCGACAGAACGTGCGCCCCGCCCGCACTACCCGGCAAGCGAAGTTAAGGAAACCTAGCAGCCTCTGAACCGCCCGCAAAGGAATCCGCCGCTCCCCCACAGCCCACTCCAGACACTCCAAAATCTCCCTCACCTTAGCCGCAGGCAGGCGCGCCAACCAGTCAACCGAGTCCAATTCGATCCCCAGGAACGTGAGGCAACAGCTGGGACCAGCCGTCTTCTCAGGCGCGAGAGGCACTCCAAATTGCACAGCCAAGGCCTGGAAACGCGACAGAGCCCTGCCACAATCCCCCGGCCCCGCCTTGCCCAGGAAGAGAAAGTCGTCCAGGTAGTGAGTGACCTCGCGGCACCCGCTCACCCGCACCATGACCCACTGCAGAAACGTGCTAAACAGTTCAAACAAAGCACAGGAGATGGCACAACCCATGGGAAGGACTTTGTCGACATAGATGGCACCCCCGAACTGCATGCCCAAGAGCCCAAAATCCGCCGGGTGAATCGGCAAGAGCTGGAAAGCCGACTTGATGTCGCACTTCGCCAGCTCCGCCCCGGGACCACAAGAACGCACCATCCGGACCGCATCGTCCACCGACGCATACAGCACCCTCGAGTCCTCCTCCGCAATGAAGTCATTCACCGACCTCCCCTCCGGCCAGGACAAGTGGTGAATCATCCTGAACTCCCCCTCCTCCTTCTTCGGCACAACCCCCAGCGGCGAGACGATCAGGTCCGGCAGCGGCCAGTCAACAAACGGCCCCGCAACTCTCCCCTCCGACACCTCCTTCTGCAACTTCGCAGCCACCACACCCGGCAACTCCTTCGCCGACCTTAAATTTTCGGCCCACCGCCGCTCCCTGGGGCCCTGATAACCCACCCGAAAGCCTTCGGCGAAACCCCAAAAGAGCCGCGCCGCGGCCTCGCGGTTAGGGTAGCACGCGAGCCACGGGGCCATCGCCTCCACCCTAACCGGAGTAGGCGCCCTTCGGGCCAGGCTGTCCCCGCCCCCTGGCGTTCCGCCATTGTTCAGAAGGGGTGGCGAGCGAGAGGCACTGAGTGATGGGGTGCTTCCCCCCCGCACTCGGAACACTCATGTTTGAACTTACACGGGTACCGTGAGCAGAAACCCCGACTGTAGCTCCAACACACCCCCGTGGTGGCCCCTCCCGGTTTGGCTGGCTGTCCGGACACAATGGTGCTGGGCACAGTTCCGCCCCCCGCCCCGCCCTGGGCGGGACGCGTCGGAAAAGACCGATACAACACCGGTAAACCTCTAGCCGTGTGCGTAGAGGCCGACGAGTGCGACGACGCCATCCACTGCATCCAGAGCTCCTGATCCACCTCCCCCCAGCTCTTTTCCGGATCGGCGCTGACCCGGGCCCAAAACTACTCATCATAGCTTAACCAAGCAAAACCCCCAAACTGCATCTGAGCCTTACGGATAATGTCCATGTATTTGAACAACGCAATCGCCCGGTCAAGATATTTCACACAATAGACGCTAGCATAGATCAAAAAGGCCGAAGTCCAATTCTCCATGGTGATAGGCACCCTAGGCCGCCTCGTCAACTCCCACTCCTCCTCCTTGGAACCCTCCTTTGCCTGAACCTCCTGGTGCAACAACTTAAAAACGTCCACAAACTCGTGCTTCCAAATCTTCTCCCTCATTTTCTCGGACAAATGCGACCCCAACGGCATTGCCAGCCCCATGTAAGGCATTTTCTTCGGGAGCTTCACCCCTTTCTCATCCTTCCCATCCCTTTTGTCAGTCTGCACCCCCAAAGTTACCGACTTACCATCCACCGACTTACCATCCACAGGTGGACCGCCCGAAGGTGCCCCCCCTCCCTCACCGACCCATCTCCCACTCCCACCGACCTGCAGGCCCGCTTCCGCCCCTCCCCACCCCGGGGTGCGTCATCCCAAACCGCCCACCAGGCACTCTCACCTGTTGGTGCCTCCGTCCTCTCCCGGGGCCGTCCTCTGGACTCCTTTCCACGGGCCTTCCCAGGTCCAGTCTTCTTCCGTGATCCGGGGTCGACCTGCAAGACACCAAGGTCGTCACCCCCCGCTGCGCGGCCTACGCCTTCCAGGTCATCCCGCACCTCCCCTTCTTCCAACTCCTCGCTCTCAGCACTGTAATCCAGTTCAAGCACCGGTTCCTGATCCACACCTTCACTTGAGACACACTTCACAGCACGTTTCACTCCCTTGGCTCCACACTCACGGCCACGCGGTCCGGTGGCGCCACCAGTATTCGTTGCCCGATCCCGCGGGGGAGGGACAGCCGCCGCGAACTGCCCTACTGCTTCCGACCTGCGTCTCGGAGCCGTGTTGCGCCCCGCAAGGCCCCCCTTTGCTCTGCCGACAACCGCCGACTTGGATCCCCTCCCGCCCCCCAGGTCGCTCGAACCTGGCAGGGCCCCGGCACCATCGGGCCTCAAAGCCGTGCTGGCCGTCCCTACCCCGGCCGCGCCCCCAGTAAGGTGGGCGGCCGGGCCTGACCTCCTCAATCTCGCCTGCCGAATCTCCTCCTCTTGCCTCTCCGCCTCCCTCTCCTCCTCCGAGGTGGGGGTGGGAGGCCCCTCTATGTCGGGGCCCCACACCGAACCAACTCGGGCCCTCGTCTCCTCGGCCCACCTGACCTCCTGAATCTGCTCCAAGATACGCTCCCCTCTGGACCTCTCCTCCCAAGAGACAGAACCCCAAATAGGAGGGAGGAGCGGCTGGCTGTGGCCAAAAAATTCGCCCCCCCGGGGGAAGAAACCCACCTGATGGAAACCTTGGACCCAACCCGGGCCGCCAATGGGAACCAGAGAGGGAGAGGCACTCCTACCCACCGCAAACCCAGGCACCAGCGGCAGAACCATGGCCGGGGTGCCCGCCCTAGAGCCCCGGGACAAGTCAATCGGGCCCCCCCCAGACACCCGCAGGTCCAGCCCAGGCCCATCCCCACCAAAAGAGGCCTCCTCCAAGCGGACCAAGGGCCCGGGGGCCCCGCCGCCACCCACCGACCCGACCAGGCCCGGCGCGGGCCCGGCCAGGGCGTCACCTAGCTCCACCCCCTGCGCAGCACCGTCCGGCGCCAACAGAGGACCCTGGAGCGGAAGTCCCTCGGGCACGGCCCGCACGGCCGCCCCCGAGGCCCCAGGCAAAAACTCCAACTGGGGGAAGGGGCGCGCAGAAGTCGTCCTGCGCTTCCCGCCCCGCGCAGTATCCTTAGGGACACCCCCCCCTCCTGACCCCCGGGCCACCCTCCTGAACCTGGTCGTCCTCCAAGCAGGCGAAAACCGCCGCCTGCACCCCTGCCGAGGCAGCCCTCGTGCCTCTGGTGGCCCCCACCCAGGCCTGGTCCATGACCCCGGGCCTAATCAGGTCCTCGTGGCCGGCCCTAGCGAGCAGTAACAAGGCCTCACGGACCTGTTCCGCAGACACCCCAGACATCCCAACCAAATCAGCAACAAGAGCAAGAAAACCAGATACAACCCCAGCTGCCGAAAAACAGCTCCGAGTACAAGTCCCAAAGTAGCACTAGGCCTCAACTACGCACTAACTAACAACTCCTTTCGAGCTCCCTCCCGATGGTGCCAGGCACAGAAAAGAGGAAGATCCCTTCCTCCCCCGCGCTTAAGTACCCACCCCCTAACTCCTCCCCTTCCCCTGCCTGGACTATCCCCTGCGCGAAAGACCCCGGGGAAAGACTAGTCTGCGACTCTGCTTTCCCCGGGGCCCGGCATAGTCACTAACTTACTTGGTTTTGCAGCCTCCGTGTGGCTGTGGCAACTACTCCAGCAAGCGTCGGCTTGGCCACGATTCTGGGCCTGCCTCGGTAACTCTCCTTGCACTGCGGTGTGTGCTTATGCTTTGACACTGGTTATCTCGGACACCAGCACCGGACGGCTCCAAGCCTTTGTTCATGTTGCATGCTGGTTCAGATTATTTTAGCAGAATGCATGCGGTATGCAAGGAACAGAGCTGCCATCGCCAGTATGTTTATGGAGACAGGGCACAGAGTTAGATTGCCCGCCAGCTCGCGCTTCCTGAATCCTCGACCTCACTTCCTCCCAGAACTAGTATGTGAGGTCACGTCTCCCGCCTCTCCTGCTGGCGCGCCAGCCGTGCAACAGCCAGTAAGCACTTTCCCTTTCTCTAGACGTGAGAGATCCAGCCACGGCGCTGCAAATTCAAGGCCATTAAGATATATTGTCGCAGCAGTGCAGCTGCACAATAGTTACAAAGCCTGTGCTGGTGGAAGCGCCCCAGCCGGCAAGACTCATGATCAGCAGAGCCTGCGCAGGTCACAAGCATGAGCGCTAGCAGCCTGGCATGGCATGGCATGGCCTTACTACAGCAGTCTCACAATGGAATTAAAATGCGTGACAATGCATTTCAGTGCGGTGTTGCGGAACACCACATTGAAATGCGTTAGTCACACTTTATGGTGATGCATGGCAGGCCTGAAGCACCGGCACAACGTAAACGATCCTTCCGATCCGATCCTCGTGGCGGCCCCTGGGGTTTGGCGGCCCTGTGCAGGTGCACAGTTTGCACATGCCTAGGGCCGGCCCTGCCACCTGCACTTTTACGGGGGATTAGTAATCCCCTTGCAGGCGGGTGCAGTGAGTGTCTGCACCCGGCTGGAGGGGGATGTCGGGGGGGGGGCACAGGATCCTCTTTACCCCCTCCAAAGGGCTACTATCAGGGGCAACCTGACATCTTTTTTGTCTCTGCACCTGCATCTATAAATATGGCGCGGGCGCAGAGGCAAAGGTATTCCCTCATTTGCATGGGTCAAGCCCCCATGCAAATGAGGGAATGCCCTCAAATTATAGTGCTGGCTCTGTATGTGCACAAGCACTATCTGTATTAAGAAAGATGCCACACAAACATCTGCGGCCCCCTTTATATTATCAAAGTGCCCTGGGGAGAGCAAAGAGGGCGCTAACACCAGTTGGACCCCCGGGGCACTTCTGTAATATGGCCCAGGTGCGCTAAAGTTTGCATTCATTGTACATTTTCAACAGGTCAAACTTTACAGATTTTAACTGGGAAAATGACCTGCCATTTACAGGGATATGCAGACTTTGGTGTGATAAGCACCAACATTCACACATGATTCTCTCAAAAAGTCAGGCGAAATTTATTACACCGGACAAATTTGGAACCCAGAGGTGTTGTATTTTATCAAGTGCGACAAATTCCTACTATACCTACAGAGCACTCCAAATCAGGCCCTTAGAGGCTTTCATGCACACACCAGCCTATTTTTCTTTATGTACAAATGCGCACACAGATACATGCTCAGAGGTGTAAGTGTGCACGTACACTGTTCGGATTCAACCGGTGCGGTATGAAAATATATATGTTTTGGTATCCTGCTGTAAGCATATCATCTCCAGAATATTAACTACCACAATATTGTCAAGAAAATATTGGGAAGTATTCATTTACTATTCGTAATTCCAAATGTATTTACCGTGACAATATCAATATCGCCACTCATAATGATGGCCTAAATGTATGTGGTTGAATATGTGGGTTAACTGAGGGATTATATATTAGTGGTTCCAAAGTGGTTCATGTGGGATGAAGTATTTGTGAATATCATCTTTAAAAGTTTTTGAAAGATTTTTTTTAGTCAAATTCCTAAATTGCCAGTGACTGAACTGGAGTGAAATGCAATCAACGTATTGTAATCTGTTGATGTCGGCTTTCAGCATTGGAACTCAATTCATTCTCTCTCGAGGGTGATCAGCAACCAGCTTTGGTAGTCAATGTAGGTGCCATTGCATTGGATATTATAGACATTGGCCAGTGCACAGTATGCAATTTTTAAAAATCTGCCTCAGAGTGGCTGTAAAACTTCTGTTCTGTGCCGTGGTGTTAGGATTCAGGGAAAAAACCTGGCAATGATGCATCAACTGTCAAATCAGTATGAGTGAGCCTCAACATTGTAATCAAGGACTATCTTTCATATTCCTGATGCTATTGATGCTACATGGTTCAGGTCACTGACATGCCATTTATGTTGATAGATTGCAACCTAGAATCAGCCATGGTATGTATACATATTCATATAAAGAGTGACCTCAACTGGGAAACAAATCAGTGTTGTAGAGTGTAGGGGAATGATTCTAGGTCTTTTACATAAGATGGTGGGGAAATTACTCTAGGTCTAATATATCGTCCACCAGGCAACTTAGGAGACTTTCCGACCAAAATTATTGACCAGACCTCCACCAAGTGCACGTCCACTACGAATTACCTATTATTAGGAGACCTGAATGTACATCTCCTGGATCCAGACGACAAACTGGCCAATGAACTACTCCAGGATCTCACCTCAATGGGCCTTGACCTTAAAAACCCACAGGCCACCCACTAAAAAGGGCAACTGCTTGACCCCATTCTTTCCAACATCCCCAACCTGAGATCCCTAGACCATATCCCCCTTCCCTGGACGGACCACTTCTTGGTCCCCCTAGTATGGGACATTACTACTGTGCTCCCTCCACCCCCAAAAATCAGAACGTACTCCAGACGATGGCAGAAACTGGAACCAGACATCTGGGCAGCCAAACTCCGAGAAAACGTTCCCCATCCCCCTAATAACACCTTAGTAGGGGAAATAAAATTCAGTTCCTGGATTACCCAATCGCTCGACGCCATCCTGCCCAAAATCCACTCCCTCAGACACATCAAGAGGGTCAATCCCTCACCCTGGTATACCCCGGAACTCAATCTGCTACGTAAGGCCTGCAAAAAAAACGAACGTATCTGGAGGAAGGAAAAAACCGAGGAATGGAAAGAAGCATTCCGCACCGCGGTTAAAACCTACAAAAAAGAGCTCCGTTGCATCAAAACTAGTTTCTACGAGGACAGAATTAAAAACGCTGCCTGCTCGGCCCATGAAACCTACTCAGTTCTAAAAGAACTACTCCACCCCCCTGACCCCCCACTCAAACCCCTCGATCCCAAAGCAGCTGAAACTAAATGTAAAAAATTAGCCACCTTCTTCGACGAGAAGATTCAAAACATTCTTCTAACCATACCCCCTCCCGAACAGGACCGCACAAAGCCGGATCCTACCATCACCACCATCAATCTTCCTCCACCGCCAGCCCCCCAACCCTCCCTGGACACTTTTGGCCCCGTTACTACGGAAGAAGTAGGAGCCACGCTGGCCGCAATCAAAAGCGGTTCCCCCCTTGATCCTGCCCCCCTCCGTTTCTTAAAAAAAGTGTCAAGTACCATCATCCCCCCCCTCACGGCTCTGATCAACTCCTCTCTCTCAGAGGGTATTGTCCCCCCCAGCTGGAAAGCGGCGGCAGTCAAGGGTCTACTGAAAAAACCCTCTTTAGACCCACAGGATTTCGCCAACTACAGGCCCATATCCCTTCTCCCTGGAAACAGCAAGATCGCGGAGAAGCTGGTAAATAAGCAATTATCGCTTTACCTAGAAAGCAACAACCTCTTAGCGGCCTCCCAGACAGGATTTCGTCCAGGTCAGGGCACGGACATCGCCCTCCTGACAGCAGTGGAGAAGGCCAGAAGCATTCTGGACATGGGAGGATCAGTGGCAGTGATCCTCCTAGATCTCAGTGCGGCCTTCGACACTGTAGACCATCCCACCTTAATCCACCGACTGGGAGAGATCGGATTAAAGGGTATGGCCCTGAAATGGCTAGAATCCTTCTTGACTGGACGCTCCTTCCAGGTGCGGGAAAACGACAGCTGCTCACCCACCATCCCCCTCCGGTGTGGAGTGCCACAGGGCTCATCTTTGAGCCCTACACTCTTCAACGTGTACATGGCCCCACTGGAGAAGAGGGTCAGTTCGTACGGCGTGTCAGTCATCAACTACGCCGACGACACTCAGCTGATCGTTACCCTCTCTCATCCTCATCACGCCCCATCCGACCTCCACAGCTGTCTTTCCGAAGTCCATCAATGGATGAACCTCTCCTCATTAAAATTGAACGGGTCCAAGACTGAGATCCTCCTAATGGGCCACGATGGGCCCTCTCTACCATCTCACCTTTGGCCCAAGTGCCTAGGGGACCCCCCCGCACCCAAGGAGGAGGTCAAGAGCCTTGGTGTGTGGATCGAGAAGGACATGAGTTTTAAAACCCAGGCAAAAAGAACTGCAGGGACATGCTTCGGGCTACTTAGAGCCTGCAGGAAGATCTTTCCCCTACTCCCAGATACCGCAAGGAGGCTCCTTATTCAGGGTCTAATCCTGGCAAGATTGGACTATTGTAACGCTTTATACTTGGGTGCCCCTGAAGCCACCTTGAACTCACTGCAAAAAGTCCAAAACGCCGCAGCCCGCCTACTCACGGGCACACCTGGAAGATCCTCCGCCAGGCCGGCTCTCAACTCTCTCCACTGGCTCCCAGTCAGAGAAAGGGTCGTTTTCAAAGCCCTCTGCCTGGCCCATAAAACCCTCAACAACAACGGCCCCCCTCTTCTGAAAGAACTTTTAATCCCATACAAAGCAGAGAGAAATCTCCGGTCCAATACAGAAAATCTAATTTCAGTCCCTAGAGTGAGAAAAGCCAAGACCGGTGGCCGTCGCTTTTCGGTTCACACGGCTAAACGATGGAACCACTTACCCCGGAAACTCAGGACAGAACCGAACTATCTCCAGTTCAGGAAAACCCTAAAGACTCTACTTTTCCCGCAAATATAATCTCACTAACTGGCTTAAACCCCTGGAGAAGCAGATCAGCGCTGGGATGCTCCTCGGAGTTACTACGCGCTCTACAAAAACCATTAAATAAATAAATAAATAAATAAATAATACAGAAGAGGACTATGGATGGTCAAGGGTTGTTTGAGGATGCTTCTAGGTAAGGTTTATATGGCTGGATAAGCTGAGACTAAATTAAGATAAATTAGGTGCTCTTTGAGGCAGCTGGTTCATCAACACCCCAGTTGGTGAAATTTAATCAGGTTTTCTGGATGGCTATAATAATTATGTCTGAGGCTAATTCACATATAATGAATTTGAATACAGATTGTTTGCATATTTCCAAGTCTTATTGAAAGCCTGAGTGAATTTTACTTTTCAGAGGAGCAGAAAGCCACAAATGCCTCCTGAAGTTGTCAGTACATGGTTCCTTTCTGTGGTGCAGGAGCAAGGTTCTAGTCTGATGAGCTATGCATTTCATTCCCAGGAAAGGGAGGTGTATCTTTCCTCCTCTTCAGGGCTTCTGACAATATATTGGCTTGCATTGTGGAAAGTTCCTGAGATGATAAGTTTTCCCTCCCTCTGGAAATGGCTGTTCATTAGCCATTATGGCTCTTTGAGGCAGCTTATGTTTCAAAGAGATTGACCCATAAGGATTGCCATCTTTGACCCCATTGGATGCTCCATCACTAGGGCCAAGATTAGGTTACAGATGCTGCCATTTTTTGCCATCTTGGTGTGAGAGAAAAAGGGATGCAAATTTGAAGTCTGTTTCATTTAAGAAGGGTTTTATTTTCAATCAGAATTATAGCTTGTACAGTACTTCCATGATGGTATTGCTAATGTGAGTATTGAAGAAACAGGTACCATTGATAATGCTTTCTGAGGAATGACGCTCTGAGACAGCTGGTGAGTGAAGCTAGGTTCATATTGATGAATTTGGATTTCTGTTGCTGTTGAGTTATGAATTCTAATTTAGTTACATTAAGTTTAAGGTAGTTAGCTGATATTCCTGTTTGCAAGAGAGGTAACGCATTCTTTAGTATGGCAAACTTCATTATGTGAGGACGTTTTCAGATAAAACTTGAACTGAGAGCGCTTGGTTTAGCCTTAGAGCATGCTGCTGCCTGTGAGGTTGTGAGATGTGGATGTGACCTGAAACTAAAAATGAATTTTTTAGAAGGTGTCTATTAATGATTTGATCACTGCTTAATTCAATTTCTTGTCAAAGAACGAAAGGTGTGTGATGGATCTGTAACTAGACAGGTCGTCTGGGTCCAGGTTGAACTTTCTCTGGAATAGGAGAATCTTTCTCTTATCAATGTGTCCGAGGATATGCACTGCAGATATTTTGCATTGTCTGTACTACTGGGCTGATTCAGAGCCCCGTGAAAGACATTGGCAAGACCAATACCGATACAGAATGATTTACAGCATTACAGAGGGCTATTTTAGCTCCATTGATAAGCTCTAGAGGACCACAATGGAGGTTTTAGTTTTACTGAATGCTAAAACATCAAGTTTCCCATTTCTGGTCTATATTCCCCATTTTAAATTCGTTAAGCAATACTTGGAGGGAGATTAGTGGAGAACCCCGCAGGATGTGCTTCATGGCCGAATAAGAGTGTGAAAGTGGCCACAAACATAATTTGCTCCCAATTTCTCATTGGCTGCGGAATTCTGAATAGTAGAGCGAGGAGGGCCTTCAGTGTTTCTCCTGAGAAGGATAGTATCATTTTAATATCAAACAGCCAAACGTGATATCCGTCAGGGTGGTTGAGATGTCCTTAAGAACTGCCATGGTGAGTGTCTTAACTTTGGTCAAGATATGGATCTTTCTCTGTAGAATGTCATGGATAGTGGGTGAATGATGTTGCTGTTGCATTATACAATTTTGAATAACAATAATTGTTTTTGGTACTTGTGGGTTATGAGGAAGTATATTAGAATGCTTGATGACTTTGAAAAGTGTTCTTCTTTAGAGCCATTGGTAATGATTGTTTTATAAGTCATTTAGCTTTAGATGTGAGTTCTTTAAGCAATGAACCCTGGTCCTCTAGCATGCTAAGTCATATGACAGTATGATTCATGATATTTCTTTATCTGATTGCACTATGGTTGTTTGTTCGTAGGAAGTGTGTGAGTACATCAAGCTGTAGAGCTTTGGGGTGTGCTGAACAAAAGTTAAGACCTGCATTAGGAGAAAGCATGGAACAATTGCACAGACCTCAAACATACATGACACTATTGGGTATATTACATATCATCAGTTTTGGGACACTATTTACAATACTGCTCATAGTTAATAATTGTATTTATACCACCATGTACTTGTTTTTTATATATGCAAAGTCTTGGCCCTAAGTTAGAAATAGTTACCAATTGTTTCAGTTTTTCTGAGATGAGTTTAACTTCCTGGTGTATTAAAAGGTTACAGTATTTCACTAGACAGTTTATTTGTCTACTGAGGGAATTCCATTTTTGTGTTTAAGATTTTTTTTTAATGCCATTCTATGTCATGTTAGAACATTTGACCGGTTGTTTAAGGTCTGTCTTTCATACGTGACTGACAGGTATCACTTTGTTAAAGAAGGTCTTTTGCTCATCCCTTCTGAACTGGCCTAGTGTATACTCAGAGAAAATAGCAGTCATCTAACTACAGATACCTCAATTTGCTCATGAATAGTTCTCCAGGGACGATAAGAGACATAATTAGAAATATAGATTACCCATTCGTAATTAGGTATATCTGATCTCCAAGGACGAAGGCCGCGTCGATGCTCATGTTGTCCCTGCATGCCTTATTTGCCTTAGTTGTTGTATCACTACAAGCTTTTGCACTTGTAGCTGCTGTAGTCTGTGTCGGAGATGGTTGGCTTCCCTTTGTAGTGGTTTTTGTCTGGGTTGTTGTGGTCGATGCTACAGTAGTTGCCGCTGTTGGTAACCCTGGATTTAAAAGATGAACACTTCATCATTTATTAAAATCTCAAAGGGCTCAATGTTCGGATACTCTACAAATCTGTAATGTCAAGCATTTTTTGGGCACTGGCCTCTAAAAGCAGAGTTGCTCAACACAATGTAAGTTGAGGTCAACGAGTAATCTTCTGATGTAAGGATTATGAGATAAACAATGCACATGTTATTAATTTCCAAATGTCACAAAAACTAGCTTTAATTTGTTAGTGTTTAGATTTGTGCTTTGCTACCCCTCACTTTATCACAAATACTTGGAACTTGAAGGCAAGGCACGTCCATGTTAAACCTGACCTTTATAGGGGGAGATGAGGTTAGAAACAAAGAGGAGAGACAAACAAGCAGGAAAAATATTTTAACAGCTACAAACAGATCAATATGCAAGAAATATTCTTACATAGATAATAGAAAACATCTGTCTACCTAGCTACAAACAGATTCATATACATCTAATACTCAGACCTCCTATTAAAAAAGCTCAACGAAAACTATCAGATATTCGTATATGAGCAACTATTCCAAGATTATTGATAGATACCCACTTCCATATGATTTACTGGAGCTGAGGTAGCTGACGTCCTTACATTTCTTAAATGTATCTACCCTTCTAGTTTATGTTGAATTTTTGTCTTTATTTCTTTGCTCCCCTCATATGCACTCTTAGTCCAACAGCTGCAGAGATAATGTGTGATTCTTTGGATCAAACCGGTTATGGGCTCATTTCCTCAATTCCCTCAATTCACCAATATTTTTTCCAGGATTTATATTTTTGATCTAACGTAATCCCTTCAATCCCCATTGTAATAGGCAGCCCTCCCTGTCCAGGCGACAAAGCGCTGTATCAAGGACTATTAAGTATCAAACAAGTCAGAGTGCAACACAGTGATACCCGTTTTTACAGCCTGGGGCTTGGGGGTAATCGCTAAACCTGCTCTGTAGTTTACTAAAGTACCTACTCTTTTAAATAGTAATAAAATCCATTTGGTGAGAAAGAAAGAAATCCCTAGGGAGGCGTATGTTTATCCAAGTGCACTCTCACCCCTACTGACTGTTGGTAATGTCTCCCTCACTTAAGGCATCTTTCCAGAAGTTCTCAAGAATGGCCTGATTCTTCCATTCCTAAACAAACCTACACTAGACCATGATGATCTCACCAACTACCAGCCCATCAACCACCCATTAGGAAAAACAATGATGCTGCGGAATAGATCAAAAGGGGATTTTTTCTAGAGGGAAAATTAAATTAGTCCCTCTCAAGGACTTAAATTAATGGCCAATTACTTATTTTACTATAGAAACCAACTCCCAAGTGGGCTGAAAAGCATCGACTCCACAATCTCCACAATCTGGTGAAGCCCTGCAAATGTTTAAATTAATTGAAAAGAAACTATTGCACATCCCAATTCAGACAGAGGGTTAAAAAAAGTCTCCCTCCGTTGTATGTTATTTTTAGGGCTATCTTCTTTTTCCTTTTACATATTGCCATTAAAAATCATTGTTTGGGATTTTTCCGCATCCATAATATCAAATAAAGGTAATAAGTAATTATGTCCATGTACAAATATATGTATTGTGTTTTTTTGCTTTTTGTGTATATAATTTGTGTATATATAATTGTTTGTATTGTCCTATTCAAGAAAAAGTATATATAAAAATACTCGTTTTGGACTACACTTGGGAGTTAGAAGGACTAATTTAATTTTCCCTCTAGAAAATAATCCCCTTTTGATCTATTCCACTGCATCATTGTTTTTCCAAGTGTTTCTTTGCCTAGATGCGGGTGGAGTAATAGGGCATCATAACAGAGCATCAACCACCCATGGCACAAATCATTGAAAAAGCAGCCTTGTTCAACTCCAAGATCACATCAGTACTGTGAAACGCACATTCTAACAGCGTCTTTGCACTACTCAAATCATAGTCAGCTATGCCATTGGGGACTCGGAACCAATCAGCATAAGAAGGGTCAGTGTAAAAAAAGATATACATTGACATCCTGGATCAAAGAGCCATTAACGCAATATTCACCAGGAACTGTACCACAGATCACTGTTGCTACCACAAACACACAGTTCTATCTCTACGTAACATGTTTCAAGCCTCAGCCCTTAAAAGTGACTTAATTTGCTTTGACTGCTGTGGCATGAAATTTAACATTTTATTGCACATTTATGTGTGTTAAATGTGTTTATCCACACACAGTTGATATACCGGTGATTGATATAAATGCAAAAGTCAAACCAATGAGTAATAAATGTGCAGCAATATTGCAACAGCAAAGGAGATACAATTTAACAAAAGCACGACTATGTACGCAAAAAGCAGCAAATTTGATCAACAGTTTCCTTTTCATTCTCCTACATAGCTTACCCCAAAAAAAAGTAACGGTCCCATATGTGAAAAGACAAAACACAACACAGAAAGACAAGACATACAAAAGACATAACCTAATACAAATATAGTACCCAAAGGAAGTACACTGAGTTCAATAAACAAAGCAAATATAGAATTAGAACAAATGTGATTCAATAGGCAATAAAGTGTAACAATCACAAGCATTATAGGCCTGATTTACAAAGAAAAGTTTCAGAAGTACCACTAACGTAGGTCTGTTAATCAGAGTAACCTATAATTGAGTATGTATTTGAATATATACTTGAGTAGGTATACCATAGTTACACATTTTCAAAAACTGGCATAAGCCAATGAATTGAGATTGTATACTGTATTCAAAAGTGTATAACTTTATGCACTTTTAAGTTTTCTTGTTTCTGTTGTCAGTGACCCTAGAGTTGTTCAGGGAAATACAATTCAAATGTGCCCAGTCATTCAGATGTAACTACTTTGGTATTTGCAATCATTTTAAGTTTGTTCTCCACCCCTAAATGAAGACTTATAATACAAATTGAATGTCCAGATAGAGTTATTGAAGAAAGTGTGGGAAGGAGCACCAACACCCAGTTTGTCACATTGGGTCTGGGAAAGAAATTACATAAAAATGTTTAAACATGAGAGAAGAAAGGATTTGTAAAGTTACTTTTAAAATGTGTACACGTTAATAGTCATAAACTTGAAAATGTTATCAATTTTTAGAAAATATAGAAACTTGAGGTAAGGAAACAGTCTTAGCAGTCTTTTGTAATAAATTCATTTCATGCAGGACTGTTGTCTAAGACAGTTGAATTCTAAGTTTTTTTTAGAAGCAATGTTAGTTCTGCCAACATATGTAAATTAGGAACAGACCAAATCGAATCTTAATCAAATTATAAGTTATGCCTATTTTGATAATTTAGGACTTGAAATGCTATTTTTGTTCTTTAACCATATTGATACTTTAGTGAAAGTGCTATAACAATACAATTATTAAACATCTGCATAATGTCCTCACCATAAAGTGCCTGTATTCCTTTCATATCATCCTCTGGAAGCTTGTAATTAGCTGTATCAGCATAGTGATAAGTTGGGTACATCAAGGCACTGGGATCACTTGAATGAGATAGTCCTAATGAATGACCAAATTCATGAGCCGCAACAAGAAACAAGTTGATTGCTGGAATAAAAGAATACATATTTAGATTGGTGATATTTGCAATGTGCTTTGTATCGGAATACCATATTCAATGTATGTGTTTACATATCAGCCTTTCTTTGTACCTTTAAACAATTCTGAGTCGGTATGGAACTCTAATTATGGCAAGTGGTTCCCTGCAGGTGGGAAGAGGTAAGGACCTCAGCAACATGGGCAACCTGGGAGGCCATGGTGTATGTTCATCCAAGCACTCTGTGTGGGCGCTCTCCCCTATTTTCCGTTGTCAATATCTCCATCACTCATGGTATCTTTCTAGACGTTCTCAAGACAGGCCAGATTCTCCCACTCCTAAAAGAAACCTACACTAGACCCTGATGACCTCTCCATCTACAGGCCCATCACTCACCTATCATTCATCTGCATGATCATTGAAAAAGCAGTCTTTTTTTAACTTTAAGATCAGATCAGTGCTAGCCATCTTCTGCATGACTACCAGATCACGCTGCAACATGGAGACCACTACCTTACCCATTGTAGACAATGCCTTCCTGACCACAGAAGAAGAAGACCCCTGCCTCCTGGCATTACTGGAACTCTCAGCTGCTTTTTACACCATTGGCCATTCCGCCATCTTGCACATCAAGGAGTCTCGAATAGGATTCACAGGCAATGTCCTTAACTGGTTTTCCTCATACCATTCCAACCAACACCAACTTGCTCACATGGGCACCTCAAGGTCCCAAAATATGGCAGTCCCCTATGGAGCCATTATGGTTTCATACTGTCTCCTGTCATCTTCAAACTCTACATGGAGCTGCTTGGTGCTCTACTCTGATATGAACATCAAAAGTCAACAATGTGCCCATGATACATAACTCTACCTAAAAGTATACCCTGTTTCAGACATCCAACTCCTCTAACACTCTCTGCACATCATCAAGATATGGATGTCCAGTACCTACCTCAACCTGGACAGCATTTCTGTTATTTTTATTGAACAACAAATAGGAAACAATACACACCTATTTTAATGATATGAACCTTAATGGTTTCAAACGCCAACTTTCACTTGAATGCCAAGTCACTGTGGTTCACCCTGGACACCAATCTCCCTCTCAAGTAACACAATGCCGAAAAGCAAAGATGGCCTGGTCCCAACTCTCTCATTTAATGCAAGTTACACTATTTCTTCCAGAAAGTGACTTTAAAACTGCTGTTCCCCTCAGTCTAAGAAATGGTTGCCACCCAATGTCTGCCAAAGTGGAGGAAAAATTACACTCATTTGGACTTCCTCACACACCTTTGGGAATGATCTTTCTGTGTGTTCAGGAGATCTATTAAATTAGTGGCCCTAAGGAGTTTGTATGTAGATTGGTTCAACAGTAGAAATGTGGTTTGGTTATCAATGTGATGGACACTATTTTGCTATTTATTCGACTGAAAGAGTGCCATGGACACAGAGGATGGCTTTCCAGTAGTGGAAAGCAGAACATGCTCATAGGTGTTCTAATATCTTGCAACTTTTATTGATATTGCAAGACTCATGATGTTTCATTATTGAATGATTGGTGGGCATACTGCTATAAACCCAGTAAGATTGACTTTTTAAATTTGCACACCATGTGTTTTGTCATAGCACATATGGCTGTATTGTTTGGTTGGGGGTTAAATGATTACCTAGACATTGATTTACGGAGTGTTACTTGTGTTGCTCAGTTTCTATGCCACATCACCTCGATCAGGAATCATTGGACTGCTCTACATTGCTACCCTGGACGCAAGTGCTAAAAGGGGTACTGTGTGCCTAGTTGTAGGGTTTGGAGGGATTGAGAGGGTTGAGGACACCAGAAGTGAAAAAAACATGTTGCCGAAATTCGGGACCATCTGGCCTGGATTTTTTGCAATTTTCATTTGTGAGGTGTCAGAATACACAAGTACAACAGCGATGTACATCACTGTAGACATTATCCAAATTTAGATTTAAGGTGCACGCATTACTCAAAATTGTTTATAATTCAGAACAGTATTCTTTACCTTTTGCACTTGTTGTCCAGGTCTCATCTTCATCAAAGTGGGCATCTCCTCCAATTCCACTTCCTGGATAATATGCATGTGCCAGTGTTTTACCAGGACCATCAAACGGATAAGGATCTTGGTGATCTTTTGATAAAAAAATAATTTTTATTGTCATTAAAAGCCTGTTAGGATTATTTCTCTGATATCTTACCCCAGCTCTGAACATGCTAATTATACGTCCAGTTGTTATGAGATTAGAAGATGTTGCTTTGGCCTTAAGTTTGAATGCATTAAGTGTAACAAAATTCAGTCATGATTGTTTGAAGAACATAAATGAAAACATATGTGTGTCTTTTAGCTGGTCATGCTTTAGTAAATGTGTTCCCAGGATCCCTACCTTTCATGTGTCTAACTCTAAAATACAATGCAATAGTAAGGTTTTTCAAATAATCAGCCTTATGAAGGTGGATAATATTTATTTTCTAATACAGCTTAGAAATTAGATGAAGCCACTGTCCTTGGCATGGCAGAATTGTATATATTGTTCCATCAAGGCTTGAAATATCTTTCTAGGGGAGTTAAAAAGAGTCTTGCAGGAAGAAGTGCTGGGGCAGCAGCGGCTTGGCTCGTGCAGGTAAGAGCTGTGGGGTGGTGGGGCCTGGTGGGCGGGAATTTCGACAGATGACAATAAGGGCAAATTAATTATTTATTTAATTTTCCCTCGTGGTTGTATGTCGAGTGCCCCCCAACCTGGCCTCACCGATCTTACCTGCATGGGCAACTCCTGGTGCGGCGCCTCATTTATAGTTTGTTGAGAAATACATTGGTGGTGCTCCTGCCCTATAAAGGAGCCCTGCCCTGTATAGTCAGGGAAAGCACATGAATTGTGAAATCAGGGCAAAGGGAGTGAAAACTAACTAACAGAGGCCCTGAAGTGCAGGGAGAAAACTCCCTTTGCTTCATGATCATTTTTTCTTTTAGGTTTACTGAAACAAACTCAAAACTCTGGCTGAGTCTGGGGGTTTGTTTCAGAAAAACAAAACAATTACAGCTGGGCAGGTGAAACAAACATGGCACCTACTGGGCAACAGAAGGAAGTGCAGTAGGATAGGAGAGTGCCGAATACACTGTATTGCAAGGAACCCGACAAAAGGTCATAAATCCCCAAACACTGGAGTACTCACATTATTAAGTATTTACATATGGTTAAATGTTCAAGGCGCACGTTTGCTCGTACTTTTTTTCTGCACTGGGAAACATTTTTTCACGAGGCAAAACTCATTACCCCATACCTTCACTCTTTTTTGGGAATGCTTATTCTCTGTTTCTACCTAGGGCAGGTCCTCTTGAAAGGAATAAAGCTCCAGCCATATCCTAGGTTGTGGAAATATTTGTAATAATCTATACATTTCTATGCTTTCACCAACTTTGCAGGACATTCCGGTCCTAGAACACCCACTCTATGCCCATGCAAGAGGATCTACTCCCACGTCATAGTATACCACATCTGCATAACATCCTGGTCCTCATTACCAGCGGCCCGGTAAATTGCAGTGTGAGTTGTAACTCCGGTTTCTGCACATTTCACAATTTTGAGTTTTGTGACAAATATCGGCAAGTTAGACCAGTGAATATTTGTCACTGAAAAAAATACCCAGTATTCACCGGAACATGCAGTTTTAGTTGCAGGAAGCACCAGAATCTACATATGTTTGCCCTAAAATGTGTAACTGGGTGGTATTTATCCCACCCAATTAATTCAGATTCGGACTAAATGTCACACCTGTTACCGGGCCACTCAACATGACCACCTATGTATAAGTAAATCCAATTACAAGTGTAAAGTCACATTTTGTAAATTCCAAATGTGAATGGATATTATTCATATTATTCGGAAAGTAAATTGGGTTTAAGTAGGCACATGGCTTTGAAACTTAGACCCATCTTGTACAACTGCATCCACTGGTCCTTTTAAGAGATAATTCTGCACAATTACCACCAGAAATATCTCACTGAACGTTATGTGCTTAGATTGGTATGCCAAGTGTGTGTCCAAAACACTGTCAATGGTTAAAATATTATTATTTTGTAAGTGTTTACAAAGTTTATATTACACAACTTGGTATTCTGCTCTGACCCTCACGACGGGAATGAATACATTTGTATCATCATGTTGATGTTACATTTGTGTAATGCACTCAGACCTTGTTTACTGCATGCGGGGGTAGAATGCACTATGGACACAACGTGCGTGTAAATTGCTCTTGTACAACAAATGACGGATTTTTGAGGTTTATTTCACGCCTGAGTTTGCATTGAAAAAGTAGTAACGTACATAAAGGTGGAAATGTGCTACTTTTTGAAAATCAAAAATGTTCAAATTACAAACATAAATAGTACACCAGGAAAGCTGTGCCAGTCACTAGTGACAGTGTCATTTGACATTTGAGAAGTTGCTATTTCTCCAATGAGGAAATGTACAAACAGTAAAATTCCACATTGTAAATGGCTGCTTTGTTGTACAACTGGCACTGCACGCTTTTTCTTCTTTCTTTCTTTCCTCCACCAGAAAAACATTTTTCCCGTGAAGTAACCATTCTGCCTACACCCACATGAAGTATGAAGGAGTTTCGTTCCCCTTCCGACCCTGGAAGAGGATTTACTCCAGCCCTATACTGTAAAACATCTTTGACACTCCAAGGTTGGGAAAGAAATGGAAAGGAGTTTGAGAAATGCTCAAAAATTTACTGGTGTAGGATTAACTACTGCAAAGTTGTGCACCGTCATGTTGTACGAGAAATGCATTCTTGCCTGCTCTGATCCCTTTGGAGAAACCTTATAGGAGTAAATATTGGATTAAGGTAAACAATCTCTTTGTAAATAAGATACTCATCATCATGGTTACAAAACGAAAATCACGTTTTTTTAATCTGTAGGACAAGTAGTGGTTAGCAAGAAAACAATGCTATTTTTCTAAAAACAATTTTTTGCGATCCCTCCTGGAACAACTCACCGCCAGGCGCAAAAGAAATCATGATGTCTGCAATTCCGGAGTCGATTTTGCTGAATTTAAGAGGACTTGCACTGCTCCAGACACCTAAGGCACTCGCGATAGCCTTGTCCACCTCGGCAGGTTGCAGATCTGGGGTGTAATTCACCAGTCTGAAGCACAGAAATATATTTTTACCTTCATTACTAATGCAGATAAATAATATTCACATTACATTTAACAACAGCTTCTTCAGAATAATATATAAAATGTCTAATACCTTTACTATTTCTATGTAACCTAGCATTCCATTTGGTGCTTCAATGAGTGTTCATTTTTTAACGTCTCTCTGCTGTGTTGTTGTAATGTTGAAATGTCAACACAGGTTTGGCTTATAATGTCTATGAACTACTTCACAAACTACAGAAACGTGTAATAAAAGGTCAACTCTAAGGTGATGGGGTAGTTGCCAACAGCAGATTATGGGACATGCAGGGAGCCACACATCCTGCACAACACTTCACTATCTTTCGGCTAAGTTCATGCTACAGAAATGCCACATACGCACAGGGAGAAAGTCTGTGTTGAAGTTCTCGATACACAAGTGTGGCTGCCGGAGGGTGAGCAGGATAGAATAGCTGGTCCGCAGCAACCTGCTAAGATCCCTGCAAGCTTGTCTCTTCACCACAGACAGTCTTTTGCAGACCAGTCCTTACTCCTGCTATTACTGGGTTTGACAAGTTTAAAGAGCTCATCCCCAGTGCCATCGGTAACATGATGTGGTAATGCTGCATGGAGAACTACTGATTCTAGGAGGTTCTTTTTCCCCTACTGCAGTATCACTGTATCCTTATGAGATCATATGGTCAGAATTGGGACAGTGTGGTAATAATGCACATTTCACTTATTCCTGAGCTGCAAAACTCTGATTGTTGTAGTTTTTCCCTGTTAGTGGAATGGGCTCGAGCAAGCAAGGGCTCCAATCCCATCCTTATCTTGTTACCAGGGGACTTGAGGTTCTTCAGAGGCTCAGGCACTCCCACATTAAAACCTGACACTTATAGGACAAGCCCACCAACTGCAAGCAGTGACTTTAATTGCTGTAACAACAGAACTGACAGTTCAACATATTAGTAGTACATAGAGATCGCTTCATAAAGCTTAGCAAAAATCACATTAAATTTTTCTGTGTGAAGGCACTCTAAACTTCACACATCATTGCATGACAACAACCTTGACATGTTCTACTTCTTGGACTCTGATTGCGAGATCATCAGAAGGACACGCATTAAGAATAACACCAGGTAAAATACGCTACCACCTGGTTTCTGAATTTCCAGGGTGCAATGATTATCTCCTTTATTGATTTTATCCTTTCGAAAACAGGGAATATAATTCAGATTTTAGTGCTTTCCGCACCAAAATCAGCGTGTCCCATTAATTACTGGGTGCGGTAAACTCTGTTCGATTTATATTTCGATCCCTGTGCAAACAGGGGTTGGTGCAGGGATTGTAAAAAAACGTGGCACTTGTAACTGAGGTATTAGACCCAGATAGATCACATAGCTCTCCTCTAAATCCCCTTCTAGTGAAGTTGCTTAGCACTAGGGGGCAGCTATTGCTTGGTTAGAGACAAAAATTTATCGCCGACCTGCGGCGATTTTTATTGCAGATAAACCTTGGTATTACCAAGGTTTATCGCAAATGCGATAAAAATCGGCCGCAATGCATGAATATCTCTGAAAAGTCAGCGATATTCATGCATTACCGAGCTAATGCTCTTAGCCATGTTATCCACCTACCATTGGATAACATGGCTACAGGTTGGCTCAGGGCAGGTGTTAGCTTTTGGAGATATTCACGCTTGGCGCGAATATCTCCAAACGTTGGTAATAGGAGATAGCGATGTTAGCGACTGTTTCCAGTCGTTAACATCTTGGCACGCCCACTTTGCATGTCATCAGTGAAACATTTCTCTGACATGCAAAGTGGGGCCCAAGATGGTCGCTATCTCCTACTAGCTGTCGCTAACTGGTGTTAGTGATAGCTAGGTAATAGGGAGATCATTTTATCTCCGCTTTCTTGGCTTTTAAAGCCAAAAAAGTGGAGATAAACCCCCTTGATAATGTGCCCCTGAATTTCTGCCAAAATGCACACGGTGATGAGTGTTCCCTTTAAGCCATTGTTTTGCAATATTAAGAGAATATGGTACCCTAGCACTGTTATACTATTAAGCTCTCCTAAGACACAAAGCCACAGGTCATTCATTGAGGTATGGAACTTACCTGTAAGTTATAACATTAGTTTCCCATTTTAAATTGGTGTCCATTAAATTGTAATTTCCAACATCTGGAACTCCACATCTGGAGCTTTTCATCACTGCCAGCGTTTTGTTGTCCAGAGTGCCGGTGACATTGAGCCCAAAGAACTGCTGCATCTCTTTGATTTTTTCAGTGAACGCACTATTGGCACTGCGACCGATGCTGCGCGATGACATGTTGTAAAATGCTTTGAGATATTTCTAGTTAAAAAAAAAGGCGTAGTCAATTTGGATCAGAATTGATACAATGATTTACCAGTAAAATGAAGCATTTAATAAGAAATTTTTTGATTACTAGTGGGGCGATTCATAAAGGCATTTATGTGTACATGAAAGGGTACTACAGTAGTGCCACTTTATGTACCATGAAATGCCTTTGTGAATCGCCATCGAAACGTCTAGCCCCCAATTAGTATAAGTGCAGAGAGGACACAGTCTTCTTTCTTTGAACTAACTCTATATCAATAATCCGTGAATATTCCCATTTTGTTCCAATTTAAGATGTTTTGAGACTAATTCACAAATGCATGTAAGATAGCTAAATGTAGTACAGGAGTAGTCTCCCCGTGCTTTTGTGAATTGGACACCATGTATTTCAAACAATCTAAACTACTTAAGCCCCCTAATCACATTTTATTTTTAATATTACCTCTTCGAAAAGCAGCTTGGTAGTAGTTTACGTGATCAAGAGAAGAGGTTTAAAAGGATGCAGGGAACCATGGGTAGTTCCCAAATTTGAGTTGGACAGCAGGTCCTTCATAAGAGCACTTTACTACACCACTGACACTCTGAAATTGCTCACCTCAAATGTCTATTTTTCTAGAAGAGTTTTTTTTAAGATACGATTAGCACAGTGCACTCCAAGCTGAGCTAGAATACAAACAAAGCATTGCACAATTAATGCAGCACAGCATTTAAGCAGAGGATTACCCGAAGCCATCTTCACGAGCTGAAAAGTGGGAAAATACTTTTATTGCTGCAAGCACAGTAATGCAGACTTAGATTGCTAAACTACCATTCGAGCCAACCTGAAATGAATAAAAGCAACTCCTGACACATGTTTTGCTCTAATTATAGTTCATCAGAGAGGAATAGCTTATAATCATGAGTGGAGGGTCTCTACATCTAAAACTTGGAACCTATCCAGTTTCCCTGCTTCCTTTTTTGCATAATTTATGTGGCACTCTAACTCTCAATGGATAATGGTTGAAGCATTGAAGAGGACAATCAGCAGTTGATGCCTCCCAGTCAAGAGGTGATGGAGAAGGGAGAGCTAGCTACATTTCAGATGGGATACTTGCCCTGCAGCTTATCCCCTTACACATTATTGACCAAAAATCCTGTTTTTGTAACAAACTATTACCAGCACTGTTTTGAAGAGCAATACCCATGATTCTGATGTATTTCATACCTGGAGGTCTCCAAGGACATTATGAGTGGAGGGGCTTTGAGTAGCATTTTCTGCTTGGCGCGCTGGGCCAGAGCGCCAATTGTGTAGGTGAAGAAAGACTTGGCTGACCTTAGTTATCCTGGAACACTAGAGCAAGGCAGCATGGGCGCAGTGGGTGATTAGACGGCCTTTAGGCGAGAGTCCAAATATTATTGGGAGCTGATGCCATTGGGAGCATTCCACCTAATATGGAAGAAGTAATATAGTGGGGGGCAAAATATTGAAGCCTAAATATTGAGAACTAAAATATGATGATGGTAAGTATATATAGGTAAGTATAGGTTTACTATACTTAACTTGCCATACATGTGCCTTGGTTATATGTATATCTTCAGGTATGTAGATAAGGAATTAAGAATCGTAAATCTATATTTAGCTTTATGTATTTCCCTTCTTGATGATTTTTTATTCCTCAATATTTACGCATCACTATTTGGCCCCCATTATATTTTTCCTCCAAATTTTGGCGCCCAAACCCATTGGCCCTATTTGTTCCATTAATTGAGCATCGGATGTAGATGAGAACTTGTCCATGCTTTTTAAGACGCAACCGGTTGGCGTCTTGGTATCGCTTCCTCACCCTTCAAGGAGGTGGTGAAGGGATCAAGCATCCATGGGAGACAGAGATGCAGGTGGCACTCAGTTGTATTGTTGCTGTCCTACCTCAAACATGAGGTACTTTACATTAGAAGGCCTGGCCTTTGGGTTGAAGTTAAGATCGGACTTTTTAGAAGTGGGCAGGGGCACACGTTGGTATATAGCATGGTGAGTTTTGGACAATAGTTTCTTTGCATGTTACAGAGAAAAAGTTATTTTCCAAAATCATATTTGTTAAGTGCTGTACTCAAAATAAAAACAGAGGGGCATATTATCAAGGGAGTTTATCTCCGCTTTTTTGGCTTTAAAAGCCAAGAAAGCGGAGATAAAATTATCTCCCTATTACCTAGCTGCTGCTAACACCAGTTAGCGACAGCTAGTAGGAGATAGCGACCATCTTGGGCCCCACTTTGCATGTCAGTGATATTTATCACTAATGAGATGCAAAGTGGGCGTGCCAAGATGTTAGAGACTGGAAACAGTCGCTAACATCGCTATCTCCTATTACCAACTTTTGGAGATATTCGCGCTAAGCGGGAATATCTCCAAAAGCTAACACCTGCCCTGAGCAGTTCTTAGCCATGTTATCCAATGGGAGGTGGATAACATGGCTAAGAGCATTAGCTCGCTAATGCATGAATATCGCTGACTTTTCAGCGATATTCATGCTTTGCGGCGATTTTTACCGCATTTGCGTTAAACCTTGGTAATACCAAGGTTTATTTGCGGTAAAAATCGCCGCAGCGCTGCGGTAACTTTTTGTCTCTAACCAAGCAATAGCGATAATTATCGCTATTGCTTGGTAATATGCCCCAGAGTTCTCTACCTCCCAGGGTCAGAAAATTAATGCATCGCCTGTTTTTTGGCATTCTATCTGAAATATCCTCAAACATACAGATGCATTCCTAGCAGAGCAATACTCAGTTGAAGAGGTTTAAGACATGTTTCCCTCTGTGTATACAGTTGCTTCACCTGTGTTTAAATGCTTATGATAAAATGAGGTATAAGAGCTTACAAAATGGAACAAAATGAGCACTTGGGTTATTCCGGTTACACACACAATTATACATGTCAGTAAGCATAGCAAAGATGTCAGTTCTTATTCCCTGTTAGGGAGAATTCAGGGTGCATGTTGTGGAGTCGGTAACTACTGACAGAGCATAGTTCAGTATTTACTGGGACTTCCATTTGCGACCCGTTCTGATTTACACACACCAGCATGGCGGGTCCCTTGCCGTTTTCCATTCTGAGATGCACAAACTCAACCTGTGCCAGCACAGTTTGTGCAAAGTTATGCATGGCAAAAATCTTGGATTGATAAAATACCAGTGCACTCTAATTGTGCCCCACTCCAGATTTCGGCAAACATACCAGTTTGCACCCAAATATGAATTTGCACCTGTATTAGAGTAAAGACCATCGCATCAAGATAAAACATAACACTCGCTTTTTTGTTCTTCTTACAAAGTATGGCATTTAGTATTTCTGATCAAATACACACCTTGGCCTGTTGCTCGTCAGTCTCTGTTCCTGGAGGGTTTATGTCTTTCCCATCAGGCACTGGGGCAGACCAGGACACCAGCACAAAGCTCAGGAAGATAAGCGTGAAAGCACGAAAGAGCGTCTCCATGGCTGCGCTGTCTCCTCCGCGGATCTCACTTGGTTATTCTTACACAGCTTGGCTTTTTCTGTAGCTATCCATCCAATATGTGAATTTATATACTCACAAATCCACCTTAACATGTGGTTATGCTAATTTCATGTAGGTTTGGGTTTTTCCTTGAAAGTCACTCACCATGAACAGTCATGTCAATTAATGAGGTTTTCTGAAGATTGTATGGATTACTGCAGTAGACATGTGTCTGGGCACATCCACTGATGATTCAGAGACCAATCACCTGCTTCCTTGGAACTTTATACTGGGGGGAGAATGTGCATTCCTTACAAGACAATGAGGTTTTTTCCCGGTGGGCTGCAGTCTTGGGGTTGAGAGTTCTTTTCAGGGAAAGATGGGCTGTCATGACCAAAACGTGGAACTACTACCTCTTTCTCGTTGCGGCCTCTTGCTTTATGTGGCTCTTTAATTTATTTATATTGCCAGAGCTGGTTTCGTTTCCAACTCGCCCATGGGTTTTACATATGCAAAAACGGTCAGCAAAATCTTATTATAGAGCGCATTTTGGCCGAAATCAGATATGGTGTATTTCAATGCGACCCAAGGCTATTCTTAGACATTGTCGTATTCTCGGACTTTCATTTATTTGCTTTCTAACTATATATTTGAGTTGTTTTGGTTTGTTCTGGTTTAGTTAGTTATGAGAATTCTTCACACAGAAGTACACGTTCGTAGGATTATGGTATTTTTTCATCTCTTTTCCCAGTTAAACAACTTATTTTGAAAACAACGTTGCACGAATGCTGGCTCATTTTGTTCTGAGTTCTGTGACAATTCATGCGCTTTTTAGGAATTGTAAAAAATGTATTTCGCTAGCTTTTGGAGAAAAATATATGAAAGGGGACAAGGGCATAAACACGCACAAAGTTCGACAAATAATTAGAGTTTATGAAAATAAGACTCAATTGGAAGTGAGGCGAACACAAGGAAATATTAAAGGAAATGTGAAACACCTGGAAAAAGAGATAGATGCCATAACCAAGAGACAGGGTGTGGGATCACCGCAGCTGGAGGTCTGCTCTGGTGTGTGAACATTACAGTGGTATTAGAAACAGTTGTTATATGGAGAACAAATATAATGATTTGAAAATGAATTGCTATTTGCTTCATACAGAACATCCGCACCAGTAAGCGAGAGTGCAACATCTGGCCAACAATAGCTGGATTGATTGATTGAATAGCTATACAAAAGAGTCTATTGTAGCACAAGAAGGATGTTATTTAACTGCTGTCAATTACATAACATTCACATACTCGCACATTATAAGTTGTACACATTATATACTCTGCATATGCAAATACCCTGAAAATTACCCAATACTCAAGCTGTAAACATTCGTCATGGCTTAAGGTCCAATGGGATCCAAGTATGAAAGTTGAGAAAAAAAAGGCTCAAGTGGAGGAAATAAATTAAAGCTTGCTAGATTCTGATGCTGAACAGAAATGAAAGAGAAGTCTGTGGAACGTGTTAAATCAGGACATATCTTAAGTCTAAACCTTTCTGCTTAAAGTTCTCAGGACTAGGTAGCGGTATTGTGTGGTGCTGAGTGCCATTTATGAGGCAACTTCCAGACAATAATGTCTTTATTCCTCTGCATACTCATATCATAACCGTTAACAACCTCGCTTTAACACCTCCCAGTAACTTACGTACTTCCTCTGTTGAGTCCACCCAGAAGCTCAAGGGCCCTTCTAGTACACATAGTCTCACAACACTGTATCCCTCAGTTTTATAATCGACTCCCAGATGTCAGATTCGTTACTTTGTTCTGCTCCGTCTTTTCAACAACACTTTCAAGTCCTCATGTCTCTTTTACCATATATTATGTTTCACTCATTCTCTATCCTTTTCAGGCACGTACTCGTGTCTGATGGCTTGGATGGAGAATTGACTGGAGCCAATTGTTGCATATCCCTGATAGTGGGATATGCAACAATTGGCTTTGAATTGGCATGCTCTCCCACCTGAGCAGCATCACCTTTTTCTAGACTTCCATTAACCAGTGCATCACTGACCTGGCCAACTTATTTGTGCATCTCACTGAGTATGCTCGACATCAGACTGTGAGGTCTTGGATCAATATTGGATCAATATTGATACCTTTTCGTTAATTCCTTTTGGAAATGGCCTGTTTCTTGTCGTAGCTATGATGGCACTCTGTAGCAGCATCTTCTGAAGTTCTGATGCATTTTATTTCAGGAAAGACATGATGAATAGTTTTGAGTTTGAGGTCATCATCTTTATCTTTACCTTTGCCTCTGACTCAGTCACGTTCACTACAATACCTCGGAAGTGTTGTGCTCATCAGTGCATCCTCTCCAATGTCTGCACTGGTACAATTTCATAACAATTGAGGGGTATGATTATTGGCTCATTGAGTGAATATTTGTTCTCAGGGGATAGTATATTTCAAGAGTGGATCAGGCTTACTCCTTTAGCTTTTCTTCTCTAAGGAATGTCTTTTGTGGGGTACTCACAAGTACCATGGACTCTCTTTCTCCCTCTGTTGTTTTTTAGGTCAGTGGCTGACTCCCTATCTGGTTTATTATTCTCTCTTGGCATTGTCTCTGCCACTTCCTTGCTGGGTTGCAGAAAGGGAGTAGCAGCTTCTTCTTCATCCTTCATGTCTTTTCCCTGATTGAATTGTAACCAGAGATGTCTTATTTTACTAACTGGCATCTTGATGACTCTTGGTGTCTTTTCTGGTAATTTTCTTTGTCTTCGGCTATTGCAAGTTCAGATCCTCACAGGTAGGTCACTCAGTGTATAGCAGGTCCTGCAGTGCTCTGCTATCCTATTTTCCTCTGTCCCCATGTGCTACCTTAGACTATTGCAAAAAGAACAATTAATACACAGAATGGAGAACAATGTCATACATTCACCCCAGAACAGAGATCTGGGCCTAAATCCATCGTTTTTTTGCACACCAAGCCATTCCAGTTTGGACCCAGCCATGTGCAAATCAGTCTTGACCCTGAGCCCAATGGAAACTGTCCAGCCCGAACTGCCAGGCCAGGTCCTCCCTGGACTGGAAACAAGCATCCTAGGACCAGTTTCAGGCTTTCAGCCCTCTTCAGCCAGGATATCTTGACTCAAGTGGCATGGAGAGCACAGGACCCACGTCTGAGCATACCTGCTGCACTTAGCGAGAAAGCAAGAGACACACACTTGAAGGATGGAATGCAGAACAAATCAAAACATTCACCCCCAGTCAAGAGATCTGGGTTAAATCTATCATTCTTTTGCTCACCCTGCCACCCCAGTTTAGACCTGGCCATATGCAAATCAGTCTTGACCCTGCACCTCATGGGAACAGTCCAGCCCGAACTGCCAAGCCAGGTCCTCCCTGGACCGGAAACAAGCATCCTAGGACCGGTTTCGGGGTTTAACCCCTCATCAGCCTGAATAGCTTGATTCCAGTGGCAGACCCATGTCTGGGCATACCTGGCGCACTTAGAGCAGAAATTAAAAGACAAACAATTGATGGACGGAATGCAGAACAAATCAAAACACTCACCCCCAGTCAAGAGATCTGGATTAAATTCATCATTCTTTTGCTCACCATGCCACCCCAGTTTAGACCTGGCCATATGCAAACCAGTCTTGACCCTGTGCCTCATGGGAACAGTCCAGCCCAAACTGCCAAGCCAGGTCCTCCCTTGACCGGAAACAAGTATCCTAGGGCCGGTGTTGGGGTTTCACCCCACATCAGGCAGGATACCTTGCTTCCAGTGGCACAGTGAGCCCATGACCCACTCTTTGTAACTGAGTTATGAACAGAGTATCATGGAAAGCTGATACCTGAGTGTTGCTTGTTGTCATATTCCAAAGAACGCACAGTTTTGAGGAGCAAGAATAAGTAAAAGGACATCAGGCCATTTTCTGTCAATCGTTTATCCAAAAAAGTTCAACAAAGTATAAATAGTATAATAAAAGCAAGGAATAGGGACTGAAGTGTTTGAGAGAAACCTTCAGGCAAGGAGACAACGAGACAGCCTATGTAGAATCACATCAGCCACAGTAACAGCAGGCCTTGCACGATGAGAATAGCAGGCTTTGCTAATATATTGAACATAAGCCATATTGTTCAAACAGGTATGCAGGTGTGAACAACTCTAAAATTCAAAATAGACTTTATTTCATCTTTTATGCTAAAATTAGTTTAGTGAATAGAGGCAGAAGACTAAGGGTAGGATTGCTACAAAACCATACGGTAAATATATTGCAATTTTTTACATTGAATATTCTTTTATCAAACTTTGCAGCAACTATTCTGTTTGCCTTTATTTTAGTTAGAATTCATATTGCGTGCACTAGGATAGGACTTAGATTTTTTTTTCATAACCATCTTAATTGCAATCTTTAAGGCAAGGGCATTCATTATCACATACAGTAATGGCTATGCATAGAATAACACATCAAGACATGGCAACATTTTAGTAGATGATATCAATTACATCGATAATCCATAAAAAGAGCACCACTTCCACTGATAAGACTTTGATTTTAAAAATAAATCTTTAAATTATGTTTTATTTCCTACTGTTCTTGAATGTGGTATTTCTTAAAGAAAAAAATATTAGGGCTCCTCTAAATTTCCCTATAATGTCTCAAGGACTTGATCATTACCTAAAACCCATCTCAATAAAGTATTACTCAGTGGGTTGTGTGATGTTTGCAGTCCAACTGTTATTTTGCCTCGGGTTGTCACATTGAATGACTGAGTCTGAGGGCCAAAAAACTGAACTCTGTGTTCTAGAGTAATCCAGAAAATGTATCACAGGTAGCATATTTAGATTTTATGACTAACCTACACAGGAGTGAGGCCCACATTCTATGATGTCACAGTGGTATGTTTATTTCAGTGAAATATGTTTTATAATCTTCATGAAAATGCTAGGTTCCCCCCATTTATCATATTATGTGAAGCACTTTATACTATTTACACAAGTCTTGTAGAGTTGTATTGATAACATCTGCACTTTAGTTTGGATATATGATGTTACAACGCGGACTGTTACAACGCATACCGTTACAACGCGGATTTTACAACGCGAATACTATTACAACGCATGTTTTTACAACGAGTACTATTACAACGCAAAATAGTACTTAAATAGGAAAAATACCATTACAACGCAATATATAACAACGTATACCATTACAACGCATATATATATAAATATAAATTCTTTGTAAAATAAAACCTGGCACGGGATGCAGGGAAAATAGGGGTTTTGGGTGGGTAAGTGTATTAAAAAACGGCATGAAAAACTACCATATTATTACGAATACCAATTAATTATTTATTAAATTATTACTCGAGTATTTTTTAAAAAAATATATAAATATATATTTATTATTTCCTTTGTAAAATAAAACCTGGCACGGGATGCAGGGAAAATAGGGGTTTGGGGTGGGTAAGTGTATTAAAAAACGGCTTGTAAATCTACCATATTATTACGAATACCAATTAATTATTTATTAAATTATTACTCGAGTATTTTTAAAAAAAATATATAAATATATATTTATTATTTCCTTTGTAAAATAAAACCTGGCACGGGATGCAGGGAAAATAGGGGTTTTGGGTGGGTAAGTGTATTAAAAAACGGCTTGTAAATCTACCATATTATTATGAATACCAATTAATTATTTATTTAATTATTACTCAAGTATTAAAATTAATACTCGAGTACTTACATTAATACTTCGATTAGTAAAAATGATATCATTTTACTTAATTCCTTTTTTAAAAACTAAAATATACACATTTTTATTAGTATACACATAATTTTTCGGTTAAAACAAACAGATAAATAGGATTCATGGACGCCATTTTGAAAAGGTATCACAATATTTAGTCCTACTATTATTTCAATGAATAAATACCACAACACATTAGCCAAAATGGATGCCAAAACGGCAAACATAACGCTATATAAACTACTTATAATTGATTTTTAAATTATATGTTCTCACACAACTAAATGTAAAATTAAAAACGATTTCCAGCGCATATTTTTACAAATAATTTTGAGATACTACACCAAACTTATAAATAGTAGTGAGACACCATTTTGAAATTAGTTGATCCTCAACTACCCGAGAGAGCAGACGTGAAATATCATTCTGTGACCTTTTCACCCTGTCATCCCAGTTAAAGTTACTGATCTGCTTAATAGAACGATTACCAACGATTTACAAGTAAGTAACGTTTACTGAAAACGTTAACTGAATAAATATTAGTCATTTTATATAAATATATACTAAAATAATAAGAACTATATTTCTTATTTAAAATGTAATTAAATGTAGGGAAAATATTACTGGGAATAAATAAAGATAAACGAAAAATAATTACATTTCTTAAAAAAACGTCCAATTTATATTAACACATAAAATTAAATAAAAATATTTTCTGAAGAAAACGTCATTTTAATTAAATACGATAGCAATAATATATTCTTTATTTATTATATTTCTCTTAGAATTCACTTCAGAACGGTTAAAAACGAGAGACCTAAATATTTCATTTATTTTGAAAACCGACCCGTTTTTGAAAGTTAGAAGAAGGTACATCATCATTATTCATTAAATACATTTATTATTTATTATGTGTAAAAGGTCGCATTACGAATAAACATTGCATATTTTTTCTGACAGAAATATTACTTCTAAATTATATCTCGATTCATAACTGGCCCCAAAAACATTTTCGACATCGTTTTAAAAGGTAATAAACATATTTTCTTATCAAACTAAACACTGCATTTTGATTCCAAAAAAAAATCAGTTAACACGGAAAAAGTTTATATTATTTTTTTTAATGTTTCAGATAAAAACACCAATCTCAGAAAAAAATAAAACCAACTGCAAGTGCAAGAACCCATTTCTGCAAATCAAACATCCAAAACAAAAAGTAAGTGAAAAACAGTTTTCATTATACATATATGAATAAACCATAAACACTAAAGAATGCTAGATAGTGTAAAGGTACAGATACATATACCAACTCCATGTAAGTGCAGCAATGAAAAAAGTGTAGGATAGTGTACAAGTGTAAATTAGTATTCAAACTCCTGGTAAGCGCTGCAGTAGAGAAAGTGCAGCATAGTCTAGAGAAGTAAATTACTATTCCAAAACATGGAAAATACAGAAGTAGAAAAAGTGCAGGATAGTCTAGAGGTGTAAATTACTATTCCAACTCCAGGTAAGTGCAACAGTAGGGAAAGTGCTGGATAGTTAAGAAACATTTAAAATATTATTCAAACTCCTGGTAAGTGCTGCAGTTCAGAAAATGCAGGATATTCTAGAGGTGTAAATTACTATCCCAACTCCATGTAAATGCAGCAGAAGGGAAAGTATTGAATAATCCACAGGTGTAAATTACTATTTCCACTCCAGGTAAGTGCAACAGTAGAGAAAGTGCTGGATAGTTAAGAAACATTTAAAATACTATTCCAACTCCTGGTAAGTGCTGCAGTAGAGAAAGTGTAGGATAGTCTTGAGGTGTAAATTACTATTCCCACTCCAGGTAAGTGCAACAGTAGGGAAAGTGCTGGATAGTTATGAAACATATTAAATAATAATCTTACTCCTGGTAAGTGCTGCTGTAGGGAAAGTGCAGGATAGTCTAGAGGTGTAATTTACTATCCCAAATCCATGTAAGTGCAGCAGTAGACAAAATACTGTATAATCCACAGGAGTAAATTGCTATTCCGACTCTGAGTAAGTGCTGCAGTAGGAAAAGTGCAGAGAAAGTGCTAAAGTATGCCTTATTTCTATATGTCTTGAATGTAAAAATCATTTAAACTGTAACGAATTAAAAAATCACTCTCCTCACAAATTATAACTGACACATTTTTTACCATACATTTCTTTTTAAAGGACTCTACCCCACAAGAACTTGAAAAATATCAAATTAAACCAACTGCAAGTGCAAGAACCCATTTCTGCAAATCAAACATCCAAAACGAAAAGTAAGTGAAAAACAGTTTTCATTATACATATATCAATAAAGCAAAAACACTAAAGAATGCTAGATAGTGTAAAGGTACAGATACATATTTCAACTACAGGTAAGTGCAGCAATGAAGAAAGTGTAGGATAGTGTCCAAGTGTAAATTGCTATTCAAACTCCCGGTAAGTGCTGCAGTAGAGAAAGTGCAGCATAGTCTAGAGGTGTAAATTACTATTCCAACTCCTGTTAAGTGCTGCAGTAGGGAAAGTACAGGATAGTATAGAGGTATACATTACTATTCCAACTCCAGGTAAGTGCAACAGTAGGGAAAGTGCTGGATAGTTTAGAAACATTTAAAATACTATTCCAACTCCTGGTAAGTGCTAAAGTAGAGAAAGTGCAGGATAGTCTAGAGGTGTAAATTACTATTCCCAGTCCAGGAAAGTGCAACAGTAGGGAAAGTGCTGGATAGTTATGAAACATATTAAATAATAATCTTACTCCTGGTAAGTGCTGCTGTAGGGAAAGTGCAGGATAGTCTAGAGGTGTAATTTACTATCCCAAATCCATGTAAGTGCAGCAGTAGACAAAATACTGTATAATCCACAGGAGTAAATTGCGAATCCGACTCTAAGTAAGTGCTGCAGTAGGAAAAGTGCAGAGAAAGGGCTAAAGTATGCCTTATTTCTATATGTCTCGAATGTAAAAAACATTTAAAGTGTAACGAATTAAAAAGTCACACTCCTCACAAATTATAACTGATACATTTTTTACCATACATTTCTTTTTAAAGGACTCTACCCCACAAGAACTTGAAAAAGATCAAATTAAACCAACTGCAAGTGCAAGAACCCATTTCTGCAAATCAAACATCCAAAACGAAAAGTAAGTGAAAAACAGTTTTCATTATACATATAACAATAAAGCATAAACACTAAAGAATGCTAGAAAGTGTAAAGAAACAGATACATATTTCAACTCCAGGTAAGTGCAGCAATGAAGAAAGTGTAGGATAGTGTACAAGTGTAAATTGCTATTCAAACTCCCGGTAAGTGCTGCAGTAGAGAAAGTGCAGCATAGTCTAGAGATGTAAATTACTATTCCAACTCCTGTTAAGTGCAGCAGTAGGAAAAGTGCAGGATAGTCTAGAGATATAAATTACTATTCCAACTCCAGGTAAGTGCAACAGTAGCGAAAGTGCTGGATAGTTAAGAAACATTTAAAATACTATTCCAACTCCTGGTAAGTGCTGCAGTAGAGAAAGTGCAGGATAGTCTTGAGGTGTAAATTACTATTCCCACTCCAGGTAAGTGCAACAGTAGGCAAAGTGCTGGATAGTTAAGAAACATTTAAAATTCTATTCCAACTCCTGGTAAGTGCTGCAGTAGAGAAAGTGCAGGATAGTCTTGAGGTGTAAATTACTATTCCCACTCCAGGTAAGTGCAACAGTAGGGAAAGTGCTGGATAGTTATGAAACATATGAAATAATAATCTTACTCCTGGTAAGTGCTGCTGTAGGGAAAGTGCAGGATATTCTAGAGGTGTAATTTACTATCCCAAATCCATGTAAGTGCAGCAGTAGACAAAATACTGTATAATCCACAGGAGTAAATTGCTATTCCGACTCTGAGTAAGTGCTGCAGTAGGAAAAGTGCAGAGAAAGTGCTAAAGTATGCCTTATTTCTATATGTCTCGAATGTAAAAATCATTTAAACTGTAACGAATTAAAAAATCACTCTCCTCCCAAATTATAACTGACACATTTTTTACCATACATTTCTTTTTAAAGGACACTACCCCACAAGAACTTGAAAAACATCAAATCAAACCAACTGCAACTGCTTGAACCCATTTCTGCAAATCAAACATCCTAACCGAAAAGTAAGTAAAAAACAGATTTCATTATACATATATAAATAAAGCATGAACACAAAAAAATACTAGATAGTGTAAAAGTACAGATACATATTCCAACTGCAAGTAAGTGCAGCAATGAAAGATGTGCAGGATAGTGTACAGGTGTAAATTACTATTCCAATTCCTTGTAAGTGCAACAGTAAGGAAAGTGCTGGATAATCCACAGGTGTAAATTACTATTCCAAGTCCTATTAAGTGCTGTAGTAGAGAAAGTGCAGAATAGTCTAGAGGTTTAAATTAGTATCCCAACTGCATATAAATGCAGCAGTAGCTAAAGTGCTGGAAAATCCACAGGTGTAAATTACTATTCCCACTCCAACTAAGTGCAACAGTAGGGAAAGTGCTGGATAGTAAAGAAACATGTTAAATAATATTCCAACTCATTGTAAGTGCTGCTGTAGAGAAAGTGCAGGATAATCTAGAGGTGTAAATTACTAATCCCACTCCAGGTAAGTGCAACAGTAGGGAAAGTGCTGGATAGTGAAGAAACATGTTAAATAATATTCCAACTCATTGTAAGTGCTGCTGTAGAGAAAGTGCAGGATAGTCTAGAGGTGTAAATTACTATTCCCACTCCAGGTAAATCCTTCAGTAGGGAAAGTGCTGGATAGTTAAGAAACATTTAAAATACTATTCAAAGTCCTGTTAAGTGCTGCAGTCGAGAAAGTGCAGGATATTCTATAGGTGTAAATTACTATCCATACTCCATGTAAATGCAGCAGTAGAGAAAGTTTTGGATAATCCACAAGTGTAAATTACTATTCCCACTCCAGGTAAGTGCAACAGTAGGGAAAGTGCTGGATACTTAAGCAACATTTAAAATACTATTCCAACTCCTGGTAAGTGCTACAGTAGGGAAAGTGCAGGATAGACTAGAGGTGTAAATTACTATTCCCACTCCAGTTAAGTGCAACAGTAGGGAAAGTGCTGGATAGTTAAGAAACATGTTAAATAATATTCCAACTCCTCGTAAGTGCTGCAGTATGGAAAGTGCAGGATAGTCTAGAGGTGTAAATTACTATTCCAACTCCAGTTAAGTGCAACAGTAGGGAAAGTACAGGAAAGTTAAGAAACATTTAAAATACTATTCTAACTCCTGCTAAGTGCTGCAGTAAAGAAAGTGCTGGATAGTCTAGAGGAGTAAATTACTATTCCAACTCCAGCTAAGTGCAACAGTAGGGAAAGTGCTGTATAGTTAAGAAACATTTAAAATACTATTCCAACTCCTGTTAAGTGCTGCAGTAGGGAAAGTGCAGGATAGTCTAGAGATATAAATTACTATTCCCACTCCAGTTAAGTGCAACAGTAGGGAAAGTGCTGGATATTTAAGAAACATTTAAAATACTTTTCCTACTCCTAGTAAGTGCTGCAGTAAAGAAAGTGCAGGATAGTGTAGAGATGTAAATTACTATTCCAACTCCAGGTAAGTGCAACAGTAGGGAAAGTGCTGGATAGTTAAGAAACATTTAACCCCTTCCATGCTGCTGACGGAACGGTTCCGTCATGCACTACGGGTGAGCTGTGCGGATGACGGAACCGTTCCGTCATGACTCCGCCCGCGCAAGGCGGAGTCAGCATGGGCGGGGAAAACCGCCCGCACGGAAGGGGTTAAAATACTATTCCAACTCCTGGTAAGTGTTGCAGTAGAAAAAGTGCAGGATAGTCTGGAGGTGTAAATTACTATTCCCACTCCAGGTAAGTGCAACAGTAGGGAAAGTGCTGGATAGTTAAGAAACATTTAAAATACTATTCCAACTCCTGGTAAGTGCTAAAGTAGGGAAAGTGCAGGATAGACTAGAGGTGTAAATTACTATTCCCACTCCAGTTAAGTGCAACAGTAGAGAAAGTGCTGGATAGTTAAGAAACATGTTAAATAATATTCCAACTCCTCGTAAGTGCTGCAGTATGGAAAGTGCAGGATAGTCTAGAGGTGTAAATTACTATTCCAACTCCAGTTAAGTGCAACAGTAGGGAAAGTGCTGGATAGTTTAGAAACATTTAAAATACTATTCCAACTCCTGGTAAGTGCTGCAGTAGAGAAAGTGCAGGATAGTCTTGAGGTGTAAATTACTATTCCCACTCCAGGTAAGTGCAACAGTAGGCAAAGTGCTGGATAGTTAAGAAACATTTACAATTCTATTCCAACTCCTGGTAAGTGCTGCAGTAGAGAAAGTGCAGGATAGTCTTGAGGTGTAAATTACTATTCCCACTCCAGTTAAGTGCAACAGTAGAGAAAGTGCTGGATAGTTAAGAAACATGTTAAATAATATTCCAACTCCTCGTAAGTGCTGCAGTATGGAAAGTGCAGGATAGTCTAGAGGTGTAAATTACTATTCCAACTCAAGTTAAGTGCAACAGTAGGGAAAGTGCTGGATAGTTTAGAAACATTTAAAATACTATTCCAACTCCTAGTAAGTGCTGCAGTAGAGAAAGTGCAGGATAGTCTTGAGGTGTAAATTACTATTCCCACTCCAGGTAAGTGCAACAGTAGGGAAAGTGCTGGATAGTTAAGAAACATTTAAAATACTATTCCAACTCCTGGTAAGTGCTACAGTAGGGAAAGTGCAGGATAGACTAGAGGTGTAAATTAATAGTTTACTAGTGTGAATTACTACATGCAGAAAGTGCAGGATAATCTAGAAGTTTTATTTACTATTCCAACTCAATGTAAGTGCAGCAGTAAGTACAGTGCTGGATAATATAGAAATAAACAATTACCTTTCTAATGCAAAATGAAAACTGCATCCAAATCTTAATGTTAAATTTTTATATTCTAAAAATTAAAATATTTTTTCTTTCTTTTCAGAAAATGTCTTCACAACCAACTGCTAAATATATTGCATCCAGGAAAGGAAAACAATTACTTAATCATGCAGGTTACATTTATTGTAAGGATAGGTTAAGTAATCCACGGATTCATTGGAGATGCGTGCAATACCAAACAACTCGTTGCAGCGGCAGAGCGGTTACGGTCAATGATATTATTGTAAGAACAACTGACCATAACCACTCTGCCTCTGCAATGGAAGTTGATGTTAGAGAAACTGTTAATGAAATGAAAGCTATTGCAAGCACCTCCAATGAATCCACAGGATCTATTTTAAGACAGGTTGCACAACATGTCCCTACTCATGTTGCTAGTAATATTCCAAATATTCATAATTTGCGTAGAATTATACAACGTCAAAAGCAGGCAAGTAATACTCAAGTAAACACACCACATACCTTTTCTGATATCAATATTCCTCCTGAACTTACTATTTCTTTTTCTAATGAACCTTTCCTCCTGCATGATAACGAAAACCCTCTTAAGCGTATATTAATTTTTAGTACTCCACGTAACCTTGTAAAGCTTGAAACAAGTGAAATTTGGATGATGGATGGGACGTTTAAAAGCACGCCCCATCCATTCACCCAAATTTATACTATTCATGCAAAAATTAATAACAGTGTAATACCCCTAGTATATAGTTTGCTGCCTGATAAGACTTCTGCAACTTACACAAAATTTTTAACTGTGATTAAATCAAAAACAAACCAAAGTCCTAGGAAAATAATAATTGATTTTGAATTGAGCATGATCAATGTGATCACCAAAATGTACACGGATACCCAAATTCAAGGGTGTTTTTTCCACTTTTCCCAGGCATTCTGGCGTAAATTACAGAAAACACCCTTAGTTACAGAATACTCAACAGACAGCAAACTTCAAGTAGAATTAAAAAAATTAACAGCTCTTTGTTTTGTCCCTCCCGAAAGTGTAGACGAGTACTACACTGCCATTACAGAATCAGATTATTATTTAACTAACGAAGATAAATTGGCACCAATTTTAAATTATATGGAAGACACATGGATTGGACACCTAGGCAGATCGGGTCGCAGGAGGAAGCCACGTTTCCATGTGGAGTGGTGGAACTGTTATTCGAGTTGCCTACAGGGAGAGGCAAAAACAAATAATGCCATTGAGGGATGGCATAACTCCTTCAATCATTTAATTGGTAAACCCCACCCTAATTTCTATTCATTTCTTGAAACTTTGAAGAAGGAGCAAAGTTTTCAAGAAATGAGACTTTCACAAACTCTCACAGGTAGTCTAAACTCACGGATTACTCAAAGAACTAAGGAAATGTCTGAACGACTATTGGCACTATTACAACAATTTTCGTTGTGTGTGGCTCTAGATTACCTTGAGAATCTTGCTAACATCCTTTCTTTCTAAACTATTATTGACATTACTTTCCTGCTTTTACCCAAATTAACTATTTTTCTAATTTAAATTGGCCAAAAACATTTTTACTAAAACATTTTTTGAAATTTATTGTTGGGTCACCTTTTTTTCCATTTAATTAATTTTTTACCAGACTTTTTTGAATAAATCCCTTACATGATTCTATTTTTTTTAATTTTCAAAAAAATAAACCTTTTGAAAAATAGCAGAATTTTTTTTTCCAACATTCATTTTTAAACTGCATTATTAAATAATAGGAAATAACTTTGCAAATGAAATAAATGCATTTTCAATAATTTTCAAAACTCTTCTTTCAAAACCACACCATAAAATTAATGAATAAAATATATATGTAATCAAAATATTGATATTTCCATGTTTCTAAATTAAGTGCTAATTCCTAAAACATTTGACATAACAATAAATAATTCATATATGAATTTACTTTGTTTTCTTCAAAAAGTGAAAAACAATCTGGCCTTGTCATTTTAAAAATTCAATGTAACCTCATTTTCTAAATTCAAATTTATCAACTCCTGCTAAAACAAGAAATACAGACTTCACCTTATTTTAAGTAAAACCATAAACATCAATTCTGCCTTTAAGTCTAATAAAGCAAAATAAACTAACTCTCCGAATCTTTTGCTTTAATAATTTCAAAAGAAAGACAAAGCAGAATGTTATACCAAATTTTTAAATTAAAACTAAAATGCAACCAATATAACCAATCATAACATCACTTATTCGCAAATAATCCCAACAATTGAATCTTCAACAAATACATATTTCTTTTATAAAAGCACGAATAAAACATTGGAAATATCACTATTAACATTCGTATAATATTTTATCAACAATTCTTTGAAACTAACTTTCTCAAACTCCATATTTCCAAACTGTAATGTCAGTCGAAAATGCATTTTAATACTTTGCATGCATAAATATATTTTTTGTATATGAAATACAATTTAAAACACTTTTTCATAATTTAATGGAACTAATTAATGCTTTAATCTAATTACCGATCTTCCCCACGCCCACCGACCCAACATCGGCATATTCTAATAATACGAGTAGCGACATGTTGTTTAAATGACATTTTTTTTAATTCGAGCAACCTCTACTTAACATATCCTTACAATAAATGTTAATCTTTTATTATTTTACATTATTATTTAATATTTAATTGTTTTCCTACCTGATCGTAGATCAGCGTCCTGCTGCTTCCTGCTGCTTCCTGCTCCGGTACTCCACAAAATGGCCGATGACGCTCGCGTATACGTAATGACGTCAGGATATGATGCAACAATAAACAAAGGACTACTGTACATTTATGTATAATACTATTTTTGCATTAAAAGTATTTTTTATATATTATTACATGTATATGAAAATAGTACAAAAATATACATTAAATTTCAAAAAAAGTGAAGTTTATTTTAATATATTTCTTATTTAATAAAAAAATGTTTTTACTTAATAAAAGACTGTCTCTTCGTTTTTATTTATTTAATGCAATGTATCTTATCTTTAATATTTTCATATAAAAATTGTACTTTCTTATCTTACCTGTTTTCTTCTTTCTTGTCCGCTTTTTTCCAAGTCTTTCCTTTCCTTTCCTTTGCTTTAATTCCGGACCGCTATACATATCTGGATGTATCATGAAAATAAATGAAGGACAAATGTATCCATAGAAAACAATGTTAAACCGTGGAAACGAAAACATTTCTATAAGTATTTCACAAACATAATCAATTAATTATCTTTTTAAATTAAAAACTTAATTATTATTCAAGTCTAAATTTCAAAACCATTATATTTTAATTAAATTAACACTAAGACCTTTTTAAATAAATAATTTTATTAATATAATTGTCTATAATATCCAAAATAATAATTAAATAAAATGTTCTTAAATTATTTAAAATATACATACCTAAATTTAATAAACATACATTAAATTTATTAATAATACATACATTATATCAAATAAATAAATTTAAAATGTTTTTTTAAAATTATAAAATACACAAATTAATACTCAAATGAATTTTTATTTACTTAATTAAATAAAACTTCACTAAATAAAATTAAATCATTTTTTCCAGTAATTATTCTATATTTAAATTAATACTCTAATACCCTAATTAAAACACAATATAATTATAAATACAAGTAAATTATTAATTATTATATCTTATTATTATTAAATATTTAATACCCAAATTTTAACACACATTGATTATTAAAATAATATTTCATATTTATTTATATTCATAATTATTAATTATTATACATACATACATATTTATTTCACATTTCCTTTGTTTAATTAATTAATTAATTAATACTTTAATCCCCAAATTAATACTCATAATACTAAAATAAACAATATAATGTAGAAATAATAATCCTTTGTTTAATTCATTAATTAATGAATACTTTACTAATAACATTAAATTAACATTAAAAATTTTAAATTATACATTACTATATTTATACTCATTTACCATATAAATTACCATATAAATTAATAATACAAAAACAAATATTAATTTTTAAAAATAAATAAAAATATTACTAAAATCAAAATTATTTTTAAATAATAAATTTAATTTAAATATATATATATATATATATATGCGTTGTAAACGTACCTGCGTTGTAACAGTACCTGCGTTGTAACAGTATAAGTTGTAAATGTATGCATTGTAATAGTACCTGCGTTGTAAAAGATGCGTTGTAACAGTACTGCGTTGTAAAAAATGCGTTGTAACAGGTGTATACCCTTTAGTTTGGGTACGTTAAACGTTAATATTTCCTAGTCACGGATAGAAATACAGAGAGTATCTCATACATAGGCAGAGGATCTCAGGAAATGTAAATCAACTCAGTCTCAGTATCTGGAATGTTACCATTTTGGCTCACATTCACACATGTAATGTAACAATAATGAGTCGTAACAACCTTCGCAGGAGGACATCCTCTCTCCCTGGATGTCCATAACGCAGACGTTTCCTACACCTACAATCTCTACCAGTGCCAGGATACCAGTATGGTCATAGTGTGCTTCATAAACTTGTTGAATAAATAAATAAATACAATGGGGCAGTAGCACAAAGAATGATCAGGTTCCAAAGGGAACATGCAAGCACATGTAGGGTCAGTCCCTCTGGACTGCCAAGTGCCTACCTTGCTAATAAGCTAAATGTGCATTCACTTTTGAAACAAATGAGGCATCGGTCCACCAATGGCTCAGGCCTGGCTCCATGACCAGCTTTACATGATTTGAAACATCAGGGGTCAGGTTAATCCTTTAAGAAGGATTCATGTTTCTAAGTCTGAGAAAGGTCTCTCTTTTCTGTCACTGTACTGATACTCTATACTTTCTATAGAAAACTAATGGCCTTGGCCACCCATCCATACTAGTGACTTTCTTAAAATAACATGGCAATCTGACAACTGCAGTCATTGTCACTTATACACAATTTGGTCCTAGGCACAGCTGATTACCCCATCTTTCCTTAATAGAGATATAGAGCTATGCTTTCTTCTGAACCTCCCCAGTTGTGGATTGCCCAGGTCTTGGTAGAACAGCACACTTTGTCCATCATCTGGGAGCAATTCATATCTCACCACAAGGAAGCCATTAACAGTCAGGTGACACTGAACACTGGCAGAAAGGCACAGTTGGCTCAGGCAGAAAAACAAAAGTGCAATTTTCAAAAAAGTAATTTGAAATCCAACTTGGCCATCAAGTTGGATTTTAAATTGCCTATAAAATGAGCAATCTAGTGCTTACCTATGGGAGGGCCAGCCTTGGCACAGTGAAAAATGACTTTGGATGTTTTTCTCTGCTAGGACATGTGAAACATAAAATGTACATGCCCTACTTTTTAAATACCATGCACCTTTTTTTGGCATGTCAAATTGGCAGTTTTAAAACTGCACTCTAAGTCTGTATCGCAGGGCAAAAGAAATGTTTTGCATTGTCACTTTAGTGGAGGCACTATATGTGCTGCTTTCCACTAGTGAAATTTAACTTACAGGCCCTGGGTAGATTTTTGTTTACCACATACTAGTGACTTATAAGTAAGTTAAATATGCCCATCAGGAGTGTAGTCAATTTCAACATGTTTTAGGGTCAGAGCATATGCACTTGGGCTGGTTAACATTGCCCCAGTGCGCAGAGTCAAAAACCTATCATCATTAGTCCCAAAAAAGTAGGCATTTTCTTACATATATCTAAGTGCCTTTGTTTGTGTTGCTAAACCATCAGTCAGTTCCTACTGAATCACTTAATTTCCAATTCATCAAGTCATTAAGTAATCACCTTTTTAGTGGTTACACTGTAGGAGCGTCGTGTATTGCGCAGTTAATTGTGAATATGGCCTACATGAAATCTTTTAAACTATAGATGCAAGGATTACACATCCAATTATGACTGATGCTGCTTCAAAAAGAATCAACTTCTGAAATGTTGACCACGTTATGTCTTTGTCAGCCTCCGGCATGTCCAAGTCACCATTGTGCAGTTGTTGCACAATTATGTGGGTGCTGGTGATTAAGTTATGATTCTTTTTTCTAAAGAAGGAGCAGCTCTGTGTGGAAACCATGTGTCTGGGCAGATGCTTGGTGATTGTATTATATAGTTAATTATTTATTTGCATGCAGTTTTCTACAGGGCAGACTTGGCCCAGGGGACGTTAGAGTGCTATACAAAAGAAGCCCCCAGAAACACAAGTGTTGGATTCAAGGGAATAAACAATGGAGTCAACAATGAAATATAAGAATCATATCCAGGGTAGGAACAAAATAAGCTGGAGTTACACATTTTGGTGAATGAAAACAGAGTGAGAACGCTTGAGGACAAGAACCAACCACAACACCAGATGGTGGTCAGTGGGTTGCCAAGTAAGAGACTCACTGCGTTCTAGGGTGCCAGAGGTTCCTTAGATATAATTAAAATGTCTATAGAACAGGAGGAGTTGAGGTTCCTTTTTGAAACATGAAAAGCATGACAAGATCTCAAGGAAGCAAATTCCAAATCCTTGTGGCACGACCTAAGAATGTTTGCTTAATATAACTTTCTATGTATAAGCAGGAGGCTCAAGGAGAAGAGATAGAGCATGTCTTGACCCACGTTGCAGAATGCAGCACACACAGAAATGAGAAACAAATTAGGTCAAATAAAAATATTTTTCCATGTTATGCCTCCCCTGGGGAGGTGTAGCATTTTTACACATTCCCAGCTCTACCACTAATGGTAAAAATGGGAATGCGCCAAAATCCATTGGTGGATGCATCTGACTACCGACGCTCCACCCATAGACAGTCTGCCTGGGACAAAGTGACGCAAAGCAGAGATTTGGACTGCCCTGCATTACTCCAGATTTATCAAGCCATGGAGGGCTACTCAAGGTGGCCTTCCATGACTTGCTAAATCTGATTTTAGTGTGGCGTCTCCCTTGCGCCCCCCTAGCATGGTGCAAGGGCGACGCAACGCAATAATAAATATGGGCCTAAATGATTAAATAATCACTGTGTCAACGTAAAGTAGTGGCAGCATATAAACTCTGCACTAGTGGCATTACATGCTCAATTAATATTGTAGCACATGATTTTGCTTATGTTTTTCAAAGAGACATTCTAAAATTTAATTTGTGGTGTTTTTATGTTAGATCTTATTTTCCTGAATCTCTGAAACATTTTTGGGGCATAGAACATTTACCGTATCGACTCCCTGCTGCCAGTGCCTTCGCCCAGCGTGTCCTCCCGCTGCCGCATTTTACTGCGGCCGCTGAGAGGAGGACGTGGACTTCATTCTCCAGGCTTCCTTGCTGCGAAATCCGCCAACGTCAATTGCGCACCAGGCGGCGCTTTAAATTCCGACTAGCCCCGGTGGAGCGGGTGAATCTCGGAAACATTTTTGGGGCATAGAACATTTAACGTATCGACTCCCTGTTGCCAGTGCCTTCGCCCAGCGTGTACTCCCGCCGCCGCATTTCACCGCGGCCGCTGAGAGGAGGACGTGGACTTCATTCTCCAGGCTTCCTTGTGGCTAAAGCCGCCAACGTCAATTGTGCACCAGGCGGCGCTTTAAATTCCGACTAGCCCCCGTGTCATGCGCCAGCGCGCGGGCCATGCCGGGCTAAGCCGGGGCCAAGGGCGGGCCTGTCTAAGCCCGTCGTTGCCCAGAGTAGGCCGGGCTGGGCCATCCCCCTAAGGTTTTATTTTTTTTCTTTTGTTTGTTTTGTACACTGTACTGTTGTTTGTGTCACTGTTAGGATTGGGTTCTCATTGTCTGTGTAGGTTTGCTATCAATGCAAAATGGCTTCACCTGTACCCAAGAGAGGGAGGGCAGTCACGGGGGGAGGGTCTGTTAGTGGTACCCTCGATCAGTTTATTGTGAGGGTGACATCGGTGCTCGAACATGAAATTGCTTTGACGGAGCGACGATTGTCCCTTGACCCCCAGTATGTAAGAAGCTCCTCCTTAGGTCCCGTTCAGTTGGTAGTCTCGCCCTGTCAAGCTGTGGGGCAATCCACCAGCAACATATCTTTTAGCGAGGAAGATAGCACTGATGTTGTGGATACTAATGCCCTGGACAAATCCACAATCAGAGAGATCTCTCCAGGTATTTCTTCTCAAACCGCTGTTAGAGACGAAGTCCCCACTACTATCGCATTACATCCTATCACAAGATCTACTGCGAAACCTAGTGCTAAATCGCCACGGGCTACTCATGTTGTAGGCCAAAAGAACACCATTACAAAGAGGAAAAGGGAGGAGGCACCCACAGGGGAGACATCGAAAGATGAAAAAACTTCTATGATCCCCACTAATATCCCCATTAGCATCGTAGAGGTCCCCGATATCGCTGGATCTAGGGCTGCATCCATTCAACCCCTAGTACCTCCCCTACAGCCAATATCTACATCTGTTAACATGCTGGATCCTACACCACCAGAGCAGCAACCACTAGTGGGTTTCATTCCACAGGTGGAGCAACTGATGAAATCTCACATCTTACCCCTCTTAGAAAGGTTAAAGGTTATAAATGAGACGGTTGTTAGTTTAGAGCACTCAACACAAGAGAATTTTGTAAAGATTATGAAGCAGGTCGAGTGCCTAGCACGTTCTATCCAAGGTAGAACTGATATGCCAAAAGCTCCAATAGTTAAAGCTGTCACTTCGACTTCCCTGAACGGAAGTAGAAGAACCGTTTCGGAACCTCCTGGACCTATCTGTTTGATACCACCAACTGATAAGGGTTGTAGAGGGCTAATAAATGGTAATGGTGAACTGAGGGGGGCTAGTAGGAACGCTACTATAAGTCCTCCAAGGCAGGTCTCTAATAACAATGCATTAGACAGGGACAAACTTAAAGCACCAAAGCTCAACACAACTTCTAAATGTATCGACCTTGCACCTGAGTCATGTCCATACGTCGTTGTACTGGTGGGTGTTCCTGTTCTAAAGGCTAACATGTCAGAAACCTATCAGGAGTTAAAAAACAAAGTCACCCATTGGTTGAACAAGAATAGACCCATTCCACAGAATGTGGATGGGCAAATATTGAATGTACGTAGAGTAGGTTGGGTCGGGACTAGAGCCAAGGACATAGAGGGAGATTGCATTATAGTTAACTTTAGGGATTGGCGGGTGGTTGACTGTATATGTAATGGATATGATCAACGTGAAAGAAGTGATATTCACACGTATGACCTTGGCTATTTTTATCGGCAAAGCCCCAGGATGTTCGACAACTGTAACCCCTTTATGGCACAACATGGGGGGATGATGGGTAGAGCTCGAAGTAACTTTTCAGTTCCCACCTTCAACCGCTATGATCTGTTATATGGTCTGGAGGGGGTCGATTGACTGGTTGATCATGGAAGATACAGTGCACACAGGGATGAGAGTGGAATAGAGGGCGCTCTCCACATAACTAGCAAGGTAGTTGCTCTAATTAAACACAAAAAGTTTATATGTAATACGTGCCCTCTTCCCCCGATCACTAGACCCTCTATCACTAGTCCCCCGGGTGGAACCACTGCAATGAATATCGAATGGTCCCCCTCAATTACATTGGCCATACTGAAGATCCTCCTGGCCCTATTCAAGGCAAAGACTCAGTAACCCCAATTATCACCCCTGAAGGATTTCGTTCTATGATCAAAGTAGCCTCATGGAATATTGCGGGATTGCAGAGTAAAGTTCCATCTAGTGAATGGTCCTCTTTTATTGAGGACCTTGATATAATTTTTTTGCAAGAAACGTGGGCGGTAGAACAGGTATTCTGGGAGGGCTATGCAAACTTCTCAAAACCAGCTATCCGGGGTGCTAGGGGTAGACCCAAGGGGGGTCTGACACTGTGGGTAAAACAGAGTTATCAGTTCAAACTAGAAGAGGTTGTAATTCACTCACCAGATATTCTTATTGTCAAACTGGTACAGAGTAATATTCAGGATACTCTACTTATTAATGTTTACTCGAGAGGAATCCAAGGAGGGAAGGCCTCCAACACTATAGCATGTTTGGATGCTTTTTTAACGAATCACAGGGGTCTTTGTAATATCTCATTAGCTGGGGATTTTAACTGTACATATGAACCACTTAATGGAGAGGATTTGAATTTTAGTCCGGAAGAGGAGGAACTGTGGTCAATTCCACCACTTGAACTCATGCCCATTAAGAGGTGGACAGGTGCCGCCCTCCAACTTAAAGTTTTTTGTATGGAACATGGGCTGCGTGCCGCAAATGGCCGCACGACATCTGACAAACTAAGAAATTCTACTTACTGCAGTGGGATGCGTTCTAGTCGAATTGATTATATTATCTTATCTAAGGAGATAAATAAGGAGATGTGGTCAAAAATGTTAGATATGGTGGTTATTGAACGGCCTGAAAGTGACCACAATCCCCATCTAGCTACATTAAAGATTATTGAAGTAGACGCAATGGTACAGCCACCGCCCCGTCTTGACTCCATAGAATGCCATTTAACCAATGACTCAAGACGCCTTAAATGGGCTAATGTGGCATTAATTCCGGAGAAATTGCAGGAAATTAATAATTCTGTAGAGGAAACTATTTCTAGTTTACAGTCTGATGTCGAACTGGAGGAATACTTGGACAATGTCAGCCAGGTTCATGAACAATTTTTTAATAAACTTAAAAGTTTTTTTATGGCAAAAAAAAAGAGAGCGGCTGTTTTAAAAAATTCAAAGACAGCAGTCTGGTACAATAAAAATTGTCGAAAGGCTTACAGGTCTCTGGCAACCGCAATCAGGACCAAAGAACAGGCTTCTATCAGGGTGAAGAGATTGGAATACAGATTAGCTAAGTCTAAAGCCAAAAGGGAATGGGACTGATCTACTTACTGCCTGCACAGGGAGAGACATGACAAGATTCTGGCACTTGGTTAAATGAGGGAGTGGGGAACCTCGGAATGTCCCTGTTAATCATGTGGAACCCGAACATTGGGTCTGTTATTTTAAGGGCCAATTTGCAGGTGTTTTGCGCGTCGAGGATGTATTTGTCATGCCCCCCTCCCCACCGCTGTTGCATATTACAATAAAAGAAGTGGAAGCTGCCCTTTTACAGATACCAACGGGCAGAGCCCCGGGACTTGATGATATTCCAGCCGACCTTTTCTTGCAAAATCTTGAGTCTTGATCATCATATATTAAATTACTCATGAATGCAATTGATAGGGGTGCAGTCATCCCCGGCACCTGGTTGGGCGCTGTCATTCTGCCAATTTTTAAAAAGGGAGACCGCTCACAGTCAGGTAACTACAGGCCAATAAGCCTGATTGACTGCATCCAAAAAGTATCGGCCAGGGTGATTCTAGGAAGACTGCAGACCTGGATGGTCGAATGTCATATTCTATCTGACCTACAAGCGGGGTTCTGCCAATGCGTTAGCACAGTGGACCAAGTTTTATGGTTCATTCTTATTCTTTGGCGCGTTGTTACCCTGGGGAGAGGTACCATGCATTTGTGGACTTAAGATCTGCCTTTGACTTAGTCCCGCGTTCTAAGCTCTGGCTCTGTTTTTTTAATTTGGGCATGCAATTGGACATTCATGGTTTTATCATTAAGTTACACACGGATAATTATGCCCAAGTACGATGGGACACGGCAGGTAATACAACTGATAAGTTTCTAGTGGAAAGGGGGGTAAGACAGGGGTGCGTTCTCGCACCTACCCTGTTTTCGATATATATTAATGGTGTTCTGAAATACTTTTATGATTACCCTACCAACGCCCCCAGTTTAGTGGGTTCAAAAATCCCTCTGCTGATGTTCGTCGATGATGCCTTAATTTTGTCTAAAACTAGACAGGGCCTCCAACGTGCCCTCTCAAAGTTTGAGGAGTTCTGTGTAGACCAAGAGCTGGTTGTCAATGTTGACAAAACCAAGTTCATGGTCTTACAGAACTCACACAAGGTCGTCGGAGGCGTCAGCATGAGGGAAGGTGTCCTAGAGCAAGCATCTAGATTTTCATATTTGGGGGTCACAATTGATAATAAGTTGACTTGGAAGCCCCAAATTGATTGTCTTACTGTAAGACACGCTCAATTATCGGGTGCTTTGATAAAGGAAGACAGATGTTCCCATACCAAACCCATTGCACCAGTCTTGCAGATATACAACACTAAAATAGGTGCCTCCATCCTTTATGGTGCCGAGTTGTGGGGCCATCTTAACTTAGATTCTCTAGTGAAGGCTCAAAATACATTTTTAAGATCCTTGATAGGTCTCCCTCAATCTACACCACTAATCCCCTTGTACTTGGACATGGAATGTCATTCTATTAGGGACAACGGTTCAGAGAAATTGCGTATTGGAGACGAATTTGGGTGACTCCGGCGCTATATAATTATGCCCAAGCTGTCTTGCAAGTTAGGGAGCTGGATGTATGTAACAAACTAGTGTGGTTTAGGAGTGTGAAAAACATCCTTCTAGAGATGGGCCTAAGCCAGCTGTGGACATGGCCGGCAGGAAGTGCTTTCCCAAGTAAGCGTGAGCGCAAGGCGGTTTATTGGCACCTGATTTATACTAAGAGGTTCTCAGTAGTTAGCACGTCCTCCCTGTCCTGCACGTTCCTTGAAACAGAACACAAACCTATGTTAGAATCATATTGGGACACAATCACATCTACATGTGACAGAGAGTTATTTCACCAGTTTCGAGTGGGGACCCTAGTGACGAGGGTCTTCACTTCAAACTGGTCCACCACAGATGTGTCTAACACTAGATGTCGGTTCTGTCCAGAGAGCTTAGACTCTGTGGTCCACATATTTTTTGCTTGTCCAGCGTATAAAACACCTAGGCGATGTTGGTTGAAACCGATATTCTTGCGACTGGGCACAAGACTACACAATGAGGCATTTAGAATACTCAAAACAGCAGTAGATGGTCCAACTGTGATTTCAATAGCCAAGTTTCTTGGCTGGGTTTGGGTGATCCGCTGGAAGGAAGAAAGGTCCTGATTAAAATATCATCCTGTTGTTCATATCTCAAATGTTTTTATGAATTTTTGTGTATGGGACTGTTGCTCTTTATAAAATTAGGCCTCTATATATTTGACTGTTTTTAGACTTATTTTATACTATTTATTCTCCTAACATGTTTTTATAATTGATACAATTGTGACTGTAGTTCTATGGAATGGATGTAAATCTCAAATTTAGCTATTATGTTTGTTTCGTGATGACTTTTGTGATTTATTTTTAAATCGAATTAAAGTTTATAAACTGTTGACCCACCCTCACTGAAATCCTAAGGCAGGGCATGATTGGTTTTCTTAGAGTAGCAGACAAGTGAGACCATTTTAAAGGGAGGGGGGATTCATTTTTTGGTCTGGCTTGACAGAGTAACTATCTTCAAGACTTATTATTGCAAATTGTTTCAAATGTACACAGAGTAGAAATTGGCTCCACCTAGAGGGGGTTTCACCTCCCACCTCATACTATTGGCTGATTGGTGTATTATTCTACCTCATATTGAGTGCTTGCATTTCAATGCATAAGGAACTATTTTATATACAAAAAGGACCATGTTCACTAGAGGATAAGTTTAAAAGTTTTATACAAAGCTCAAAATACAAGACAACCTAATTAGCTTTGCCAGCGCTTATTTTACACTGAATCCTCACCAGTGACAAAATTCAAATTGTAGCCAACTTCAATTAGGTTTTCACTCATGGCAAACAAAGGAGTCAACACCATGGGGTAGATTTACAGAACTAATCTGAGACAAAATCCTAAATTTACCACTTCTGGTATTCACTGAAGGCATCCACTACTTTTGGTATTAACAGAATGCACTACTACTTTTGGTTAAACTTTCTACTTTTGGTTAAACTTACTACTTTTGGAATTCACAGAAGGCATTTAGTATTAGTAAAGTTAGGAGTTCTAACTTTACTACTACTAAATGCCTTCTGTGAATACCAAAAGTAGTATTTAGGATTTTGTATCAGATTAGTTCTGTGATTCGGGCTCTCTGTTCTTTAGACATTAATTGGGAACTGAGATTACTGTGGGAAGGATAGTAGTTCCTGTGAATTTATGTTACTTTCAACGATGTCAAATTGGAAGGATGATATATTTAAAGGAAATTAGGACACATCTGCTGCAGCAAATCAATACTTGGAAGACTTAAAGAAGAATATGTGGGAGTTGTGATGCACTAGGCTCTTTAAGTGAGGTACACAAGTGAGAAGGTGCATCAGAAGTTCTATACATACACACGAAAACAACAGGAGGGAACCCTTACCATACTTAGTTTATCTCTCCATACTAGCCCAATGGGATCACCTATGGTATTAAAATGACTCGCACCCACTGGTATTCCAAGTGGCATGCTTTATCATAGAGTCCTTGTCCAGATATCTAATGTATCTGGATGGGTTCAACCTTAGTAGTCAAGAGAGCTCTTTGGTTTATGGGTGCGATCATAGATTTAAAATAGTCTAGGGTGGGGGCGTGGCTTGGACGCCAAGAGAAATGGTGGCTTAGAGTATTTCTCCTCCCATGGTACGGATCTAAAAACGAAATTGGAGCCGTTTCTGCCGGACCGCAATTGCCGCAGATGACAGATCTGTGAATCGGAACATGAGCGGCATACAATGGGAGAGTTTGTGGGCGCGGATGTGATCGAGAAGCGCTGCAACTGGTGAGATCACGAAGCGCGGCCGCGCTCGGCACTGGGAGACGAGCACATGGCGGTCTCGGCTGATTCCTTCAATCGAGTGTTCTGCCCAAGCACAGCAACCTCATGTGACAGGGTCCGCCGGACTGTGAGAGACATCTGGGCTTCCGTGGCCCACGAGTGAGTACCCTGCACCCTAATATCCGCCATCATTAGCCTGGCCCACGTGGGACATACGCGACACGGAGAGCATTCCCAAAATGACGGGCGCAAGTCACTATAACTGAGAAATGAGCTCCGTTAGGTGCCGGATGTAATTTAAGCTGATACACTGTGCCCCTGCATCAAGACTATGAGAGAACGCTCACTGAGGCTATGTAAGTCTTATTAGTGGAGTAGCACCTATGTCTAGCGATTCCTGAGGAGGCTTCGGGGAGCCTAACACTCCCGCATTTCCATATTTCCGCGCCATACCAGGGCTCGTCACTTACTTCTGCCGTACCCCCTCTGATGCTTGCCCTGAAGCTGTGCACCGTAATTGGGTCCTGGCCTACGCAGCAGACAGGAATATATACAAAATGGCAGGCGCTGACCACACCGACCAGAAGGGGGATGGAAATATAAAGTGAATATAAAGTGAATGCCCTTTGTGGAACCTCTAAGAGAACGCACACCCACCATCGGCAACATTGCCTGACTCAAAGATGGGGTTGATACAAAAACATCACTGAAACATCACCAGAGCGGACCAACACAAGAGATAACAGGTCTATCCACTGAATGAACTTGCACCTCAGGTGAAACATGCCCGAATGAGCACGAATCTGGTCTAGCTGGTCCTGGGGCCTCCTCAATTGGTCACCTCCTAAGCTACGGTAGCCGCAGCAACACATCAGCAGCTTCCTGACCTGCTCCCATCTCCTTCACAACCAACAGAACAGTCCTCTCCGAACCGGTGCCCGGTCTTTGACTGTGATCCCCTCTCTAATTCACTGTTGACCAGACATCCATTTTAGGGCATATCTACGCACATCTCCGCACTAGCAAAGAGAGGGCCCACACGCCTGCTCACGTTGTACCACGATCCACTACCACAGTTACCCATCTGTTGCGCTTTTAGACAATAAAGGCTAGGAAGCAGTAATTATGGAGCGCAAAGATGAAAAGAACCTGAAAAGGCTCAAATCTGAACATTCCAATCCTGGGTCGTCCGTCAAGGGAAAGAAGGACAATAGTGAAGCCATAGACATGATCTTAAGCAGACTGGATGAAGTAAGAGACTTGGCCAAATATACCAAAGAAGAGGTGGTAGCAATCCGGCAGGATGTACGCGACACCAATGCAAGACTGACGGAGATGGAATCAAGGATCAGTCGACTGGAAGACTCAGAAAGCAAAACCTGTGGAGCGCTCAAGCGCCTGAATATAGCATCGGATCAAATAACAAGGAGGCTGTCCGAATTGGAGGACAGAAATCGGAGGGGAAACCTCCGCATTTTTGGCATACCGGAGAGATCTGAAGAGTCACAGGGTTCCTGTGTACCGTTTTTTGAGTCATGGTTCACACGAGCCACCAACATAACCTTCCATCAACCTTTGGAGTTTGATAGGGCTCATAGAGTCCCAGGCA